>NC_080430.1:116096352-116696352 GCF_028018845.1 Melospiza georgiana
GTGAAATAATTAACTCTGGTGGGAGATTATAAAAGTATCTATACATTTTTAAGTGCTCTGTTATTACCTCTGATTAGTGGGTGAAAGGCAAGTGCACTCCCTCATAATTTGGTCATGGTATTACAGATTTAATCTTTAATTAATGTCCTTTCATCTGCTGCCCTGGGCTTTGTGACTGCCTGTGTGCTGCATGACTCAGTCCCCCAGCTGAGATCATTCTTGCTTCCAGCCATCAGGGGGACTGGTTGTCCACATAACTCTAAAACTAAAAACTGAAATTGCAAACAAAATACCATTGCTCCTGGTAGGAGGTTCTTACTCCTGTCGTCCTCAGGTAGGAAGCTACTGAAATTTTTACCATTTTTATTTGCAGATATGTGGCTGAATTAATGAGTTGAACAGCACCTGAAAATACCATGTCCTTTTATTTGCTGAGCAGTGTATGCAGTTAAGTGCAGCTGCTATTACACTGAGGTTTTCTATAACATCATGAGCTATAGCTAAATTGCTACTACTCAGTTAACAGGACTCCCAGAAGTTATGTCTTCTAGTAATAAAGTCCAAAGACCCTTAACAAAACACTTGTCTCCTATACCCTGTAGGGCTTTCAGTACAGTGTCTTTGAATCATTCACCCAACAAGGCAGTTCTGCTAAATGTGCAGCTGAAAGTGGTCAATAAGAAGAAAAAACATTATTTGTGTCGATTTTTCTTTTCTTGGTTTTCTTGCCTCAGTGGTGTGCCTCCATGCAATGATGCCCCAGTGAAAGAGCATCTCCTGACCTTCACAAATATGGTCAGTATGAGAAAGTCCTTAAAGTCAGGGAGTTCTTTGAGATTCAAGATCCCTTTTTATCCTGCTCAGAACTGGCCAGGCTCATTAAAGTGACAGAGCAAACCAATAATCAATTGCATATCTATGGGTCAAGACCATTTTTAAAACCACTAGAAGTGTAATTTACCTAGATTCTATAAAGAATAGAGCAGATATTAAAGTACAGCTTTATAACAGTTTAATATCAGTTATAAAAAATAATTAACTCTTGCATTAACAGCTCCTGGATGTGGAAATAATATTATCAATCATCCTGGGTAGAAGAGTGCTTGTAAATAATCTTGCATAAAAGTTGACATCATATAGAGCCTTTCTGTATTGAAATTTTTATTTTTATGTTTTATATGTCTAGATAGAGACTGAAGTTTGGGGGTTGTTCCTTTTCTAAGAAGAGTCTCATAAAAATCCCTATTTAAAAACAAGTTTTTAGAATAACAACAATGATGTTAAAAGGATTTTTAGTTCCTTTAGTGTCTTGATGCATCTGCACCCACTTGCACCAGCTAATATATGAATCCTATGAAAGGAAAATTACGCCTTGTTAATCTAGAAAAGAGATCAGCTAATGTAGTATTGAGCCTGAGACTGGCAACTTGTGATATTACATTAGCAAATCTTAACATCCTTTCTCTTTAGCCCTTGTTTGCATAAATCACTTGTGCTTGGCACCAGAATGCAGCAAAGATAGCCTGAATTACATCTAGAGCTGGAAAAATCTAGTCAGGGGCTTGCTTCCATCATAAATGGAGATTTTGAGGGAAGTTAGAGGCAGTTTGAATAAAATTCATTATCATACTGGACATTTGCTAGGTTAGAAAATCATGTTGTATTGGCATGCTATTATTACTGTGCAAAGTTCATAGGAGTCCTTCAGGCATTTCCAAAAGTTATGCATGTGATAACTGCCACTTTTCCCAATCAGTTATGAAAACAAACCTTAATTTTGCAGGATAAAATGTCTTTCTCATCTCTGACAATGTATATCTCATGGCCACAAAAGGACCACCAAGATTTTGAAAAAAAATATCCAGGTGGTCTGAAACTTTGAAAAAGCCCTGCTGAGACTCACAGCATCCTAATATCAGAATATCCACCCTATTATTGTCCTCCCAAATTATCACATCTTATCCAAACTATAAGGATGACATAAAATCCTGTGGAATTCTTGCAAAAAAACCAAACCAAACCAAACCAAACCAAAACATACAAAAAAAACCCCAAATGAAACAACAATAACAAAAAAACAAAACCAAAAACAACAACCAACCAAACAAACAAACAAAAACAACCCCCCCAAAAAAAAAACAAAACAAAAACCAAAACAACCTAAGGTATATAAAATTATAAACAAACTATAAAAATACAGTGCAGAGCCCTGAGAGGTCATCTTGTCTGACCTGCTCTAAAGGAAGTTCAGCCATCTCTCATTTCTCTGCAAGACAGTCATTTCACATGCAGTCCAGAGGGATCAGGATTCAACCCCATGACTTCCCCTGTAAGATCTAGAGTCTGCCACTAGAACCCATTGACTGAAAGTATTTCCCTTTATTACCTTCCTTGCAAGAAAGCTTTTGTAGTTCTTCTGTATCAGCACCTTGGCTGGCAAAAATCTTACCTGTCTAAATCTATCTGGCCTGAATCAGTAAAAGTGTATTTTAAAGTTGGTCTTTGACCACCAGTTCTGTGATGAGTTCACAGATTATTCCAGCAAGGTTGGTAATTTCCTGATTAATTGTATAGGCATTACACAAAGTTGTTTTGTCTCTTTCTCTTCCCCAAAACGTGTACTATTGACTTCTAGTTCGGTGAACTTTTTTTCCAGTCTTTGTGATGTGATTTTAACTGTTTTGTCTAAGGCATTTTGGATAGATAGTATTGACTTCTTGAGGTACATCTTAATGAAGCCTCCATGGACCTTCATGCAGCTCCACTAAGTGTCAAGACACTGATCACAGTCTTTGTGTTCCTAGAAAGTAAAAATTACTCCAGAAGGTAAATGGCATCAGACTTTGCGAAAGGGAGGCCTCCAAATACACTGTGTGGAAGGCTAAAATATTACTTTTCATCTATTATTGCTTAAAATATTTTTGAGACCATGAGATTTTTGAGACCATCCTGAGATCATGGCAGTTTCTCAAAGCAAGGGTTGTAATAGAAAACAACTGATGGACTGACCTTACACTCCTTTTGACATGCCAATAGAAGAGAAACCAAGTGAACTGTTACACTTTGCATGGATATTTCTTCTCCAACATGTAATTTCTTATCAGCAGTGTGAACACAATTCCCTAAGTTTTCACAAACTAAATCTGGAATGCAATGCTAGCTGGTTTTAAAGGAATGCAATTCTAGAACACTTTTTTTTTTTTTTCTTTTTCTTTTTTCTTTTTCTTTTTTAGTCTTCTATAATTTCACATCCTCACTTCTCACACTTATCTTTTCTTTAGCAGTTAAGTGCAGGGACAAGACTAATTTCTACTGAACATATCTTTTAAGTTCTGTAATCATAATTTCTTATACTGGTATAATGTGAGGTCTTCATATACAGATCCACTTTCTTTTCCTTTCCTTCTTAAAGAACACTGGTTTGATTTTTTTCTCTCTTTCTTATAACTTGATGATAATGAATTTAATGCTAAGTACTTTTTGTCATTTTTCTTCTCATTAAATAGCAGTGAATTAATTGCTTAGTAAAAGCAGACAACTTACTCAGGAGTACAGATCAGAGTTTTGAACAAATAAATGCAAACAGAAATAAAAAATAGCAATCATTTTCTTTTTTTGAAGAGTGGGATTTTTAACCTTTGGCAAAAAATTTGATCTGGCTGATTTTTTTCTTTCTCAAAGATTATATGTAGGCTGAAGGATTCTTCTTTGGTGGCTTTCCTTTTATACTATTCCTTGGTCTGTAGAGAAGCTGCAAGAGACATGAGGCTGCCTGGTTCCTCAGAACTGCTTCAAAGTCCAATGCCTCCTGTTCACAGGGGACCTGGGTCACCCTTGCCACAGAGAACAGAGATCCAGAACTACAGCTAGTAAGTTTCTTCACCCAGGCAAGAGCAGAAATGTCTCTGAAAGAATGCTTTTATCTCATCCAATCTTACTTGGATGAGAAAAAGTTTTACAGCTATTCCAGAGTAGGAACCTCTGTGACAGCCCCTTAGCACTGTAACATTCTCTATTCAAACTCAATTTTATTCAAATTTTAGCCAAATCGTGTACTTTATTAAAAAAAAAACCTCAAAATTGTATCTGTTTTGGAGAGTTGAAAAGCTAGAGGCAAAAATAGATATATACTGTAATTTCATCTTTACTTCTCTTACTCTTCAAAATATCAACTCCTTTAAAAATCCATTCTTTTCTCGCTAATGTCTGAATTAAAAACTCTTCTCCCAATTCTTTTTTCAAATGTCTTCCAATTGATTGTCCATATATTTTGAGGGATTCAGAATAGTAGTCCACAACTTTGTGGATACTGATAGCTAATTGAAACGGGAGGTGAGTCAGTAGTCAAGCATGGTTGGTTCACTAGGTGACATCCTTCTTGAGAAATGCAAGAGGTCCAAAAGGTAGGCTGTATGTGCAAATCAAACCTGCTTTGTTGCAACATCTTTCCCTCAAGCCTTCCCAGTGATTAAGTTATCTTGGTCTGTTTTGTCAAGGAGAGCTGGATCAAGCAAATCAAAACACATAAAATTAGGTGGGATAAACATTTCTGTCTTTCTGTTTCATTCCCATGGTGTTCAGAAGAGATGAAATTTGTACTTTTTACCAGGGGTAAAAAAAGAGCCATTAGTGTGCAGAATAACTCTTAATAGGAAGAAGCTACTCAACTCCTGTTTGCAATATAAAAACACAGAACTGAAAAGATCTGTATGAATCCAGTCTCCAGAAAACCCTGTAACAGACTACTGAAGAAGTCCATAAACCATCTACTCTATGTGCAATGGCACATGATGCTTCCACATCAGCCAGCTTAAGAATCTTAATATGAGGTCAAGAGCCATAGCAATTAAATGTCACAGGACTAGGAGGGGACAGATTAAGGGAGTTGTCAATGACAGAGTTATCTGCAATAAGAAAGAATTTGTTGAAGAAAACTCACAGATGGTGGGAAAAACCCGTTGTCCCTGCCAGACTGACTTAAGGAAAGATTCTCTGTTGACTGCAATTCTGGCCAAAGGCGTCAATGCTGAATGTATAAGGAGTATACACTAGAAATACACTTGGCAGTTTTAATGTCAATAGAAACACAAAGACATTTTGTCCTGCAAGCCCAGGGTTAGGAAAGAGGTGGAAAGATTAAGAAAGAGGCAGGAGGAGCTTTTTGTTCTACTCCAAAGACAAGCAGCAGAAACTGACACATAAGTCAATATAATATTTGAATGCTCTTACTGTAGGGAATGTAGAAATGTAAATAAAAGTCCATTTTTCCTACTCCTTCAGAGGCAGTCTCACTTGCAATATATAAGAACTTAATTTTCTCCCTGAGAATTTTCTGTATAATCTTTCCAAACTGTTTCAAACTCAGTTTTAAAACTCTTTAGATTTTTCAAATTCAGGACATTATTCCAGAACCATGTTTTCTGATACTGTTTCCAAATTACATGTATTTATTACCAAGATATGCATTTTGTCTTGTGACAACACTGCCCTTTAATTGAAACAAATCCCCTTCCTGCTTTCTATGTGATGGGGTTTTTTAAATTTTATTTTATCTAGGTCAAGGGTCATATACTTTAAGCAGATGAAATTCAATTCCTCACCCTTCTTTCTGTTTAATCTCAGCAACTCTGGTGATAACCAATCTGGCTGCAACATTCACTTTGACCTGTATGTAGCAGTTGAGTTTTGTTATCAATCTGCCTGTATATCTCAGGGCAGATTTTGGGGCAACTTGGTCTATATTTTGTTAGGACATTTTTCTTGAAAGCAAGATGAAATCTCATCTGATTCTTTCCCAGCTTCTCGCCAGTGGTGGGTTCTGTGCTCTCTCCCTGTTCCCTCTCTTCTTCAGGGTCTGTTTTACCCTGGGTGTAAGACCTAATAAGTACCAAAAAAAAGCACAGAACTGTTAACCCAGTTATGATAAATACCAGATAATCACAAAAAAAGGTCAGCACCTGATCCAGACAGCAAGTGGAAGGCATTCTCAGAGAAAGCAGCAGGGCAAGTAATAACAGAAATAGACATTTAGTAGGGCAAATTGCACTATGTATTGTTTCTACCTAACTTAAATCACAAGTTTAAAGTAGAGAAAACAAAGAAAATGGCTGTAAGCAAAAGGTGTAGAAATGCTGGACTTGTTACCTCTGGCAGAAGTGGCTACAGGGTGCAATGTTAGGCTTGTTTAGGTAACCACAGCACAACAAGATTAAGTTAAAATTAGATCTGATTGCCAAGACCAGATGTGACCAGCTATGCATATCTATCTCCTCCAGTTGTAATGGAGTTTCATTTTAATAGTAAGATTATAAGGGAAAGGCTTGTCTTTGAGCTCTCTGACCCTGTGTTTATGCTGATACTCCCACCTGGAGGTGCAATGACTGTCATTCTGCACCATATTATCTTGAAGTTTAGGCAATGTTTATCCCTAAGAGACCAGCCTCCTGCATATGTTTCTTAACAACTTAGAATGCATACATTTCTAGTATCAAGATTCCTATCTGCCAATGAAGTTTTGAAATGTCATTAGGGAGGTACGTTTCCTTCCGGCAACATTTGTCCTGTTTTATTTTATTCTCTATATTAATTTCTCAAAATTTTGGAATGAAGAAATTCTAAATTTGTTCTAGAGCCAATTCCTTGAATAATTCACAGAGATTATGTAACGACAAAGCTCATTTTACTGATAAATTAGAACAACCAAAAATTGTTTGTGATCAGTTGCAAAGTGCTTTTGAAGGAAGTTACGTTTGACTCATAATTCAAAAAAGATATCCTGGCATTATCATTGATGGTTGTTTGAAAGCATTTGCTGAATTTTTACTGGCATAAAGAAGAGAAGGCAGAAAGAAACATGGTTGGGGTTTATTGTGTCATAAAAGCACCAGGAAAGGTGAACAGAGAACTCTTCATCAACTCCACAGCACAGGAACTAACGCAAGTTCAATGAAACTGGTAGGAGATTGGTTTAAACAAAGATAAAAGGAAATACTTGATTACACAGCAGACACTGGACTTCTGGAATTCCCTACCGAAGATATTCATAAAGGCAGAGGTGATCAATGGATTCAAAAAGGGTTCAGACAAAGTCATGAATAACTGGTCCTTTAATAAGACAGGCAGAAATCTACCCTGAACGCTCCTAATATTTTTATATGCTGCAGAAATACACAGGTAAAAGAGAACATGTCCAGACTCACATGGTCTTCTTAAATTGCATCTGCTATCGCCTCTCAGAGCATATTGGGCTAACTGGAATTTCTGGTCTATTGTAGTACAGAATGTCTAATATTCTTTAGAAAAAAACATTTTTTTTGTGCGGGATGCACTTCCTAGATGTTAATAAGTACAATTTCCCTTCCTGATATTAAAGAAAGTCTTTGTGTATAGATAACATAAATTGACTGGTCGACTTTTTAGAGATACTGACTGAAACTGAGTGAAAATGTAATATAATATAATATAATATAATATAATATAATATAATATAATATAATATAATATAATATAATATATGTAAATTATCTATACTTGATGGCTGTATACTATAAGTCTTAAATACTAAGTTACTTGAGATATATTCATAGAAGAATTGATAAAGAAAGGATAAAAGCCCAAACAAAACTCAGGTTTGGTCCTAGGGCAGAACTGTAGAAATGATGGACATGTCAGTTATAACAATCTAAAACAGAAATACACATAAAATTAATCTATCTGTGTTTCATCCTGAAATAGCAGTCCAACCACATATTTGATAAGCAGGCTGATAAAGAATAAAACATACAAAATTGATGCAGATTAGTGGCACAGTGCCAAAAATGTGCAGTATGAACCTGGTTTAATTGCAAAAATCCAGAAAGTCCCCTGTAATTCTACAGAAAAGTGGGCTCACAGGATCTTAAACGAACAGGTTATTTCATGTAACCTGTAGGGCTATGTAGGGGCATGGCATGGTTCTAAGATGACATCTGTTTGCAAAGGGCAAACACATATATGTCATGCAGACATATGGTCATGCTGTAAAAGAGAAGTCTGTTTTGCTCTTGTGAGGAATCACAAGACAGAAGGCTGAATTTGCAGTTTTCCAAACAATCCACTGGGATGGATGAGAGTCTGTCTCATGTACATACAGCAGATTATGGACTCTCATTCTTTAGGTTTGGTCATAATTCATCATTTACAGAGAGATTTTAGGAACAATACATATACAGCTCAAAAATTACCCAGCAATTATTTATTGGGTAACAAAACCCATGAGTAGCTGGGACTACCATACAACACTGTTGCTTACCATTTTCTTTCAGTTCTCTAGTTTTTCCTTGCTATTTTCTTTTGTTCAGTTACTAGCAATTACCACTTAATAATTATACTTTGCCTGTCTTATTACTTTTCTCAACTTCCATGGCTATAGCTCACATCTTGCAGCTCAAAAATAATCTTCTCAACGCTCTACATCACCAATGTAAGGCACCAAACTGGACTTGAGGTCACAGAGAGATGAACCTGAATCCTTGGGCTCAGTTACATCTCCTCTCCGGGTCATTCTTTGAGAAAGTTGTCTCTGAACTCCTCTTTCTTCTGCCAAGGCTATGCTGTCCCCTGTTCCTTTGCACAGTTCTTAAAACCTGTATTTGCCTTTTTGGCTTGTACACAGCAGTGTAGCATGATTTAATTACTGTGTATGAAATCCATTTGTCATGCTGATGTAAAAGGTTATTTTAAATGGTGCACACCTTTGCTTGCAAATCTGACATCAAATGCTTGTAAAAATAATTAAGTAATTAATTGTCCCAGCTGACAAGTCTGTGTCTGAATTGAGCATAAATGAAATACCAAACAGAAAAACAGGAAATCTGTCCTACGTATTGTGGTATGAAGGCTGGTGTCTGAATTTAGATTACAAATCAAGGCTCTACACATTTCATTTACCACAGAAGGATTTACCTGGTATCCTGCTGATAAAGTGATCAGTTGCTGAGTGGCAGGGGCAGGCTGTGTTAATGCAGAAATCAACCATAATCTGTAAGAACACATCATGGTAATAAGCAAAGGTCCTTCCAGTGTGGTTTCTGCATCATGCTGCTCATAAATGGTCAGGTGCTCAGAATGCAAAACTCCAAATCACAGCTTCGGGCAAGGCATCCTAAAGTGTAACTCCTCAAAACATGCTGAGGACACAGTAACTGGAAATACACATTGGTCCAGATTCAGTGGGCAGTCAAGAATGAAATATTTTTGCAATTATCATTGAGTCTTGGCACTCAAATATTTTAGAATGCCAATGTGGTCAACATTCTGTGAAGAAAAACCAAGAGCATAGCATATGGCATGCTTTGCCTGTGTAGTGTTCATTTTATTACAGAGGCCTAAAATTTGTTGATTATAGTGCTCCTGTGACACTTATGTAGTTATTACAAGCCAATTCAATAACAGCTTTTTTAGCACCAGTTTGTGTAACTTATGAATACATGAATACATGTACCATGCTATCATCTGGAATTTAAATTCACACTTAAAAATAACACCAAAATAAACAAGTACATGAAGCAAGTAAGAATAATTCTGAAGTCAGAAAACTGAGATGAATATGAAATCATCACAGGCTGAGCACAGGAGATTGGCCTAGTGATAGAGTTGCCCATTTTTGTGATCAAACTTTTCATTACACTTTGCAAAGAAGCTGATTAAGAAATCTGCACCTGAGACTTTATTTCTTTGTTGTTCTATGCACAACATTGTATTTCTCCATACAATATAATCAAGTGCAGGAAGCTACTTCATATTAGATGTACTAAAATTCAAGGGTTTTTTCCTCTGGTCATCATTATTAAAGAGAAAGATGCATTGCACATTTACATCCACAGAGGAAGGTGGCAAAAAAATTTACATTTAATTCAGAAATGGTAAAGGAACACTCTAAATAAAGGAGCAATTCTAAAAGCAAAACACATACACAATTTGAAAATTCTTTATTAAGAAAAATTGCAAAAAAGGCAATTTACCTATGGATAGTCCTTTTGTTTGTTTTCTAGGTAGCACTGTGACTGAAAGCCTCAGGCAAGATTGCATTTCCATTTTCAGCTCAAAAATTCAAGAATTCCCAGAGACTTCTGCAGCATCTTCTGAAGCTTACAAAGAAGCTTGAACAGTCACAGACTGCCTAGGATTGTTAAATTGTTTTGTATTTGGTAACAAGCAAACATATCACAGGCGCAGAGGCTTTGGCCAGCTCAAAAAAATACTTTTCCCAGAAAAATACCTAATGTACAACACCCTTGGAAGGAGATGTAATAAATAGATTATACCAGACCACCTCTTTCCTTTTGTATAAAAGAATCTGTTACCAGATAACATCTCTTCATATTTAATTCCTAATAAAAAAATAACCATAAAGATCAGGAAATGTTTTTATTCTTAAATAGCAAAGCTATTTTAAAATAAGTTGTAATCACTCATTATGTATTGCTTAACAGTTTAAATTGCAGTGATTGAAAGAGCATTTCCACAGCTGTTCTTTCAAAAATGAAAGCCTATTTTCTGACCTGCTGTCATTTAAAATAAGTATGAAAATACATATGCCACTATAAACCTGCACTAATATTAATTTGGAAATTACAAGTCAAAATTATTTTAAAGACACTCTGTTAACAAAAACAAAGGGATATTCTGAGGAAGTTTGTCATGTAGCAGGTTACAGCCCAGTGTGCTGCAGGCTCTTTCTTTGTTTTTAACTTCTGAACATCAAGTTCAAAGATGCACAGTTCTCCTGCAAGTGTTTTCTCAAAATGAATGAAGCCAAAAGTGATCTGGAAAGGAGGCCAGGACTGCTAAGAGTGATTACAACTAAGAATTTCATTAATAAACAGTAGGATTTATCGTGCTAAGGCACAGGTATGAAGAAGTGTTAGGTGAAAAAAAAATAAGTGAGAGGCAATAAAAGGACACGGCTAAGGCTTTAACAGGTAAAAGGAGCTGAGGTAAATGACTCCTACTGGGAACAGATAAGCAGCAGAAACTGTGATCACATCCCTGCAGTCACTGTGGTAACACCCACTATTATTCCACTATCAGAAAATGCCTTTGAAAGACATTGGCAAAACCCCTCCTGCTTGCAAAGACTCACAAGCTACCAGTACTCTAGTACTCTAGACAACCCTAATCCCATTGACAACAGCAAGGGAGCTGAGTGAATTGCACAGAAAAAATCACTTTCTAGGATTTTTCTTTAAGTGCTGAAAGTGAAGAACCTTTATGCACAGAATGGCTTTGGAAGGAAACAAATTCATGAACTACTATGCTATTTATCTGATGGCAGCTTTATATCTCTTCTAATTCTGGTCTTACCACCACAAGGCTTGTTGCAAAAGCTATTGAAATGCTGCAGGAGTGGTGTTTCCAGAATAGTCTGCTCATGTCTGATTTATTTGGGTTCTAAAAATCAGTCTGGTGGTCTAATCTCTGATCACTTACATAGGAATCCCTAGAGACTAGCAGGATGTCACCTGCAGGCTTTTATATCAGCTATTGCACTTCCCTGATTCATAAAGATGTCACTGGCTTTATCTGATACCATAGATTCACCTGATACCTTGCCCAGAGCATCCCACAGTACTTGCACACAGTGTGAAAGATCCTGCTTTTTGTCTCAGACCTTTCCTCTGCTTTAAAGTCCCTTATTTATGCATTTGACGCTGTCTGCTGTGCGCCCAATTGCCATGGCCCCTCGTTTTTCCCAGAAATCCTCCCATGCCCATCATTTTAGCAGAGCCCTCTTGTACCCTGAAGCTGAGCCTCAGAAGGGAGGGAGAGGCCAGGAAGGAGATGTTCCCCCTTCAAGGCAGCTAACACCCTGTGTTGAGGGTGTTCCTGCTCAGATCCTTCCATGCTCCACTCTGGCCTTTCCCACCATCTGCCACAAAGCTCAGGGGAGCAGCACTGGGGACCCTGATGAGACCTCCCTGCCCAGCCGCTCTGCCTGGTGGTGGCCTGGTTTCAAAATTTATGTAATTCAAATTTATCAGGAGACCTACAATAGCATACATGGCCTATTCTTTTTTTCTTTCCTCAGTCTTGGTCAGCTACTGTTGGTCATGGCTAAAGAGACAGAAGTAACCCCCCTTTGGTTTGTCCCTTTATGTCACTTTTTTCCTTACCAGAATCACTGTAGGTATACATTTTTATCTGTGAGTTTCATAAAGATATTTTAATCTAAAATACTTCTTATTTAGCATAATCTCATACAATGAGAATATTTCCCTGGCATTTTAACTGTGAGATGACCAGCTATGGAATGACAGAGCCTGTGCCTCATGCTGGACAAATCAGCAATAAAGTAGGAGTCACCAAGGATGTCTCCATGGTGAGTGATAGAACACCTGGTGTTTCTTCCACCCCCACAAAGCTCCTTACCTGTCAAAACCATAAAATCTTATAATAGTAATTTTTATACCAATTGAGTTTCAGGGTAACAAAACCTCCTGATGAACTTGTCTTGAAGAGTAACTCATTGTATGAAATGAGAATGAAAACAGCAGGACACCCAAAACTGCCTGATCTGAGAGAACAGATCTTTTACCCCAAACCAGGAAATTCATAATGGCAATGTTTGCTTACTATAGTGATGTGTTGGATTAAGCAGCAACCAGGGGATTGCCAACCGGCTTTTGAGAAAAGAGCATGGGAAGTGTAAAACTGGAAGGAAACTTGGGACTGTGGGGTGATGTGTGGGAGTGGAAGGCACTCAGCATAGCAGTTTGATCCCTGCTCACATGCTGCCAGGAGTCACCCCACTGCCATCGTGTCCTGTATCCTCCCAAAATGGGGTGCAAGAGCAGAAAAACCCACAGCTTGGAACCCATGGAATTCCTTCTCACCAGCACACAGACTAGCAGGCAGCAGAGACCTCCACTGGTATACATAAAGACACAGGAATCCCCTCTCCAGCAGGAGAATATGCATGGCCACAAGAGAGGGGTGCACTTGTCACCCCCTGTCCTGTAAGAGAGAAATGTGCACAAGCATGCTCCTGTGGGACTAGAAATGGTGGAGATTAGGGAGTTTAGCAATTTATAGGTGTGTTTTAACATCCTGCAAGTGTTTTGCACTCTGGTTTATCTGTCAGCCTGTTGATATTGATCCAGAAGGTGAAGTTCACAGAGTGTCAGCTAATTATGTGTCATTAATAAATCAGTAAACCACTTAGATCCTGATCTGAGTTAAACCACTTATATGAAACAAGTCTTGCCTGCCACAGTCCCTGGTGTTAAAAAAGTCATATACTATTAAAAACACAATGAGCAATTAGCTTAAGTACCACTGAATTGCACTCAAGTTACAATAGGTCTTTAACTCAGATGATTGACTATTTCATTTCCTAGTTAGAAGTTAACATGCTTCTTCTTGATGCTCTAATTATCTCAGAGACAGGTGCTGGCTATAGTCCTGTGCATTCCTGTGCCATTCCTCTCTTTATGTTGTCACCTTAATATGAGCTTATAGTACAGAAAGGAAATTTCTTATTTCCCAATTATGTTTTAGTAGGTAGTCTCTTTTCACATGCATTGATGTAATTTGCAGCCCAGATGTTGAACCTGGGAAAATACCTTCCAGATGAACAGTCTCTAATTTCTCATAGTTGTCATGCTATAACTAAAGAAATTAAAAATAAGTGATGAGCTGAGAGAGTGCAGAAAGAGCAGAATTAAATAAAAGTTTCCTGTTCCACAAAAGCATTGAAAAGTAAAATGTAGCTAAAGCTTTTGGATCCTCAAGTATGAGCTGAAAACCAAGAGACTTCAACGATTAGTTCCAGAGAAACAACACATCCCTTAGAATTTTATTAAAGATATTAATCATAAAACACAGCAAATAATTTTAAATGTATGATTCAAATGTCCCATGAAAGAAATGCACATATAATCATTACGAATTTAACAGAAAGAAAATAATAAAGGTACTGGTCACCTAAAGTTTTCAACCTTAAAAGAAGCTCTAGCAAGGAGCCAGGCCACCAAGGACATCCTGGCATCTGCAGGTCAGCACCTCAGCAGGAACAAGCTCAGTTTCAGAGGAAGATCCCTGAATGGAAGACCTCCTTTCTATGATGGAGGGATTAACATTAAACTGCTTTAGTGCAGACAGGGCACAACCCTAATTTGCCACCCTGTTTCTTGGGAGATTAGATCCATCACATTTGTTTTGTTACCCCACAGTTACTTAAACCAGCAGGATCTTGTTTTGTGGTTAGTGGTGGCTGCTGAGGTGAAAATGGATGGTTTATGAAAACACTTGCCTATGGCCATATGCTTTGAACTGTCTTTCTTTGACACCACTCTTCAGCCTGAAAGCATAAAAAGTCTTGCATTCTTCACACAAAGTTGCTACTCTCTCTTTAGATTAGAAACAATCTTTTAAGTGAGATGTAGATGTTATTAAGTATAATGGGTTTATGATTTAGGCTCTCATACAATGCCAAAAAATCCACAAATCCACAAGTAAAAATTAATAACCAACAAGAGAAACATGAAGTTATAATTTTCAGAGCTATATTGGAAAACAGAGCTCCAATAAAGCACTATAAAACTTACTTATAGAAATATATATAAAATCCCAATTACATGATCAATATGCTTTATTATGAAGAAGAATAAAAGCTACACATCTTCAAACTAATTTTTAAGATGTCCCTGATGGATTCACAATCTTATTAGGTGGCCTTCTTTGGCTTAAACTACATCAGCAGCCCTTCCAAATGTGCAAACAAATAGTGACCATTTGTAAAATAAATTATCTGGCCCATTATCTAGCTAAAGCTATGGAACTGGATATGATTCCACAGTATTTTTTACTACCATACACAAAAAAAAGGGAATAAAAAAAGTTAAACCCAAGACTACACTGGGCAGAAAAAGAAACATTAGGTTAAGAGTGTCTGATAACTGGCAAGACCAAATAGGTACTGTTCCAATTAATTACAATTCCCACGTGATTCAAAGGTGCTTTGACAGCAGCAAGCAGCTGAATTTGCTCACTAAGAAAAAAAAAAACAAAACAAAAAAACAAACCCACAAAAAATGCATTCACATTTAAAAAAACGTAACAAAACAAAAGCAAACAAGATAACAACAAAGAAACCCAGAGCCCTTCACTATATAGATGTAAGAGCAATTAAAATTCATATTCTGCCCTAGAATTGCAGAATGTGGAGCTGCGGCTGAAGTACCCTTTATTATTGTTTTCCAATCGATTTTCTCTTAAACACTTCTGGTTTGGTCTGTGAAAGTGAAGTAATTACTGTTTAACAGTATTATTGTTTCACTGTAGTTGCAAATACTGAACAACCCATCACAGCTAAAGGCAACCACAATGATTACAAGAACCTGCAGCTCCCACAGATTTGGCTAATGACACAATCTGAGTACAGCTACAACATAATTAGAGGATACTGCCCATTACTAGAAGGCCGAGACTTAAGGAGTCTTTAAGAAGGCAATTAGGAGATCAAAAATGCACTGTAGAGTAAGAAACAGACTTAAACAACCTGTCTGGATACCATGTTTGCTCTGTGTCTTTCTAAACATTTGTTCGGCTCATCTACCGTAAAAAAAAAAAATCTATCTGGGATGGCTTCATATTCAAGCTGGGATTTCCTTCATGAGGAAATGGCCTCAAGTTGCACCAGAAGAGATCTAGGTTGCATTATTAGGAAAAATTTCTTCATGGAAAGAGTTGCCAAACATTGGAACAGGTTTCCCAGAGAAGTGGTTGAGTCACCATCCCTGGAGGTATTTCAGAGACTTGCAGATGTGGCACCATAGGACACGGTTTAGTGCTGGCCTTGGCAGTGTTAGGTTAATAGCTGAGCTCAGGGACATTTTTCAACCTAAATGAGTCTATGTATTTTGAAATGAAAGCAAAAGCTGAACAAAAATTAGAAGCACAAAATTTTCAGGAAGATCATAGCTTAATTCCCACTGGGATAATATTGCCACAGAAAATTACTTTCTCATGTGCCACATCAGTCATATCTAACAGTCAAAGGGGACTTTGACACAGAAAAAAATCCCACTCTATCACAGACGGTCACAAAATCTTATGTCAAACAACCCTGATCTTGTGATTTGCATTCACTTAGTGGACTATCATCTTTACAAAAAAAGTGTAAAGCAGTTATTACTGTGAGACCTCTAATTCTGCAAGTGATGAATAGTATTTGAGTATTTGGTTATTTGTATATTGGCCAGCAACTTTTGAGAGGATTGGAGTGTCTCTGAAGCTTAATCCAATTGTATGTCCTTCTGTGTACATCTGCAACTGGTGAAGCAACATGTCCTCTGTCTTCTCCTCTTTATTAGAGACTATTTTTAAGCTAAAAGAAAAAACCCTCACTTAGCTTGCCATTATTTTCCATATAAGTTCCCCAGATGTCACCATTTGCCACCTACTGGTCCACAGTTCATTGGAATAATGCCTCTTCAAGCAATCCTTTTTCTTATATGTGTGAAGCTAAAGACTGAAAAGATACAGAGCAGCAGGGAGAAAAAATTCAAGTACAAAGACCATTATTACTGGCATTTTGATCAGCCAGAACGAGGGCACAGGTTGCAGAAAGTTGTCCAGATACTTCAGCTGAATCAAATCTTTCAATATATGAATTACAGAGATTAGAGATTCTCATGCAGGGAATTCATGTTTACCCATCCCTTCCTGCTAAGAGAGAATGTAATGCATTGACTTAAACACTCCCAGATATTTCTCTCACCTTATCCACCACATAAAGGTGCTAGAATCACTTGACTATAAAAACATGTAAATTAGAAAATTTTACTCTGTTTAAATACTGCTCTTAATTTTTTTTAGTCTTGTCATCTGCTTATAAAGAGAGATGTTGATAACTTATTTGACTTTTTTATTATACTCAGATACATATCTAATCCAATAATTTCCTTCAAGGAAATCGTGAATGCTGTTTTCTGAGAGCTCATACATAAACATATAAAAAGCTTCATCTTGTCTCAGAAATAATTTGTCCAGCACTATTCTTACATGGTAAAGGAGATGTGAATGTAAGGGTGGAGCTCAGAATTACTGAGCAGGTAAGAGTTATAGTGAGAATATGTTCCATTTCATAAACATTGCATGTGTTTGCTTTTGTTTTATTTTTAATAGCTGCAGGTGTTTTTCCCAGAATCCTTCATATTATCATTATTTGGTCAGTATTTGTCATGGAAGTTAGCTTTAAAAAGGGATTTAAAAAGGAAATAATGAAATGCTTTAAAGCCAGTTGGGAGGCAAGGTCACCTTCTGAGGAGCACAGAAAAAAGCAGCAAAGCCAGGATCACTGCAAAGGGGACATCCTCACTATCACCTAAGATATATAAAAATAACAACAACAGATAGGTGCAAGAAGGGCTTTGAAGCTGAACCCCTAACTCTTTGTGAGAGCAAGGAGCAAGAAACAGAAATATGTGGGGGAATAGAGAAGAAGCATTTCAGAACAGGATGTACCAGAGGAAAGCAAGGGTGGGCAGGGAAGGGCAGCTGGCCTGGGGACAGGCTGCAGCAATGCAGGTTGCTTTGGTGGCATCCACGTGGATCAGGCAAATCATGTCTGGTTCTAGGGGAAAGACATACCAGCCCTGCACCAACTCAGTGTGAAGCAGTCCATTATCTTCCTGTAAAACAGGCTCCTTGTCAATAGCAAACTTTTACTAATTTCATTACATATGACTTTTTTATCAGTAGAAACTCATCAGTGGAAATCTTTAATGAATGGCTTATTTTACTTTAATTAAAACATGCTACTGGCCAGTGCAACCTAAATTGAAACAAGTGTTGTCACAAGCATCTTTCTGCTGGTATTAAGTGCCACATTTTAAAGTCACGTGTGCTAGAAATCACAGCCCAAGTGCATTGCCCTGCCTAGGTCAGACCTATCAGTGCAGCCTTGGTCTAAAGGGGGTATCTCTAGTAGGGTAAAGTACAACAAGAAAAGAGAGTAATGGGGAAAACCAGAGGTACAGACCAGCTCCCATAGGAGGAACATTGGATATGCCAGGGTTTGTCATCTTGGAAGAGATTATAAGGACTGATATCTATAAAATCCACCAGTACAGTAGCTGAGTATGGCTCAAATGCTCACTTATTCTTCTTATAAGGGAAGCATCATTTGAAGCTGGGAGAAGCCATGTCCAAAATGGAAAAGGTTCCTTCTCATGCAACAACTGTGGGGTAAACTTGACAAGTATCATGAGAAGAAATCCACTGTCTTGCTAAACAGACAGAAAGCATGCCATCAGCTGCAGGTGGCTGGGGAATGGGAGAGTATTAGGAGGCATTCCCACATAGCTTCAGCCTTACCTGATGGTGGCTGCTCCTGCAGGCTGCAGGCTATTGGGCTGCAATGTTATAAAAGAAGAGGCATCTTGTTCTTATAAAATAGTGCAATTCACTGCATTTCATTAACAATGTAGCATTGTTTCCTTACGAAGAGTAGTATCATAATTCTCAAAATATTTTGCACTTCACAATTCAATTTTATGCACAGCATTTGGCTGTTGCTAAACAATTTGTGTTGAAAGGTTTTCATTTTACTGCATCTTCACTTTTGAAATATGAAGGTGATATATCATCCTAATTGCAGTTGTAGTTAGATCCACATGAATGCCAGAACTGGTGCAATCTTTCCCTGCATTTCTAAAGTATTTAATTACTGCAGTGATAGACATATTCAAGCCCTGACTAACACTGGCATTTAATATTTTTGTTTATATCAGATGTAAGATGGAAGATGGTGGGTGATTCAGTACACAACTAAGACTTTTTTTTCTGTAAATGGATGGAATTTGTTGTTGTAGTTGTGCTACTGTCACCTAAACATCCTTCTGCATCCAAACTCCTCTCTGCATATTTTTTGTAAGAAATGTCTTATAAATCCTGAGGACATCTTGCACCCTCATGAGGCTGTACAGCCTTGTTACCTAAAATACACTGATGCAAAGGGAAAGAGACAGCACAGCAGACAAACTGCACCCTTATCATGCATTGAATGCAGGTAACATAACACCCAGTACCCTAGCTTGTCAAAAACAAGCACATTCCAGAGGGCCTGTTGTGCTTTAGGAATGGTATTCTCCATTTTAGCACAACTGCAAAAAATTAACACTGTCCTGGTTGAAACCAGGACAGGGCCTAAAAGCAGAGCAGATATGAAGGCTACATTTCTTTCTCATGCTCTTTCACTGTCTATTAAGCAGGTTAGCAGGTAAGAAGAGATCCCAAATCCATAATTTTTGTCTGAGAAAGCCTGTCCCAGTGATCTCAAGGCAGGTTTTGTAATGGTCTTTAGAGACATGAATTTCATGCATCATACAGACACACTCTGAATAATCTAAGTAGAACTGAACAGTCCGTCACCCAGTGTTTCACACAGGAAATCTCTCAAACCTAGCGTACCATCATATAAATTCTCTACAGGAGAGAAAAGGATACAATCTGATTCTACAGGGCGGGATGCTGTGATCTGATCATCACTGCACTTTCCCTTGTCTCCAACCAACCTCCTATTCTAAACATGCTCCAACTCTCTCAAGTCCTCAGGTCCCTCAGTGGCATTTTCCCAGGTCATATCTTGAGGTATTGCCTGAAGCGAGACCCCACAGTAAAGAAACCTGTGAGTAAAACATAGTTATCTGTATCACTGTGCCCTATCACACACGGCTGCTTCCCAATGGTTTTCTCTCTCCCTACCCAACCTCCAGTCTCATTCCAACCTTCCTGCTTCACCCCAAGCCCCTTTCCTCAGCAGGCTTTGTTCTCATTCTGACTCTCTCTGCCCATCCCGTCCTCACTCTCTCACCGTTTTAAGCTCTCCTATTCATTCTTTACTGTGAGAGTGGTGAGGCACTGGGGTTTCCCAGACAAGTTGTGGATGCCCTATCCCTGGAAGCGTTCCAGGCCAGGCTGGATGGGGTTTTGCACAACGTGGTTTAGTGGAAAGTGTCCCTGCCCATGCCAGAAGGGTTGGTACAAAGCGATTTTAAGGCCCGCTCCAACCCAAACCATTCTGTGATTCTGCTCCCGTCACTACTCCCAAAACGCCTTGCTCACTTCTGTCTCCCACTCCCGGTTTTGCCAGATTTTGGCTGCTGCATCTTTTATCGCGGACTTTCCTTTGCCTCGCTCCTCTTTGCCCCCTCTGACCCCCGCAACACGGCCGTACCCCTCGTGGGGCGGCACCGGCAGCGCAGGCCCCGCCTGGGGCGCCCTCCCGGCCGCTGCGGGGCGGGCGCGGGCGGCGGTTCCGGCGGAAGGCGACGGGGCCAGGCCGGGCCCGGCGTGGGGAGCTTCCCGCAGCGATGGTGCAGGAGCCGAGCCCGGGGCTGGTGGCCGAGCTGCTGCTGCGGGCGGGGACGGCCGGCGCCATCCTGTGCCTCTGCTCCCGCGCCTTCGTCGAGTGAGTAGCGCCGGGCGCGCCCTGTCCCGGTGCCCGCGGCCGGGGAGGTCCCGCTGGGGACGGGCGGGAAGGGCCGCCCTGCTGCGGCCAGGGAATGCGGGCGGAGAGGGGTTTGCGGGGCTGTGCACAGTGTGTTTATCACTGCTGGGGGGAGCGGAAAAGGGTGAGAGGAGCCCCCAGACGCCGATCCCTGGGCCGGGGCTCAGCGCGCCCTGCCGCCTCCTTCGCGCTCCCCGTCCGCAGGGGAGGGGCCTGCTCCTCAAGGGGAGGAGGACCAGAACATTAAATGTTCTGGTTCGGAGTGTACTGCGTAGTGCAGCGTTTTCTGAGAGTCCCTCCTATGGCCTTTCCCGTCAGGCTTTAATTAAAGTGTTGCCTTTTCCAGCTGTTGTTACTTTTTATTTGTCCCGCGTGTCTGGAGTCGCAGGGCAGCCCATGTGGGAAGGGGCCTTGGGAAAGGTCCCTTGGTCCGGCCTTTCATGGGAGCGGAGCCTGGAAGAGGTTAAGTACTCCATCAAGTATCATCTTGAAACGTCCAGTGGTGGGGATTTTATTGCGTCCCTGGGGAGGTTTTTTCCACTGAATGACTGCTTTTACTGAAAAAAAAAAATTGTTTCTATGGTGACCGTCTGTGTCTGTCTTTATTTTTACAGAGATCGAAAATTATATAAACTGGGATTAAAAGGATTTTATGTCAAAGATGACAATGACAGTACAGGTAAGCTAATACAATGTACTATGCAATGTGAAGTGTAGTCTCAGAATGAGTTATGTGTGGTTATTTTAGTTGTTCCTACCTCTGTGTTTTTCAGTACTTTTGCTTTGGGGACAGAAGTGAATAATAACTTAAAACTTACATAGCTTTCAGGTTACCATAATATTGATGAAGAAGTTTGTGTCAAACCAAGTGCAGTGCTTATTCCTGGTAGGAGCAATGGGGGGCAGGACGGTCAGGACAGACGGAGACAAGTGATCTCCAAAGCCAGGTCGTGGAACTTGGGGTTTATTGCAAAGGGCCTGGGTGCAGGGACCCTGCTTGGAGCTGCCAGCCACAGCCTGGAGCAAGCCCCAGAGAGGAGCCCTGAAAGAAAGAGAGAGCAAGAAGTAAAGAGAGAGGAAGAAAGAGTAAAAGAGGACAAAGTTCCCATTACAATACCATAAATGTTCTGTGCTAAATATTTAATTTTCACTAGCCAATCTAGTACAAGATACAAATCCCATAGCATTTACGTATAGCCTATAAGAATCATTACATTTTAAACCCTAAAAACTACTCTTTAGACCCCTTCTAGGGGTCAAGCTAGTAGGGTCAAGCTAGTAGGGTCTGCTCTGACCCTTGGACCTGTCTGCAAGCAGAGAGTATTGCCTAATCAAAAGGGGATTACCTTCAGCTAGCCTTACCATTGTTTTCCCATTGTTCAGTAACTAAGGGATCTCAAAGCTTGCTTTCATTTCTATCTCACTTATAGTTTCCATATTGTCAAAATCTTTTGCCAGGCAATCATATTTATAAGGCTTTTCTGTTTCATCTTCCCCAACAATTCCTATCCAGATAAATTTTATGTGCTCACATAATATTCACCTGGTGCATAGAACAGATTATATCACACATCCCTGACCTGGTCTTAAATCATAAGTTCAACTTAATTCAATATTGATTGCATAATGGAGGGTCTGTGGATCCTAGATGTTTGTGTCCTCTGTCTCTACCCCAGACTAGGACATTAGCTGTTGCTAGTTAATCTGCTGAGCAAGAAGTAGAGAAGTGCAATAGCACTGATGGGGGAAATTATGATTCACATATATACAATGAATCATATGAGGAGGACCAGAAAAGTAAGTCTCTCACTTGGCGTGCTTGTAATCTAGGAATTATCATGGTGTATAGTCTAACAAATTCAACACCATTCCCCTACTCCATCTCCTGAATTCCTCAAATTTGCATATCTTACCATAATTGTTGTGGTATCTTTTTTAATCATTGCTGTGTTGGTAGATCCAGCAGGATATCTTGATTGGAAAGGAAATCTGTGCAGAAATAGAAGCTGATAAATAATAGCACAGATTAGATTGAGGCAATGTGAGAGTAATGAAAGAATAAGATTGTAAACTATGTTTTTGTACATGTATGAGTGATTTGTAGTGAGAATAATCAGTTAAAAATGGAAAAGTCTCATGTTATGTGATAATTTGGCAGTAAATATATCCTAAACAACCAAACAAAAAACCTTGAATGTTTCAGTATTATCAGCTTAGTCAAGAGCTTTTGATATCATAATTTCCATCCATATAGAACTCCTACTTTCTCAATAATATTTGTAATTTTTTATACCTGTGTTTCTGCTTAACAATTTGATAGAAGTGCAAGCTTGCTGGGGAGGGCACAGTCAGGCAAAGAGAAGGTTGTGGGGGCTGTGTGGGTACTGCTCAGCAGTAGCCAAAACATCAGCATGCTGTCCACACTGCTTCAGCCACAAATCCCAAACACAGTGCCATAGAGATTGCTGTGGAGAACTTAACTCCTTTCCAGACAGACCCAGTCCAGTGCCTTGGCTGCTGAAGTTACATTTTGATTCCTACTGATAGTTATGCAGAAATTGAGCTGTTTATGAGGAAGATTTTTAAATGGGAAAGAAAGCATAAGAGGCAGTTCTGCTGTCTTTTGTGTGCTGTGCTGTGGCATTCAGGGGTCAGAACCAGATTATATTCCTGAATATATCTTGTTAACAGGGGAAGAACAAGCATCTGAGGAGGAGAACCATTGTCCCAATGTGAGATTAAAGGTGGATACTAATCATGCCCTGGACCTGGAAGAAGTTGAATTAGACTCAGAAGCTGAGCTTATGAAGAGCATGGGATTGCCTCTTCAGTTTGGTGGGCAGTCAGCCCACAGGGACTTTGTGGTAAATCTTTGCTTGCTTTATTTGTTTCTGTTTGTGTAGTGTTTCCAGAGCTGGGGACATGCCTCCTCTCAGTTATTTCTGAGATGGCAGTTCATGGAAATGTATCTGAGCTGCCTTTAAGCTGCCTGCATTGCAGCCTGGTAGGAGCACCCAGCACCTTGATCTGTCCAGCTTGTAAAGCCCCTCTGCCAGTTGGACTAAACAGGGTCAAGGCTGTGCTTTATGTGTCAATATCTATAGTGGTCTCATGACTAGGGAAACCTGATTTAAAACAGCTGTGATAGAGCTGATGCTACACATCAGGACAGCTAGTACACACCAGTCTGAGCATTTATTTTCACACTGTCTGCTTTAACAATTTAGTTTTTGATAGTAATGTAAACAGCTGATTTTTCAAATTCCTCTTGCAGCTGATAAAAGGCTGCTCCAAAAGGCAGTAATGAGGCATTGATGCTTTTTTCCCAAGAGGGAACATTTGGGCTTTAGAAGGGGCCTGAAGTTTTCACAGATGATGAAAAGACAGGGCAATATTCACAGTGTCCAGACTGTGGAATACAGACCTCCCTGACAGTGAGACAGAGCACTGCATGGTTCTGACCTAATTAATTTGTAAATAAATAGGAGAAACTTGTATGCAGTTTTAATTGATAACTTGTAAAACACCATACAGGCATCCAACTTCAAGCCCAAAGCGTGTATACAATTTGTGTTGCTGGGTAGTAATATGCAAATAAGTTGAATGGGAAAATAATGCATTTTTTATTAGATTACTACTAAGTATTGTGCTTTGGACTGTGTATGATAACACGAGGGATGTGGATGAAAGATCAGTGCCAGTTCTTCAGTTTTAACTTCTGTCTAGTGCACCTTACATTTTTGTCAGTGTAACAGAACTAAGGATTGCAGCTCTTGGGACATACGTTCACAGTCCTTTGTCCATGTGAGTTTTATCATCACAGGAAGCCCTTCTGAAACAAGTGGAGTTGTAATTGATGAATCCAACAAGTTACCTTAGCGTTCCTTTCAGGAACAGGTTTCTGTATCTGCGTTTGTTGTAACAAGTGAAATGATTGTACTGCACAAATGAAAGGGCCACCTGTTTGGGCAGGAGGTTCTTGTTTCCTTGTTTCCTATTTCTGTTAGCCAAATAGGAAGATTGGAGATTATTATGGGACGGAAAAGGTATTGCTCCCCTCTTTTGGGTCACTCTCTTCAAGACAGAGATTCAGCTGCAGGATTTATAGAGCTTTTGAGTACAGAATGATTTTTTTGTGTGTGTACAGCATCCAAAATAGCAAGTATTTAACATTCTGTGAGGTTGAGCATTATGTTTGCTATCCTAATAAAACACTAAACAGTGTTTGCTGATTGGGCAGATACCAGGTTAAAGTAAGGGTCAGCCACCACAGCTGCATAAAACAAAACCTTGATGTTACCAGGACAGTATTTTGCTGTTGAGCTCAACCTTGTCATCCTTTGATTCCTGACCAACCTCACTTTAGGATTTTATAGTGTTTCTTGTTGAGGAATTTCCTTCTGAATCTTTGAGCTGCTCCTGATTTCCCACTCAGCAGCCCCTGTACTTCTGTCTATCATTCTGCTTTTTGTGTATGTGTGTTCCTACAGCTCTTCCTCCCACCTTCCTCAGAAGTGCCAGTTGAGGTATGTAGCAGGGCCCTACCAGACCCAGAAACTCTACAGCCTTTTTGGGGAGAAAGCTAACAGCAGGGTTGCACTGAGAGGGAGGGTTCCAATGGAAATAGAAATGTGACTAGAGAGAGAACAAGATTGTATATATGTTGTGGACTTCTAACTTTTCCATCATCTTTTAGGTAACAGAAAATTATAGAAAGAAAAATGATGTGAAGATTATGAAAAAGAAAAAGAAGAAGAAAAAAGAGTTACAGCAAAAACACGAGGACAAAATGGGGCAGGGGTGCCAGGACAAAGCTTGTGGTGGTTGTACCCAGTCCATTTCTGATGAGCTGGCTCTAGCTACAGAGCAGTGTGAGACGAGCAGCAAACCTCAGGCTGTAATTGAAGAGAACTGTGAAAGCTCAGAAAGCCTTGTAAGTGAGGCTTTACCCAGTGAACTTCAGGAAAAATGGGAGAAGTACTGGAACGAGTACGGAGAGGGCCTTCTTTGGCAGAGTTGGTTGGAAAAGCACCAAGAGTTGTCATCATCTGAGGGCATCACAGCCTCTGAGCCTTGGAGTAGTCCAGATACTAAGGAAGAATGGGAGCAGCATTATAGTGAACTGTACTGGTATTACTGGGAACAGTTTCAGTACTGGACAAGTCAAGGATGGACTACTGAGAGCTCACATGGTGACAAGGTGGAAATTAATGGAATTACACAGGAGACTGGTTTTTCAGGAGAAATGGGCTTGGTTAGCCCAGGACCTGAGCACAGTGAAGTGCTGAGCTTGGAGCTGTCTCCCTCCAACACCAGAAGTGAGGAAAGACTCCCTTCAAGTGCTGATCCCCACAGTGAAATAATTTCTGGGATTTGTGGTTTAAATCTGAATTTGGAGGAAGTGGAGCAGAGCAGTGCTGCTCTAACAGTAGCCCACAAAGATCCTGAAGAGCAGAGTCCATCTGACAGTGGAAGCCAGAAGGAGCCCTGTGATGGAGGAAGCAGAAAAAGGAGATCATCTTGTGAAAATAAGAGTGTTAGCCAGTCAGGTAATACAAAATCACATAAAGTTGGTTATCAGAATTCTCTAGGTAGTTGTATGTAAGAAACAAGGGCATGTCTGTATTATTTTTAAAAAGTCAATTAGGTATTTTGTGGAATGATTACATACTCGATTCCTTTTTCTTCCCTCTGCTTCTTTGGATGATTTCTCCTCTCTAACCTGTATATTATATATACATCTTATATATATCTTAAGCCAGAAATGGTTTTAACAGAACATATACTTCATAAATCTTCAAATGTACTACAGATATTGGTGAGAGATCCTTGTTAGTGCATATTTAATTATCTTAGTCTTGATACTGCAGCTGAGACTTAAGTCTGCTGCTACTGACTTTCTAGGAGAGGAAGAAGCAGGTGTGGTCCCAGCTTGGTGCTAGAGTAGAGGAGGAATGGGAGAGATGAAAAGATCTCCTTTTGAAAAAGAAATGAGAAGACTGTTTAAATCTTCCCTTTCTAAATCTCTGTGAATATCTTTGCATAGCTAATGAGATGGAAAACAAATTTTACACACCAGGTGAAACCATTTCAAATTTTGTATCTTACAGACATTTTTCATGGAGAGATGAGATAATTTGAAGTTGGTCCTTCATAAGACTGTTAACACTACAGTGTAATACTGAAAACTTTATTAGTATGTTATTCCTCAGACAAAGACAAGTAAAGATGTGCGTTTGGCACACACTAATAGCTGTAGCTGCAGGGGTACTTTGGGGACAGGAAGGTAAGGAATTGATTTATGCAGAAGGAGAATGTGATATATCTTTTTTTAGGTGTGCAGGAGTCATGTAGCTCAAATTCAAGTGAAAAAAAGCACTTGCTGCTTCATGACCAAGATGAAGATGAGGATGAAGAGCCTCCTGAATACAGATGTGTCAAAGTCAAGAGAAGGCAAGTCATGAAATTTACATGAGCTTTTTGCTCATGCAGTCCAGCTCCAGGAGCCTTCTGATTTATACTAACTATGCCTTTGATTGAGGATATGAGTTAAAATGTCAGTACAAAGCCACATAGTCTTCCATCACTGCTTATTGCTTTGCCTTACAAGCTGTGGCTGTTTCCTCTCTTCCAGTGCTTTATGAAAACAGTGTATGGCCTTGATGACTGTACAAGGTGATGGTGCTGTTCTTGTGCCACTGGAGTATACAAAATCGTTAAATTGCATAGGGCAGCTTGCTTATTTAGATCTAATTAATATAGGCAATACCAGAACAACAGTAATTCATCTGTATTGTTTAACTGCATTGAATGCTGCCAGTAAAATGCTCAGAGCTATGGAGTCATAAAATGGGCAGTATCTGCCTTGTCATAGTTTTTTTTTTCTTTCTTCTCTAAAAATGTATAGTTTCAAAGATGGTGAGATGGCTCTTTTTCTCTAATAAATTTGCAGACTCAAATGTGAAGGAGTGGGTGGAATTTTTACCTGCTTATCACATAGCTGTGGTTTCATTCTAGTGTTTTGCAGTTCCCACAGCAAATATAGATATTAATATATATATTAGATAATAGATAGATAGCTATATTTGATTAGATATAGAAATAGATTAAAAATTTGCTGTGGGAACAGCAAATATAGATTAATATCTATATTTGCTGTTCACACAGCAAATATAGATATTAATAATATAGATAATAATATAGGTAACATGATAGATGATGAAGGTAATCTGGAAATAGGGTGAGCAAACACTGTCTTCATCTTGTAGGGTTTGCCATTAAGTATTTTAAGAGGTCATTCAGAATACTTGGAATATTATAACCCCAGTAGAAGGGCATATGTCCATAGAATTGGGTAAATAAAAACAAACCAACCCAAAAATTCATGCACAAGAATAGAGTGTTGTTATTTTCTTGGTTTGGTTTCAGCATTGTGTGGAGGAACTTACTTGAAACCCATTTAAATGTTTTCAATTTGCAAGATTTTTAGCAGTATAGCTGTAAAATGATTGGTTTCTTCACAGTAAGTAACTTTGTCATCTGTGTTTTTTCCTAGCCATGAGCTGGACATGGATGAGAACCCAGTGGAAGATCCCGAGGAAACCTGCTCGGTGTTGGGTTTCAAGTGTGGCACAGGACAAAAGTAATTACTTACAAGGAACTGTGGGGCTTTTCTTAGCATGTCAGCCCTCTTGTTATTATGGAAATAGACCATTCATCTCCATTTCCTTTTTGTTAAACTTCTGAAACTGAGTTCCAGGGTTAGTCTCTGGGAGTCATTTATACAACTGAAAGTACCTTCCATGTTACTTTTATGTGTAGCAGTTAAGGTACTTTCAGTTGTATAAATGTTAAGTGGCTACTTAAATCAGAGCACAAAGGCTTTGACAATAAATGGTCCTCTCAGTTTGGAGTCCTGTGGGCTGAAATCATGATTTTTAGCTGTTTCATATTGGAATGAAGTTCCTTTATCTTAGTGAAATATTGTCATACTAATAAAGTATTGCCAGGTGTTGGCCAGTGAATTTTTTTTTTAGTTTTTTAAATTGCATTTGCCAGGAAATAAAAGCAGCTGGTTTGGAGGTTCTTGACAGCCACCAAAAATATATGTTATTTTTCTACTCAAGATTTTTTTTCATTTCCTATTCTTCAGGCTGGCCCAGGAAATTGTTTTCATCTGAAGTTATATAACTACTAGATAACTAGAATATAACTACTATATAACTAGAAAAAAATCTAAAACTAATTAGGTTAAACATTTTCAAATAAAAATTTTTAACATTTTCATGAAGGTACAATGTTTTGCAGCTACACCCAGTGACCTATTTTAAATGGAGCAATAAAAAAATACTTAAGTCTAAGTCATTTTTTGTAAACATCAACATTCATGTTAAAGCTTTTAAACTGGAAATTAACCAACTAAGTCCTTATGTATGTATCTATCTGTCTATTTTCAGGTATGGTGGAATTCCAGATTTCACCCACCGAAGTGTGCAGTACTTGGAGAAAAAAGCAAAACTCAAGTCCAAATTCTTGGATCTGCGTAAACCAAGGAAGAGCAAAAACACACACATCTTCTTCACAGAGGAATCTGAAATGACATGCAAAAAAAGCAAAACTTTGAAGAAGGTATGTTTAATTGTTAATACTGTTCTAATTCGTAGATTTATCTGCTACCTTAGCTGCTGTTGTATTATGAAAATGCAAAAAAGAATACTAATTGCCCAGAGTAGATGGCATTTTTAAATGTCAGTCCACTGCTCCTTTTTTCTTTTTTTTCCTGTTTTCTCCCCCTCCTTTCTGCCTCCCACCAATAGTGAAGAGTATTTAGATTAGAATGGCTATGAAAAGGCATTGGTAGAACTGTCAAGAGGAATCTGAGCTTAAATGGCCAAGCTATGTGAAAGTTATTCCTAATATCTGGGTGCACATAGCTTTAGAGGTGTGTATAGGTTTCTGGTGTTACTAAAAGCATCTTTGATTGTAAATTGCATGTGAAGCCAGTTGTTAATGCTGGCATTTCAGCAGTAACAGAAAATCTCTGTGTCGATTAGTGTATTTCATGGAACGCCATATTTTTAGTAATTTTGAAAGGGTTTTGCTTGTACCTCTACCTGCATTTATTTTCATGTATAACTTTATGCTTTTATTTTAAAACTCAGAAATTGCTAAGAAGTAGAAACATTTGTTCACTGGAGATTTTACTTAGTTAAGTCTTTCAGAAAATCTGAGGGCACAGATTTTAATGTTATTTCACCTTCCTCTAGGATGCTTGGCATTCCCCAAAACCCAAGTGCAAAGCACTGTTTTCTGGTGGTGGTGATGCCATACGTGTTTTATTGAGCTCCAGTCACATTGCTATAATTTCTGATTCATTTTTGATTTTGTACCTGGGGCCAATATAGTTTGAGGGCAACTTCAATTATGTGAAGGAAAAAAAAGTTATGAATTTCCTCAGACTTCCAGGTAAGGAACTGCTCCAGGTCTAGAGCCACTCAGAGCAACAATAATGTAAAAAGGAGCATCTGCATGTGCCTTTGAGGAGTTTGGAGTGGTGTCTGTGCCTTGGTTAGGAGCTTATGTCGAACTCTCTGCTGTGCAGCAGAACTCTTTACCACCTGCACCATTTGGTACATCTTGAAGGTGAGACAACAATGTGTGAAGGTAATTTTACCTGTTTATGCTAAAAAACTCTTCCCTGAGAGGCAGAGTTATCTCTGAATGCAGATAAGAGAAAGATAGTTGGGAAGTAGGAGTCTTGGTCACCTGGGCTGTGGAGAGTGTGACTATTTAGCTATTACATGAGAATTATTTAGTGTATTTATCAGTTGATCTTTTTGTTGGTTGGTTTTTTGTTTCTCTTTTGGGGGTAGCTGACATCTATTTCCCAAAGGCAACTTGCTTCCAAATATTTTTAAAAGGGAGCATGGTTAAGGACTACTTGAATGTTTTGAGTCTGGATAGTTTACTGTTTTCAAAACACACATGGTAGAGAGTGCCTGCAGTGGCAGGTGCTTTTGAACTGTAAAGCTTTTAAGCTGTGCTCTGGATAACAGATCATTATCTGATCATCTGTGATATTTGACAATTGCAGGTGGAAATGTTCCTGAAGCAGGTCAGTAAAGCTGAGGAGGAAGACACGTCCCAGACAGGCTCCCCTCAGGGTAAAGCAGGGGCATCGTCTGTGAGCAGCAGCGACTCAGAGGGTCAGGAGGGCGTTGCTGCCACACGCAGTGCAACGCTGGATGCTGAAGTCCAGGAGCCACCCTCTCCCAGTGCAGCCTGCACAGAGCCTGGAGGGAGTGAGCTTGAGGGGGAGGCGCAGGACGCTGCGGCGAGTGGCTCCGATGAGCTGGGGACAGGGAGGCCTGAGCCTGGCGGCGGGCGGCAGCTTGTCCCTCTGGATATTCCTGATTATCTCCAGCCAGAGACAGAGGACATCAGCCAAGGTAAATCAGTTTCCTGCAAACTGATGAAATGAATTGGCAGGAGGCTTAATACTGCCTTCTCAAGCTACTGTGTCATGCAGTACTTACTTATTTTATTAATTCAATGGGACTCATTATTTCTAAGGGGTAACGAAAGCAATTGAGAGCTGTGCTAGTAGAATTAGCTTATTTCTGGAATGCCAGAATCCCAGGTCTTATCTTTAATGGTGACAGTATTTCTTTATAGATGAACAGTCATTGTTTATCCTTGACATGGTCTAACAAGTTTGCAATTCGTACCTTTTTTACCCTCTGCAAGGATGAGGGTTATTAAACCTCAGGTAGCTGCACAGTTTTGGGTTCAAATGCACATTGCTGAGCTCTAGGGAACGTGTGTTGTTAAAATTATTTTATAGGATTTTTAAAAAATCAATATTACGCACTTTTCTCTTTAACATGAAACAAAGGAAAGCAGGATTATTCAGGTTTTTACATATAATTTAATCCTTCCTACAGTAGTTCAGTTATGTTAGATTCCTACTGCAAAACTCTTGTCTAGATTGGTTTTAATTCATTACTGATAAAAGGGCATTAAACTGGTCTCTGATCCGCTTGTTTGCTGATTACATAGAGTTTATTGTCTCCAGTGGAAGATTCAGGCTCTTAAATAATGGGTGAACAGTGAGGATTTTTAGGACTGTGCTAATCCCTTGAAATACAGGATGCTATTTTTTAATTTAAAGCCTCTAATCTTCATAATCTGGCAAACAGTAATAAAGAACATTTAGCAGTGTTAAGGTTTAAAACCACTCACCTACCAATTACATTCCCTAGCCTACAAGAACAGTGACTGTTAACTTTTGCAGTGTCTTCCAGCTGTGGATGAAAACATTACTGCAAAGAAGAAGGAGACAAAAAGGAGGAGGAGGAAGAAAAATGCTCAGAGAACTATACCTCCTGAGATTGCTGCTGATCCAGAGCTCGTCAAGTACTGGGCACAACGCTACCGGCTCTTCTCCCGGTTTGATGAGGGAATTAAACTAGACAGAGGTGGGTTCAGTACTGAGTGTGCTGACTTGGTGATATATCCGAGGATCTATCCAAATCTGTGATCCTTCTTGCAGTTTATTACTAATTTTCTTAAAGGAGGAGCACTACTGAGTGTGTCTTTGCACCCATGGATAAATTCCTTCCCCCCACCCCCCAGCAGGCAGGTACCAGGCAGTCTTAGATTTCAGAAATGCTTTTTGTGTGGCACATCCCTGTCTGCATTAGTGCTTATATTTGCTGAAGATCTTGCTGGACCTAAATTATACTTCGTCAGGACTTGTTCAGAAACTCAGTGATATCTTTCTATTTCTATATTTTATAAAATAATTTTGTGAAACTTCCAAGTATGCTGATGGATCTAGTTTCATTCTGTTTTGTTATGACTTGCAGCAGTCACTTGCAAAGCAACTTTTTTCCATGTTTGCTTGCAAAACACTTCAAATCATAAATTAATAGGTAAAGGAGGAATTAGGATTACCAGGTATTTTTTGTTGGTTGGGTATGTAAGCCTTCAATTTCTAATGCTTTCCCTCATAAAGTTGCAGATTAATTGGCAGACCAGACATGGTGACAAAGAAAATAAAATGGTGGATAAGAGAATATATTTCTGGTTTAATTTCCTACAGAGCATCATCACAATATATAAAGCTTTTCATAGCTGTGCTCGTGGACTTCTCCTTGATAAACCAGAATCCTCAGCACCAAGGTTAACAAAGCATGTATTGAGATTGAGGCATATCGGTTTCCTTCAGTGACACTTTGTTTGCTTAGCAAATCTCTGGGCTGAGCAGAGTTTATCATCTTCAAAGCCGGTATTTCCTGGTGGAATGCACTAAGCCAAAATTCTTGGGATTAACACTAAACTTTCAGTTTTATGTGGGGCTTGGTTGTTTGTTTTTAAATGAGGTGACCTTGAAATAAGAGGTGAAAATACATTTCTTCCCCTTCCTCTGCAGAGGGCTGGTTTTCTGTTACTCCTGAGAAAATAGCTGAGCATATTGCTGTCCGTGTCAGTGAGTCATTCAACTGCGACATCATAGTGGATGCGTTCTGTGGGGTTGGAGGAAATGCTATCCAGTTTGCACTGACCTCAAAAAGAGGTAAGTAGGTGTTGTAAACAGTGCATTAGTTTTGTTTCTTCAATCTTTTTTCTGACACTATTCAGGTATGTGCTCTGTTTGTTGATTTATTTTCTTTTCGGTGCTTCTGTAGCAACAGCAGCTGTTTCACTTCATCAGACTCACAATGTGACCTCTCTGTTTTCAAAAAGGACCAATAAATCTGCTTTTCTATTTTAAGTCAGAGTCAGATTTGTGTTGTACTAGTACTATTTTTGTGTGGTATAATATCTGGTCTGTCAGATACCGTGGAGATGACTAGTAAAAGTGAACTTCTGTCAAAGCTGCTGCTTTTCCCAATTCTTACTTGAAGTCTGTGTACTCAAAAAAAACAGGCTTTATGTGAACAGTACTTAAAGCACTGAATGGAATCATGTGCAGGTTCTGCAGAACCAAGTGCACAAAAGTGATAATAACTTCATGTTAGTCTAATGCCAGCTAATGATATTGTAGTGAAATGTTGAGAGTATTTCCTGTACAAATATTTCCTGCTAGATACTCGTACCAGTTCATCTATCATCAATGTTTGAGCGAGACAAATGGTAGTTTCTACTGCATTAAATTTGGCAGGCTATGATCCCATCTATACATCTCACTTGGCTTTTTGTATTTCCTGGCTCAATTTTAATTTCTTTTATTATGTACTGGCCTTGTATCATCCATCTCTCTTGGGCTGTGTTGGTTGGGGCTTTTTAAACTCGATTTTCAGAAGTATGGGGCCAGCCACAGATAAATGTTTTTCATTAACAAAGAAGAGTGAGTTTCTAATGGACACCATTGAAGTTGTCCATGCCAAACCTGGGGCAAGGAGGACTTGCTCTCTTAGGCAGACAGTGCCATGTCCTTGATCCTTGCGCGGGGCTGTCACAGCAGCGGTGTCTGACCGCAGCGCCCCGCCCCTGCTCGGGCGCCATTCCCGCTTCCCGTTAATCCCAGCGTTTGCCGTCTCTCGCGGGCAGTGATCGCCATCGACATCGATCCCGAGAAGCTGCGGCTGGCGCGGCACAACGCGGAGGTGTACGGCGTGGCCGAGCACATCGACTTCCTGTGCGGCGACTTCATGGCGCTGGCGGCCGGCCTGCGCGCCGACGTGGTGTTCCTCAGCCCGCCCTGGGGGGGGCCCGACTACGCCACTGCCGACATCTTCGACATCCAAACCATGATCTGCCCGGATGGATATCCTTTCCAGGCTCTTGTGGTGCCCTTCTCCCTTTCCTCTCCTCCCTCTCCTCCCGTGGGGTTTGCATGCCCGGTTGGCTGACTGTGGATGACACAGTCGGCAGCTGGAGTTCCAGATGCAGACCATTTGTTTTATCCTCTTCGCCACCTAAATTTAAATATTTTTATTTCTTATTAGCAAATAAAACAGTAATGAGGTTTTCCTGAAGGCAAAAAATCCATCAGTGAATTGAGTAGCTCTTAACCTTAAACATTAATTCTGCAGTTTTAACTCCTTTATATTATTTTATTAAAATACCCCATAGCAATCAAATAGCCATGTAGTGTGTGTATATATACATATATATAGAGAGAGAGAAAGAGAGAGATAATAACTAATTTTGTGAACTGTGACCTTGTCATTAATTCCACTTTTTAATTGATTCATGAAGGGGATATCTTATTTAAAATATCTTACTAAAACTGCTCTCAGTCATAGCACCTGCCTGTGACTTGGGAAATCACAGAAGAGTGCAAGCAAAATATTAACTCTTTGAATTAATATATGGAATTTCCTACTAGCTTGTTAACAGTGATCCTGAGCACTCATTCATCTGGGAAGGTATTAACATAATAGTTTCATCATATATGAAGTGTGGGGTTTCTTTTGTCACAGAATAATCTTAATTTGTTCCCTTTTATGCTAAAATGTAACCATATTTGTAAGAAAATCTTCATATGCATGTGTGAGAGATTTCACAAAGTGGCTTAAAAAACAATTGTAAGCCAAATATGCTAGCTACAAACTACATTCAAATTTGTCAAATATTTCTTTGTAGTTCAGACAAATTTTCATGAAAAGTGAGTGTTAGGGGTTTTTTTCTACTTTTAGGGCACTAATGGTGAAATAGAGTTTCTGCATTTCAGATGAGGATCCTACCCACACACTCAAAAGATTAAGTACAATTTAATTGCATAATAGCTGAAATTGAGACATACTTTCAAACTTAATCAACATAAAGCAACTTTTCCTTCCCCATTCTTATTTTTTTCCTTTACTGGCTTCTACATTTGAAATTTTCAGGCTCTCCAAGAAGATCACCAACAATATTGTGTATTTTCTGCCTCGGAATGCTGATATTAACCAGGTGTGTTACTGGATGAGGTCTTGGTGAATGAATAAAATGCTCAGCTGACTTAAACATAAGTATTATAAATGCAAACATAAGACTTTTAAGTCTGTTCAGCTGAATGTGGGTTATATGGTGTTTTTAAATTTGACCCTTGTGTTAAGTGATTTCTGTGTTTGCAGTACTTTTGGTATATTTAGAAATGGGAGTATAAGATTATTTCCAGTGTTTTGACACTGGTTCTTCTTAAAGCAATAGAATGGGGTTTCTTGTAGAAGTTTCAAAGCCAATTGCTAGGCACATATATCATTATAAAAATACCAAAAAATATATTTTAACCAGCTGTTGCTGTCTGATAAGTTGGTTAGTTGGTGAGTCTCAGACTTCATGGCTGTCAGTTTATGAAGGAGTTGCAGGAAATCACAGCCTGCAGTCACTGCTCTCAGGGATGGTACTGTTGGTGTCCACACAAGTGTGTGGTTCCATATATGCTGCTTGCATTGAAGTGGTGTGTGATAAACACAGAATTTGTGGCACTGGTGTGGGTTTTTTTGTATTAGAGATTTTTGGTAGAAGTTTGGGGTTTTTTTAGCAGTTACAAGACTAACAATTCCCCTGAGTGTTTGGTTTAGGTTTCTCTGTGTATTTTCTATGTTAATTATGTCTTGTAGCTTTTCAGAAAGAAGGAAGCAGTTCTCACCTGCAACATGCCACAGGACTTCCCAGGACTTTTTCCTGCTTTTCCAAAAACTGCATCTGACTCAGAGTAGGCAGAGCATCAAGCCATATGGTGGCTTGTGGAATTGTTGCTGGCAAGCAGCTGGCTCAAGAAAAAGGCTGAAATTCACATGGCCCAAGTATTAGCAGACTCTAAGCCCATGCTGTGCACAGAACCATTGCTTTGGCAGGTGATGATTCAATTCCTTTTTGCATTTCAGGCTGGTGAAATGTCAAAGGGGCTTATGAATCTTTGAACAGGGACCTTAATTTTAGAAAGAGTTTCTCTAATTATATCGCATCTTAACACTGCCTTTTGTCAAATATTTCATTCCCATGATGAAGAGTGACCTTAGAGAGTTTTCTGCTCTACTCATGAGCACTTTTTACTGGCTTGCTAAAATGGCCAAAGGCATCTACATTTCACTTCTGTTTCCACAAAAGCATGCAGGAATACTCCCCCCAGGCCTGTACCTTTTCCTTCAGAAGAGCTGGACTCTTCTGGTTGATTGAGCCAGGTGTCCTGACATGTCTATATCTTGGTACAGTTGGCTCTGAATTATGTTGATTACATCCATGGGTTTGTTTTAACACAGGTAGCTGCAGAGTAACAACTGTTGCTCAAAAATATGGCTCAGTTGTTAAAAGTTCATGGCTGAGGTCCTGGGTTCAGTTCAGTTCAGTGTTCCAGGCTATGGGCTACTCTCAGGAAGGGTAATCAGCTCCTTATGCCTTTCTTTAGAAATAGTGCCAGTATAAGAACAAAAAAAAACCCAAAAGGTTGATGATCTGAGAGGGGGAAAGAGAATGTTAATCAAGCCCACTGTTTAAGGAAGTGTCTTAATCCTGTGTGGACAAAAGTGTGTCAAACATGTTCCAAACGTGACCTTGGTGAATACTCTGGTCCACAGAAGACTGTTGTAGGTTTGACTACCAAAATCTCCAACTGTATTTAAAAATTAATTTTTTTGGATTTACTGCCACTACACTTCTAGGGCTGTGAATTTCCAGCACAATAAAAATTTTTAAAATTTTTTTTTAAAAATTTAAAAAAAAAGCCCAGAAGTTAGAAGCAACCTTGCAATAAAATTACTGTTTAACCATTAGTTAAGATGGTTCAAATTTTGTGGAAGATACGTAATTTTATGGAAAATGGCTATCAGATCCCTGTTAGATAGCAAACATAAAATAGGGATATAGGGATCCTGCTGCTGGAGTGAAAGCTGACCTTGACCTTGATGTTTCAGAGGTGTTCATTGCCTTATTGGTGGACAAGATATCCAGCCTTGGTCCACATGACTTTATTGCAAAAACAGCACTTACTGCTTCTGCTGAGACAGCCACGTTGGTGTGGAGTTGGTCTTGTTGAGAGAAATGGGGTTCTTTGAATTCCCTTTAAAAATCAATGGAGTTTAGGTCTCAGAGAAGTGAACTTTTGTACTTCTACCTCAAGAGGGAGCAGCGAACCAATGCAAGATGGTTGGCTGATTTACAAGAAATGTAAAAACATTTCCCTGAAGTGCATTAAGTCTCTTTGTTTACAAACATGTTAGAAAATTTATAATGTATGCAGGTTTGTTTTTAGGTTGAATTAATCTTTAACAATATTCTTCCTAGCTAGGAACAATCAGGAATAATAAGTATGTGTTTACACATACATTGAAAAATATGTATATTTATTAGTGCCTGTTATGTGGTTCATAAATGTAATTTATTAAGTGTTTATGAAGCTGTGCTCTGCCTCATTGGGCAGAGTGAGAAGTGTGTACTCACCTCTGGGAAATGAAGTCATCCCAGATAGTCTAATCTCTTTCACAAACTCTTTTCTGTACCAGATAATGCTTCTGCATGTTAATATTTGCAGCAAATAAGGAGCAACATGCAATTTGTTGCTGTAGGACCTTCTTACTAATGCTGGAATCTGTTCTTTTCATGCCACTGTAGAAATTGTACTCAGTTAGCATTGGTCTCTCACTGGTGGTCACAGTGTTGTCAGGATGCATGATGGCTCCCCCCAATAAACTGGTGAGCCTGAAATGTAGGTGACCTTGGTCTGTTGTGAGACAGATAACCACATCAGCATCTTTAGCAGCCTAGTCAGATTTGGGAGATGGAGTAATGGGGAATTGGGAGTTCATTGCTTATCCTGCTTGTGCTTGGTTAGTGGCTCAGATACTGGATTGTGCCTTAGTGATCATTTCAAATGTCACCCTGCTTTGAAGACAGGCATACTGCTGTTTGTGGTAGCTATGTCTCACAATTTTGTCAAATTGTGCTGTTGTTGGAGCTTTTGCTGTCCTAAAGGTTGTCTCAGACCTGGCTTATATTTCAAATACTGTCAGAATACAGGAATGGCTTTTTGTTTCTTGTCTAGTGTAGAGTGGTTCTGTGAACCTAGAATTAAGCAAAGTGTTCTGGACCTTGATGGTCCTACAAAACATACACATTATGCTGGTACTTTTCTTTTTTTCTTGTCTTTTTTCCTACATCATCTCCATCAATCACTTTGAGAAAATCTGCAGTTAGACACTGAGGCCTTGTTCTGTCTGCAGTATACTGCCTGGATGAAAAAATGTGTTTGGTGTTGCTGTGTTTCTGTTTGCGAAGATCCAGTTGTTAAAAATGACTGCTCAATGAAGGGAGAGTGAAGATGAGTAAAACCCATTTATTTATTTGAATTCTCTCTTTAAGCTGTGATATTTTAAAATGGAGCCTAGCCAAATTGGTCTTGCCAAGCAGAGTCATCTTTGTTTAGGAGTAAATAGAACAGTGAGCAAAGCAGGGAGTGAGAGGCCAGGAAATGAACAGAAGTTGATTTGATAGTATTTTTAAGATGCTTAGGTATTAGGGGATTTGGCAGGTAAAATACTGTGGGTTGGTGTGTTTTGGAGGCTGATCATTTCTAAGTGAATGTAATTGCATACACTTCAGCTGTGACTATTGTGTTAATAACAACAGCTTTTAAGCAGCCCACTTGAAACCCATGTGTGTTCTCTGTCCTTGATAAAAGTCAGAATTTACCCATGGCATACACCAAGCCAGGGTGCTACTTCTGAACTTCAGCCTTCCTGAAGCTCATAATGCTTGCATACTGAATTGTAATTTGCCTACACTACGTAAGAAAAAAATAAATAAATGTCTGGCCTATTAAAGGGTGACAGCACCACTGTGATGGTGTCATTATTCACATGCATACCTGTACATTTTCAAAAATGCTGCCTGAAAGCATTTTATTTTATTGTGTTCAGTGTAAAGAATACTTATTTTCTTCTTTTTCAAGTGGGTTGGGTTTTGTTCCCCTTAGCTTTTAGGTTGGATACAGGGGGAGGGGATTCTTCATTTTAGTAGTATTCTATAAAATTAATTGATTCACAGAGTCCTTGTATGACTCCATATCAAGTCAAAAAGCTTGTACTTGTCATACCCAAGAAAAATTTCTAGGAGGGGAGAAAAAATATAAATTTTTAGTCCACAGTTATATTAGTTGGTGACTGGAACAGATGGGAAGTTACTTTACTAAAAGAGTTTCAGTATGATTAAAAAAATGTAAAAAACCCCAAGACCAGAGGGAAAACCTTCAAAATCAAAAGTACACTTGAAGAATGTAAGGGAAGTTTGCACCTCAAGCAACTCGTGCTCCTGAAATAATCTTTTGTGTTTGTTTCCCCTTTCATATTTTAATCTTTTCTGATGTCTCCTTTTCAAACCTGTTGGCTGCTTTTTTGATGTGTTTTGGCTGTGGCTGTAGCTGTGGACTCTTTTTAGCAGTAGTCACTGAACTGAAAGATGAAGGTGAGAGGGATGCAGGGAGGTGTTAAATGGAGCTGCAACCTTTACCTCTGCCTAGGGACAGCAAAGGAAGCAATATCTGTCCACCCAGGTAATGTGGGTTTGGACTAAAGAATAAACCAGGGTAAGGAGAGTTGCCAGCAGGGAATCATTGTTTGTACACAAGAAAGTGCAAAATAAAGACATTTTGGAGTAGTCAAGTTTTTTAAAAGTATTTCTGTATTCATCATTGTAGTGCACTGCAAAAACAGGAGATGTTTGTCAATATCTCTAAAAATAGCTGAGCATCTTTGTTTTTCTCAAAGCATCATTCCTCAATCTGCTGCTATTTTTAGAGGGTGTCCCTCTGCCAGGCCAGACCCTTCTGAAGCTTGGTGTGTGGCAGCCTTCCCTCACTACACTTGTCAGGGTTGACTGAGCCCTGCTGAGGAAAACTTGGCGACTCCTACGTAATTAAATTTGCAACCTCCAGCAATTTACAACTAAGCATTGTCACAGAGGATTTGCATTTCTCTCCTCTGAATATTGGGTGGGGTAAAGAGCATACAGTACCAGATCTGTCCCAGCAGAGCTTATTCCCACGTGTTTATTTAAATTTTTTTTCAACTTTGGTTTTATCAAATGCCTTTAGTCGTTGTTTGAAATTAATCATAGTTATCCTGGGTTTAACACTTAGACACCAGACACAACATATGTAAATTTTCAGCTGTTCCTTGGTAGACACCACCCATCAGTGTAGGGGCATCTTGTTTTACTTGGCCTTCTAAGATAAATGTTTAGTAAATACTAGTGTTTAATATCAATGTGTTAGTCATACTTAGATATGCTAGTGACACAAACCATGCCCAGAAAGCAGGAGTGCATAACCCCCAGACACTAATTTCTGTATTCTTATACTGACTAATCCAATTAATATTTTAGAATAGAGACATCAACTATAAAGTGCAAAACCTCTTGATGCTTTTTGGAAGGGACATTCCAGCTTCTGTTTGTAAAAAATTAAAAGTTAACATCTTCCTAGAAAAACTATGGATCAACCCACAATGCTTTGTGGATTTCAAGTAGGAACAGATAAGTTGTAAAATTAACATTCCTGATCACTTGCCAGTTTTAGATTCTTGTGCTATTTATAAGTCAGCCAGCCTCTGGTTTTTTACTTAAGTGGCAGGTTCCTCTCTGACAAGAACGCCGAGCGATTTTTCCTATCACCAGAAGTTGAAGGATGAAGAAACTGCTCACGCTTTTTGTCTAAAAAAACAAAAAAAAGGGAGAAAATCAAAACAGAAAAGTAAATGCTTGATTTAGATAAGTGTGGCAGATTTCTGGACAGGTCAATAAAGGTTCAAAGAGTAGTTTAAATTAATGTTATTTTCTCTTGATAGTAGGCTGGTTTTTTACTCATGATAAAATAGAGGAAGTTCAGCATGTTTATATTTAAACCTGCACTACAGAGTTAAGTCTCAAGGGGCTTTAGAAGTGTTAATAACACAGCTTGAATTCAAAGTTTCAGCTGCTAACATCATCTCGGCTTAAAGATCAGTTAAAATCTACTGTAGACCCTGATAACTTTGCCTGGGAAGTTTCCCTGCATGGGGAACTACAGAAATAATTTTCCTGCAGCAGCCTGGGAAAACGGCAGCACAGACCAGAACTGGCTGTGAAGATGGACCCCCCCACAGGACAGGTCGTCAGGGTACAAAGTGGAGGGGAAAAAAGCAGACCATGTTCAGTTTTGGTGTTTGTCCTTCTGACTGTGCAGTCTCTCCTGATGAGGAGTTGATGGCCTGTAAGCTGTTATCCCTCAGGGTCATCCTGAATTGGAACAGGAGAGGGGAGAGTACTGCCTGCTCCAGTCCAAAATGCAAAGTCCTCTGTGAAAGGGTGTGTCTGTAAACATTAAGCATTAAAGGTGAGCCATGGGCTCAGTCCAACAGAGCATGAATGGTGAAATTCTCACTCCAGTGATCAAAAACATGATGCTGGGGCCGGTGCTGCCTGGCAGGCTCCCCCAGCCTGCAGAGGCACTGCTGCCCCAGCCTTGCGCTCAGCACTGCCTGCGACTCCAGCGCATACAAAAGCTTTTTCTTTAGCTGCAATAGCAACAACAATTAACTGTGACCTTTTTTTGTGAATTTCTCTGTGTGTTTGGGGCTTGGTTTTGTTTGGGTTGTTCTCTTCCACCCTGCCACTCTTCAGTGCAACCTTTATGCTTACTAATTCTAATTACTAAAATTGGTTTTACTCCTCCCACAAAATTTGGGATGTGGCATCTTTCAAGCACAGCTTATAGGTTGCTTTTTGCTACACAGGCATTTCTCAAATGCCAAGTACCATGCAAACCAGAGTAGCATCTCTTGCCTCAGCACAAGCATGTCAACTTCTGAGTGTTTCTCTTTGGCTCTGAAATCCTCTTGTTTTCGTGATTTGGGTAAGGAGCGTTTTTCAGTCACAAGCCACAAACTGCTTCTGTGAGTAAAAGGAGACATAAAAAGAGGATCAGAAGCATTAGCTGCCAAGGAACATTTTCCACCAGTATTAACAGAGCAGAGATAGTTTTTTCTGATTGTTTGTGCATTAGAAGGTTGGGGGGTTTGCCTCTTTTCCTGTACATTGATTGGTTTATTTTTTGTTCATTGTTTTTCAGGTGGCTTCCTTAGCAGGGCCAGGAGGGAAAGTTGAAATAGAACAAAATTTTCTCAATTTCAAACTGAAGACAATAACAGCTTATTTTGGTGATCTAATAAGGCATGACATCTCCTGAACCCCATGTGGATTCTTCCAAACCCATCCTCCCTAACTGCTGCCTTGCTTAAGCTTTTGTACAGATGGCTGGTCAAAAATGACTTAAAGCCATTTTCCGCTTTAATTTTGCTTTACAGAAATTTGTTCTGTTGTACTGTCAATAAATGTTTTATAATAATTTTGACAAAACTGTAAATGTAGAAAAGCTGTGAATGCATGAAGAAAGCTCTTTATAACATGCAGTCTTTCAAGGTTTCAGCCCAACCCATGGAAGTGAGGTTCAGGATTTCTTTGTAACTCTCACATGTGCTACTTCTGTGCTTGCTCTGGTTTTGAGCCCCCAGAAGGTCAAGAAAAATAGCCTGGAAGTCACAGGAGCTGCAGTCTGTGCTTGAGAAGCATCTGAAAATCAGGTGAAACTAGAGGGTCAGGTGCACCACAAGAGGTTAACCCCAGTCCACCTCTCTCGCTCTGTGCTCTCTGAGAAACCTTTTCAGGTTTTCTTTGCAGGATGGAAGTTCACACATGAATTCTATTCTCTGACTTGTGGCAGCTCAAAGAGAGTGCTGGGTGTGTTTGTGTGGAGATGGGACTCTACCCTCTGGGTATTGTCATTTTATTTTATTTTTTATCTCCCTGTCATTCCTCTTCGTTGCAAAGATATTTTGAAGAAACCTTCTGCCTGGAGGTTTGTATCAGTAAGCAGAGGGGTTTCTGTCCCCCTTCTTTTCCAGGCCTTTGGAATCCTCACACAGGCTTCAGGCCAGAAATAAGCCAGCTTTTCCTGGTGAGGACTCTCTGCTCCCATTTAGAGTTTGGAGGGGAAGAGTGGGCATTGTGCAATTCTTCAAGTAGAAGAGGAGGCAGGTGAGAAATGCCTTGGGCATGGCTATGGTGCTCTCACTGAAATATTCTTACATTATGTCCCCAAGCTCAATTTTGAGTTGTTTTTGAGGTAAGAGTATAGGAATAATAATTTCTAAGATAAATTAATGCTGCAGCAGGATGCTGAAGGCAGCAGAAGCTAAGCACTAAACCATGCATTAGTGCTATCCAAGAAAACAAGAATAACTCTAGAATAACCAAATAAGAGGATCTATTTTCCCCATTAAGGAATGAAATTCAACTCTTCAAAATAGTTGAAGAGACCAAAGTGTTTGTGTGTTTAGGGATTGTTAGGACTCAGTGTGAGCTTGCAGTGCAGTAAAACAGCCCTTGGGAAATAGCTGTTTTCAAGCTTTGCTGTCTTTCCAGATCCAGACAAGTGCTAACTTCTACTGTTACATTCATGCTTCATGGAAGGTATTTTATGAAGATACTTTGGCTAATTTGGATCACTGCACTTTGCCACAGTGCTACAGCAAGGAAGAAGTCTTGTGCTGGCTCTGCATCAGTGTTTAAAGGGAATTATTAAGGAAATAATATTTCTTAGAAGTTTCCTATTATGTCGTAGGAGAATTTGGCAAGAGTGCTAATACTACAGGAGCTCTAAACCTATTGTGGCAGTGGCATGTGAATGTAATAATGCTGTTAGACTTCCACTGCAAGCTACAAACAAAAATCCAAGTCCATGAGGCTGAGTGAAGAATAGATTCATATGTATCGTGTATGGCACAATATAAATGTGTACAGTACTCTGTACACTAAAATTTTACTATATTTGGCTCATTGCTGCTTGTAGAAATACCCTTGTCTCATTACTTGGTCCTCTTTTTCTCCTTAAGGAGATGCGTGAGAAGCATTTTGAGATATTGCTGATGCTACTCCTGTAAAAGGAAGCTCTGACAATGAAATGCCTGTGAATTTACTTCTGTCTTCTGTTTGTTCAGTGCCCAGTATACAAAGTATGGAAGCTGAAATATAAAAGGTACAACATTTACCCATTTGAATTTTTACTTCCATTGTAATGAAGTTAATGGTAAAAAGGAACAGTTTCTCAGGTCTCTGCAGAGCTTTGCAAGCACATGGAGTATCAAAAGCAGAAGAATATCTTTGTTCATAGCTCTTCCTCTCTCTAACCAAGAAGGACAAAAGGGGATTTTTTGGTTGGTTTTTTTTTTGGTTTTTGGTTTTTTTTTAATTACAATTTAAAGTCAGAATGCACTCTTCTGGGCTGTGATAAATGTTTGCCCTCACTTCCCACTTGCACAGAACTGGCGAAGTTCCCCAGGGCTTTGAATCTACCCATCTAAATTTAAGCTTATAATACATCTGTGAGTACTGTTAGTTTTTTTGTTAATAATATCAACCAACAAACCCTTCATGGAGGAGAGCTTCAGTCATGACTTGCTATACAATGTTATTTTGCTTTATATTGGAGAAAAAAGTTAACATGGGCTGAGACACTGTTAAATTTCTGGACAGCTTGTGGTCTCTGTTTTAATACCCTTTATCAATTTAGTATTTTGTAAATGATACATTGGGCAGCAAAGAAGTTACATAGCTACTGTAAATACTCATAGAAGTTTGATCTTTTACCCATACTAAGACACAAAATAAGCTACAGGAAAAATGCAGATTTTTTTTTTTTCTAAGGACTAAATGCATACTGAGTTCTACTTTCTAGTACACTCTTGAGCCCCTAATCTCTTTAGGTTTATCTTAATTAAATCCAACATTAAATGAAACCCATTCATTTCTTTTTCTGGTGCATGGCATGAAGAGAAATTATGGAAGATGAAGTTAGGTGCATTGCAAGGCTGAAGCTGAATTGCAGGTTCAAGGGGACCAGAGCATGCATGAGCAAGGGCTGAGCAACTGTCTCTGCATGAGAGGACATCACTGTGCCCTTCTCTGAATGAGGCCCCATTAGAGTTATGAGAAAAAATCAACTGTTCCATGAAGTTTTCATGTACAGGTTTTAGAAAACCTTCCCCAAGTGTACTGTTTCTGAAACAACATCTGTGTCTATGTGTGCAACTGAGAGATTATATAAGCAAATTAATGTTACACCACAGTGACCATAGTAACATTTAGCAGAGGGAAACCCCGTAAATAGCAGAAGGAAAAAATTACTTGCAATAACTCATTGAACAAATCAGTAGAAAATTGGGTTATTTTCACTTGGTTTGCTCTCTCAGCTTTCATATGCCTCATAGTCACTGTTTGCTTTAATTGTCCTCCCCTTGTACACAAACCTTCCCATCTCCAAATACCAAGAAAGAGGGGTAGTCCTGTCATGATTTACTGTTGCTGGTGTAGCCTTTCCAACACAGGCATCTTAGTATTCCTGCCACTTAAATATCTATGTGAGGTCCAGAATACCTATAAAAAGTTGATTTCAGTGGTGAACAAGTTTCAGATTTCTTTTTGAAGACAGTAGAAATATCTTTGTAAGAGTGTGTTGCAGTGGCAGAGAAGTAAATGCTGTAAAACCAGGCTTGAAATCAATTCAGACCCTGTCCTGTTTCAGCTGTCAGATGATGAAGCTGTTGAGTGACTCAGCCTGCTTCCTTTGCATGGAGTATGAGGAATATGCACACTCCAGCAAAGTACATGTAAGAGCAATGCTGTGTTGATTCAGTTAAATGAAATCCCACAAACACGAAAATTAATTCATACCAAAAAATAAAAAAACCCGTCCAAAACCATAAAAAATGCCAAAACAACCTTATTACTTGGGAGGCTGCAGGGGCTGGAGACGCCATCAGTAGCTGAAAGGAAGCAATAGGGCTGGCTAAGGCCAGCTGAGGTGACTGAGCCTAGTGAGGCTGAACATTCACCCAGACCCTGAAGATCTGAGCTGCACACACACAGGGTGGAGGCAGGAGTGAAGACTGTTTGCAAACAGGACTTGTCCCCCAGAGTGTTTGGTTTCTGCCTCTACTCAGCATGGTCCTGTGGCGTCTCCTAGCACTGCCTAAGGTTTGGTGGTGCCTGTTGATATTGAGAGCAGGGCTACTGCCCAGGGCAGAGGTTGGGAGCAACAGCCCGGGGAGCCCTGGCAGCGCTGGGCTCTGCTCAAGGGTTTCCTCACCCAGGGGAATTCCCAGCTGAGCTGTGCACACAGCTCTGCAGAACACTCCCTGCAACACCCCTGCAGCCTAAGGGGGTCAGCCCTGGATTTCTCCATATAGAGACCCAAGGATGGGTGTCTTTTTACCATGTGTCACAACAGAGTGTCAGGGAGTGTGGTTTTGCTGCCAGCCCCTGTGGACCCTTCTTCAAGTCTCATGCAAATGTATTTTCTGAGTTCTTGCTTCCCACACATGTCTGAGGTCTTGGCCTGCCGCCTTGCAAAGTTCCAAAACCAGAGCAAGTTTCAAGGTGCTTCCCCAGCAGCTTTACTAAAAACCCGAAACATTGCTCTGGGTTTCTGGGTTCTCAGACTGCTGAGGAAAAAATTATGCTGTTGGAGGCAGTCTGGGTTTGATGACAGCACAATTCTTCCTGTGTGCCTTTGTTCATTCTCTTCCTTTTTTTCAAGAATGTGCTTCAACCTTCTTGTGAAACCTCTGTGGTTTATTAGAGGAGTGCAGTGGCAGCAGCAGAGCTGGAGCCCTGTGTAAATATGAGTAATATGAAGGGGCTCACAGAGCACCTTCAGCGTTTTGGAACTAATGAAATGCCTTTCCCCAGGATTTTATCCTAAAATTCAGCCAAAGAATGGACATCAGGGAGGATACGCCTCTGCATAGTCATCACAGGTTGCTGCAGGCTGAACACTTTTATCACTTCTGGCACTACTACCTAAACCTCTGGGGGGTCTTTCACATTGTTGCAGTGTCAGATACAGTTATGGTAACAGTGGCAAGAGCTTTGGTGAAAAACAGAATTGTGATCTGACAGCAAAACCTGTCCTGAGGTATTCATTAAATTGTTCCAGGCACCGGTACAGCCTATGATTATGTCAAACAGGGGAGAAAATTGTACGCTCTGCTTTCCCAGTGTGCATGAACTCCATCTGAAAGTCTGCCTGGGAAGGCTGAACACAGGCAGCTTTGTTCAGGAGAACTCCAAACTGGCAGAGCCCACTGCCCAGAGGGGCACCTGTGGGGACTGCCTGTGCCAAATGTCTGTGCTGGTGTGGGAGTGCTTTCCATGGGTGCAGGCTGCAGCTGAGCTTGTCCAAGGGTTTCCCTCAAATGTCAGAACATTTGGATGTTCCCAGCAGATGCAGTGCTATCTGTAGCTCAGGCTCTCGTCTGTACTTCTGGAAAGTGGTCCCCGAAACAGAAGCTGGAGTTCCCCAGGAAGCAGCTGCATGGGGAACTCTGGGCTGCTCCTGCAGGAGAAACCACGCTCCAGGAAGTGTTTGCTGTGGGGCTTTGACACGGAAAGGGCCAGTTCTCACAACAATAATGAGCCTTGTGGGACCTTACACGGAAATTACCCACCAGGGTATTCCTTCACCCTGCCAGGAAGAGGTGCTGGTAGAGTCAGATTTGATAACAACCTTGTGGTCATGTAATGCAGAGTGGGACACCAACATGCAGGGTTTCCTCAGAGTGAGCCAAGTGCTGGGAGCAGGACACAGCAAAGGGCCCACAGGGCCATGTTCAGGTTGCAGAGCTGAATGCCATAGTGCCTGCGTTGTGGCTTCTACAAGACACGCTGCTTTTGAGCTTTACTGGCAGTCTTTTGATTTTTTTTTTCCCTGCAACTTCTAAAGAGCATTGTTTAAAAAAAAAAAAAAAAACCCCAGCCTTCATCTAAAAATAAATGTGTAGTCCTTGCAGTAAAAAAAAAAAAAAAAAAAAAAAGAAGAGGAAAAAAAACCAAACCAAAAAATCCCAATAAAACAGCTGACATGAAAACAAGACCTGCATGCATTACGATATTTCAGAAATCAGATAAGAATGTCCAAAATGTAACTAATTTTAAATTGCTTTGTAGGCAGTTCACCTCATGTTTTGGCCTGAGGCATAGAGATAGCAGCTGACATGACTTTTCAGCATTTTGGATTGACCACACTGCTTGTTCCTGCTGCTACTCCAATTTATCAGCTTTGTTTAAAGATCAAAGCATTCAGTATAAACAAGTTGAAGCTGGAAACAGTCTGACTTCTTGCATGTTTATTTCCTCTGTTAATGAGAAGAATTACCTAATCCAAAATTATTACCATTTTTTCTAAAAATTCAAAGTGGAGTAATCATTTTGTTGCTTTGAAAGTAGAAAAGCAGTTTAAAAATGGATGCAGAGGCTGCAGAATCAAGGTCTGCCAAGAAGAATCCAATCTGCCTGAATGGGCAAAATCAACAGATCAGATAGCTAGGAAAAAAGAAAAAGAACAAAAAGAGCTATGCCAGCACAGAAGATGCAAAGGCCCCTAGAAGCTTCATGATCTCAAGTCAGCCCAGAAAAGGAACCAGCAAAGAGCAGCTGTTTGACAGCTATGAGCCGTGTGAGCATCTGGCCAGCTCAGAGCATGTAGACAGACATGGTGAGTGACAGGGATTAGGGACCTGGGAAAGCTTCCAGGAGAAGAAATTCCAAGGAGCAGTGGGTCCCATCTTGGCAGTCACCCGTTTGGGTGAGAAATAAAAAGAGCCAGAATTTGCAGATCAGAGTTTATCTGGCCCTGCAAAAAGTTTCATGAGTTTTAAGAAAGCAAGAAGCAGCAGATTGTTGTGCCCAGGCTACCACAGGTGCTTGAGGGATTGCCTGGGAGCAGACCTGGATCACTGCACAGTTTTTGCTTGTGCTAAAAATGCTGCTGCCCTGCACTGCTGCAGGACCATCGTCAGCAAAGAGGAATGGCAGAAATCCATGGCGATTTGCAGTTACTCAGATAAAGCAGAATTAAGGAAAGATCAAATTCCTGCTGGAGTCCAGGTTTTGTTAAGCAAACACTGCCCCTTCCTTTCCTCTCTTCATCTGTAATAAGAGTTTTGTATTGCCTTTTGGGCTATGAAGGGATCTTTATTTTTCATTTACTCAAGAGAAGGAAACAGATGACCTTGGTGACAGCTATCAGGTCATGCTTTTGAGACAACATGCTGAGTGGCAATGCTAGGATCTCCACCAGCACTATCAATTTCCACAACTTATTGCTGAGGAAGTAAGCACACAGGCTGCTCTGTGCTGGCCACAGCAGGACTCTCAATCCCTGCAGCACACCAGGCAAACTACATTTTAAAGAAAAATGCCACAGATGCTTCAACTGTAGGCCTAGGAGACAGCTGTTCTATGCTGTGTGTAAAGAATAACTGGCCAATGCAACCAGAACAGGCAGCAGGGTGTACCAGGTACCATCTTTATGGCATCTGAAACACTTCAAGCTCCCCATGGGTCTCCAAAGAAAGCCAGAGGAAGGAGGCAGTGGGATGAGTGGCCAGCCCCCATCTAGGCAGGCTAGGCACTGTCTTTTCCTGGTTAGATCTTCATTAAAATCAGGTCAAAATGTGTCTGGGCCTTAGGTGATGGCACCTTCTGGGGTGTGAGAACTTTCTGTTCCGACCACAGGAGAAAATAACTAATAAAATAAATAATGCTGCAGTTTGCTTCTTGCACCGTAAAATGGATTTGCCAAGAGCATGAGGGGTTAACACAAAAGAGCTTCAAGTAAACAATTGTGTAGTAAGTAAGAGATATGTAACAATTTTTGAATTCATGACTTCTTGCTGATACCTGGTTACTCTAGCTGAATGCTTACTTGGCACCATGGATGTCATGAGCCCCAAACCCCTTCCTTGTAGCCAAGGAGAGATTCTCAAGTCTTCTCTCTGCAATATTGCTTTCCTATGAGAGCAACACAGATTCCAATCCCAAAATCAGTGTCCAGCCATGTTGGAGAAGTTAGTACAGCCAGGTCCATATAAACAAGTCACACAGCACCCTGGGAGGGGAACCTGCAGGGGAAAACAGCCAAAACAGCCAGTGCAGAGCCCCATGCAGCCACACACCTCAGTGGCTTTACCACAGCCCAGCTGTAAGTCAGTCCTGTGCATCACATGTGTGCTGATGGTTGGAGGGATCTGAGTAAGTTTCCCCTGCCAGGAAATTGGATTGCACGCTCCAGGGACTGTGCTGCAGTGAGAGCCACTGCAAGTAAGGGGGGCAACCACAAAATTATTTTAAAAATGTGTTTGGTATCCAAAATAAACTACCAGGCTGGAGATACTAGAGATAACAGGTGCCTTGCCCAGTGCCTCAATTCAGTGCCTTATGGGTGAATGAACCCTACCCAGCTCAGTGTCCTGACACTTTCTAGCTGGCAGAACTGCATATTACAAAAAGAAGGAAATCACTGCTAATTATCTGTCCTTCTCCAAATTTCTGTGTCTGTCTGTCTCTATGGGCAGCAACTGAACACTTCTATTTTGCATATCAATATAATTTCACTTTTCTTTCACTTAAAATTTGTTTCAGTTTGAGGTGGCTGATGTCAGGCTGGCTGGCAAACTACCAGTATCTCATTCTCTAGGGAACAGCAGTCCCAGATGGGACTGTGCAAGCAGGGGCCACCAGCTGCAGGCATGGTCCATGTGGCTGCAGAGCATCCTGCTCCAAGCTGTGAGGGCTGATTTGAAGCAGAAAAAGCCAACTGGGAAGTGGAGTAATGCTGGCATAGCCCAGGACAGGGAACACCCAAATCCTGGCTGCCTCCAAAATGATAATTCCCTTCCCTTCCCTTCCCTTCCCTTCCCTTCCCTTCCCTTCCCTTCCCTTCCCTTCCCTTCCCTTCCCTTCCCTTCCCTTCCCTTCCCTTCCCTTCCCTTCCCTTCCCTTCCCTTCCCTTCCCTTCCCTTCCCTTCCCTTCCCTTCCCTTCCCTTCCCTTCCCTTCCCTTCCCTTCCCTTCCCTTCCCTTCCCTTCCCTTCCCTTCCCTTCCCTTCCCTTCCCTTCCCTTCCCTTCCCTTCCCTTCCCTTCCCTTCCCTTCCCTTCATTTTCTGTGGACTGAATGTGTCATCTCATATGAGAGCTGTAGATATCCTTACAGGTGTTGGCTCAGACATTAATTTGCCAATAAATATTATTCTGTTAATTATACATCTACCATGGGTTTTCCTAAAATACCAGATGCTGCTATGTGAACAGCACAGTTATCTAGGTAGGTTATCTCACACCCTGCCTCCCCCTCTCTCCCATTTGTCTCCATTTTGTGATGTGCCAAATGCCTGTGGATGCTAGCCATCCTTACTCCCATGGATGCTTGGGACAACACAGTTCTGGAGCTGCAAAGTAGAAGGGGAGCTACTGGGTGTAAGTCAGAAAAGAAATTATGCAACCCTTAGAAATTAATGATACAGTAGCAAGTAGGGCAAGACTGTTTTGGAACAGGAATTAATGATTGTTGTATACTAAGCTGCTTATGCATCCAGGTTGAGATGTACAGAGTGGGTGGGCTGCACTTAGCTGGGAGGAGCAGGGCACACAGCCAGCCCTGGACAATGTGTGTGTTTGTGTGCCTGGTGGCAAGCAAATCCATCACCCTCTTCAGAGAGCAGTGCAAAAGGGAGTGGGGTCTGCCAGATGGCAGACATCCGGAAAGGCACAGGGACACAGCCCAGCGTGGCCACAGCGTGCGTGGCAGCCGGCACACTGGGGCTGTCCACAGATGGAAATGTGCAAACCACAGCCCTGGGCAGGGCTTGGGGAACACTGACAAAGCCAGACCCCAACTCCCCAGACTCCTCTGAGAAACTGAAAAATCAGGACGACAGTCCGGATCGACCTCATCTTCTAAGGTGGCACAAATCTGGAGGAAATGGCAAGCCGAAATGTGGCTGGGCTGATCTTGGTGCAGGGCACACAGAAGGGCTGAAGGAAGACATACTGATTGACAGCTCATTAGTTCCAGAGCTAATTAGAGTCTGGATTATAATCTGCAGCATTTCTCTCTCTATAAACCTGTCTATGCATAGACAGAATACAATTCCAAAATGAGAAAGCACAAGGAATGCCAATATGTTCCCTTTTCCACCCCCAGCTTCCTTTGCCAGTCACCCTCCCTCAGCAGCCACAGGATAAGGTATCCTAGAGCAGCTGAATGCCAATGTGGAATAGGGAGGGGGAATTTTCATGTAGCTGTTTTCTCAGTTGCATCATGCTACTACTCCCAAAAATGGAATTCCATGAAATGAAGACAAGAATGACTGGAAGGAAAGAAAGCTTTTTCTTTCCTTCTATTTTTTTTCTTTGTTTTGGTTTGGTTTGGATTTTTTTTTTCTCTACAGCATCCAGTCTGTATTTAGCTAATTTTCTTGCTTTTTTACAAAACCTTTTGTCTTTTTTTTTCCCTCCCAAGGCAGGCTGAGGAAATAGAGCAACAGGGGACTCATGCCTGTGTCCTGCTCCCCTGCCTGGCCTGCCTCGGCCCAGCACACAGGTGGGCAAGGATGAGCTGCAGCTCCCTGGGGAGAGGATATTTACTTAAGACTCCTAGCTTAAGCAACGAGCCTCTGTGGTACACACTGAATCACTGCTGTGTGATAAATTGGGCCAGTCTTTTAGCTTCACAAGTCCTTTAGTTTTATTCTTATCTCATATGAGCTCAAATAATGGAAGGCTGAGATATCTGTCTTGATCCAAGTAAAACCAGATTTTTGCTCAGAAAAGTTGATTTAATTTACACCAAGAAACAAACCTGCTTAGGCAAACCAGTAAATATTTTTGAAGCCAGCTACTGATACGTTTTTCTGAGTTCCACCTTATTCCAGAAACAAAATACCTTGCAGAAGCACCATGATTTGGGTGTGACATATTTTAACATCTTCTGTGCAGCAGCTCTTGAGACCACGATGGGGTGTGTTTGTGTCAAGAGATCACAGAAAGGTGCTTTGTAAAGGTGCAAGGCACTTCCATGCTGCCATGATATAATGGGTTGTTAGTGACTTGTCAGTTCATGTTTTCAATTACTGTTATTACTATTATTTCTAAACTGTGGGAGTTTCTAAAATTGCTTTATATCAGATAATAAGTGTACTCTTTCTTCAGTTACACTAATTAGAGTTCTGAGTATGATTCTGCCACCTTGATGGCTCCAAGAGCTGGGACTGGTTACCATATACAGAAAGCTCTTAGCTCTTTTCCATGGATAAATTACAACCTTAAAGTTTTAACTCTTGATGTCCCAAAGACCATCTTTCCTACCTCTGGCTTTTCCATGGCTCATTCCTTTTATTTCTTTAGAGTTTCTCTCTTATCAAATGATGTATCCCGCAAAAATAGTGAATCTTTTTGTCCAAAATAAAAGTGCAATCCCTAAGCAATACCCATCCTATGGCATGTGACTGTAGAACACATTTCCTTGAAGCTTCCTGAGTGAACAGCTCCCATATTATCTTCTCCTGGGTGGCTCTTGTGTTTCCTCCCAGTTGTGCATGCATTTCCCAGCTCTGGGAGGGGACACTGCTGACCATTGCCAGGCTACAGTCTGGAGCAGCCTAAAAATGCTGTGCATGCCCATCTAGCTGAAAACAATGCTGGTGAGCAGTGGGTAGAGCTGAGAAAAATCTTGCTTTTAAAAACTGCCTTAAAAAATATATCTGAGTGTCGGCCTAAAAAGAAGCGAAGTAACAGAGCAAGTCAGAGCAAAGAGAGGGGGAGGATTCAATAGTGTGGCACTACTGCATGCAATAAGATTCATGTAGGTTATTATACCAGAAAAAATGTTTTCCTGAAAGTGTTATGGTATTCCACAGGTCAGAGCTCTAAAGGGGCATTGCAAACTAAGAACAAAGGAAAAAAAAAAATCCAGACTGTATGAAAACTTGTAAGATGGTCCACAAGGACTTGTATTAAAGTGGGGAAAAGGGACTAGGTTAACTAATAGAAATGGCTGAAATTTTTTAAAGCCTTGTTTAGGAGACTGTGTATGCATTTTATAGTCCACCTCCTGTCTGCAGAATATAATTTTCTCAGAGAAAATCTAAATCTGCCCTTTTGATGATTGGAAGTTAAGCAGAGCCCAGAAGCTGTGGCATAACCAGCTCTATTAATCAGGTAAACAAACTCTTTTGCTCCTCACTAGACTGTGCTTGCAGGTCATTCACTTCCCTGATTACCTTCTCACCCAGAAATTTGCTGCTCTCCTATTTCCAAATGAAGCATCTCAGCTCATTTTCTTACAGTATGAACACAAAGGAGCTGCTGGTGGATATCCCTTATGATGCTCACTTCACACCTTTGCCATCAACCAAGTGCCTTCACCTTCCAGGCCCAGTACAAAGCCTCTCTTTCTCTCATCACTGAGAGAGAGTTTCCTATCTGTGCAATAGTTTAAACTGCTCAGGTAGCAAACACATCCTCCATGGAACCAGCAGCATGGGGAGAGATGAAATGGCCCTCTGGGAGCCCAGGACAGAACCAGGAGTGTTGGTGGCTGCCTGTGTTGGCACACGGGACACTTCGCTCCAGCTGGGGTCCAACTACTGTCAACAGGTGTGTGGCTTTACTAAAGATGCAGAGAGAGCCAAAAGGGCTCTTCCTTTACACATGCTAAGGGCAGAACATAATGGGTTTATTTTAAAGAAATAATATACAAATTCTCCTTTTTCTAGGATATTTCTTTGATATCTAGCAGGTCTATTTGTAGCAAGTGTTTCCATCAACTCTATGAGACAGCTCCCCAGCCTAACCTATCAATGGTCCACTTACTGCATACAATCAATATATCCTTCTTTCTGAGGCAGTTGGATGGATTAATAAAGCAAACAAATCATAAAAATTAGCTCAAAACACTGCTCCTGGCTTGGTTTCTGCTAGGGGCCACATTGGAGATGTGATGATTTCGACCCTTTCCCTTGGTTTTTGACATGCTGAGAACATGTCTTGGGGTGCCAGAAATACCAAAGAAACTGTGTAAGTCTTCCTTGAAGGCTGCATCCCAAAATAAACCCCCTGTCTTCAGGAGAATTGTACCAACCCATTACACACTGCTGTTGAGGAAGATTTTAGGTCATTAAGATTCACTGAGTAATATGTTTGAAAATGCAATTTAAAAGTTTTTCAATCATTCATGAAAACTCTTTTGATGCAGAGTAAAGTTTGATAATATCTGTGATTGTGCCTTGACTGATGAAAGATCTGAATGGAAACTTGTACAGTAGGTAATATTTATTCTGGCAGTGTGTCAGTAGACAATGTCTACTGCTTTTATTGCTTTGTGGAATAAAAGTTTTGAATTTTCCTCAGTACTGAACCATTTATTGTCTTGAAATTGGCAGCAGCAACACCCAGCTGGATGCCAATATGTTTTGTGTTTGCGAGCAGACTGATCCATGGGAAACAATCTAGCAGACAAATCAACTTCATTATGAATTAAACAAAATCTTTACTTGGGTATGAGACATTTGAGCCTGAGGGAGCTGTTATTTTGGAAAAGGCCCATAAAAGGACTTTTTAAGACAGGGACTTTGTGAGTCTTTATGATATTCTTAGACTGCCTTTAGTTATGCCTTGCTTTGAATAACACAGTGGATTTTTATAAAACAATAACTTCTATGTAAATGGTACTGGGGTCCAAAACTCTGAGATGAAAGTCAGAACAGTGCTCAGTGCCTGGCCAAAGCAGTGAGATGCTTAAATTGTTCTTCTGCCTGTCCCCAGGACAGGAACTGCCATTTCCTATCTGTATCTCTATTGCATAGCACTGAGAAAATCCTTCTTATAAGCAAAGAGAGAGGTAGAACATTTACCCAGAAATAACTGAGTGCTCAGTACCAAAACTAAGCACAGTATGAAGAGATAGTTCTGTGTGCTTAGAGCCAGTCCTATAAATTCTCACAGCCTTGTGAATGTCATGGGATCTGATGTTTTCTTAATTCCCCAGCTGATGGTAATCGAGGAACCACATGATAACTTTGACTTCATTACCACAATGAAAAAAAATCACAAGCAAATAACTCACTTTGTGATTGCTGAGTAAATATGAAGCCAGTCTTAAATCCTTAAGGTAAATAAAATCACCTGATGGTAATTCTGACCCTTTATTCACTCTTCATGGGTTATCATTCCCAATGTTTCTTAGCTGCTTCTTAGATACGACCACACAGAAAATTGATTCTTCATGAAATATCCTGTAACAGTCTTTGCATTCACCCCCAGTCAGCAACCTTTATGATTAATTTTTTTTTTCTCCTTTGCTGGTCCAAAAGTGTGTGCTGACAATCAGCCTACAGCGATGTGCATTGGGTAGTCTCACAATTTCCACATTATTTGTTCTCTCTGTAGCTTTAATGAAGGCCTCGTGTGCTCTTCTTCTCTGAAAATGTTGTATGCCCCTGCTATTGCACATGTACTTTTTGGAAGTAGTTTCCATCCTCACAGATATCCCATGTGATTTTGGGGAAGTCGCCCTAACACTTCCTGTATAAAATGCGGATAATTGTATTTCCCTTCCTGATCTGTTTTGGACAGGTTGTTTCTTGGTACAGGTATGTTATATAAAGCCAGGCTTTATAACCCATCTCTGTTTACTTTCTATGTCCCTTGGAGCAGGGACAGGGATTCAGCCTCCCCCACTGCCAGGCTGGGCCAGAGGAGATGTGACAAAGGGAGGAAGCAGATGCGGCTTGTCCCCACAGGCTGAGTCCCAGCGACTGCAGCCTGGACACTCACAGGTGAGCAGCCTTGCACTGGGTTACACAAAACGCAACTGAGAACAGGTTAAGGCTGTTAATGCTGCTCTGAGCTGGGGCTGGCATGATAACCATTACAAAAAAATCAGGTTCAGTCTATAATCCATGTCAAAGAGTTTGTTCTGGGCAGGACTTTGCCAGTGATTGAGATGACACTATTTGCTCTCTTGTAGCACAACTTTCAGAGATGGGCAAGCAGATTCTTGTCACATTACTTTCTCTGGACTATAATAAACTTCAAAGTTTCCTTATTCTTGCCTTGAATTCATACAGCTTTAAGATGCTGCTTAACCATAGCTTTAACCATATTTCAGAGTTTGAATGCTTGATATTTGCAGGCAGAAACATGAAAAAGAAAGAAAAACATAATAGTTTCCGATCATCAAATATTTTGGGTGACTCATTCGCCTGCATCACCAGATAAATGCGACAGGACATCCTGTGACTGTTGGGCAGTTTCTTTAACTTCTGCCTTTTTTTCCCTACAACATAAATAGCAAAGTAGGAAAGAAAGTGGCAGTAGAGTCCTGTCTAGGCACTCCTCTTTGCTTGGATTCTCTCCCACGTCAGGAGAGGGAAGTCAGTCACCTCGGGGGTTATTACCTGCACTGGTGCTGGGATATACAGATGGATTGTGGTCTGCTCCTGGCCAGCAGCAGGTAATGCAAAGGGAAAGACTCCTGAGTGAGTTTAGAGAAGCTGATGTTATTTTCCTGAGCCTTTTGCCTTGTGGAGGAGTGTTTTCACTGGAGCTCTTCTAGGAAGGACCTGGAAGGGGCATTTCTGTGCTGCCAGTCCTTCTCTCACCCAAATTCAAGACTAACCATCCCCAGCTAAATTTTTAGGTCTTGCATGCCTAGTAAAGAATTTTTAAGAGATTTCACTCATTTCTTTTGGATGCCAGTAAAGGGATACAGATGACCAGAATACCAGTAGAAGTGATGTAACTGAAGTCAAACAAATGCTGCTCCCAACAAAAGAAAGCAATAAATCAGAACACCATAATTCTGGTCACAGAGTTGGCATATTTAAAGAGAGAGAAGGAAAAGCTGAATAACTGGAAAAATAAAATACTTCTTCTTTCTACTCTATATGCAAGCACAAACAGAGCCTTGAACCTTTGATCTATAAAAAGCCAATGTGCTCTTATGCAAAGGCCTTGGAAAAAAAAGATCTGATCCAAGGAAGATAAACATCTAGTCAGAAATCTTAGAGTAAGCCTGAGAGACAGTTTGCATATGTGTGAGTATACATATATAATCACCAAAAATTAAACAGACAGCTTTATGCTGACTGTTCAAGTGAGAGGGAATTAGTGGAGAGAGAGCAAATCAATAAAGCACAACTTTCAGTAACAGTTCTTGGCAGAATTTTGGAGGCATGACTTCACATGAAATAACTGGAATCTCCTGAGATTTATCTCCCTCCTCAAAATCCCTTTTCCAAACTTGTCACTACTATGACACTTAGAACTTGATCAAACTGGGATTGTCATGTATTGAAAAGGGGTTTATTTCAATTAAAATTGTCTTTTATTATATATTCCCTTTACATCATGTCAGGAAACATTCTACTTTGCTTATGCAGTACCGAACACGGTGATTTTCTATTCTGACCATGGTTTCAATTAACCCCACTAATAATTATCAGGAACAAATCTACCAATAAATAAGTTTCATAACTTCATGATCTGACAGTGAAATGAACAAAAATCAATGTCTAACTACTATCATGTATGTTTAATTGTGGCACTGTTCTTCCCCTCTCTCCCATATACACAGAGCTTCAGCAGGCAGAACAATAAAGATCAGGTTCCTTGGTTTCATTTGTTATTTAATCACCACTATCTTCAGGGTGAGAAGTTCCCCATAGTTCCTTTACACACCTCTCATCTGGACTTCTCCCACTCCCTCATTCTTCGAGTGTTTTCCTGATCTGGTCACAGGTATGCTGGCAGCAGGCATTCTGCTCTTTGTATTGGCAAATGTTTTTCCCCTCATTTTTCAATTACTGATTCTTTTCCTCTTCCAGTTCCATCTATTTCACAACAGGTTTTGTCAGCAAAACACCTTCTACTCCCTATCTGCTTTCTACATCAGATTCGTGCCTTAAGTCTAGACTGGAAGTCTTTAGGGCAGGGACTGTCTCTAGGCTAACATTTATATATGTTTACTTATCCTCAAAAAGCCTCAGCTTCAAACCTCAAACTCCAATTACAGTAACTAATATTGGTGTGGGTGAAAAGGTTTTAGCCTATTAATTCCAGGAACCACTCTAAACTCTACTTTCTAGCATTAACCAAAAGCTGAAGGTTACTATCTGTTTCTTCCTGGCCCTCCTAACCCCTGAGCTCTTCTTTAATCCAGCTTCAGGCTCTGCAGCTTCTCTTGAGACTGCTCAATATTTGCAGTATCAAGCCTTTTCTTTTTCTCTCTTTTATTTGCAATAGCCTTCCTGAATAATTTGGGCTTTCCTGGCTTTTCTTCAAATATTACCTGAACCATATCTTCCTCTTCTAATTGTTCTCACACTATTGTTTTCTAAAGCCTTTGATTTAGCTGGCTTAGTAAAATATGCTATGAAAAAATGCCAGAGGAAAAAGTGTTCCTTTGTCCCAGATGTTATTTGTGTTTCTGTAATAGTTGGGAACTCTATATATAGTTTACCCACTAACCTGCTTTCAGTCTTTCAGTGTTTGCTGTTGGTGATTGCAGTATCACTTTTCTATTACGTTCTTATCGCCTGGTCTGGTGTAATCACTGTAATCCTTTACTGCTCCTTGTACTTCAGAGCACACCTAATACTCCAGTTTCAAGTTGATGACTTTATCTTTGATGACTGACACAGTTGAACCCGTTCACAAAAATAGTCTTTTCTGAGTAGTTAGTTGCAAAACTTTGGTTTAAATCCTCTCAGGAAATAAACAGTGGAACTTGGAAGGTTAGGTTTTTACATTTATGTTTGTCATTTTGCTTATTTATTTTTGTAAAGCCTGCTTCAATGTAACCCACTACTGGATAATGTCAAAGAGCATAACACAAAGCATGTGTAGCAGCATGTGACATACTTGTTTTTGTATGAGAAGTGGGTAATTCTCCACCTACCGCCTCTATCTAGCCTGCTTTGTGTGGCCAAAATGCATCTCTGTCAGAGAACTGGTGCATGGCTTATGTGGAGGTCACACTGCCCCTTTCCTTTAGTGTGGCACAAATAGTCCTCAAGGTTCATGGTCTTGTTTGCAGGCAATGCAAGAGAATGACAGAGGAACAAAGGAAGCTGCCCTTTCATGGCTTGGCTTTGCCCCAGTCTCCTGAGGCTGGGAGTGTGGGTGCTGGAGCCTGCAGCCGCACAGCAGGGGTGTCCCAGGAGGTGACATGGCCCCCCAGAAGCTGTGGCCTGTGTCTGGGGCCACCTGAGGCTCTGGCAAGTGCTGCATGAGTGCTCTGCACAGGAGTTTGATCCTGGCTGGTGCACTCAGCCTCAGCTGCTGTCAGAGGCAGGTGCACAGTGTGGTGGTCCTGGGCAGGTGCTTCCTGACCACCCTGGAGCTGAGCTGAGGCACAGCCTGGCCTTCACCATCCAGCCAGCCAAACAAGAACCATCAGCCTCTCCTACAGACATCTTTGTGCCTTGCAAACATCTGCCTCTGCCTCTCTCTGCCTTCACATCCTGCCACAGTCCAGTGTGGCAAACACTCCCCTTCTCTGAATTCACACCTACATGTAGCATGAGCAGCCCTCAAACCACAGCCAAAATGCAAAGAGTGGATTTATTTCATGGCCTCACTAACAAGGCCTGGCCACAGAGACACAGGGACACAGGGACACAGAGTTCCTTTGGCTAAGTTCATCCCAGCTGGCAGCAGGGACAGGGGCTCCCTGCCTGCCTCACCATGACAAAAGATGTCTTTATGTCCCTGACAGGAATGCTCCTCAAAAAAGGCAAAGCATGAACAACAGTAGCCCTAAGAAATAGTGTTTTCCCACATCAACATTTTTAGTGTTCCCATCTTCAAGATCACTTTGAGCAAAACTAGTCCCTCCTCATCAATCTTCCTGTTTTAACCCTTTCCTCCCAAGAGCCTCACAAGTACAGCACCCAGGAAAGCAGCCCTGGAATGCTGAGTGAAGCTCATCCCCACTGGTAAGGGGGCTGTTGTTCCCCCCAGACCTCCTCAAATTCACATACTCCCCATTTGAAGGTCCAAAATTTTGGGATCTCCTTGTCAGTTCCCTCGTGGCACATGCCACTGAAGTGTGGCTGTTGAGTGGAGAAGCCCTCTACACTACCAAGTTCTTCCTTCCTCATTCTGTCTCATGCAACCTGGTAGTTTCTTTGAGCAGCGGGAATCCCATGGGACTCCTTCACAGAGATTTTCACTGTTTCTCTTTTTAAAGAAGTAGCCCACGCTGGTTCCTGTTTATCTTCATTTGTAGTCTCCACTGTGCAGATAAGGGGGAAGCCACGAGATCAAAAGTAAATGGGCTGCTTAGTCCTTGAAGAATTTATCTGCTGTGCCTGAGGGATCTGTCATTTCAGTGACATTTCTAAGTGCCAAAATTAAATATTTTTATCACAGAGTCAATTAGGCTGGAAAAGACCTCTGAGATCATCAGGTCCAATCTTCTCATCCTAAGCAGTTTGTGTTCTGGGCCTGTTCTTTCAGGAAACACCAGCGTGCAAGGTTTCCTTATGTTTTACAATTACTGAGCAGCCTTAATTTTGCTCTGCGTGCCATAAAAGCAAGTTAATACTGCTGTTGGTAGTCAAAACCAGACTCTTGCCAAAACTGCTATTCACAACTCTCCTTTCAAGAAACAACATATTATAAACTGCAGTGACCATGCAGTTCTCAGGTATATATATAAAACTTGGAGGTTATTTTTATTTGCAATTACAATATTTATTATCATTATACAATTCTAATTGTATTATTGCAATTATTGTAATTTTGTCCTTTTTTTCATACACTTTGCCTCACACTTCGGACAGATGTGTCTTAATATCTCTGTTGTTTTTGTGGATTTTCAAGATTTTGGTCATTACATTACATTGGGTGCTAAGAACTATATTTCTAAATCTGGATTTTAAATATCAAGCATGGAAATAGCTGCACACAGTGGAAGTGCTGTCCTATGCAGACACTGGATACAGGATCAGGGTACCATTTTGATGGGTGGGCTCAACCTCAAGGGAAGCAAGTTGGCTGTGACTCTTCCAGAAGATTCCTTGGTCAATAGATTTCTTTTAGCCACTACCTGCAGACCAGCAAAGAGCTAAAGCAACTTCTTCCTGTTCAAAGACAGCCAGGCATGGGAGAGCGTGATGAAAAATTGGAAGGTGTGCACATGAATAAAAAGTGTGGCCTCACCTTGGGGCCAGAGCTGCTGATGGCTGACCAGGCAGGGAAAAAGGCTTGACTGGGGTGGATTGAAGAGAGGCTTATTTGAGAAGGATGCCTTAAGGAAACAGAGATTAGCAGATCAAAGACATTTAATGTTCAACTTCCCACTCAAATCAGGGCTAGCTTCAAAGTTGGATCAGGTTGCTGAGGGTCCTGCCTAGGATTTCTGAGCATCTCTATGCATGGAGATCCTACAGGCTCTCTGGGCACTTGTTGGTTTAACTACCCTCATGAAGAAAACCCTTTTCCTTAGATCTATCTGGAATTTTTACAAATGTAACATTGGCCATTGCATCTTACAATTTCATTATGCACATCCAAAAATCTGGCACTTTCTTCCCTGTAACACATCTTCAAATAGCTGAAGACTAAAATCAGACCTTCATCCAGCCACTTCTTCTCCATGATGAACACAGGTGTCAGCTTTTCCTCATGCATCATTGTGATACAGTTCTCCAACCATCTTTGTGGCCCTCTGCAGAACCAGCTCCAGTCTGCAAATTGATCACTGATGAGGAAGGGGTGAAAGATAGTAGGGTAGGAGAAAAAATAGGAGAATAAAGAGAGCAAGGAGGGAAACCTTCAAAAAGCAAAGTCTAGAACAATTAGGATACCGCATGCAAAAGAAAATAGAAGGTAGGAAGGTGAAAAATAGCATAAGAAAAGTGGCCACATAGTTCCAGCTGTGCTCTGTAGTAGCTGTTTTACTAGATTACCAGAGCATCTCAAGATTTTTTTTCAACAAGCTTTCATGTGAGAGAGCTGTTGTTCCACTGATTCATTATAAAGGTTAGTGTTGATGTGGTTTTCTCTCAAAAATGGCTTACTAGATGTCTAATTAATTTTGCAGTAGTGTACATGAATTATGGAGAGTGTGAAGTAGGAGGTTATTCACATAAGATATCTGCCTAGAAAGTTGAGTGATACTGGTTTTTGCACTAGTTCTCTCACAAGCACTCATGCCTAAGACAAACAACCTTTAGAAGAGATGAAGGAGTGGCAGATAGTGATTCCCAGGTCCAGATTCCTTTATTTTCTTGATCACAGAAGGCATGTCCATGAACTTGTTATGCAGTCACAATTCCCATTTGTTTTGAAGAATCTTCATCTTCTGGAAGCTGCTTGCAAAAGAGTCACATGACAATTTTTCCTCAAAATGGGCTGTAGCTGTCACTAATTGAAATGTCTTCTACTGCTTTGGGACTACTGTGAGCCTTTCCTCTGATCATGAGCTTGACAGATCAACTGGCTGCTGCCTAATGACCCTGTTACTTTAGCTGGCAGACATTGATTTGACACATCAAGGCAGGCAGGTTCTTTGGAGGCTGGGTAATGTCATCCTTGACAATGCACTACATTCATGCAGAGATGATGGCAAAGCAGAGCAACATTTGAACAATGTCACCAAGCAGTGGGAAAACAGCCCCCATGATTTAAAATGTGTGCAGATTGGCCTTTTTGAAAGTATTTAGTGTTTTACTCAGTCAATTATATACTTTACATTTTCAGCAATACCTGCAAATTATTAATCACCTACCTCTGCCCTACGTCTGCCATGGGTATTTTTTCCATTTTAAAAAATCTTCTTGACTAATCTAAGTAGATGTCAGTAGTTTTCCAAAACTGTGACCTGTATTGAAATAATAATGTTATCAATAAGGGATGGAATTTCACCAAGGGCACATCCTGCCTGACCACCTTGTGACCTTCTAAGTTGGAGTGACTACATCAGTGGACAAGGGAAGGATTACAGATGTCATTTACCTGGACTGCTGTAAAGCCACTGGCATGATCCCCCACAACATCTTTGTCTCTAATTTGGAGAGAGATGGATTTGATTAGCTGGATAAGAAATCAAAGGGACAGTTGCATCCAGAGGGTAGTGGTCAGAGTGGCTCAGAGTGTCAATGGCCATCAGTCTGAGCTCTGTATTGGGACCAGTGTTATTTAATATCTTCATTAAGACATAGACAAAGGAATTGAGTGCACCCTCAGCAAATCTGCAGATGACACCAAGCTGAGAGGTGCAGTTGCCACACCTGAAGGATGGGATGCCATCCAGAAAGACCTGGACAATCTCAAGAAATATGGGAATCTTAATTTAATGAGGTTTAACAAGATCAAGTGCTGGTGCTGCACCTGGCTCAGGGCAGCTCCCTGTGTCAGCACAGGCTGGGGATGAGCAGATCCAGAGCAGCTCTGTGAGAAGGACTTGGGGGTGTTGGTGGATGAGAGGTTGGGCATGGCCCAGCAGTGGCACTCACAGCCCAGAAAGCCAAACGTGTCCTGGGCTGCATCCAAAGCAGCGCGTGGCCAGCAGGGACAGGGAGGGGGTTCTGCCCCTCTGCTCCACTCAGGTGAGAGCCCACTGCAGTGCTGCATCCAGCTCCGGGGACCCAGCACAGGAAGGACATGGACCTGTGGGAGCAAGTCCAGAGGAGGGGCCACCAAGATGATTAGAGGGATGGAGCACCTCTCCTATGAAGATAGGCTGAGAGAATTGAGTTAATTTAGTCTGGAAAAGAAAAGGCTTGGGGGTGACGGAATTGTGAACAGAGCATGCAAGAAAGATAGAGAGGAGATGAAGGATCTTTTTGCAAGAGCAAAAAGTGACAAGGGCAAGGGGGAATGACCAAACTGAAAGAGACCACGTTTAGCTTAGATGTTAGGAAGAAGTTCTTTCTGTGGGGGTGGCGAGGCACTGGAACAGCAGGTTGCACGTAGAAGTTGTGGGACCTCCATGCCTGGAAGTCCTGCCCCAGGCTGAATGGAGCTCTAAACAACCTGTTCTAGTGAAAAGCATCCCTGCCCAGGCCAGGGAGTTGAAACTACATATCTTTAAAGTCTTTTTCAATCCCAACCATTCTGTGATTCTATGATTCTCTTGGTAACAATAGAATCTTGGTAATAATACCCAAGGTGCTGGGAGTCCCTTAGTAGCTGCACATCTTCTGGATAGTTCTGATACCCTCCATTCTCCTTGAAGCTCCCTATTTAGTAGCCTTCTTGGGAGGTGAAAGACTTGGAAAACATATATTGTCTTTTTTATTTTTCAAGCCCAAAATAATGTAGTTTTTCCTGTTTACTTTCACCAGCTTTATTTAGCACAAATGTAAAACTGGAAAAACTCTTTCTATGATAATTTACATAGAAATTTAAATTAAATTAGAATCTACTGTGTATCATATTTTAGTTAGAACATTAAAGATTGGGTTCATTCAGTTTATCTCTGGGCCTGCATAGCCCATGAGATCACTCACAGCTGCACCTGAAGAAATTCCGTTACAGACAAGCAAATATCAAATTAGCCACAATTATCATTAAGCAATTTGCATGGCTAATGCTATGTATGCTTCTCTGTTGGTTTGGGGACTACACAGTGCAGGTCTGTGTTTCTTTTTGTGAGTGAGCTTGACTTACCTCTGAGTACCAGGAAGCTAAAATTTAACCCTTTATGGGTAAGAGGGCTGCCTCAGCAGCAGCAGTGTGTACACATGCTGGAACCCAATTTCAGGTTGCACTAATGACCTCAGTGTTAGTAGTATGAACAGTTCAACTTGTTAATGGAAGTTGTTTAATAAAATTTAATGCTACAGCATGGACAACAGAAAAAACATTGCCAATATGCTGGTCAATTTATTTCATACGGATGAAAATTAATTTAAATAATCTGACATCTCTTAACAGAAATGCCATCTACAACAATAGCCTAATCACTCCAGAGCTCAGTCTGAGTTGCTTTTGACATTTGAGTTGTGTTTATATTACCACCCGTGTCTCTGCCCTGTTCAAGGACAACCATCCTTTGATGTCAGCTGCAAGCTTGCAGTCTTACTTGTGTTGATCATCTCTAAGGGACAGTCATCAGTCAGATATCTTTGTCATGGATCTTTCCCTAGATTTCTGCCTTGCCTCACATCTTCTCACCAAATCTTTTCCTTCACCCTTTCCTTTGCCTTGGCATTCTCACAGTCTGCTGATACAGCACCATCACTGACCCACAGCCAAGCCATAAAGTTTTGCAAGCCTCAAATGCCACTTAAATACAGGTGGTGTTCCTCAGAAACCACCCCTAAGGCTGCTCTGCACGGAAGCTGCCAACAGCTGAGCTGATCCAGTCAGAGCAGAAGCTGCTGGTCTAGACTTTCAAATAACCTTTGTAAAATTTCATTACTTGTTTAGATAAGGAAAGAACAAGGATTACTTGTATTCACCTGCTAAAACCTGCTAAAAATTCAGATGACTGTGGCCAAAAACAGAACAGCAAGAACATGGTAGCCAGTAAGCTCAACAGTCCTGTGGCAGCCAGTGGGTGGACACAATAAAGAGGTGGTTATATATAGAGTATATAGAGTATCCTAGGACAAATAGAGTATCCTAGGACATCCAAAGAGTGGATCCAGGAGACAAAGCTCACATGTACTAGCACAGACTCAGAAGAGGTTGATAGCGAACACCGAGAGTATCAGCAATTCCTACTTCCTCAGAATTTCCTGCTACCTCAGACTTAGCCTTCCTGACTGCTTCATATCTTATCCTAAACACTTCCACACCAGATAACGTACCCAAGGCTCAGCAGCTGCAAAGGAACAACTCCTACCAAAGCAGGCACTGCCAGCAGGAGACACTGTATGAGCTTTCTGCTACAACCTGATCCAGGACAAGAACTCCGGTAGTGCCCATCCTCCAGACTCCCTGTGTGTGGAAATACAGTCTGTGTCCAGTTTTGTTCAAGATATGATTTTTATTTTTTGCCTTTACTTTTCAATTACTTTCTACTTTTTTACCAGCCGAGACTGTTCTTTGGGGCGGGATGATATCAAAGATGTCCAGGGTTGAAATTCTAAATATTCCAAAGTCTGGGGCAAAGAGCTGCAGAGCTGAAATGGATGAGATGGCACAGCTGGGATTCCAAAGCCACTAGGGCCTGTCTCCAAGAGCAGGATACAAAGAGCTTCATGGGGAAACAAGAACTGGGAACAGGAAAGTCAGAGGAAAGATGATTTACTGCTCATGTCTGACATATGCGTGATTTCAAGTTACAGCAAACAGCTGTCAGCCACTCAACAGAAAGCAATCAGTCAGGTTGTCCCTGACAACGTGACCCTCACAAATTTCACAGGAAATGATCAAGCTGCAGCTGGTGGAGGGACTGGCTGTAGTTCCACTTGTTACACTCCTACCCTGCCACCATCTGCTTCTTTGGCTCTCTGATTTTTTGTGAAGGACACAGCCTGCAGACAGGAGCCTGGTTTGGAAGGGCAGCTCAGAAGCCCTCCAGCAGCCTTTCAGACATGCTGCACAGCCATTTGGGAACCCCACCCTGAGGAGGTAAAGCCAGAGGCCCAGCAACAGCTAAGTTGCTGCTAAGTGCAAGGAGTAAGCAGGCTCATTCAAGATGAGGGTTATTCAGCAACTCCAAATGGGCTCAGCAGCAGTTTGCACATGGCATGGCTGCACAGCATCAGAGATATAAAAGATGTGAGTGCTGTATGTCCTGCTAGAACAGCCAGCCCCAGCTGACAGCAGCAAAGGATCTGTGAAATGAACCACGCTAGCTCCTCTCACCATTCCTGATGGGGGAAAATTGTGCTGGGTCAGGAGACAGGGAATAAAGAGATCACCCCTATGAGGTTGCCCTTACAGGCAGCATAGCCTTCCAACACATTCTCCATGTCCACAGAGAGTGCAGGCTGAGAAATTTATAGATTGCAGGTGTCACCTCCTAATTTACATAGGTGCCTGTCACCTTCCTAAGCCCAAGCTGATGGATAATGCATCAGAAAAAATTTAGGTTTCTACATTTCATATAACCAAGGCAACCTTATTCTTGATGCTGAGTTGCTCCAGTGATAACTATTTTCTATCCCTGATAAGAGCTGCTTCTCACAAATCCTGTGGAAGAAGGGGAGGGATTTGATAACTTCCATTGGTACCAATTTTTTACTCAGTGGTGCCAGCTGTGACTTAATTAACTCAGCTTCCAGAGGTCACTTGATGCTCTGTGCTGTCCCAGAGGAAAATGAAAGCTGCATGTGGTCCATGGATGCTTCATACAATGGGATTACCTGCCCACTGCTACTGCAGCTGCTCAAGGGCAACCTGAGCACTGCTCTGCCCTTGCAGGGCAGCAATGCGAACAATGGTCCAGTGCCTTGCCACAGGGAAATTTTCTGTACCACATAGCTGATCCTGGAAAAGGAAAACTACTCTTCAACAACAGCCCACTGTGGAAAATGCCTCCAGAAGCACCAATTTGCTTCTGAACTAGCAATCTCTGTGGTGCAGGACCTGCAAGACACAGCCTGAATGCCCATCCAGGCTGGCAACAGAAGGTGCAATGCCCCGAATACAAGGTAGAAAACAAACATGCAAACAAAAATATCACCACTGTGTGATCTTGCTAATTTGAAATGATCACACACACCTGCTCCTGGATTAGCTCAAATCTGTTCTTTCAGGTAATTCAATATTAGTGATCATAGAACTGTGTACTAAATTAAGCAGAAATTAAACACATTCTTTATTAGTGTGGGCAGTCTCTTCAGATCAATAAAAATACCTGCAAATGGCCACAAATCTTTAAAAGAGGAAGATTCCTGGAATCACTTGTTGTCAGCTCAACCTTCTCACTGCCTACCTGAATGAACTGTGAAGAACCCATCAGTCCAGCTGCTTTTCTTGGCTCTGTAAGATGATATTCATGAGCACCACAACAACCCTTTATTTGAGCAGTCATTTCTACAGAAAGGCAGTTGGGATATTCTGTAGAGTACACACTGTAGGCCATTTTCAGTCTCCATCAGGATACTCAGGATGCTGTCCCACCAGCACAACCTAGTTCAATGCAGATGGTTCTCAAATTGCCTTCCAATGTTGGACCAGCTTTGACTCTCTGAATAGCAATTTTTCCACTCACAGCCATGGAACAAGTGGGAACAGAATAGGAAAGATTTCTATGCATAAAAACACATAATGGCTAGTGAATAAAATATTTAAAATCAGCAAAGAGGCAGAAGAAGCAGCTTTTACTAACTTTCAGAATTAGAGGATCTCAAACTGAGTGTTTTATCTATGTGCTGTATTATTATGAGTTGTTGACAGAAACTGGAAGTAACAAGATGAAATAAAAAATGCTGAATTGAGGATTTATGGCCAGAAAGTATCGGTGTAATAAAATGCAAGTGGCTGTGCTTTATGCAGACCACTGCCTACAGGAAAGATGCCAGCTTTCCCAGCTTTATATCATCTATATCATGCCTAGTTAGTATGCGAATTGTTAGTCTGAACAACAGGTCAAATACATGTTGAGTCAATATACAAAGTTTACAAGGATCTGTGCACTATTCCCCAAAGTGTTTTTAATATTTTCCAAAATCCTAGTCACAAAATTAGTCAAGATTGTAAATTACTGAGTGATACATTTCAAATAATCATAATGGAACTACCTTTAAAAACTAAGATTTTGTTTGTTTGTTTGTTTGTTTGAATTTCTCTTTAGTGTCACAAAACTTAATTTTCCCAGGCTCCAAACTGGAAATGAGAGCAGGAACTGATAAATATTCACATATAAGGTGCATTAACTTGTTGTCTCATACTTGAAAGCAAAATTTATTTTCTATTATATTTTTCTTTGAACAAAAAAAAGCAACCCATCTTTAGCACATGAAGGGCATATTTAGAATAAAATTTATAAATATTCTACTTATAGGTCAACATGACTTTCTTTAAAATAGTAGGTTGCAATAAGAAAGGAAATGATAAAAAAATAATATTAAAGAATATACTGCTTTAATTTTCTCTAGCAACTCTGAGTGAAGAATGACTGCATTACTTGTATCTCATTTTTAAAAATCCACTCTTTACTCCTTGCTTAAAAATTGCTACATTATTATAAAGCTGTGTTGACAATATGCAATTTACTTAATGATGATGTCTTGAGATACAATTATGAGAAAAGCAGTACAAGTAGTGACTGTGTAAGTGCTGGAGTTTCTAAAGAAAAGACATTTTACTGTGTCTACTGTGATTCCCAAACTCTGGCTCATACAAAACAGTCAGATGTCTAAATGCTTCAGCTTTACATGTGTCCGTGCTCTATCTTTCCTTGTTCTTTTATAAAGAACTTAAATCCTTGCAAATCTACTTTTGAACAAAGCAATCTTTTCCTTGCTTTTTCTTTAATTGAATGAGCCCAGGTATTCCTTGGGATGTCCCTCAACTTATTTCTCTGGTTATGCCATTTATGCTTTACTGACTAATTTTAGTACTCTATTAACGCTCTTCTTTTGTATTCAAACATACTGCAGAAAGAGCTCAGCAGCAATGAGATTAAGGAATATAAAAAATGTAGAGAGAAGTTGGTTGCCTGTTTTCATTGTCCACGACAAAGTTTGATGTACTGCCCAGAGTCACTGTTCCCTGCAGTTTGTGCCTCTTCATGCCCCCAGACTCACTCCAAACAGGAATCAGCAGCAGCAGCTACCTGCACAGGTTTGTAGAGGGATTGGTGGGGACCCTACAAGGCTCATTAAGTCAGTAATTAACAGTGCCCAACCAAATATCATTGGGCATTGCTCTGAGTCTACTGACAAATTGCTCGACTCATCCCTGGCCCAGGTCACTTATCACTCAAAAAATATTCCAGAGCCGATCTGAAAGTTAAAATGGTGTTGTGGTTTAACTCCAGCTGGCAACTAAGTACCAGGCAGCTGCTCACTCACTGCCCTCTTCCCAATGGGATAGGGAGGAGATCTGGAAAAAGGTAAAAACCCAGGGGTTGAGATAAGAACAGTTTAATAATTGAAGGAAAGTAAAAAAGAATAGTAGCAGCAGCAGCAGTAGGAGTAGTAGTAGTTCAGCTCAAGGAGATTTCAGATTTCACCTGAACTACTACTACAACTACTCTAATAATAATAATAATAATAATGGTAGTAATGAAAGAGAGAGAGAGAGAAAGAGGAATAAAACCCAAGAGAAAACAAGTGTTGTCCAATAGAGTTGGTCACCACCCACTGATCGGTGCCCAGCCCACCCCCAAGATATGATCAGCCCCCTCCTGCCAACTTCTCCAGTATATAATAATATATATAATATATTTAAATACTGGGTATGACAGGTATGGAACATCCCTTTGGCCAGTTGAGATCGGCTCCCTCCTGGCTTCTTGTGCACCTGCTCACTGGCAGAGCATGGAAAACTGAAAAGGCTTTGACTTAGGGAAAGCATAAACAACTAAACTGCAGTGTGTTACCAACATTATTCTCCTACTAAATCCAAAACACTGCACTGCACCAGCTAATAAGAAGAAAACAAGCTCTATTCCAGCAGAAACCAGGACACATGGTCCAGTGTGGGGTTGTCCCCACACTCTGGATGCCAAGAGCATGGACTCCTACATTGCCAGCTGGCTTCACACTGGAGCAGTGCCTTGCAGCCATGCTTAAATCAGCAGCAGAGACATTGTCTGGGAGTCACATCTTCCCAAAGCGGGAAATCGATTGCTGGGCATGAACGCTGGCTGGCTAATGTGACTCACAGTCCTTCCTGCAAGGACTTCCCCTTCAGTGACAGCCTTGAAGTTTCATTCTTGCCCCATTTCTACCATTTCACACCATCCCCAACTCTCTGGATCTATGCACAAAGACATTTAAAATGTGATGAACAGCTGACCTACAGATGTAGTGAGACTGAAATCAGCTTTTTTTTTTTCCTTTTGATGAATATATAATGAGAGAGAGAGAGCTCCTTTCCTGCTTATCCTTTCTAAAGTAGATTTTGTATATATTCTTCTTAACAGTGGGGATAATGATATAAATATCATATAAATCTATGACATTTTAAATGATACTAACAACCTGTCTTTTTAAAAAAAATTTTATAAAGCACAGTGTATTTATTCTACTCTAACCCTTCTTCATATTAGTTCTTTTAGGGCAGACCTGATGAGTTTGTTCTATGTTTCCTCAATTTACTATTGCACAGGAGTCTATTAAGGGTAATTAAGACCCTCTTTTATTTTTCCAGATTATTCACATTATAGGTAGGATTGTATTTTACTAAACTGCTGGAATCTATTATGCACTATGAAACTAAATTTTATTTTCACCAATACTTTGCTAGGCGAAGGCGAATATCAGACTCAGCAGAATACTTAATAATGAAATGAAGATATAAAGAGGAAAGGAGGGAGAGCAAGACAGATGTGAGATTCGTGCACCACTTCTCCAAGAAACTTACAAGATCAAGGTGATTGTCCTATAGAGGAAACTGGAAACATGACGTACTAACAGAGCACTTCCAAACAGAAATAGCTCATTTTATATAAACTTTTGGAATCCAAATTTCCCACCAAAAGGAATCCCCAAACCCAAGCCAATGTATATTTAGTCCGATCTTTCCTTTTTGTATAAGCTTTTCATTGGGAAAAGGTTGTTGAGTGTTTGTTCATTTTATTGTTGTTTTTGTTATTGTTATTATGAAACACATTTACCTAAGTTGGAGGAGGAGAGAAAACATTTACCAACTTTCTATTAATAGATCTTGAGGAATTCCTTATTGTCTCACCCTACAATACTTTTAGGGGCTGGTCTAATACTGAGTATTTACACAATATTATTTTAATCATTGATGACACAATTCAAAGAAGACCAGAAACTATTGCCCACTACTTTTCAGAGCTCCACAGATGCCCAGGGACATCTGGGACTGATCGAGAAATGTGACAGATTGTTGTCTCACTGTTTCTATGGACTGAGAGGATCAAGGCAGTGACCTGTGTGCCGGAGCCGGTGCATGGGAGGGGGCTGCAGCACACACCAACCGGAGTGAAGTGCTTGTGCCAACTGCACAGCACCAGGAGTGCCAGCACCAGAGATCTCTAAGTCCCATCGACATTTATCAGGTTCTCCCCATAAACCCAACAGGGTGTGAGCTGCACTGAGCTATTCTCAGCAGTTTGGGTGTCCTGTTAGAAGTCCTCACCAGCTCCCGAGTCCGTACTGGTGAACTTTGGGAAAGTGTACAGAGGTGCCTTTGAGTGTCTCGCATCTTGTAACACTTTTACTGTTTCTGAAACTTGATCCATTATCTAAATACTTTTATATGGAAAGCTTGAACGCTTTTCATTTGAAATTCTGCCTTGGAAACCTCCATGACCTGAACTCGCCCACGTGGTCTGGCAGGACACACATGACACCTGACTCTGGCTCTCGCAAAGCTTTTCACCTGCATCCTCTGCCTGTTATGTCCTGCGTTCATATTTCCTGTTTTGCTGACCTGTGAGATTTTTATTTCACTTTTCACCAGGCTAGTAAATCATTCTTGAAAGAAAAGAAACATTGAAAGATAAGCTTAATTGCTCTTTGTTTCTCTCCACCAAGCCTCCAATGGACTTTAGAAGATTCTTATAGTGGATTTTTTGGGGTTTAAGATGGTTTTTTGGCTGTTGGTGGGAAAAGAGAGCCCCTTTTTTGCCTCTCAGACTAACAGGGTTATATTTACTGTAACTTTTCGAGGTGGCTCCCTCTGAGGCCGCTCGGCGGGGCTGACCCCCGGCACAGCCTGCAGCCGGGCCGGGCCGGGCCCCGTTCCGCCGCTCTCCCCGCTGTCCACCCCATGCAAATGTTCCCGGCAGCAGGAAGTACCCGGGCTGCGAACCTCCCGCGGCCGCGCCCCGCCCGCGCAGCCACAGCCACAGCCAAGCCGCGCTCCGGCCCCGCCGCCCCGCACCCCGGAGCTCCCTCCCGGCCAAGTCAGTGTGCCTTGCCGGGAGCGGCGGTGCCCGCTCCTCCCGGGGCCGCCCGGTCCCCCCGCCCCGCTCCGCCCCGCCCCGCCCGGCCCCGGGCTCGCCCTCGCCTCTGCCCCGCGAGGAGGAGCCGCTGCCGCCCGAGCTGCCCGGTAGGACTGCGTGGGGTCTCCCGGGGAATAGCCGCGTTGGGGATGAAATGGTCATTCTCAAAAGCGTGATTTGTCTCGTATCCCTTTGCCGGGTTTCTGCTGGGATCCGGAGGGCTCGGGTGCCTTCTGGCTGTTTCGTGCCGGGGAGCGTGTGAAATTAGCTGGTTTAAGTCCGCAGTCGGCGTTTCGAGCCAATACGATAGCCTTGACTGAGGTGAGGTGATGTGATCCCTGGGTATCCCTTCTTACACTGCTTTTTTCTAGGAGCGTGTTTTCTGGTGCGTTCTGCAAGTTAAGGCTTCTTCCTCTTAAGTGTATGTTCAAGTGTGCTTGGAATTAAAAGAAAGATGAGGAAACGGTGTTGAGATGTTTGGTGCACGGTGTTTCTTGCAGACTGCTGTTATAGGTACTGCATTCCTGAGGAACGGTCTTTAAGGGTTTTCTCCTTACAATTTTAGTTTAGGAGCTGATGCTGTACCTTCAGTAAAGCATTTAAGAGTTTCTGTTGAAATTGCGTCTTTCAAGGGTTGGCAGTGAATGGGTTGGCGCAAACTCATCGTGCTGCCTTGCTCCCCTCTGTTGGCACTACAGGCCAAAGGGATTAACACTTAAAGCTTGTTTAGCCAGGTTATATTCCCACTGATAAACATAGGGAGCACAAAGCTGGTTTCATCTGAAACCCTTGGTCAATATCCCATCTCCTGCTTTTTGTTTCCACCTTTGAAGAAAGAGAAACACTCTGGCCAATCTTAATGTATTTTAGGACACTGCACTACAAATTGAAAATTAAAACTTTTAAGCTTGGTCCCATCAAGTACTTCTATGACTTTTGCAATTTAGGAATAGTAATGTTAATTGATAATATCTGTGAAGTACGAGTGCCACTTAGATAAGTCTGCACTCAACACAGTATCACTATAGAGTTAAAACAAAAAGCAGAAGATATGTGTTGAGAAATTGCAAAGCTATGTTGGGAAAACGTAGCTCAGTTTTACCAAAAGGAGAGTCAAATTGTGTTTGTGTGGATTGTTTCCAACCCAACACTGAGGACAGAATAGGTGTTATCTTTTTAATACGTACTATCGACAGCACTGAAAGTATGGATGAGAAAAAAAATCAAATCGTTTTCTCTGAAAAAGTAGCAACAGGCTGGAAATCAGTTAGATACTGTTAATAGGATGTTATGAAACCTTGGAGAAGGATTGAAATTAATGAACTGTGAGATCAAAAGATGTCTCATTTTATGGATCTCTTCTGAGATTTAAAGCTCTTTTCTTTCTCTGTTTCAACTTTGTGAGCTAGAGACTAGTTAGGAAAGAATTCTTTACTTAATAACGTAAAAATCTCTTAATTGTGTGCTGTTGACATAGATTTTTTTAAACCACGATGACATAGAACGATCATCTTTGTACAGTAGCTGGCTGACTTCAAGTTATTCTGCTTTTCTCTATTTTTTAGTAAATAAGAGGTTTTTCCTCTTATGCAGAAGACCTGGTAAGGTTTAGGCCTTCCTTTTTAAGCCCCTTGACCAGTGGAGTTGTGCAATGACTCTTTCTGACAAAGCAGTCAGTTGTGAAACTTTACAACACAAAGTTAAACCCTGCTGCCTTTGAGTTGTTTAATACTATGGGGTTTAATGTTACCCTTTTCAAGGGAGTTTCCATAAATGTGGAACAATTCCTTGCAGGTATTTATGAACAGATAAGTATTTATGAATGTATAAGTAACTATTCCACAGTACTTTCCACCCCTCAGTTTATCTATGTAATTGAAGTGACCTCTCTTCCTATGGCCTTTTTGACTCCTGTGAGCTAAATGGCATCACAGAGCAGCAAGGGTTGAGGGGAGTAATTCCTGTGACAGGCAATGAAAACAAGTCCAAGGTCTCCAGGCTCAGTTTGGTTCTGTTCTTCAGTGGGGTGTCCCACCAAACCAGAGATGCTACACCTGGCCAACCCTTCTTGTGGGGCACATCAGGGAGCAACACTGACTTCTCTGTAGTTAGTTGGGAAGGTTTAAGTGCTGCTGTATTAAATCTCATTTGTTATTCTATTGCTGTCACAAAAAAGGAGATGTTTGCCTACCTCTACTCTGCATGTTATTTTGAATCTTTATAGGAATCTTTGAGATTTCAGGATGAACACATATTGATCAGGAGACAATTTTTGTTTTTGTCAAAGGGCTAGGTGATCTGGGAAGGGGATGAGATCTTTCCTCCTTTCCATATGTGCATATCCTGAGTAACTGAGTGACATTTTTTTCTTCTGTCCAGGGAGTTGTAAAGCCATTTTTGCTCTTAGGGTTCAGGGAGCCCTTTTCAAACCAAGTGAACACGGAAGACAAGTACATGGGGAATAACTAACTAACTAACTAACTAACTAACTAACTAACTAACTAACTAACTAACTAACTAACTATAATTAATTAATTAATGGGGTGGGCATTAGGTATAACCTAGGATTCCTAGCAATCTGCTGTGGTAGCATGGCTGTACACAGAGGTGGATGTCTGCTGCCACAGAGATCTCAGAAGGATATGAGCCATCATGTGCTAATGGGAAGTTTGGGAGGAGAATCCATGGGCTGGGGATCCTGAGGGTTGTGTGAGCTTTATGTCCAGGGAATGATACTTCCTTTTGAAGCTATGGAGCTGAGTGTGTAAATAATTACACCAAACCATGTGACTCTGTTAAGCAGCATTTGTTATAATATTGCCTCTGTAGGATTTCCATCTCTAAGCAAAAAGGCTTCATTCTATAGAAAAACCAGTTGCCCAGCTGAGAATTAGGATTTTTTGTCCTGTTGCTCATATTCCTACTTCCTACTTCTCCCATTCATTTCTGTCCCCTCTTTAATGAGAGTGTAGGAATGCTAGAGATGGTGTAATAAGAAAGGCTTCCAGACTTGCTAAGCCTTACCATAGGAAACTGTAGATAAAAATGTAAAATTGCATTTGTATGAAAACAGTCTTTAATGACGCATGCAGGGTGAAGGAGTCTGCCACCCTGTAAACAGTAGTGGTGCCTTCTCCAAGAAATCAGCCTGTACTAATAAAAGACAAATGCAGTGTAACTGTCCTCAGTGTGACTGTTCCTAGTTTAAACTTCATTGTCCTTCAGGGAAGGATAGAAAGGTCTGTGCTTTCATATTTATTTTTGCCTGATGCAGATACACTTCCTGTTGACATTGTCATTAAATGCTGTAATTTCCGAGACTGAATTATTCACATTTGAGTTGAGCATCTTTCCTGAAAAATGTGGCTTCATGGAACAAAACGTGAAGGCAGAATTCATCATGTGCTGGAAGCATTTCCTCCAAATATTTATGGGATATTTGTATTTGGTTTGTGCCCTAAAGAACTATTTGTAGAGGTAAATAGATCGGTTACTTTTGTCAGGCAAGTGTCAGAAGAGAAACGGTATTTTGACAGTAATACTTTGCTGGAGAGAACAGAAAGGAGGAAAGGTGGAGGGAATAATGGGTAGATCTCATTTCTCTGGTGGGTTAAAAGGGTGAACTAGTTCTGTCCAGGCCAGCCTTTGGTCTCCCTTAGGTCAGCTTTGCCTATCTTTTTCAAACTGCTGGCATCTTAAGTATCTACAATTGGTTCCTGTGTTTGTGCAGCACACTTGTCTTACGTCTTCAGTTCAAAGGACTCCAATGATAAACAGTCTGAACAAAGTGTCCTTCTTCCTCTATGGTCCCTGCTGCATGTGGCAGTAGGCTTCTTTTTCCTGTGGTTGTCATATTGCAGAATTTCTTACTTTAATTTGCAAAGGCCAGCTGTGATAGGAAATAGTGCAATCTTAAACTGGAACATGTGATAGTTCACCAAAAGTGTTGAAGTATGGGATGCAGCTACTCTTCTGAAATGGCACTTTTTGCAGTTTTCTCTATTTTAGAGGGTTGCTCTAAGTATGGAAATGATAAAATTTTAAAGGGAAAGGACTCCCTCTGGGATGTGCGTTTAACTTCTCCTTTGTTGGTTTAAAAAAAGCAGTTTCAGGAAGTTTGTCAAAAAAAGCATAATCTCTTAAGTGGGCTTTCTGATGTGGTATCTACAATCTACTGCTTTTTTTCATGTTTCCTTCATTATTTTGTACAGACAGGTGTATACAAACGTGTTTGATTTTTTTTTTAATGAAATCTTATTTGGATTTTACCTTAGGTTTAAACTGAAGCAATATGGTATTGCAGGAATTAGTACAGAAGTATATTTGGCTGCTAAGGTTTTCTCTTTCCATGTATGACTGTCCTAGGGGCTTAGAACAAAATTAATACCAAAAGTTAAAGACCATGTTTGAGTGAATTGCTGTGTAGTGGTAACACATTTATAAATAAGTAGGTCTGACCTGTGATTAAGTTCTGCTTTATTCAGACAAAAAGAATATTTCCTGGTAGTATCAGCTGAGTAGGGAAGGATCTGAACAGTAGCACGTCTATTGCGTATATTGAAATTGCCTGCTAGAGTGTCCCTTACCAGAATAATGAAGTTTATATTCATTAGATCGAAATTGTTTTCTCCAGGGCAGCCCCAGCCTTACCATGTGTTTTGATGGATCTTTAAAACCCTTCAGTAAGTACTAAATGCCCTGGGGAGCTGTAATTCAGGTGTGAGTGAAAGGGGACTGGAGAACCAGGGTTAAGCGACTGCCAGAGCTGGTGTCAGTGTCACTGAGGAAGTGAAAGTTTTTGGTAAACAAACAGGAAGGGGATGGGCAGGAGAAAGAGGAAAATCTATATTGGATGTTCTGTGTTCAACTTGTTCAAAATACATTGCAAGCATCATTTGAATGTGCCATTGTGGTGTAGCAGAATGTGCAAATGGGATTCAAAGTACATTTTTGTAACCTGAGGCTTCCATTGCAAAAGATATGCTGAACTGTGTGAAGGCTGGAGGGAAACCAGCCCGTGAGGGGTGTTGGAAAACCTGCCTTTTAAGCAGCTCTTCTGCTGGATTGCTGGTGTGGCAATTTGTCCTCCTTTCTCTGTCCAGTTATACCTGCACTGGCTTCAGGAGAGGTTGCAGCAGCTGTCATGGCACCAGTGGAGAAGCACCAAGTCATACTGAGGTGAATTCTAAGCCCATTTCTCTTGGGATGTAGATGGCAGGCAGTGGACAGCAGTGCTCCCCCTTTGCCTGACAGGAGAGCTTGCCTCTTCTCAAAATCTCCTGTAAATTTCCTTGGGAGCAGTTCCCCTCCCTCTGCCATAATGTTTACAAGCGTTTCCAAAAAAGTCCTTGACCCACACTGCTTCAAATGTCTTCATTAGTAATGATATGCTGTTTGAGGCTTTTGCTCCCCAATTTCCTGGAAAAATCCATGTTTCAGTCTTTACCCTGCTGTAGGAGTACTCCCTACCACAATTTCCTTTTATTCTCCTCCCATCATTTTTTTTTTTTTTGCCAACATCATTCTGCTGTTTCTTTCTCTCCAGTCCTCAGGACTGTCAGTGTTATAAACTGTTTATTTCATCTCTTGATTTAGACATCTGCAGCAAATTTTCTTTTCCCTTTCTGGAAAAGTAAGCCTTATCAACTTTCATACTCCAATAATCATTTGTAAACTACTTATCAGGGAATAGTCATCCAGAAATACATACCCCCAGCCTCTGAAAGAGATATGAGTCCAGTGGAGTACCAACCTGGAAGGACTGGGATGGCCTTCAAAGTATTTTAAGGCTGTGCCTTGTCTAAGGGCAATTTTGTACTTCTGTAGGTGATCAGCAAGGACTCTTCTGTATAGAGTACATTTTGTGTGTAATGTACATTTATATGTACATTTTATGTAAGTGATCTTTAGAGAGAGCTAACTGCTGTTTGACACATCTGATTTAAAATTGTCACCTCAAACTGACTTAAAACGGGTTTCTGTCTTGAAAACGGTCAGTGTGGATTGTCCCCTGCCACCTTGTCTGCCCTTCTTGTGATGCTGCTTTGACCTTCTCTGGTCAAGTTTCTTTTCTGTTGCATGCAGGTTTTTGTGTGCTGTGTAGCTGTGCATGGAGAAAGTTTTTGAGCCAGCATTGACCCTCCTTGTAAACACTTCTGGTTCAGGGAAGCAGAGCATGGATTCATCAGCATGTGTGCTGGCCTGCAGAGAAGAAATCAAGTCTTGCTGTTGTGGGGATGTGGTGCTGAGACAACAGCTCTTGCTCCAGGATTGATGTTCTGTGCTCATTGGTGTTGGTGTGCGCCATACACTGACCCCACAGAAAGTGAAACTGAAGAAATTTAGCTTTGAGAAGGCAGTGCGAGTTCAGAAGAACCTAGTTCAATGGAGCTGGCACCAGCAGAAAAGAGTTTTGGTAGAGTGAGCAAGTGGGAGAAGGGTGCTTCAGGTAAAATACTTCTGCTCTTAATGGAGCATTTAAACAAGGCTGCAAGTGTCAAAAATGCATCTGAGTAGCTTATTCAAATTATATGTGTTGGATTAGGTTTGGATGAGTGAAAGGTTTTTTCTCTACTCCTGCAATAAAAGCAGGTGGCTTGTGTGGTATGACACAGAAAAGTAATTTCTCATGTTTCTCTAAACAGAATACATATGTTTGTTACATGTTCTGTATCTTGTCATACTGATTGAGAGTTTATGCTTTCCTAGGGACTATAATTGTCTCCAGTTAGTTATTATCCTTTGCATTCTTATTTGATTGGTTTTTTCTCTTTTTGTCTTTTTGCTTCTGCAGTCTTCCTGCTTAATTTGTTTCTCAGTATCAACCCCAATTCTGATTTCTTAAGGATTTTGGCCTCCTCTCCTACAGCTTTTCTCATATGGTTTGTGTTGTCCTGAGGACTTCCCATGTGTGGCCAAACAATGAAGAAGTCTTACCAGTTGTTAAAGCACCTTCTTTGCACAACACTTAATACTGTGGAATTAAAATGCAAGCTGTGGACTTGTTACTGTTCTCCTGAAACAAACTTGGATAACCATAGTGAACACTGATTTGGTTTTAGTTCTTGCTTTGAAAGTTAGCTGCATGGGCTGGGAGGGCTGAAGTCACATTCAAACTCTGGGGCTTGTGCACAATCTAAGGCAGTTTTTCAAAGCATAGCATAATCACATGTCCTGCCTGTGAGCTGTGTACTTTTGAATTATGTGGAGTTACAAAGTTTATAAGCCTTGATGAGCAGCCAATAATAGTGCTATGAAATTCTTGCAATCAGCAGTGTGAATGTGAAAATAATCATTGTCATGGTTCTTCAGTTGACAGTGAGTCTAAATCTTCTAGAACTATTGTGAGTGCTGGCCTATTTTTTAAGGTCTGTGTGCTGCCCTTTGTGCAGAAAGTCCTGATGTGAGTCTCCTGAAGTCTGTCGAGCTCCTGCAAGCTGTGTGCTGTGACTTGCTGGATCAGAGCCTGGTTCAGTGAAACTTGCTATGGCTGTAACTGCTAGGTCTTCATCCGCTATCAACTGACCATTAAGCAGGACTTGAAACAAATGAAAATACTAAATGCTGCATAAGCCAGAAGTGGCATTTTGTGAACACAAAAGTGTTGGCTGTTTTTAGAGTTTTAGAGAAAACAAGAAATTTCAAGGCAAAGTTAAAATAGTAGCAGAGATCAAATTATTAGTTTTTGAAAATGAAATAAATTAGCATATTGAGCAAATTCAACATGCATCTTTAAATTGTTCCCGTCAGATCTTCTGTTTAGTACAGAATAATTTCTCTCAAATAGAAAAGAACTCTAATCAAGTTAATATACTTGCATAGCTGCTGTCCTGGTAATATGGGAAACTTCATTCTTGCCCTTGAGAAAGATTATCTGCAAAGACATACCTGTGTTTAAAATTGGAGCACTCCAGTTCTTCCTTAGAACCTTTGAGGCAGGAACAGTCAAGTGAACTGTCATACCAGGTATTTGCAATCTTTTCTTCAGAGACCTTTCCAAATTCTCATTCTCATGCCTTTATGAAAATAGAAAGCACATAAAATATTTCTAATTTTGGTTAACTTTAGAGAAACTTCTTATTCTTGCTCATGTGTGTAATAGATGTGTAAAATATGCTTAGAAACTTGGGTGTGAATTCTTATCGATTCAATGACATGTCCTTCAGTGAGGTATTTCTTTTTACACTCTTACTGCCACCCCAGCTTCAGCATGGAGTTTCACAAGACTTCAGTTGGAGTGTGCTTCCCTCTTTACATGACAAGCTTTCAGACTCAAATTGGTGAAATTTTGCAGCCCCTCGGGATATGTTTGGTAGACTTAAGAGAGGTCTACTTGTATCTATTAAAAAAACTCCTCTGATTTCAAGGACTTAATCTAAAAACCTCCCAAAATTGCTAATTATATAGCTCCTTTAATTCTACTTATGTTTGCAGCAAACTGTTGGTTCAGAACCTTTGGTGCTGCAGCACCTGTGACATGTTGCAACAGTTACTTTTAACAGTTAACTAAGTTGGGCCAGAAACCAGCCGGTACATTCCTGGTTTAGATTCATGCCCTTGAAGGAATATAATAACGCAGAGTTTAAAGTCAAGTAAAAGAACTGAGTTACAAATAGGCTTCTGTGAAATGCCAGAACCTGGAGGGTGTTCTTACACCCTTGAAGTTCAGGGAGATTCTGCTACTTAACATCAGTGAGAACAAGACAAGGTGGTTTTTCCTGTGGATATTTTAGCATTTGCTAAAGTGCTGAATGCTGGTCTGGTATCCCTGCAAAGATTAAACAGCAAAAAATTTCATTTCTGCCACGTAATTTAGTGGCACCAGATTTTTTTAGTGGCACGCTGATTTTTTTTTTTTTTTGAGAACTCTTGCAGTTTCCTCTTGCAACTTGAGCAAACTTGTCCAATGTTTGCAAACCTTCAGGAGGAACTGTGCTTTGAGTGTTAGCTCACGTCAGCATGAATGATTTAACCCCAAATTTTTTTTCTGAGCATAGAATTGATTCTTGAATCCATATTGCATACCCCAGTACAATGTCCTCTGTTTCAGGAGTGTTCTGTGTTTATCTAGTGCTGTACAGCTAATGAAACACAATATAATCTGCAGGAAGAGTAACTTTTTTTTTTTAATTTAAATGTATGCTGGTGTTTGAAGTTAGTGAAAAAAAATCTGCTTCTCTTTTGTGAAATGCAGTGCTTTAGACATGCTCAAGACATAAAATGATGCTATTATAAGAAGAATGCTATCTTTTAGTTGCAAGCTTAGTCATGAGTACATATTAGCATTCAAACATGGAGGTGACAGCAGATAAAGAAGCCTTCTGACCAATGAAGCAGGATGGCAAATTCAGCATGGGGAAAGTAATATGAGTTGCACAATGGCAAGGCTGTTACAGTTAGGATCCATTGACACAGAAGTCATTCTGCCCTGATTTAGCCATAACTGCCATAATCCATGTTTAAGTGGATTGTAGAACGCATGAAACCACGTAAGGTTTATAAAAATTGATTTATACCCTGGGGATATAGTTAACCAAATCTGAAAGAACAAAAACTAATATGCACTTTAGTTCTTCTCCCCATTTCTCTTTTATGAAACACACTGAAAACAGAAGATAAACCCAAAGGAGAAGTGGCATACTTTCTATGAGACCACCCTCAAAATCTTCATCAGGGCTTGCTGGCTGTGAACTTGCTGTCCTCCAGCATGTTTATATTGATGTGATGGGGGACTTGGACAGGTTGGATTGATGGCTTGAGGTCAGTTGCATGAGGTTCAACAAGACCAAATGTTGGATGCTGCCCTTGGGTTGCAGCAGCCCCACACAGCGCTACAGGCTGGGGCAGAGTGGCTGGAAAGTGGCTTGGCAGAAAAGGACCTGGGGGTGCTGGTCAGCAGCCAGCTGAGCATGAGCCAGCCAGGTGGCCAGGAAGGTCCATGGCATGCTGGGCTGGACCAGCCATGGTGTGGCCAGCAGGAGCAGGGCAGGGATTGGCCCCTGCACTCAGCACTGGTGAGGCCACACCTCAAATCACACCTGTGTTCAGTTTTAGGCCCATCTTTACAAGAAGGACATTGAGGTTCTGGAACGAGTCCAGAGAAGGGCAGTGGATCTGGTGAAGGGTCTGGAGCACAGAGTCCTGTGAGGAGTGGCTGAGGGAGCTGGGGCTGTTTAGCCTGCAGAAAAGGAGTCTCAGAGGAGACGTTATCACTCTCTGCAATGCCCTGAAAGGGGGCTGTGTGCAGGTAGGCTTTGATCTCTTCTTCCAAGAAGCAAACAACAGGACAGGAGGAAATTCCTTCAAGTTGTGCCAGGGGAGATTTAGATTGGATATTGGGAAAAAGTTCTTAACTGACAGCGTAGCCAGGTGTTAGAACAGGCTGCCCAGGACAGTGGTAGGATCTCCAGCCCTGAAAACATTCAAAGCACCTCTCTAAATGTGGCAGCTGGGGACATGGTTTGGATGTGATGATCTTAGAGGTCTACCTTAACAAGACCATGATTTTATGTTGTGGTGGTTTCATGATGTTCATGATCTTTGCATTCTATTTACAATACAGCAATGGGTTTGAATTACAGGCACACTTCAAAGCAAGCGATCACATCTGCAAAATAGTCCTTTATTGCCAACAACATATTAACTACTTGAAGGACACCTTCATAAATAACTATCCTCTCCCCTATGTCATAGTAGCTATTAATAATTTTCTTCAACAAGAGTCCCATCAATCCATTTGTCCAGGCATGTGGAGGTTGAACATTAGGCTGCCTTACTTGAAGGAGAAAAGAGTTTCAAGTATCAGCTGCTACCTGCAAATACACCTTCCTTTGCACCTTCTGGAGAGGGCAGAGTAACAAATTCCAGCCGAAGAGCTCATTAGGGTGCAGCCTGGTGCAGATGATTCCCCAAACTCATTATAAGTTAGCTAGTTGCTAACTTTGTCCCTTGTTCTCTTCTGAGGCTCAGAAAACAGGGAGAAGCTCTCGTTTCTCTTCCATGTGTCACGCTGTAAATGCAGGCATGGGGCACTGCACAGTGATGTGCAGATGGTTTGTGTAGCTGTGCCTTTGCTTTCCAATACATCAAAGTGTATATTAAAATCAACACCTGAGCAAAGCCACTGTGGGCATGAACCAGGCCTTTGGGACTCACAGAGACGCTCTGGTCACACATCTCTCAACTACACCTTGTTTTGGGAGGCAAAGTCTGTGAAGGAGAACGGCAGGATAAATAGCTGGGTAAAGAAGAATAATTCCCAGATGTGTGGTCTCCAAAGGAACTGTGTGAAACTTGTCCTATCCTTCCATCATGTCACTTGTTATGAGGATGAAGACCTTGGGGCTACTCTTGGACCTCATTCCACCAACTTTTTTTTTTTTATGGGTAGTTTCTCATTTTCCTATACCACACTTATTGCTCTAATCATTAGAAAGGAGTGGAGAAGGATCCTTATCCTAGTGGGAGGCATAGAAATACATAGCAGCATATATACATAAAGTGTAGGGCAAAGATAAAGTACTGAAAATTTAGCACACTGCCATTGTTGGCCAAAATCATCAATTTAAAGCTGAAAAAAATGGTATGTGAGTCATAGATACACTTAACTTGGAAAGTAGATGTCGACCTTGGGGTTTGCTAGCTGGATTGGGACACTTCCAAATAGTTAGGAAGAATGTTGATCCTTTTCAGTGTAGCGGTTTGGCCAAATTTTCATTTGGAAATGGAGATTTGGTTAAATGAAGCTGCTGTTTGTCATTACTGGGAGTTTTTACCAATCAAGAAAATGACATTTTTACTTATAGCTTGCATTACACTTTAAAGTCTTTAAAGTATTTTGGGAACCTTTGCTTTAAGTTGGTTAATGTGTTGGCACAGCTTTTCTGTTCCATGTCATATGATCCTTTTGAAGAATTTGATAGAAGTATTTATTCTGTTATGTCAAATTAAGATGTTATTTGACCTTTCCCCCTATGTTCAAAAGATATACTACAGTGGAAAAAAGTTGAGGAAATGGAAGATGTGGTTGCCTGAGGGCTGGCAAAGTGAATTAATTCATTGTTGATATTGATTCAAAATTCTGGAGGATGCAGTTGAGGCAAATGATTGTAATAAAATGAAGCAAGTATTATAAGGTCAGAAAACAGATGTTATTTTAATGTAAGACTTGGTTTAAAATTAGTGCCAAAAATACTGACTAAATGAATATGGAATATTTTCATAATATATAAAGTCTATTATGCAATGTTAGCAAAATTACAATCTTCCGTGGATTAACTTGTGTTTTGGTAATTTTTTTTCTTCAAGTCAATGAACTAGGATCAGTAGTTTGTACAAATTCTGCTTCATTTCAATGTGATGTTTTGTTTCAGGATTTTATTTTCATCCTTCTGAAAGCATTATAACATCATTATACCACCACAGTGACATTATTTTCCGTGTTTCTTGCTGATTTTTATTTACTCTAATGTGTTGTTTTTTTGTTTTTTAGCAGCTGCCAAAATTCCTTCATGAAACTAAGACTTTAACTAATCTAGACAAAACTGCAGTGAATTTACAGAAAAACGGAAGTTTTTTTTTTTCTTGGCCAAAGCTTCCCACCCCTGTTAGAGCTAGTTTTCATGTCATCCGCTATGATGATATTTATTTTACGTGTCACTTATGAGCTCCAGCAAAGACTGTGTATTTTAGCCAAGCGCTGAATGAAGTTACCCTCTCCCTGGACACTTAAAGGCAAGACAGGCAAATGCTGGAAAGTGCCATGTGAATATAGAAAGTGTTTACTTTGATAGAATTATTTTTACCAAAGCACTCCTTCCTATTGGAAGTTTGGGATGTGATAACTTAAGTCACTTATTTTCCATTTAGTGCAGCAATGTGTTCGTTCATGTTGGTTAATGCATCACTAAAAGTCTCATCTAGTAAGAAAAAAAAATTAATGGGAAGTATAGGGAAAAAAAGATTGATACAATATATTATATTATATTACATTACATTACATTACATTATATTATATTATATTATATTATATTATATTATATTATATTATATTATATTATATTATATTATATTATATTATATTATATTATATTATATTATATTATATTATGATGTGATTGATATTATATTATATGATGATATGATATTGCTGCTCAGAACAGGTCTGCCTTTTTCAGAAACACATCAATACAGCATCAGTATGGCAAGTCCATATATTTTATCTCACCAAAAGTTTTTGCTTCTTTAGTCAGTTGTTGGGGGTTTTTTGCTGTATGACTCCTCCTGTCTTGTGAAGACAGACTTAGAGGTAGGGTTGTTCAGCCTGGAGAAGAGAAGGCTCCAGGGAGCAGCTTTCCAGAACCTACAGGGGACTCCAGAGAGCTGGAGAGGGACTTTTTATAAGGGCATGGAGTGACTGGACATGGGAGAATGGCTTCAAACTGACAGAGAACAGGTTTAGATTAGATATTAGGAATAAATTCTGTACTGTGAGGGCAGTGAGGCCCTGGCACATATATCCCAGAGAAGCAGTGGCTGCCCCGTCCCTGGAAAAGTTCAAGGTTGGATTGGGCTCTGAGTAACTCGGTCTAGTGGAGGGTGTCCTTGCTCAGAGCAGGGGGCTTGGAACCAGATGATCTAGCAGGTTCCTTCCAACCCAAACCATTTTATTGATTCTAATCCACAGTTCGCTTCCAATATAGTTGTATGGCAGCACACCTTTTGGCCCTGTTGTAACTTGAATTTCCATTTTAAGGAAGTGGAATTGAGGTATGAATATTGTAAAGTCCTTATCCCTCATTTCAATATGAAGGCAAATGTGGGAAAGAAAAGCAGGACACCAAACAATAGAGGAATGGGTGGTGAGACTTTCATTGAGACCAGCTGTCATTTTGTTAGAGGATTCAGGGAAGGTGTCTGCCAACCCAGACTGGTTTAGTTGGTTTAATTTGTACCTTTGTGTTGGGAATCAGGTCTTGGAAAAGGAGAGAGACAGGAATACTGGTACAGGGCTCAAAACTGAGCATTGCAGAGGAAGTATAAATGTGATAGATGTACGAGTGCAGTAGGAATGCAGATGTTTGGGAGCATGAAAGTGGTAGGGTGATACTTTCTGTCACTGATGTAGGAAAGCATAAAAATAATCTGAGATAGCATGGACAGAGCAGAATTTGTCTTGGTCTCAATTTCTAAGGAAGGAATTGTGAAAGAAGTGGAACAAGGGGAAGTGCAGCAGACAGAAACCACTACCAGTCTCTTAGCAGGACCACTTTCTGTTTCCTGGTGTTACATTAGCATTACATTGAGACTTTTAAAAAGTACTTTCATTTGCAATGAAAAACTATGAGGTCCCTTGTGATATTGAGAGGCATTAGAAACACACAGGTGGCTGAGAATATCATGCACAATGAATAGCCTGGGGAAATAATGGGGAGAAATTTAATATCAGGGTGTAAAATAATGCCACAGGGGATAGGAAAGTCTGCTGTGACAATGACAATAGTTTGTCATTATGAAAAGTGATACAATACAAACCTGGATGTCTTATTGGACGGCCATATGATTATGAAAGGCCAATGTGATGAAAGTGTGGAAATCATAACTTAATTTCTGGGGTTTATTAAGTGAGGTATTTCAGTAGATGGAAGAAATAGTAATATTATTTTCCTCAAGGCATTGCTGAAAATCATCTTGAAACATCTGGGCAGCTCCAACCTCCTGTTCTTAAGAGGGATGGGTTCAAAGTGAAACAGATGTGGAGAAGGGCTGTTAGGATAACCAGTGGAAGTGGAAAAAACTGAGAGGGTTTGGTCTTTAAAGTCTAGAAGACAAGCTGAAAAAGATGTGACTTCTTCCTAATCTCCCAAGAGGATGAAGGGCTAAATGCCATTATTGTCTCCAAAACATTTTTAAGACTGGGACTTACGTGACAGCTTCTAAGCCAAGCGGAGTGAGGTTCTGAAAAATTTCAGCAATAATATTTTGTTCTTCCCCACCATCACCCATTGATCTCTCTAAAAATGTAGCATGGAAAACGTGCTTCTGAGCTTGTGCCATGTGATTGTGCTGCCTAGAACAGATCTGCCTTTCCCAGAGAGTATTTTGTAGTCCTTTGCTCTAATCATGGTTGATAAATAAGTTAGCAATATTGTCTTGCTGTGACAGACATGCACCCTTGGAAAATTTGAGGGATTGACTTAAGTGAGACCAGGTATGAGGAAATTTTAAAGTAACATGCTTGTTGCATACTTTTTCACCACAGTAATGTTGGCTACACAGGGGATTAACTTATTCCTCTTCTTGACCTGTTTATATAGATATTTATGTCAAAATATTATTTTAACTTTGTCTCACCTTTTCCACAAAGAAGATTGAAGCAGTTAAAAGAATGCCCCTTTTTTTTTCCATTTTCTTTTAAATGCTGGCAGCTGGACTATGGCTTCTCACAGCTGAGGAGCAGTGAGAGTCTACAGAGGGCAAGTCTGTCATAGCCAAGCACTGAGTAGATTCAGGTTATCCATGCTCCTTTCCATAAGCATTGCAGGGAGCACATGGTGATCTGTGCCCTTCTGTGTATGCCCATGGATATCATATAAGGGATGAATTCCATTTGGGAGACACAGAGATGGGCTGATCCAGACCTACAGAAATAAGCTAAATTTGACAAAATATTGAAATACATGCAACAAGGATTGACTGAGACAAACAGAACCATTTTAGCAGAAAGGCAATGGAGGAAGAAACTGCTTAAGTTCCCCTAGTTAGCTGCCAATGCAAAAACAAGATGTAGGAAGTGAAACAAGCTCAAAATGAAAGCTGACCCCCAGATTTCTGCATTTGCATGAGTCCAATTTGATGACAGTTATCAGACAGTCAGGACTTACAGTAAAATTGAAATGTGTATCTATGGATAATATATAATATTATTAAATTAATATATAGCTATAGATATATGTGGTAAATTGCTGGTACAAGAATAAGGCTGAACAAGCTTAAATCTAACAACTTCTGAGACTGGCGAGGAACAGAAAACAGCTTCTCTTCAGTTGCTCTCCAGTTGATGTTTTCATATTGCTCCCAACCACAGATAATTTATTTTTGCCACTCTTATTCTCGCTGTGGTCTAGTGGCAAGTCTTCACTTGCACAAATATGTGTAGACCAGTACTGGTAAGCCACTGCTGAGCTTTGCCACCTCTAGTTAAGCTCCTGCTCTCTATTCCTTGGCAGTTGCTTTGCCATGTAATGATGAATCAGAAATGAACCCAAGTTTCCCAGAAATAGTCCTCATAGTCCCAATAACAGAGATAAAGGAGATCCTTGCAACACTTGGGTAGTACAGATGATGTGGAAGCAGATCAACATAAAGTGAAAGTAAGCGCTGAACATTAAGGTAAATGAAGTTCTTACATTGAAGATTTTTAAATTTTTTTTCATAGAATTATAAATTTGAGCAGTTGACTGAAGGGACATAGGATGTTGGATGAGCTTCTGAGACAGCAGGTGTTTTTGTCTTTGAGCAGAGCAGGCTTACAGTCCTTCCTCCCCAGCAGTTGTAATCTAAATCGATCACTCTGAGCTTTGAGACGCTTCTGCCTTGACCTTGAGGGAAATGCACAGAAGGCATCACTGTGTTACCCTGACTATAACTTGTGAAGTAGCAGCAAACCAACTGGCATTCAAGGCCGGAATGAAGCATCTAAAACAGAAGAGGGCAATGGTATTGTTTTCAAATTTTGGAAGAGGTATTAAAAATAAAGCAATTTATTTCTCTGCTCTCTATGCCCCCTTTAAAGCTCCAGGTGTGTAACCAGTTTGGATTTTATTTATAGATGTAAACAGTTATTTCCTGTTCTTTGATTCAAAAGTTTAAATATAAAGCAATATTCAAGACTCAGAGTAAGTTGGGGGTTTTAATTTTTTTCTCTTATTCTTAATCATGAAAAATTTGTGGTTTAAATGAAGAGTTTACTTTTTGCACTCAGTTGAATACAAATTTATTTTATTTATGTACTTGTTAAAATGCATATGTATATATATGTTAAAACCTTAAGCCACATAGGTGTTCTGGTAAGTGATTGCTGACCTTTTCAGCAACAGATATTTATTGGATAAATACATACTTTGATAAAATAGAGCTTGTATGCTCATTGTTGTAGTTCTAATTATTTTAAAAGTTAATTTATTATTGGAAAAGCTGAAGTATAATCTATGAAGATTTGAGAATCATTTCCATGAAGACATGACTTTGATCAGAAAAGACCAGACATGTCGAGTGGGTTTTTTAGGAAATAACTTCTAATATGCACCATATACGTTGTATGTAACAATCACAAGAAAGAGAATTGTTATAAACACAAAATGAAAAATGAGATCACCTTTGTAGATGATACAAAGGGTAAGCACTGGGATGAGATGAAACCCCAGATGCTGCTGATGGGGGATGTACAGGTGATGGTCACATGAAACTTGGCTGCCTGCAGTAGGAAGTATTGTGTCTTTAGACACATTGCTTTGCTGGAAGCGTAGAAAAGGGCAGATAAAGGAATTCTGTTTTGGGCACAGACAGCAGATATTAACTCTGGAAGAATGCTGCATTAGTTTCTGACTTCCACTCCTCCCAAACCATTTTGGAATGAAGACCCAAGTGCTGTAGACCCAAGATGAGATAGGGGATTCAGAGAGAAAATTCAAGGCAAATGTAAACATCAAAATCAGGGTCTTTGAAAAACCTGCTGCAGAGGCTCTGTGTGATAGCTCTTGTGGATACTCCTGTGGCTGTTTGAAGGCTGTCTGAACCTAGATTCTTGTCACCTTGCTGCAGCTGTTAACCTAAGTACTTGTGTTTACTTTTTAGCCATAAACTACAGTATGCTATTTGTTAAAAGAGAAGCTGTTACTTTTTCAGATATCTATTTATAAAGAGTAGCAGCTATGTAAAATAGTATTTCTTTTAATTCAGTGTTAATCTTTCATGTCTAGAGGTGTGGACAGGACAATGAATGCAGAGCAAGAAGAGGAAATAGTGTCTCCTGTATTGCAGAGCTGTTGGAATGGAAAACATCTGAGTAGGGACTGGCAGCATTTTCTCTGATGCATAAATTATTTTTATCTCTGATAAAGAACAATGGAGTTTGGTTTGTAATGATGCTGGGCTCTCTGTATTGCTCTTTGCTTACTGTTTTCTCTTTCTCTTTTTATCTGCACAAAACACTTCCTTGTGACACAGCTACAGAGCACCAGGCAAATAAACATTTACAGCAAGTAAAATGTTTTATTTATTTATACTCTCCTCCCCGCACTGCTGTTTTAGTTAGGTCAGGATGCCACTCCTGAAGCAGTTGCCCACATGCTCAGCTGTAATCTGTGTTCTGGAGCAGAACTGAACTGCAAGAATGGGGCTGCTTTGGGAGAATGCATCGTGGGGCTCAGCTTTAGGTAAACCCTTGTTGTCAGCTGGCTCCTCCTGGATGTTCAGTCCTTGGGGCTGTACTGGAGGGAAAGGGGCAGTAACCCCCTTGAACCAGCTGTGGGCTTCTGCACCCACTGTTGGGGCTTTTTGCTCATGTAGAACCAGCTGAGTCCTATGGGGACTGTGGACTTTCACCTCTATGAGGAAAAGAACCCAGAAAAAACAGTGCTTCGTGATGAGGCTCAGGATCTTCTCTTTGAAGCCATCACAATGGTCATCTCACAAACTGATTTGTGTGATTTCACTTGGCATCAAGTAAACTTCTGTGTGATTTCAAAGCACCTCTACATAGTTATTGCTGATCAGTTCTTACTGTCATGAACAAATGCCAGCCTTGAGCTTAACACGGCCTCACAGCAGAGAACTGACAGCTGTTCATGTGCTTTCAGCTGGAGAAAAAAATCTGAGTAAAAAATGCTTTTCTCTGAGTTTACACTGACACTGGGCAGGCTGCAGTCTCTAAAGATGTGCTCAGCTTTCTTACAGGAATAGGGAAAGGGAGTTTTGGCTGACAACTTAGATCAAATTACTTCATGCCCTCCACTTCAGCTATTTGTTCTGGACAAGCAGAACTATTCAAGAGCAGAAAGGTTAGCACTTAAGTGGATAAATACCTGATCTTGCAGATACAGCAGGTAATTAAACACTGGCCCTCCTGATGTCTAGGGTGAGTTTGCAAACATCAGTCTGCCTGTGGGTGTACAGAAATTTCCTATGAACCATGAATGACAAAACAAGAGTCATCTACATACCTACAGTTATAAATAAATAAAATAAATTTTTAAATCCTTCTCAGTATTGCAAAACAACTAGTATGCAACCCACATATAGCTGAGCATCACAAAAATTAAAGCATTAAAATTAAGCATTAAAGATGTTTGCTTCTAAGGGAAGCTCCTGCATGAAGATGTGCTCCAGTGCTGTCAAATAAATGTGGGAACACTGAAATGTTGACAGTCAAGAGGAGGAAACTTTTATTCTCTCCCTGGTCAGTGCCTATCGATTTTCTGTAGGATTCCTTTTATTTTTAGTTCCAGAGAAGAAAAGAAGGGGAGCAGTGGGTTTTAATGCTGCTTTAAACCAGGATCACAGATCACTGCTGAATCTTATGGACATCCAAGACATGTTGGCAATAGGTGACAGATAATTTACAGAAATGGTAGGAGAGGAAATATCCCTCTGTCATATTTAGAAGAAAACACTCTAACTGTGAATAGGACAGTGCATTGTGTCATTATGTAGTGCTTCCTCAATGGCAGGATGGGACATTAAATGAAGGTGATGTTGGAAGTTGAGACTTGCCATGAGAGACTGCTTGTTGCCTTGGTTTATTTTTGTAATCAGTTAGGATTGTGATTATCATAGATATTGTTACAAAAGTATGAGTCTTAACATGCACCCAGTCCAGTCTGGTTAATTTTTGCAGCTGCAAGGCTCCATCCCATTGGTACAGTTGTGTCTGCCAATGGACACTTCTGCTACTGCTTTACCTGTTCACTGCCATGAACCTTTTCTATCCTAGAGATGAAGGTAAAAGTGGGATGAGAGTCTTACAATCTGCTTTAGCTTCTCCAGCTGTGTTTGTTTACTTGAGCCTATATTTGCACCGAGCTCTTATTTTAGGTTTTACATTGTTCTTCAAAGAACTGGCTTTAAACATTAATTAGGGCAGGGGGGAGTGAGACTGTGTGCCTGCAAGGGAAAATGTGACTGTGAACCTAGCATTAGAGCACTGACCTGAAAGGAGGGAGAGAGGAGAGAAGGAGAGGGTTGAAAAGCATTCATAGTGGATTCTTTGAAGAGTAAGTATAATTACTCTCCTTGGAGGGAGGATTGTAGAGATAATGTTGTATATATATATTTGCTGGAGTACTATGTAATTGTATCACGGGATTAGCAGTCAGGTTCCAGTCATGCAGATGCTAACAGCTGTATCTCATCTGATTTAGCATGGATGCACATCCTGAGAGAAGAATTAGCCTTCTAAATGATACTGAAGAAGAAATCCTGGTGTGCTGATTTGCCATTGCTGGCACACACATTGGCTATTTTAGGCTGCTGTAACGTGCCTGTGTGAACAAGGAGGTGCATTGCTGAAGGACACAGTAGCAGTGTGTCTGCCATGGAGCTGGGACTGCACAAGTCATCAGCCTCATGTGAGACAGGGATTTGAATCAAACAGAGCTCCCTGCTAGACTGGCATCTGCAGAATGAAGTGGGGAGATACAGGCGTTGCTACTTCCTGCTGCAGTTCTCAGAATGTGGACAGGATTTTTTTTCTTTAAAATATACAGATAAAAATTATCCCTGCAATAATTGCATTTTCATTATATCCATTCCAAAGCTTAGAGAAGTATCAGAAAGATGCAAGGAGTTTAGGCAGGGAAAAGTAGACTGGGGAGAAAATATAAAAAATCTGAAGAAATGGTAAATAACAGTTTACTACTTCTGTGGATTGAGACGAGGTAATTTCTTTCCTTTGTAACAGAAAAGAGCTATCAATGTGTGGGCCTAACCTTCAGTTGTGTTTCCCATGAACTGTTTTATATGAGAAGGAAGAACATTTTTACTATGTAGCTCAGATGATTTCATGGGAAAGGGCTTGGTTTATGGCACAATGATTTTGTTTAACACCTTTTTTATTTCAACAGGAAATATGGGGTGTATAAAATCAAAAAGGAAAGACAATCTGCATGGAGATGGGCTAGATTTGAAGAACCAACCAGTACGTAAAACTGAACGAACTATTTATGTGAGGGATCCAACGTCCAATAAACAGCAAAGGCCAGTAAGTAGATAGTCCCAGGAGAGAATTCCTGTAGCAAGAACAAAGCATGACTGGCATAACTTAAATTTCAATCCAAAGCATATGCATGGAAAAAACTAAAATTGTGTGCAGTTCACCCTCAATGAATAAGTACCTAGAGGAATAAAAATTAGAACATGGTGGTTTGCTACTTTATGTTTGTCATAGTTTTCTGCATAAAAAAAGTAACTTAGCAATGCTTGAGTAGATATAACTATGTTTGTAGAAGAATGCTAGATGACATTAGAAAACCTGAAGTAGTTTTGATCCATTTTTTAAAGCATTGGTGTTGGGTTTTTAATAGCTATGGGATCCAGGTGTTTGTTATTCCATTTATAGGCTGAAGTAATAATGGGTGATTTTTTACCAGCTCTAGTCAGCTTTCCTCACTGAGGGCCACGACTCAGCCTTGCCTGAGGTGTGTGGGTGAGGCTGGGAGGGTGCAGTGGTGCAGGGAGCAGCGCTGTGCTGCGGGAGGAACAGGATAACGTGTTCCATGTGTGCTGCCTGGCACTGGAAGGAAGAGTGCTGGGGTGGGGAATTCTGCTGGGTACCAAGTGGGTTTGCTAATTTGCAGCCTGACTGGGACCTTTTTTTCCCCAGCTACTCTTCTGTGCTGAGGGAACTGTGTCCTGACTGCCCCTGTTCAGGGACCTGCTCCCTGCAGGTGTGAATGGCTCCCTGCTCTCCTCTCTCCCCAGCTGACACAGTGAACTCAGTGTGCTCTCAGTCCATGAACACACATCGCAAACTACCTTTTTTTTTTTTTAAATTGTTCTTTTTTTTTTTCCCCCTTGCACAGTCTTAGTGGCATAACCGTGCTTGTAGTTCTTTAGCATGACAGCTACAGAGTAATAGCTGTCCTGCTAAAGTGCCCTGCCTAAAGCCTCCTCAGCAGAAGTCCCAAAGCTGTGAACTTCTTCCCCACAGCTTGTGCCACACCTTCACAAGGTCTGAGCTGCTCAATTTAAAATCTAGGGGGACTCACTATATTTTTATATTGTCATATAAATAATGTATGGTATTTATATATAATACATATTTTGAAGAATGGTGGGAAAACATCTGAGCATTTCCTTTTAAGACATATGAGATGATACCAAAGCAACTGTATAATATGTAATTGTAATTTAAGATCATCACAAAGATCTAAAACTGCTTAATTAAAGACATATTTTATTGTAGGCAAATCCAGAAGCACAGCTCTTACCAGGACAGAGGTTTGTCAGTCCAGGTATGTTTCTATAGAAATCTCACAGCTGTGTGCTGTGCCCATGTCAGCCTGCAAAGTGATGTGAATGTGCCTTTGTCTTTCTGCTTTTGTAGATGCAGAGGAGCAGGGAGTCATTGTGGTAGCTTTGTATCCCTATGATGGCATTCATGAAGAGGACTTGTCCTTCAAAAAAGGAGAAAAACTGAAAGTTATTGAAGAGTAAGTATGGCAATATTGATCGTATTGCATGTTTTCTTTGGGCTCATCTAATTCCCTCTACAGAGTTTTAATATCCTATTTATACCATGGGTGTAGGAGCAATAAGTGAGCTCTCTTACATGTGATAGTACAAATGCTTTAAGGAGTTATTCTAGGTTGGATAGGACTTTGCCCAACCTGCTGCAGTGGAAGGTGTTCCTGCTCATGACAGGGATGATCTTTTAGGTCCCTTCTAACCCAAACCATTTTTGAGTCTACAGCTCTCTGGTTGGCAGCTGGCCTCAGCAGCAGTGACCAAACATTGATCTGGTGGAGCCAGTGGCTTCTCAGGGCCCTTGACCTCAGAGGAGAGGTTGTGTTTCTCTCTCCAGCCTGGGCAAAGCTCTCAGCAGAGTAGAACCTAAATAACAATTCATCATTTTCGTTTCCTATGAGTACTACTGTTTTTGGTTTTCAGATCTGGAGAATGGTGGAGAGCAAAATCTCTCACGACAAGAAAAGAAGGTTTCATTCCCAGCAACTATGTAGCAAAAGTAAACACCCTGGAAACAGAAGAGTAAGTTCTCCCAGTCTCCAAATTCTGGCAAACTTCTTCACCTTGGTGGTGTATCCTTTTTGGGTGGGGAAAGAGTTGGTTCTAACTCTGTGAAATACTTTTCAGATGGTTCTTCAAGGACATAACCCGAAAAGATGCTGAAAGACAGCTCCTGGCTCCTGGAAATGGTCCTGGAGCTTTCCTTATCAGAGAAAGTGAAACATTAAAGGGTAGGTTTTGGGGTGGTACTTTGGAATTGAGAAGGAGATAAAAAACATGCAGTCAGTCTACACAGAAATTGACATCGGATGTGGAGTAGTTTTAGTGCATCCTATTGTGTGAATTTTCTGCAGTTCTATAGGAGTTAGAAGAATGAGAAAATTACCAGAAAAAGAGAGAAGAGAGTTGCGGGCTAACACCCAAATCTGAGATAAAAGGGAAAAAAAAGGCATTACATGTGTGATTACACTGACAAGAGGCAGGAATGAATGAAGTGGTATCTTTTCTTAATGTTTGTGACTCCTTTATTGAAAGACATATTACTGTAATAGTAGCTGCTACATTCTACAGTCTTCCATTATTGGGTCCGTATCCATTGCTACAAGTTTAAAGTTGTAGTTAATGCATAATGAGGGTTTTCACTTCTACAGTGTAGTGGGATTCTTTTCAGAAAGCTTTTTGGTAAAATTTTGTGCTGTAAACAGAGTGCTTTGTGCTGAAAAGCTTTGTGAAGTCTCCAGGCTCTTCAGCTTTGAGAAGCCCCAGCCTGTGGACTCTGGCTCTAAGTCTGGATGGATATTCCAGCTGGATGCTGTAACACTGCATCCTGCAGAAGAAGACACATGAAGCCTTTCAGCAGGTCATGCCTCTTCACAGGGTAGCTTCTTTGGCCCTAATACTGCAGATTCTTGACTAGGTATCTTCTGAAATGGCCCCATATCATTGTCCTCTCAGCTGAAGACTCCTAAATGAAGTTCTCAAAGGAAGTTTCCTAAATTCTACATAGGGTACTGAGAGTATGGGAAAGTACCCCACAATCACTGGTTATGTGTGTGAGGAGAGATAAGGGGAGAGATCTTTTTTATCCTTTGAAAATGGGCAAGAATTGTACAAGTAGAAGAAACAAAGAATGCTGTAGCTAAAGGTAGAGGCTCTCCTGCCCCGATTTAAATCCCAGATGGATTTAAATTGGGGCAGGAGAGGCTGCCTAGGGCTGGACAGATCTAGCAGATCAACAGATCTGCTCTCCCTCCTCTATGCCTGAAGCCATCTCCAAACTGTCCTTTTGCTAGCTGGCCCGTGACAACCAGCATGTTCCTTTTTCAAAATGCTGATCTCCAGATTTCAGCTTCTGCCTGAACAGGGTGAGAGCCACAGTCCTGCTTTCCCAGCCACCTCTACTCGAGCTGGGGGACTTTTGCAAAGCTGGGCACTGACTGTGGAGCTGCCTGGAATATGGAACCAGTGAGCTCGTTGAATAAGATTGAAAAAGAAAGTGTGACCGTAAGCATTTTGGTGACCAGTTCAGGGCTGGTTTTTGCTAACTTCCTCCTGTGGATTGCAAAATGCTTTTTGAGGAAATAAGGGAGCAAAAAGAAAAGCAGACAAATTGGTGATTTTCTTAGGCTTGACCGTGCGTGTGTGGACTCTTTGGATTTTTGCTATGTGTTAATGGGGGTTCCTTCTTTATCCACAGGCAGCTATTCTCTCTCCATACGGGACTATGATCCAGAGCATGGCGATGTTATCAAGCACTACAAAATCAGGAGTCTAGACAATGGAGGGTTTTACATCTCTCCAAGAATAACTTTTCCTAATATCAATGATATGATCAAACATTATCAAAGTAAGTTAAATCATTTAGTGAAGTCCATATTAGAATGCAGCCATTATTTTCTGTGAAGGAAAATAAATGTTTTTCTTTTGTTTCAAAGCTTTTCTTTTTTCTTTTTCTTCTTCCCCAAATAAGTTGAGCATGCATGTTTTCAAAGATAAAGTAAAACTGATTGGAACCCAAGCATTATTGTTACCATAACCAGATCTAGTGCTGGTTGCTCTGTGGTATACCATTGTGAAATTAAGACTAGCTTTATAACACAATTCATCAAACTAAGGGTGATGTGAAGCTATAATAAGAATTTCCTGCATTGTAAATAATATTTTATTTAAGAGTAAATTTTTATTCATAACTATCAGAAATACATACAGACTTGTGAATGTTGTCTTGTACCTAGTGTTGAGTGTGAAATTGGTTTTATTTTTCCTGTAAATGTGTTTTTTTAATTATCAATTTTTAAAGGAAAAAATATTCCATATACTTCAAAGAAATAAAATTGCACCCACGTAGAATATATACATTTATTTAAAAAAAGAAAAGATAGGGAGAGTAAGGGACAAGTCTGTCTATGTTTTAGCTGCAGAACCGACTTCTCATTCTGCATAACCTCCTGCTGAATAACTCCAAAGTTCAGGGTTTTTTTAATCTTCTACCTGGAAATAAAGACAGGACAATAAAATGTAGAACATAAAATCACATAGTAATTTTTCAAAGCCATTCTGAGGACTTGGCCATGAAATTTTTCTGAATAGTTAGATATGTGTGCTAGCAGTTCAACACAGCTGGAAAACCTGAGAATTATTCAACATTCATATAAAAGTTATAGCTGGTCAGTGTCTGGAGAAAAAACAATGTTGACCTACTTATGCTTGCATGCACATCTGTCTGAAACTATGTTGCAAGAAAATTTAATGACAAAATGAGAATCCCAAACCTGACTCCACTGTACATCTTAACCAACATAGTGTCAGGAATAAGATCTGATATTGTATTTATTTGGTGAAAATTGTACTTAGACTCCTTAATAATCTGACAGTAACCAGATGCATGTGATACTTTTTTATTAAGTTTTTCTCTGAATGCAAAATTTCAGATCAGAGGCACTTAAACTTCTGTGAAAGCACCAGAAAGGCTTTTTTCATCATAGCATCTGGTTATTTTGAACATTATTGTGGGCTGGCTGGTGCAATTAAGCAATGTTTGTCTCAAGTCATGCAGCACAGGAGTGTAATGTATTTTGTATTTTGTTTTTCCTTTGAAAACCAGGGCAATCAGATGGTTTATGCAGAAAGTTGGAAAAAGCTTGTATTAGTCCCAAACCTCAAAAACCATGGGATAAAGATGCATGGGAAATTCCACGGGAATCAATTAAATTAGTGAAGAAACTTGGAGCTGGTCAGTTTGGAGAAGTCTGGATGGGTAAGTTTGTTCTTTTGAAATGAGTATTTAACTCTGAAGGAAATGTTGTTTCAGAGTCATTCAAAAAACATGTTGGACATGAACCTGATGCTGTATACTTGTAAAACAGCGAAATCAGGCCCAGAATGTACCTTCTTGTGAGGAGAGAGGGCTTGTAAAAGGGGTAGATACCTGACAAGGAAGTGGAACAAATCCTTTTGGTGTCTTTTAAAGGAAAAAAATAGTGAGTAAGCACTGTAATTTAGAAGGTCTAGGACAGTGAAGTCTTGTTATGTTTTGAGGCAGAAATACAAGATTATAGTAAGATGTGGCTCCTGAATCTCAAAACCAATGAGCCTCTCAGAACTTTGTTTCAAATCAGAAAGTGTTAAAGAGTATGAAATAGAAAGAAACAGTGTCTTTTAGTGAACTGTGGGTAGTGATATCATAGTTCATTTGTGAAGAAGATGCCTCCTGCAATGTAGTGCATGGTACTGCCATGCTGGGTGAAGAAGGGGAACAGACTTAACCCAAGAGTGTTGTCTGCCACAGTGCTGCTGAGAAAATAGGTGATTTATGTAGAGATTGAACAGCCCATACCTTGACTCATCAGGCAATAATAAAACTGTCATAAGACTTCCAAGTTGTAAACATTGATATATGCCCAGCAGAAAATGATAGCATTAATTATTGTAACCTGAATAACCTGCTCTGTTGGCTTACAAGCACTATTTCCTCAGCCTTAGTGACTTCCTACTGGCAAGATGCTATGCCCAGTGTCACATTCTGTGGAAATGGTTTAATCATCCTGCTTTTGAAATGCTGCCCCTTCTGACATCAGATTATTCTTTTGCTTCCTCATTGCACGTTCTATGTACTATTCATTGCTTACACACTTTGTGCCACTTAGAATCTTAATTGAGTTAACTATATCTTCCTCCCAAAGTCTTCATTAAGATGTTTCTTCAGGCCAAGTCATTCTCTTAGCTTTTCCCCAAATCTGTTTTATGGGACATTATGTTTAAGTAGGAATAAATTTGTTATAATAAAAGATCAGATTATGATGATGATGATCATTATTAATTTTAAGACCTAAGATTCTATGGGCAGAGCATTTCTGAGCAACTCAGAAGTGTGTCCCAAAGCTGGCTAGAAGACACAAAGCTATGAAGCGGTCTCTGATAATCCATGGGAGTGTGTCAGTCTGACAGGAATGTCATTGCTTTGAAGAGATGCTCTCATTTAGAAAAGCAAAGCACAGACTGGTGCAGTTTGAGTGGCAAATTAAACACACTCAACTGCAGTGTCAATCAAAAAGCTCTAACTGAGGCTCAGGTGCAATCTTTTGGTATAAATCACGTAAAAAGTGCAAGCAACACATCTCTAATGTAATATAGCCAAATTCAGCCTTTATCAGCCTTCACGAGAAGAGGCTTAAGAAACCCTCTAGCTATGATATACATGAGTGACAATTTAGATACTAATCAGGACAAGTGTCAACCATTGTTCAGTTATTTCTGCCTAATAAACCAGGGCAACAAATGTTTAGCTTACACTGAAACACTGTGGTAGGAGCTAATCACCTGCTTGAAAATGCAGATCATTTTGGGAAGTGACTACTTCTGCACATAGACACAGAAAATAATAAAACTTTAAAAGGGTGTTTCTGCTTCAAGATGCTTCCTCTTGTTTTTGTCATTATTTCAACATCTAAACTGGGCCTGAGGCCTATGTCTGAATGCTGCACTGTGAGAAAAACTAATGTACTGTGAAAGCAATGGCTGCATTTCCTCTTCTTTGCTTTCTTTCTGAAGCGAAAGAAGATGATTTGCATGGCACAGATCCTCTCAAATCAGGAGCATGGTTAAACTTGGAACCAAAGAAGTTCAAGATGGAAAAGCATATTAGGTCAGCTGTGTGGTGCAGGGTGTCAGCAAACAGTGTGTATTGTAATGATCACCCAGGGAGTTATGTAGGAGTACTGAGCAATAATCTGGTTGCTCTGCTCTCCTGATTTGAGAGCTGGTTCTTGCACTGCCGTCTCACAGAGAACAAAATTTTTTTTTCAGCCATCATGTGAATTAGAAATGTTGTTCCATGGTTCCATTACTAAATAAATTTCTTCTTGATAAAGGAAGAAATTTATTCTTGAAATAATTCTTGAAATTTATCCTTTATCTTCTTGATAAAGGATATTTGGAATTGTGCTTTCAGAGGGAAGAGTGTCCCACTCAGAGGAATTGTCCTTTTGAGTAAAGAAAGATGCAGAGCTACTGGACAGAATCCCACAAAGAGCCACAAAGATGATGAGAGGACTGGAGCACCTCTCTTTTGAGGGAAAGCTTAGGGGATGTTATCAGAGTGTGTAAATAGCTGCAGGAGGTATGCAAGAGCCAGGTTCTTCTCAGAGTGCCCAATGACAGGGCCAGGGGCAATGGGCACACACTGAAACACAGAGGTTCCTTCCAAACACTCACTGTGTCAGTGGCCAAGCACTGGCACAGGCTGCCCAGAGAGGTTGTGGTGTCTCCATTCTTGGGGAGAATCAAAAACCAACTGGACACAATTCCTGGACAGCCAGCTCTAGGTGTCCTTTGGGGAGTTGGACACAGATGCTTTCCACAGGTCCCCTCTGTGTTTCTGAGAGATATGGGAAAGATATGTTTCTGAGAGATACAGATAATGCTGATACTGAAGTGTGAAGATATGCAATTATAGCTTTTATGGTCTTTTTTTTTTTTTAGTATCTCTGTAAGTACTTTCTGGGCTTCCATGTGGACATCTTCCCTTGAACAGTTTGGAGGAAATTAACTTGTATTATGGAAAGAGTAAGAAAATCCTAGGAACAAAAGCAGGCCTCCATATGTCCCCAGCACTTGGCTGTGTTCCTGTATGACCTATGCAGAAAATCTGTTTTGTGGAATGGGCAGGTGAATCTCCTCCAGCTCTGAAGAGTTATTTTTACACAGAGAAAAGTTGCTATCAGTTTTCCAGTTTTTTGGTTTTTTTCTATCAATACAAGTGCAATTTTATGCATTTTATATAGATTTTCTCGGTTTAGGCTACCGAGTTATTGTTTATGTGCTCGTTTTGGTCATCATTGCAGCCTGGGCTTTCTGCCTTCACATTTAATGGGCTGTGTGGAGATGAGTGAGAGATGGAGCTGCTGCTGCATTATTCTGTCCTGCAGCTGAATGATGGCTGTAGGAGGTAGAGGAGTGAAGTGCTGATGTGCAGCTGGATGCAGAGAAGCTGCTACTCCTCAGACTCTTTCCCAATAATCCTCCAACAGTAGCTGCTCCAGCCATTATGCCTTCTAGCAATGTCATATCTCCATAGCTCCCACAAGTTGTTCCCAGGGAATTACTGGAAAAGCAGAGGAAGGAGAAAGCTGCATATTAGAGTTTGTTCACAAAATTCTGCATCTTCAGTCCTGTTCAGAAATGGTAGGCTCAACCTCACTTGTCTATTATAAGTTCATATCACACCTTGGCCTGATTAAACCCATGCAAGAATCTGGGGACAACCTGGCTGTGCAAGACACTACTCTGTCAAAATAATAGTAATCAACTGCAAAATAAATACTGAAACACTTAATTTTTTTTGAGAATTAAATTCTAATATGTAAAAAAGAACATGGCTTGTTGCGTGAGACATCACCACACGATCCTCAGACTTTCATGCTAGTGCTTGCTTCACATTTGATTTTAAACAGTGGCTAAAACTGCAAAGAGACTGCCTTCCTGCCATGGTATGAAACGTTTTTAGACCACAGAGTTCAGTGCATCTGGGCAGCTGCTTTAGTGATGTGGTGAAGCAGAGCAGCACTGCAAGAGCAGGGTCTATGTTTTATGCATTTTTGTTCCTAGTGAGAATTGATATGATGTGAATCATGATGCTCTGTGGTATTAATAATCCATGAAGAGAATTCTCAAGCAGGGCTAAGAGGAAAGTTAACAAGGCAAATGCAATGATTATAGTGTAGTTTATTAATGAGTCACATCTTGCTTGCATCTCAGGTGTAAAAGATTCTCTTATTCAATAAGCTCTGAATTAAAATACAAGTAATGTGTGCTTTGGAAGTGTATTTTCTTCTGCAGTTGTTAGCAATACCAGAGTGTGGTCACAGAGCTCATGGCCATCTTGTTTTGGTGTCCCATCCCTCCCAATACATGATGAAATAAATGAACAAGAGAGAAATCCAAGATCAGATATTTCTGGTAATCTCACCAGTTATTTGTTTTGCACAATACCACCAGAGAGTCAAGTAGACTTCTTTACAGCAGAAAACCTCAGTATCACAGAGATGGTGTAGTAAAGCAAACTACCTTTTTTTAAAACAAAAGACCTGAGTTTGAGGGATATCTTTAGTGAAGGTAAAATACTGTTAGATAGTTAATTTTAAGTGTGTTGGTCATAATTTCTCCACCGAAATAGTTGTATTAATTAGTATTCTCTATTAATACAACAATTAAATAGTTGTATTAATTAGTATTCTCTATTATCAGTAGAGAATTCAACCAATTGAGAGTGGAGCTCATGCTCTGTTTTAGGCCGTGGAATGGAATAGTAGAAATGATACAAATAGTCTTTCTGCTTCTTAAACAGAGAGAAATATATTTATCTTCTGTTATTCTGGTAGTTATAAATCATATACCTGAGCTTTGACAGTGGATTTGACCTGTAACTGTAATTTCTTACTATTAGGTAACTTAGAGAAATGTCTTTGGTATGATTTGACCTGACCATGTTTGGAAAAATAGATTTAAATAATCATGCAGGTGAATATTTTGTGATTGTGGCATAGTGGCTTTTCTCAGGTGATGATCCTTCCTCACAAAGATGCAGTGCTCAGAGCAAGCACTTAAGATCTGGAAGCTAGGTCCTTGCTTTGCCACTGATTTCTTTTGTTGGACAATAAATACCATAAGGAAATGATGGATTCCAGTTTGGAGGTGTATCCATCATGGCAATGATCTGGATTGTTGCTGAATACGGAAATGAGCTATTTTGTTGAGTCATGAAGGTTTCACCTCTTCTGAGAAATATTTCTACAGTGTTGCAATGGGTATGGGGAGGGATAAAAGTTGCATTTATATCCCTCTTTCTCTCTCTTCTATTTCTTCAATTTTCAAATTCTATGACTTCACAAGGTGAACTTTAGGGCAAAGATAAACTTTAGGATAAGTGCTCGCCACAATATTTTTAATGCTACTTTGACATTTATTTATTGTTTGTCAAACATGTAATCTGAAAATAATTCTGTGCTTTTCTCTTTACTGCTAGTTGCTTTTTATAGAATTAGAATGTTACGTTAGAAGGTTTGCAAAAGAGAGAAATGAGCCACAGCCACAGTCTCCTCCACTCCTGGCATGGGCTGTGTGATAAGGAGTTATCACATTTTGAATCTCGTGCTGAGCACTGCAGGATTGCAGTCCTGGCAGCGTGTCCTTGTTGGTCACGAGAACCATTCAGCTGCACTTTCCCGTAATGCTCCATTTTGAGCACCAAGGGTTACAGGAAGGATTGTAAGCATGAGACTGGCATGCATGAAATAAGTGTAATCATGGGGTTTAAGATACTTCAGAAATTTCCAGCCAGTCCTTGGACTCTATTGTTCTGAGGCAATTTAAGTGGACATTCATTGAAATGTACCTTGACCAAGTATTCAGGGGCTACTTGTAAATGGAAACTTGGTATGAGCTAAGATCATTTGCTTGCTTTAATTTTTTTTCAGATAACTGATTTCTAAAAACAGGGAATGGATCATTTTTCTCTGCAGTGCTGTATAAGTTGCAAAATAAGAAGGAATTGTAGCATAAATATTTGTGCTACATCTGGCACTTGTTTTCAGGCTCTCAGCTATTCCTGGAATCCAACCTCACCTGCTTTACAAATTCCTGCTGGTCAGGACACTGTGGGCTGCAGAGTGACTTCAGTGCACTGATCGTGTTCCCTCCCTGTAGGTTACTATCTTAACAGTACCAAAGTGGCTGTGAAGACTCTGAAGCCTGGAACAATGTCTGTGCAAGCCTTCCTGGAGGAAGCCAACCTCATGAAAACACTTCAGCATGATAAGCTCGTTAGGCTTTATGCTGTAGTGACCAAAGAAGAGCCTATTTATATTATAACAGAGTTCATGGCAAAAGGTGAGAAAAACATTGCATCTGCATGCTGATTTGGGCTGAGCTAGAGTTCATTTTCTTCCCAGTAGGTGAATGGGGCTGTGTTTTGGATTTGTGCTGAACACAGAGCTGATAACACAGAGATGTTTTTGTTATCAGTGAGCAGGGCTTGCACAGAGCCAAGGCCTTTGCTGCTTTTGGTGCTGCCACACTGGTGAGGGGGCTGGGGGTGCTTGTGAGGGTGGGAGGAGACACAGCCAGGACAGGTGACCCCAGCTGACCAGAGGGACATTCCAGACCATGTGGCATCATGTTCAGTATAGAAAGGCAGGGAGGAAGGAGGAAGGAGGGACAGTGTCTGTTTTCCTGAGTAACCATTAAATGTGATGGAGTCCCGCTCTCCTGGAGATGGCTGAACACCTGCCTGCCCATGGGAAGCACTGAATCAATTCCTTGTTTTGCTTTGCTGGTGTGCACAGCTTTTGCTTTTCCTCTTCCTATTAATCTGTCTTTACCTCAGCCCATGAGTTCTCTACCTTTTACCCTTGTGATTCCCTCCCTGGTCCCACTGGTGGGAGGTGGGTGAGTGGCTGCATGGGTTCTGGTTGATGGCTGGGGTTAAACCACGACAATCTGCAAGCAATAGTTTAGTGAACTCTTCTGCTTCTCCTAAACTAGTTCCCTTTCTTTGTAAAGAAAGGAATGATAGAGTTATTTTTGAATGTTCAAATATTAAAGGGAGGAGCACCTATCCTTAAGATGGGCTGAAGCTTTAATTTTATGACTCATTACTTCATTTGTGAGATAAAACATTTTTACAGTTTTCTTAAATGCAGCATTTTCTATTGTTTCTGAATTAGAGGATAACCCCCAGAATAGCTCTGGTTCCTTTGGACTCCCTACCTAACTTTTGTTTCTGGTATCATTGCAAGGCAATTAAAACAAACCTTAGGAATTGCCTTATGTGGGACTTGAATTGATAAAGGTGAGTGAGGAATGGTCCTGCAAGGGTGGCTGCACTACTAGGAAAGGACTCTATAGAGCATTACAAAATATGCAGTTTCCTTCTCAGATTATCTTGGATAGTAGTTTTTCTTGTTTTGTTCTGTTTTCAAGCAATTTTGCTGTAACTTAATGAACAAATGTTGAGGCATTTAGTCTGTATGACTTGGAAAGGATTGATGTGTCTGATTCTCCTAGATAGCTTTCCTGATGGTAGGAAAGAGTAGGATGCTTATCAAACTCAGCCCCATTGAACTGAGGTGTGATCTCATGGGAGTTTTCTACAGCCAGGGAAACAGCAAAACTCGAATGTCTGACATGCTGATTTGGGTGTTCCTGTCATTAAACCATGCAAAGAGACTCTCTTGCTGTAGTCAACTTGAAAATACGTCACTGCACCAGTTTTGTTACCCAGAAAATTGGGGAACCAATGTGAGTTTATTTTTGTTATAAGATGCACTGATCTAATCTTTCTCTGTTTTAACAGGAAGTTTGCTGGATTTTCTGAAAAGTGATGAAGGAAGTAAATTGTTGCTTCCAAAGCTAATCGACTTCTCTGCTCAGGTAAAGCTTAAAAAATGTGCTCAAAATTATATTTTGAGGTTACTTCTCTTAGAGTCTGAAACTCATACTAGGCCATTTTATCCTAAGGATTTTTACATTTCAAAAATGTAATTTACAGGTCAATTTTGAGTAAATATAGTTAATTGAAAGGAGGAAGCAGATGGAAGAATTTTCAAAGAGAATATGTGTTTTGGCTTAACTCTTAAATACCGCTGGTGACCTGTTCAGATGGCAGCAGTACCCAGCTGCCTTCCTTTGTGAAAAGGCTGCTTTCAATTTGAGCAGCTACAAATTGAAAGTGTAAAGACAAGTTGAGAGTTTTTGCTTAGCAGATCCTTTCAGAGTTAATAAATGTGTCATTTTTTTACTTCTTAAGTTAGGTTAACTGGTCAAACTCCTCTTAACCTCAGTGTACCCTTCTTGGTTTCAAATTCTTAGGTAAATTATTGTGAAATGGTGTTTCAGGTACTAGTGTATGATTTATGAACCAGGATGATTGTTTCAAAATATACAAGTTATCTATGTCTTAAATGAAATCTGAAGAGAGACTCCTGAGTGATTTGTGTGTCAAAGCCTCAATCAAAGCTCCCAGAGCCCGGTGTTTTGTCTTGGACAGTTACCAGAATTGGGTATTCAGGGAGGCATGTAACAAAAACAGAGTAGTAATTCTGCATTTGCAGGTTGTACTTCATGTTATTAGTAGGTAATGATGACATTTCTGGTAGGTTATTGTTAACTAACCTTTTTTGGGGTTTTTTTAATATGCATTAGAGTTTACAGATTGTTGTACCCTATTATGTTAACTTGTTGTAACTCATGAGAAAAAATGGGAAAAAAAATAATAGGTATAATAAAACATTAGGAATTTGCACCAAAAAATTCACAATAAGAACATTATATGAATTTTTAATGTAATTATTGCTATACAAATAATTATAGAATTAGATATTAGGAAGTATTTCATTACCAAAAGAGTTGTCAAACCTAGGAACAGACTTCCTAGAGAGGTGATCAATGCCCCAAACCTGTCATATTTTAAAAGTCATTTGGTCAATGTCCTTGATATATTCTTTAATTTCTGGTTAAGGTGGCCTGAAGTGGTAAAGCAGTTGGACTAGATGATCACTGAAGGTCCTTTCCAACAGAAACTATTGTATTCTATAGTATATTATATATTTACTATTGTTATATAGATGTTCAATATATCAAATATAGGTTTTTATTTCACATAGACTCAATGGAAGAGCTATTTTTCCTATAGTTATTGGTTTAGTGTGGCTATAGTCTCTTTAAATTTTCTGAACTCTTTGGGAAATTTGTCCTTGAGAATTTATTTTTAGTGGGATAAAAGCTTTGTAGATGCAGAAAACCTGCTGGATCCCAGGTCATGGTCTGAAGACATGAGTGACAGTGGGCAGAAAAGAGGTAGCTTTGAAGATAATGTGTAGAATTCAAGAGAGTAAAGAATATCTGTGAGTGCTGATGTGAAAGGAGACCTGAGATGGGGAGAGAAAAGCACATGTGGTTTCACAGCAGACCTTTTAGTTGGAGTTAGGGACGTTGTGTTCATCTTAAATTAATGCTGTGTTTTCAGAAATTTAAGGCTTGAATAGGGTAATGAGCTAAAGAGCAACTCTGTGTACAGCTTGGGTAAATCACTGAGATAACAAGGGTCAGAGATTGCCATTCTCAGAGCTTTGAAGGTCACCTCAAATGGACATCACTTGTCACCCTGATCTGACAGCAGCCCCTCACAGCCAGCTCCTGCACTGGACCTTGTGCTGCACAGGTGGTGTGAGAAGTCCCTCTTGCCATATAGGATGTAGACCATCAAGAGAAATTCCTGAGACTGGCTTGCAGTCATCCTAAAGGGATGTTCAGGAATGCCTCTCTGAGGATTTCTGGCTGAGGCCCAAACAAAACTTTGGAACAGAGATACTGGGATTTTTCTTACGGAAAGAATTTGTAGGGTTTTTGAGCATGTTTGTAAAGAGCCCTTAATGCCACTGTGTGATAACAGGAGTGTGAGGAATAGACTTGCAGGCTGCATGTGTGTGATTCCAGACCAGAGATTTCCCTCTGACCAACACAGACGTTCCACCAGTCTCTGGCAGTCTGAATTAATTAATAGATCTTTAGGGCAAAAGATAGACAAAAAACTTTTCAGACCTCTGCTAAGGTAACTTGTGGATCACACTTTTCCTGAATGTAGGCTGTGTGTAAAGGAGAACACAAGAGGTGTGGAGTTTTTTGGCGTGACTCTGGTTTGTACCAATGGAACACTAATTTATTCTTACAGAAGCGATGTTAACCTCTCTGCAGAGCAAAGGGGAAAGAAATTTGGAGAGGTATGTTTCAGGAGAGTTTAAAATTAAAATAGAAGGAAGCTTGTGGTGAAGAGGTGAGGATTCTTCTTCTTAGATAAGATCAGGCTTTTTTTTTTTCCTTGGTGGACGCACACTTGAGCTCTTCATTACTCTCTGATCATACCATTCTGGCAAAGCACTTTACTTAATCCAAGATTCTCAGGATCACTGAAAATGCAAGAAATGGTAGCTGAGCATTAGGGGTTTTTTTGCCCTCATCCATCTGTGATTTTACAAACACAGGAGGGACTGGGAATGCGAGAAAGGGAGAGGAGGATGTGGTCTCTGTGACCATTAGCTGGGTAAAGAAGGCAGTTGTACAGGAAACCCCAGCTGAAGCTGATTTTCCAAGTCAAGAGCACTGTGGGTTGTTGTTTGCATTGCCAGGCTGTTGTTTAGTGCTCCTGAGCTCATTATGCCTTTGCCTTGAAGAGTCTTGAAAAAAAATATGTGTTTGCAAGAGGTGAAACATTCCGACTTTGCAAAATGAGGACTGCTCCTCTGGGTGAAATAAACAACTTTTTGAAAGTAAGCATTTTTCAAGCAAGAAATTACATTACACTGCAGCTCTGCTATACTGACTTAGCTGTTTGGACAGGTGAACACACCTGCTGGTGGGGATTTTTGGAGAGATAGCTGTTGCTGGGTCACACTTACATCAGTGCCTACCCTAACTTACAGCTGTGGGGTCTGGACTTTGGTGGTTTACTTTCTGTACTAATGGTCACGATTTATGAAATCAGGTTTGTGGAAAAGATGGCAAGAAAATGCCTGCTGGGAAGGTGGTCCAGCCCAGTTTCTAAAGCAGCCTGCTCTCTGACAGAGCTGAAGGTATCTCTCATGTTTTAATCAGTGCATACAAATAGGGGCTGGAGGAATTTAACATTAGCTATGCCCTGGCAAAGACAAGTTTATTCATTGGAGATGAATGTTAGAGGTCTCTGAAATTAAAATGTTTTGAGGGAAACTGAGTTTTGCAAGCATATCTTCGAGCACATTCTATCTGCACATTCTGTCTGCCTTAGTACAGAGTAGAGCTGTGGCATTTCCTGTAGGAGTCAGCACCAGCCTGGCTCCTTCAGTTCCTAAAGCAACTGGAAGACTCGGGGTTTTACTGGCTGGTTTCTGTCTTTTCTCAGAGGCAATTTACCAGAAGAGCCTCCAATTCTTTGTTTCACATTTCCTGAATTCATAGTTGTTCCTGCTTGATTAGATCTGCTGAAAACATATGACACAAATTCAGCAAACCTTTTGTATGTGTAAACTCTTCCTGCTTCTTATGCAAATCCATTACCTTCTGTGTAGGATGCACATGTGTAAGGGCTGTGCTTAGGAAAACTGCCTGTTTTTACTAAACAAACTCATAACTTTCAAAAGGGTCAAAGCTTTGTCCTAAAAACAGTCATTCCTTCTTTCTCATGCAGTGCTGATAGTTTCATTAATTCTTCTATGATCTACAGCTTGACTGGCAACCTCTTTCTGTCTTCCAAGGCTACAGTGCCATTGAAATCATAGTAAACTTAGAATAAAATTAATAGAGATTTTTGATGCAGTGTTTTAATTCCTCTCTACTCTCATTTTTAAAATCATAGTAGAAAGTCATCCCTAGATTACAATTAATTTTAAGTCTTATTTGGCATTGTAACACTTCCACTGTGTACTCCTTTTCATGCTTCTTTGAATTTTAATGATACACTCTAATGTTCCAGTGCATAATTATATACATTACTTTAATAATAATTTTTTTCCTCTGTGAATCTGCTTTAACTACATAGCTGCTTGACTGGGACAAGAGGAATATGATTTTGCAGCCTCTCCTGACTTCGCCTTTAGAATAGCACTACTACAAACTGAAAATTATTGTTACACTGATGTATCATTTGAAGATATATGTCTTTTGCAAGAGTTTTCACTGGCCAGCTACAAAGTGTCTACACCCTCTTCATAGACAAAGAGTCACAGGAAGATGAACTGTCTTTTTGAAAACTCTGTGATCAAGAAGTATATTTTATTTTATTTTATTATGCATCTGGACATTATTGAAAGGTACAGCTATTGAAAGGTTGATCCCAGGCCAAAGACAGCCCTGTCCAGATCAGTAACACCTCCACAGTCTCCTGGAGGACTTTTCTTTCATTCTTACCCTGGCTGCACAGTTCCTAATATGTAGAGATTTGTTTGGGGTTTTTTTTGAAAGGATTTAATTTGGGTATTTCTAGAAGTGTGTGTCAGTACTTCATTAAAGGTGACTGGGAACTACTTCTTCTTTGCACTAACACTTGAGCAGTGTAGGCAGAATTCTCTTCTAAAAGCCACAAAAGATATTCCTGAAGCCCAAATTAGCTTTCCCATTCTGCTCCCAAATAGATGTTACGTGTAGCTGAGCAGTCTTGACAGGTACCAATGATCATTAAAAGAGAGGGGGAAAGGCTTTAATTTTCTTTTGTTCATATGAATTTCTCTAGCATTAACATTTCATTTGGCAATGAAAACCCAACAATAATCATTAGGAGTTATCACGTGGGCTCTGGCACCCATCTCAATCAAAAAATATCAATTTTTTAATTTCTTCTTTTCCTATAAGCAAAGGTTTAACATGACCAGATGCATGAATTCAGTTGTTTGGTGTCTGTGTTTCCCCTCCTTCGCTGATTCAAAATTCCTTGCTGTTAATTTTTTCCTACTTTGGAGTTTTCTTCATTTTTCAGTGAATCTAGCACAAATAAGAGGAAATAAAATCGTCTTTCCAATGGCTTTTCTTTGTTGGACTTGGAAACTGAATATCACAATCACAAGTGTTTCTTTTGTGAAGTGGTTCTTCATTCCCTGTCCAGCAGTTCACCCAAATGTTATCTCTGTGCAGGGAGGAAGGAGGGAAGCCGATTCCTCTGTGGAGTTTGATGTATTTTGGTGGCATTACCAGACCTGTCTGCACTTTGGGTGTATCTGCCATGCTGGCCAGTCCAAACTCAGCATCAATCTTACAGCAAAACCTTCCTCTTTGTCTCTGCTTCCTCCCCATGGCATGGGGAGCAGAGAGAGGCAGAGCAGACTCTAAATTAAATACTGCTCTTCTGTTGTGTCTATAAGCCCCTAATAGGGTTCTCTGTGGCAATTATTCACCAGCAGCTGCTTCCTTCATTAGTAAATGTTTGACTTGCTTCTAGAAAATGTGAAATGCAGGTGTTGCTCATTCTCTTCATCAGAGTTTCTTCTTGGTTTGGTGTGAGAACCCCCCTGCACTGTGCAAGGGCAATGTCACACTTCTCTGAAGGATGTATCTGACTGTAACAAGAGGTCTGCAGTGGAGGAAGTGGGAGGGCAAGTGGCTCTATTTTTCCATTGCTTAAACCAAAAAAGGGGAACAAAGACTGTGAGGTTTGTGTTGTAAGTGGTGGCAGCGAGTGCCTTGGCAGCACCCCTCGGGGACTTTTGAAAAACAAAGAAGCAGAAGTGATGTTCATGTCCTCTTCAATTTGGGCAGCTGCTGTGCCTGCTTTACTGCTCAGCTGGAAGGAGCACCTCTGCTGCTGGGGAGGGATCCCTGCCTGCTCTGCTCCTCAGGGCACAGCACAGAGCCTGCGGTGAGGTGCCAGGGACTGGCACTGCTGAAGGACCCTCCCTGCTCCACTGCGGATCTGAGGGCGTGGGGGCTCCCAAATCACATGGCCAAGATGGGTCTGACACCCCCCCACAGGCATCCCAGACACCTTGACTGGGAATGTCCCATCACCAGTCTCACAAGAAAGACAAAAACTGATGGCTCCCAAAGACAGGGTTTCTTTTTTCTTAACTCTGTTTAAACTTTTTGACAGGATACAGTCTACACATCAGTTTTATTACTCTGAGTTTAGAAACTATTATCTCTATTATCTCAATTTCTTTTCTTTTGTTTTTTCCTGAAAAAAAAAAAAAAAAAAAAAAAAGTAGTCTGGAAAAAAATCATCCCCTCTGCATATTTTTGAGGTTATTAATTTGGTTTGGAAATCAATTTGGGCTGCTGAAATGCAGATTATATTTACTTATGATACTATCTGAGAGCTGGCTGTTGCCAAAAATTCCTCATGTATGAACAGGTACATGTTGCAGAAGAAAATGAAGGTGTTTCTCCTATCTCAGTAATTGCTTCCTAATTGTCCAGGCTTATGCTGGGTAGATAGAATATTGTTGGGGTTTTTTAACTTTCTCTGCGCTGTCGCTTTATCAGTACCTGCTTCATCAGAGAACCTGTATCCTAAGTCATTAATTCCTTCTATTTTCTTAGTATTTAGAAAATAAACTAGGAAAGAAGATATTTTAATAGAAATCTTAGGAACATTTTATTCCATATTCTGTTTCAGGAAATGTCTTCAAAACGTCTCTAATCCTGCCAGCTGTTACTCACCCAAATAATTCTTTCAGAGCTGCTACCATACGCAGAGTTTTGCAGGGCTGGATCTGTGCATAGGTTTTCCATGGCAATCCCCCTTTTCCTGGCTTCCATCTAAAAAATTCTCCAAAGGCACCAATAATGAATAGATGGATGTGGCTTTGCTGATACCTTTGAAGAAAGAAGGATCAGACCTGCTAATGGAGCTCTATGGTATTGAAATATCAAAATAATTCTTCTTTTGGTTACAGATTGCAGAAGGGATGGCATACATAGAAAGAAAAAATTATATCCATCGAGATTTGAGAGCAGCAAATGTTCTGGTTTCAGACCTATTGATGTGCAAAATTGCTGATTTTGGATTAGCAAGAGTGATCGAAGACAATGAATACACAGCAAGGGAAGGTATGTATTTTTATTTTTGTCTTTAAAGCTTCTGCCTCTGGGAGGCAGTGAGGTTGTATCTAGCAGAAATATGGTCACCAAGGATAGGAAGTATTGTAACAGCTTCCTAGGGGCTGCATTCTAATGCCAACTTCTAAAACGAGTAAAGGAAACAACCTTTCTGTGCTCCCCAAGATTTTTGATGAGTTTATTTTAAATAAATTTGAAAGACAAGGACAATCTACAGTATTTAACTGCACACCATTTTTTCCTAAATTGAACAAAATAATTGCATAGTCTCAGCTTCCATCTCACAGAATTAAAGGCCAAGAAACTGTGATCTTAAATTCTCTTAAAATCCTTAAATGCCTTGTGGACCTCCTTTCAAAGGAGGAAACCCTAGCAGGTGTAGTTGCTGGTAACAAGAAAAGCTTTAGCAGAACTTTGGAAGCTGTTTGAGGAGCTGGAGCATTAATTTACATGTTCAGCAGCATTGCAGGGACCCTGGAAGGCTGGGTCATGTCCCTGTTCAGCACATGGATGGGAGATAACAGGGTCAGGACTGGCCAGAGGAAAAGCCTGCTGTGAAAGGTCTATGTCTGGGTTTGGCCATGAGTGTTTTGCTAATGTTGTCAAGGATCCTTTCAGGAAATGCACTGTTGGTTGTAGTGAAAAGTTTTTATTTTTGCTTCCATGCTTAAGCGTAGCTTTTCGGAGTGGTTTGTTGGCTGGCTTTGCCCTTCTCCTTTTAAAGACACAGCCTCAGGTTTTCACAGTCTGGATGGATATCTGGTAACGTAGGCAAGAGGGGAAGAACTAAAATATGAAGAAAGAGAGCAACACACTACAGCTGAGATTAAGGAAGATGAGCTCTTCAGCAGGCACTGAGTTATAGTAATTCAATAGATCAGCAGGAAGGGTCTGGTTAAGCAGTTTTCAGAGGTACAGACCCATATCTGTGGGTTTAGCTAGCTCTGGACTTTGTATATTGATTAAATTAACTTCTCAGGTTATAAATTTTTATGTCAAGTTTCTTTGATGTGTTTTCTGCTATCAGAAAAGTTTCCTAGCTCACCTGGTATGATGTTAGAGCAGGCTAAAAAGGGCTTAGAGAGACTCTACTTGTATTACTCCCTGTTGTCAAATGAATTAATATAGTATTCCCAACAAAGGCTGCCTGAATGTTTTTATTTGACTGTAAGGAGTTTGCTTTTAAATGGCAATTTCTGGAATCTATTAGTTAGATATGAAAGACAGTAATTTAAGATATGACTTTTTAAGTTATGTCTTGCTACTGCTTTTGCATCTATGGCTGAATGTGAAAAGAATTAAAGTGACTATTTGAGACTGCTTTTTTTTTAGGTGCAAAATTCCCTATTAAATGGACAGCACCAGAGGCAATTAACTATGGATCTTTCACTATTAAATCTGATGTGTGGTCATTTGGGATTCTCCTGTATGAAATTGTTACATATGGAAAGATTCCTTATCCAGGTATGGACCTTTAGTTTTAGTCTGTATTTATACTTTGGTGCTAAAAGGCAAAGAAAATACTCAGGGAGAGAGCTGGCAGTAGTGACACTGATGATTGGAAAAATGTCTTACAGGTAATCATACTGCTTTGAAAACTTACTGTGTGTGTAAGGTACGTGCCTCTCCAGGGTGAATTTCAGCAAACAGAGTAATGAGACCATGGGTATATAGTCATTTTTATATGTTCTAAAGGTGTTACAACTGCAGCAAATGCAGATCCTGTGTTTCTGACATCCCTGTTTTGTGGACCAGAAGCACAGTCCCATGGCAAGGATGCAGTGCTGCAAGTCCTAACAGTGCTCTGTAAGCTTTAATAACATAAAATATGTGGGGCCTTTAATAACATAACATGTGAAGATACTAAGAAAGTGTGTTTTCACAAGCAAATAGGCTGTAGGAATTTGTCAGTGCTAGCCTAGTCTAAACAAATATGAAAGCACACCCTAAAGCAGTGTTGATGTACCACTAGGAATGTTTAATGTTTATTGTTCCTTACAGTCAGGTACAAGGCCACAGAGGTGTGCACATCAAATGGAGCTGCTTTGAGATGGTCGTGTGCTTCATGTCTCATTTTTCATTGTTAAACAAAATATATATATATGTTAAATATATATAATGTAAAATTAAATATTCATGTTTCCAGCACACAGAGACACCTTGTATGAAGGGGTCTTTTATGCACATAAAATTGTTACATGTCAGGCAAAGATGATTAATTCTGGGCAACAGACTGCATTCATTTAAGCTTACTGAGGTTATGGGAAATTGCCCTAAATTCCCTTCTCTGGTGGGCAAATGGGGAAAGTACAGCCATGTTCACCTGCACTGCCCATCTCATGGGCAGAGTAACTTCAGAGAGGAATCTTGGGATCCTGGCAGGAAAGGGACACCAGGTATTTCATCCAAGCAAAACTCTCCCGGTGCTTCCAGTGCAGCAGCTCTTGCTGTTTAAACAGTGAAAACATTTTCACCACTTCATGAGCAGCTGGAATTCTGCATCTTGAACTGCCAGAGATGGTCAAGAGGCAGACCCAAATCCCTGAAGTGACTGTAGGCTGAACACCTCTGGACACAGGAGATGGGAAATCCCACAAGACTCGGGCAGTGGGAAGGGAGTGATGGATAGCCAACTTTACACAGCTATGGGAGAAGACAGTGACTTTCCATACAGAGCTAGAGCCAAACCAGACATTCTCATGGCACAGTTCTAGGCCGGGAAAACACTGAAGCTCAAGAATAGCCCCTTTAAACTTCAAGAGGTGATAGGGCTGCTTGAGTCACTTTGTAGGTGAGGGCTATGAAATACTGGACAGCACAGCAGGTCCTCCCAAAGCTCTCCTTAAACACTGCTAGGGAAGCACTGTTTAAGGAGGATGGATGAAGGATCAAGGAAGGGAGATGGGAAGGATCAGAAGGGAGAGGTGTGCAGCCAAGTAAGGCATGGCTCTTCCCACAGTCAAGATGCCTTTTTTCCCAGTTAGCACTTGCCTGTGCGTACACAGAGCTCCTGCACAGAGCTGGGCTCAGAAGATTATTTCTGAAGAATTTCTGCTTAGAAAATGGTCCTTCTCTGAGCAAACCTACAAGGTCTCCTGGAAACCAGCACTACAAAAATACAAACCCCAATCCAATACTTAATTCTGCAGCTAAATGTGCTCTCTCTTTACCTTCATAAGCCATATCATGGTTCTATTCTGAGAATAAAGTCAATCTGTACAGCAGACACGGTACTGCTGCACTGCTGTGGGAAAATCTCTCTTCTAGGGGAAGTCTGGGCAATATTTTTTTAAATGTGGGAGCATTTTTATGACCATAAATACTCCCTGCACTGTGGATTCATTTATCAACCAGCAGTTACATATGGAAGGCTCTTGACTGCATATTAGAAGATTTTAATGTTGCAAGTATTTTGTTTTAATATTTGCAAGTATTGCTTGCATTAAAATGGATGAGACATATACATCTATTTTAAATAGAAGTATAAATTGAAATAGCCTGTTAGACTGAAAGTTTATTCTGAGCACCAGAATCACAGCAAAATATGTGGGTGACCAATCTACTTTACACAAGGAGATGTGACAGATTTGGGCAAATTACCCCAGTATGGCAATAGTAACCTGGTGATGGATTGTGACCAGTAACAACTGGACAGAAACGGTAAATTTATTTTTCCCTTCTAGTGGGAATGTTTCAAACTATTATTTTCAATTATTAACCAGCTCTAGCAACTAGAGTATTCAGCATAGAGCTGCATATGAAACAGCTGGAGTTGAAATTGGCAAGTAGCTAATACCTGCACTCAGCTTGGTAGGAAGCATTTCTAGCCAAGAAGTTTGGAGCTTTTGTGATCTTTGTTCTTAAATTCCAACAGCTGTTTCTCCTCCTGAGAAACTCAAAGCCATTAGTGGAACTAGAGTTTCAGGAACTACCTCTGAAATCTAAAACAAGGATCTGATTCTCTGGGCACAAAAGTTGAATTGGTAGTTCAAACCTGATTTCTAGGTGATCACATAGTATGTCAATACTGGCAGCATCCATAATTGCATTCCAGTTATGCTTGGGACTCTTCACAAGGTATGACCTTTCTGTACAGTGGGATTCCTCCTCCATACCACTCTGTTCACATCATTTCCCAGGCCCTAACATAAACAAATATGTCTTTGTGAAACCTAACAGGTACCACAGCATAAATTAACAGACATGTACCAAAACTTTAGCATTCAAGAGGGTGTAAGTGTGATAAATATGTATGTGGGGTATATTTCTGTCACTGATTAGGATGTAGATATGGTAAGACAGATGATTCTTTAGGTACTAAAAGAAAAAGATTGAAACAATTTTAAAAAGGTGAAGTTAAACAAGTAGCTATTTGAGAATACTGTTTGGACTGTGGATAACCCTTTTTGTTTTAAATAAAGCCCCAAACACATGGAAGTATGTACATGACATATTTGCTATAAAATGTTTTCATTTTTTGCTTCTGAACTCAAATGGATATTAAACAGATCTTTTTCCTGCAGGGTAGCTAAAACACAGGCATTCATAAGGTAACAATCAGTCCTGCAGACAGCAGATCTAAGCATAATCCTATGAAGTACTTAAACCCCAAAAATCATCCCCATTCTGCACAAAAGCCCAGTAGCAGCAGTCTTCATATAGCAGCACGGTTAACTAAGATTTTGTAGGGTAGGAATAATTTTTGTACTGCATATATTATATACAATCCCATTTCTTGAGGTTCAGGCAGTCCAATCACTGTTCTCTATAAAATACTTCATGGAATTTCTTCCTGTATTTAATTTGTCTCTATATAGCAGTAATTCCTTATTCTGTGACAACATACCCTTCCCCTACTTTGAAATACTCCTTTTCTGCATATGGGCAGTGTTAGTTCAGGAAAGCTTCCCTTCTCCTTCCAAAGAGGAACTGAAAATACAAAAGATGGGCCCAAAGTAAGCACTTTGATCCAGACTCAGATTACATGGCTGTGGGTATTTTTGGAAAAGCTCGAAGCCAACAAGCTTGAGCTGAAGTCAGCTATATGAGCTCTGGTCATCTTGAATAATCCAAGTATACTGGATAAAGTTGTCATTTGGTTGTAATTCAAGTGTGTGCTTACCTGCCAAGTGGCTCAACCCACAGCCACAGCAGTCAGATAATACATGTAAAGGTCTGCAGCAGCAGAGCTGCACCAGGGGTTCAGGGGAGCGCCACATCTGCATCTCCACTCTTGACCCTGCTCAGAGCAGGACCCCTCCTCCCTCCTGTCAGCCAAGCAGAGCTGCCCTCCCTGCACCTCTGGGGTGTGCAGGAGACTGTCCTGCATGGAGCTGACCAGAGGCTGAATGGCCTGACAAAACAAACCTGGGGGAGCTGTAGTCTCGGGCAGAACTGCACCACATGGAGCATCTAGCCTGAGGAGTGGCTGAGAGGGCTGGGATACCCTTCCCAAAAGGGAAAGCCTTCTCTGGTGAGCATGAATCTCTAGGCTGAAGCACAGGTGCTCCCTGCATGCCCAGCCATCAGAACAAACAGCATCCCTGAGTACAGAAGAGAGCCTGTGCCAGAGAAGGCAATGCAGCCACTGGCATGGTTAGATCAGATTTGCAGAGGAAGGGACAAGCCCAAAGGCAGGTTTCTGGGTAGGAAGTGGTGAGCCTAAAATAGTAAAAGCTGGCCCTAGTGTAGGTGACCTCCTGAAAGTAGGTGTTGAAACTGTTCTGAGAACCAGTTTCTCAAGGGTTTGATAAAGGGTGGGGAGGGGTGACAGGAAATTTAAAAAAGGGGGAGAAGGATGGAGTCTAGGGCAGGACTCTCATGTGACATTAGCTGGCACGTGAGATGCAGGGTGCACTGCTGGTACTTACAGTTCTTATCCTCTGGAAGAAAACCAAAGCAGGGAAAAAAAGCAAAGCTCAGCATAGCTGGCAAGTAGGTTTTGCATGACAGGAGTAGGACAAGAGGGGAAGTTACCTATTACAACTAATGATTTCATGAGTGACTGTCCAGTATCTTGCAATCAGCAGCATTTACACAAAAGCTGATGTAGAAGAAATCCTGAAATTTTGGGCAGGCTGACTGCAGTGTGGTCAAACAGGGGGGCTGCTCTCCATCTCAGGATGGATGGGTCTCCAGCAAGCAGAGCAGCAGCTCTACAGCTAGAGATGAAGACTGGTGCCAGGGCAGGCTTTTGCTGGGAATCACACCACCACAGGAAGCAGAGTAAATGGAGACAGGATTGGTCAGAAGAACAGAGCAGAGGTGGTTCTGGAGATAAGAATTGTGATTTTTCCCCACAGTTTTGTTAGACTTGACAGTACAAGTTATGGTGCTCAGCTGCAGTAATGGAAACATTCCCACCAGGATTTTCAGAGCAAGTCCCTCATTGCTGGTGCACACCTTGACTTTGTTTATTGAACTCATGCTAGGAGCTATCTTTAATAAGTAGCAAAGATGTTAAACTAGTGGGTGAAGATCTTAAGAGTGAAGTAAAAAAAAAAGAAAAAGTAACTTCTCTAAGAATGGAGATAATTTCATCAACTCTTTCTTCTTTGTTTTTTGTTGAAGGTATGAGCAATTCTGATGTGATGGTTGCTCTTCAGCGTGGGTACCGGATGCCACGCATGGAAACCTGCCCAGCTGAGCTTTATGATATCATGAAAACGTGCTGGAAAGACAAAGCAGAAGAGAGGCCAACCTTTGATTACCTACAGAGTGTGCTTGATGACTTCTACACAGCAACAGAAGGGCAGTACCAACAACAGCCATAGAACAAAGAACACTTTTTCTATTGCCATAGATCATTGGCACAGACTATCTTTAGAAGAGACTGCTCAAACCAGTTACTTCATGCATTCAGATGTCTTAACTGAGTGTGGAAGCTGGAGAATAATTCTGCAGAGAAATAATGTTTTTATTTAGTTAAAACAGTTCCTCTAAAGCTTCAAGTTCTCCTTAAAGGCTCTGTGTTTTGCATCTGTAGAAACACCCCAAAGAAACAGGCTTTTTGGGGGTCAGGAAGGAGAAGGAAGGAAAGCAGTCATGCCCTGGTACAGTTTGACAAGACCTTCTTAGGATCTAAATCATGCAATATGTTACAAGGAGACCTTGATAAAAAGGTTGAGAGGATGCATAAACAGCTGTTGTCAAAACAAAAAGTCACAAAGGAGAACTTACAGATTTAAGACGTGGTGACATTCTTAAATCATCTCTTTTAAAAAACAGCATATTGCAAAAATTATTTTTATATCCTTGTTATTTCACATTAGTATCAGGCGTACACTCACCTCTTGTAAGGCTTTCTAAACAGTGTCAAGGTTTCCTTTGAGGAAGAGTTAGGTATGTCATTCTTTACACTGAAAAAAATCTGATTTTCTGCTGTAAAACCCTAAATTTAAAATGATTTCCAAAGCATTACAAAAGCATCAGATGCAGAAGTGCAAGATGAACACACACGACTGCAGACATGGCAGCACACCTCCCTCTGTGTTCAAGCTTCAGCTTCCCACAAGGCCAAAGTCCATGGAATCATCTGAAGTCCATGGAAAAGCCCAGGACTCTGAAGGAAGTTCATACCTTGATTGCAGTCGCTAAAAATGTTACCAGTGAAAATATTTTAATCTTCATTTTTAATCCTCTGTGGTTATTCAAGAATATTCCTTATATTTTTGCTGCTTTAGTCAACTAACCTCAAATCTGTTTGAAAGCTAAAACTAGCTCTAGCACTATCAAAAACAATTTGTGGAAACATGCAGTAAGATATCAAATTATATTGCAGTGACGCTGTCACATGTTGCTTAGTATTACAAATCTAATTCTTAAAGTGAAGGCAAGTTGCTGTGCTCTTTACATGGAATTGTTCTATCAAATTACTTACCCAAACAGATGAGCTAGTGCACTTGCAGTGTAACCACAGCACAGCACAATTACTTCTTTTTCAAAGTGACACTGGTTCTTAGAGCTGAAACCCTTTGCCATCCTTCAGCCCAGTTATTTAGGCAAATGGTACTTTGCAGAAGCTTAAAACTTTTCTGAGAAAGCTTCAGTGTGCCTGCAGTTGAAGCTCAGCAGCAGAAGTATTCATGGCTTTTCTTTTCCAGGGGCTTCCTTCAGTCAAACTGTGCAGTTTAAACAGACTGTCAGTTAAATATGTAAATAGTTTCTATTGTATGGTGATTTTTAATTTTAATAAACACTTAATCTGAAGCTAGTAGTATGGCAGTGATTTGAGATAAAACAGCTGATGTTCTATCCAGAGGTAGCTTCATGTGGAACAGGGGAATCTCTGATTATCACCACTGCCAAGATTAATGGACTCTGCTTTCCTTACAACTTTGAGAAACTGAAAAGGGCCAAACCCACCATTTTTGCATTCCTTCTTTTGGTTTCTTATCCTGGAGGGCATGAAGAGAAGAACCAACCCTCAGCTATTCTTGAAAACAGCTTCTCAAAAACCTTTAATGGAATTGCTACACTGTGCTTTAGCAACTTTTGGGAAAACATTAACAGTTCAGCACTGGCCAGTAGTTCACCAGAGGCTTCATTTTAACACTGAAAAAAACCAAAAAGAAAAGCTCAAGATAATGTAACTTTGTCTTTCAAACCATTTCCTGTAGCCAACCAAAGAGCTCTGGGAAGTGAGAGGGAGCATAGAAAGAACAGTTGTTCAGAGAGCAGGAGGTTATAGTTAGGGTTACATAAACTTGCTGGACAGGCTGCCAAGGTGTAGCATGAGGTAGTTTCAAATGGTATCATGGAAATTTTCCAGCATTAACCTGTTCTGATGATTTTTTAAACTTCTGCTTTAATTGCTTTTCCTAAAGCAATTTTATACATAACAGCTTTCTTATTCAAGAGAGCAGCATTCAGTGTCTCGTATAACTACACCAAAATATTTTTTAATAGCTGGAATAGTTTATGTGGGAGTAGACAAATATTTTAGAAATCCTACCTTGCAGGGATTATAGGCCTTCAGAACTACTAAAACCAGATAACCCTGTATTTAACAGAAACAGTTCAAAGCACGAGGACAGCAATGGCTGAAGAACAACTTCTGCAGCCCTGTTAAATAGATGTCAGAGTGATTACTGATCACAGAGCAGCCCCAAACTCCCAGCAGCCTGGCAAGGGGAGTCACAGCAGAGCAGGGCTGTCCTCTGTCACACGGGGAGGCTGCACCACCCACTGTCCCCCCAGGGAGGGAGAGGTTCTTGCTTTGAACTCAGGCCCCTTCCACTGAGAGAAACTCACTTACAGGGGCTGATCAATCCAATTTACTTACAGATTCCACAGCAAGCCTCCAGCAATTACAGGCATTGTACTTCCACAGTAGTTAAAAATCCCCTCACCTTCACTGACTGGAAAGGGCTTTAGGAAAGCTACCTCAAATTTTATCATGCTCCAGTCTTCCATCCTTAAGCTACTAGATAAAAAGCTAAGTAATATAATCAAGGATATGATTCTTTCAACTCAAGATCATCCTGTATCAATCACTGTCATTATTTGGGCTCTAATTTCATGAACTTTTCTTATCTTGGTTTTGCTGACTTATAAAATGATGAGTCAGAGCTGAATTTAGTAATGGAAAATTTTATTAAATACATGTTTCAAAGTTTAATATATATTCCTAGTGGAAACTCAAATTTTATTTAAACAAATTTATTTACAAAGCCAAGTTAGCTGAATAAAAATAGCAAGGAGCCAGATCAGATTTCATTTCATCACCTTCTTTAGGAGTTTGCTTAGAAGCAAGTCCCAAGAAGGGAGTCTCCAGGTCAAAACCAAAATATTAACTGAAGAACCATGCTATTTTAACTACTTAGGATTAAGTTTACAAGCCATCTGATTTCTAGGAATCAACAATATATAAAATAACTTAAAAACATAGTGAATAGCAGATGAGGGACATCCCACTTTGCATGAACCACACATTTGTTGTATTGCACTAAAGACATGGATTCTTACCCACATTTATCAGTACAGAAGACCATGATACTCCAGAATTAAAATATATCTATTTCTCAAATCACATCCCTATATCAACAGTAAAAGCACATGTCTAGACTCAAACTTTTATAGCTCTAAATTCAACCCTGGTTCAATTAAAGTTCTGTATTAAACATTTTTCTCTGTCAATGTGACAGCGAAGATGGCATCTAAGAGTGAGAAAGAGCTACCAACAGTTTAAGACTAATAAAGAAGCCTAGTAATTGCACACTTTGATCTATCAAATATTATTGTTTTGCTTTATGAGGCAACATTACTTATTTTCTTGAATAGGGTAAAGCCTCTTCATACTTCCCCCAGCCTTTACCAAGAGGTGAACTAGCAGTGGATGCTACTGTGGATTTCAGGTTAGCCAGCAAACCTCTCCTGGGTTTCTGCTGTTTTGACTCCTCTGCGAAGAAATTCTTTTTCCGTTTTTCAAGCTCCTTTTGCAGGGAAGACACTGTTTCTTCAAGCTCAAGAACACGCTTAGCCCAGTTCTGAATACTTTCCATTTCTTGGTCCTATGAGGATAAGGCTGTGTTAAGCATGTGAACACTCCATGGTCTCTCTCTTTTATGCAGTTAATTTTCTGGCTCACATTATTTTATTAAACCCATAAACACCCTTGTTATTGCAGTGTCATATGGCCATTCACTACCCATTTCCTCTAATTACATCAAAGTAATTAAAAACCCAGCAAACAGCAGGGCCATACTATCTAGTTAGAGACCAACTCTGACTAAGAGGCTGATGCTAAAATGCTTTGCCACACCATGCAAAGAATTGATGCTGTTCTAGGAACCAGATAAAGGTGGCTTCCCTGCCTTGCAATTTCTGAAAGCAGAACTGGGCAAATCAAAACTCTCACAGCATAAGTCTGCTAACCAGGACTGAGTAAATGCTTTGAGTGGGCGGAATACAGAGTGTTAAATACACCCTTTAATCTCTGGTTAGCAAAATCACCTTCCTATTAATAAGGGATAGGAAGGTCATTTCCAGTTAAAAAGTTCAAGTCAAATAATTTTCAGTCTCAGATTTAAACTAAAAAGTATACAGAAAGTAATCGAATATTCAAAGAAAGACATCACTAAGCAGTTATTACACCTGCAGACTACAAGTAAGGCATAGATTCCAAGTGCCAAGAGTTGAAGTTTCATTTTTTTGTTTAGTAATCTAGTTGATATCTGAGGTCAGATGCAGTAAACTTTAGGAAGTCTCTGCTTTTGAAGCAAAGATGTCTATTTCTGTATTAAATAGTTTATCTGCCCATATCTCTCATCCAGTTTGGCCACTTGTGGCAGGACCATCAGTATAGCTTTAAAGCCATAGATCCTTAGGCCTTGTTGCAGTGGCATTTGTGCACTGACACCTTGCTTGTCTCAGCAACATGCCTCATGATGAGTTCTAAGCAGTATTTTCTTTGCTTGACAAGAATTCATAACATCTTTAGATTATCAGGCTTTGTCAGCAGAGTTACCCCATTGACAGAGTCTATCACTTAAGTTGAAAAATGAGTTTTGTCTTACAAGATCCAGAGTAAAGTAGTGAAACACAAGGGCTCTGAGCTCATAATTCAGGAAGTTAGGCACAGAAAAAATGCTAACATGAAAACAAATTGCTAATTTAACAGTGGTTTTACATGTAAAAATATGCAGAAGTAGCCAGTACAACTATAGTTACAAGCCATGTTAAAGATGTTTTTAAATCATTGACTAACCTTGAGCATGATTGTGTGCTTCAGTTGACTGTTTTCTTCTGCCATTTTTCTGTAGCCTTCATTAGCTTCTAGCAGGGATTCATTTAGTTTCTGTATTTTAAACTTCAGAGATTTTATAAGCTGAAAATAAAGCCCATACACATGGAAGTTCAGAACACCATGTTTTACATTGATTTTTTTTATGACTAGAGCAGTGCAAACTGCAAGGTCGAAACAAGAAAGTCTGCTTCTCTCAACCTCCTCTGTCCCAGCTCATCCTTTCAGGTGATAAAATGCAGCTGGAGCATTCAAAGGCTGTTGAGTTGAAGCCACAGAGCTGCCAATCAATGCACAGCAGCACAGACCAGGCTACATCTGCTCCATTTCAGTAGGAGTGGTTAAAAGAACACTTTTGTCTCATTAATACTATTCACATTGGAGCACAGTTAGCACAGAAGGTCTCACCTTTCTGATGGGAAAATTAATGGATTAAGCCTAAGACCCAAGAGGCAAAAAAATCTGATGCAGAAAAATAGATGTTACCTTTGATTTACTTCTACAGAGTTGCTAAAAAACCCTCACACCTTTAGCCCATGCTTAATGGCTGAATGGGAAGAAAAAAGTGGTGAATTACAAGTCACATATGCACTGACCTTTGAGGCAAAGCAGCAGAAAGGCACTGATGGAATGAACTGGTTTAAACCATTCTCACTTCAGTTATTGCCAGGAATCAATCTCATAATTCTAGCACTTTCTAGCCACACAAAACCATCAATAACTGTATCCTCACAACATGCATAAAAGCCAAACTTTCACCAAAATTTGAAAGTGACATGGGAAAATAAAGTAGAGCTCTCAAAAACAGTGCAAAACAAATCCTACAGCCATAGCACAAGACCTTAAACTTGGTAAGAAAAAAGTTATTTTTAGAGTATTCTTTCTTAATAGAAAGGGATTTAAGTTCATTTTCTATTTACATGGCTTATTAGAACCAGCTGGAACTATTTATCCAATCTCTGCTCATATTTGATATTAGAGAAAGGAGCAAGACTTATGTCTTCTCTTCTCCCCACATCCTCTTTAAACATGGGAAACGAACTGTATCTTTACAAGAAAATCATTCAAGGAATAGAATAAAAATGCATACTTAATTATTGTTGTCCATACTTCCCACCTCTATATGGCACTCAGAGCACAGAGGTCTTGTTTGAAGAACAGAGATATTCTCCTTAAGTTTAGGGTGATAGTGGAGTTGAGTACTTCCAGAAAGAACTGCTTTAAGGCACTATTTTTTATTTTAGGCCTAAAAATCTAAACTATTACCAGGTTCTGTAACTGTTCCCCTATGCAGAAGCAGGCAGCATTTCAGGAAGGAAATCTGAGGTCATGGCAGCAATATTTACAATAAATTTCAGCACAAAGCTAAACATACTTCCTTACTTCCAACTCACACCACATTCACCATGTCTTGTTACAGTAGCAAATGATTTTACAGACCAGAATAAAGCCAGAACAGTCTCTGGCAAAAGTCGTCCACAACTGAGCAAGGACTTTTTTTGATAAGCTCAATGCCCATTTGTAGGAATCTTCCTGCTTTTGTCTACAATGCACATCTTCAAACATTGAGCCATGAGAGAGTTCACAATCATTATCCCCAGATAAATACTAAGCAGGAGCTACCTCTTCCTTCTCTTCACATTGTTTCTGCAATCCTTCATTGGCTCTCTTCAATGTGCGGTCCATAAGATCTATAAGAAAAAGAAGGCAAAAGAAAAGTTTGTTTATACACATTACCAGGAGAAAACTGAACTTTGAATACCCAGATTACATTCCTACCTCGTCCCATGTTATTCTCAGAAGTCGGAATATCCGAGCTCAGGCTTCCCAGAGCCAACAGCCTCCCTGACTGCTCATCAAGTTGCCTTTCCAGTTGCAGTATTTTCCTCTCTCTATCCTGCAAAAAAATAAGGGCATATGCTAGAATTTGTCTGCACTTCTGCTTGATCTGATGCATTAGTGCACAGCCTGCAATTACACCACACACATGTGTAATTTTAAATTATTTCACAGGCTATGGTTAGGAAATCACAGTAAGGGATAACAGTCAGGTCACAAAAACATCTAGGAGGAAGTTTCTTTACAAAGGAGTCAACTCTTCCAGTCTGAGGATTTCCAAACTGTATTAAAAGTAACCATATGGCAGAAAGGAAACTTTAGCATGTCTGTGCTAAACATTGTTGCAAGTTAGCTTGCTAACTAAGGAAAAAAATACTTCACAGAGCCACATTTTAATCTCAAACTCTTTTCCCGTATCTGTCAGATTGCAGGCGTGCTATTTCACAGTGAGAAATCAAAAAAGTGGAATCATCAAGAGAAGTTATTAATCTAATTCTGATTTTCTGAAGCTGCCCACTCAGATTCATGCTGTTCTCTCTTTTGTCAGCTAACCCTTCTACATCTCAGGGATTTCAGTTTCTTATCTGACTTGCTACTAAAAGCATCTTGCATCTTGCTCTTTGAACCTTCCCTTATGCAGCCTCTTGGCCAGTAGAGGAGCACTATTAAAACTATTTTTGTCCACTCTAATATAGTTTATAGCTAGGATTTAACTGAACACAGAAACAGAGTCCAAGTGAAGAAAAGAGACAAATTTGAAGGAGATGGAAAAACACAGGCCATTACATAATATGGTGTTGCTTGTCAGCACCTGAATGGAGAGCTGTAAAAGCAGAAATATTTCTATACCACAATCTGCAAGAGAAACTCACTTCTCAGGTCTTGAAAGGAACCTGTCTATCCATAGAGTGTGATAACTTATCAGTTCCAGAAAAGGAGAGTGCAGTGAGAAAGCTCCTCTGGTGGACACCACAGCTGTTCTACTCTTCCACTAAAAACCTTCTGGAAACAACCAGACCCCCAGGGTTCATCTGCTGCCTGCATGCACTTAACCATCTATGCAGAGGTTAGAAAACTGAGCTGCTCATAGCTGACGTGGCTGCATTGCAAAAGGAGTTGCAACTCACTGATGCCAACCCTGAGCAATTCTATGTTTGAGTACATTCAGGAGATGCAGTTCTCTCCTGCATGAAGTTGGATTTCTCATGGGTTTCTTATCTCACAATCCTCCCACCACCTCCAGACCAGTTATAATTAAAATAGGTATCCTGTAACAAATTCCCCATCACCTTTTCAGAGCAGCATTTTAATCTACATCCTATGATGCCAAAGATCTGTAGAAAGCCAGACTCCTGTATACATCATTCCCTTGGGTGTTCCAGTCATTGCACCACAAAAATAAAGATTACTTGGATTTAACTGAACTGTGCCCTCAAAAATAAAGAGTATTAGGTGTGCACTACAGGTGGTGCCAGAAAAAAGACATCTGGATGCTTATGGTGAGCATTGAATACAGAACAGCAAGGCTGAACTGCTAGTTATTTTTCTTGTTTAGTGTTACATTCAAAATCCCAGAATGATTCTGTTAAAGAAAAGCAAAATCTAAAGAGCATACTTTAATGGCAGTCAAGTCATACCTCAACTTTCTCTTGTTCAGCTAGAAATTCTTCTATGGGAACATAATGCTCTTCAATTTGTTCCATTGCACACATATATGCATGTTTCTTAATGGCTTCTTTATACATTTCAAATTTGCTCTCAAGTTTTTCTTCATAGCTGTCTTTCATGTCTTCCAAGCGGTTGCTGAAGAGAACATGTTGGTTATGTATAATATAACTAACTTTGCATTCCAGCTAGTGCATTTGACTACATGCATTCAACTGAGAATATTCAAGTTATTTCTCTAATCAGAAATAGTGAAACATAAAGGCAAAAAAACACTTTTTTTCCTTTTAGTCTTAATGACCCTACAGACTTGCACTAAAGTGTAACTTCTACTTGGCATATACCAAAGAAATGCTATAGAACACAGTTAACACCTGTCAGAAAAAAAATCATAAAAATCAAGAAAATCCACCAACATACAGCAACAGAAGTGACCACACCCATTTAGATGTTATATTTGAAGCATGCATCCTGGGGCCATCTTTCACTTTGGGTTTTGGTTGGTTTTTCTTTTTTTTCATTTAAGATAAATGCCAAATCCATTTTCATAGAATCAGAAAATGGCCTGGGTTGGGAAAGACCTTAAAGATCATCTAATTCTCACATCCCTATTGTGAGATCTCACATCACTATCGTGGGGAGGGACACTTTTCACTAAACCTTTCCAACATGTCCTTCAAATACTTCCAGGAACGGGGCACCCACAACTTCTCTAGGCAGCCTGTTCCAGTGCCTCATCACACTCACAGTAAAGAATTTTTTCATAGCAACCAAGGTAACCAACTCTCACAGTTTGAATTCACTCCCTCTTCTCCTGTCACTACATACTCTTGTGAGAAGTCCCTCCCCATCTATTTTTTCAATACTTTCCACATTACTGTCAAAATTTAAAAACATGCCCCATCAATGTTGCAGAAAATCATCTCAACAGAGAAAAAGCATCAATGCTAATTCATGCGTTTGGCCAAAGGCAACATAACAATTTTAAAGCTAGTGCAGGGGTTAAACCATAGCTGGCAACTCGGTGTTAATTTTTTGAACAATTCAAACAGCAGGAAACTGATTTAAAGAAGAGCTAAGAGGAAGTGAACTCAGCTTGAGGAATCTGGACTTGAAAAAAAGATTCCTACATTAACATCAGTGCAGGGTTCATAATTCATAAGATAATTCATAAAGGCACAGTAATAGATAGTAAACTAACAGTGGCTCATAAGTCATGCAGGGGAGCTCAAAAGAGCCTGATTCAAACTACCTTAAGCACATGCATGGATATTAACATGACAGAGTGTGTTTTGGAATCATAGCCTCAGTGGGGTACCTGTAGCAATCTTCCACATCTGCTAAGTAGCAATAACAAGCCAGGAGAGGCTCCAGTAATTACACATTCAGCAGAGGAAAGCTGAACAGAAAACAGCATTACTTTTTCATTGAAAATGGGAAGAGGCTGATCTGAACAAGTTTAATGTTCTTTCTTCCCTTTCCTTCTGATGTTTTGAAATTGTGCAGCCCTGTCTTCTCTAAACAGCATGACTAGAAATGTCCTGAATATACACCTGCATGCACACACATCCACATGTGTGCATTTACACACGTGGAACCCTCTCAGCCTCAAAGCAGGCTGCAGTGGGACTTGCCTCCAGGCTTCCTCTGTTTCCAGCAGCTGCCGAAACATCGCTTCTGCCATCTCCTTACGGATCTTCACCTCCAGGAGGAGCTTACTGCGCCTTTCTGCAGCTACCTTCTCCTTCAGGTCCTCTGCAGCTCTCAAGAGGTCCTAAATTTAAAATATTTCACTTCAAAAACCAAGACTGAAACACATATTGACATTCATCTCAAACAAAATATTCATACAGGCAGACATCCACAGAGGGTATTTTTTACAAACTTACGTTTTTTAGGGGTCTGCACCAAAGTTAAATATTTTCAAATGCAAATTTCTACTGCAAATACATCCCGTGTCCACCTTGGTGGTGTCCACTATCAAAAAGTTCACTTCTGTTTTGGCATTTAAATACTAGTTTGTACAGCATAAGAACATAAAACCTAATTGATTTTTACAGTTTATTGCTATTAGATTGTATATCTTTGGTTTTGAAATGCTGCATCTTAACTTGTTACTGCTGTTTCAAAAAAAAAACACCACAAAAAACTAAATTATGTTATTTTAAAGATATGTACTGCTTCCTCAGTCTTCTTGTTGGGCAATCAGTTGAATTCCAAATTTAGCACTTGACCTAACTAGAAAGCCACAGGGCATCCTTCCACAACTACACTGAACTAGGCCACTCAAAGTCAGTCTGACACCGAACAGAAACTTAAACTTCCCATTTGGTGCAGCTTTCAGCACATCTCTTATGCTAAAACAGTATTAGAACTAAGAGACTTGCTTCCTTGGGTGCAGTTCCAAGTAGACATGCACTTACCTCATGACTCAGAATGGTGATGTCCACTTCCTCTTCTGCAGAGGTTTCAGCACCATCAGCAAAGTCATCTACAGATGTGTTAGCATCAAAGTGCATCACAGGTTTGCCATCACCTCCAACTAGCTTTGGTGGGAAATAACCAAAATTTTTGGGCAGGATTGTCTGGATAACCTGAAAAATTCAGAGATTATTTACCAATGCTGTCAATATTGTAGGTATCAGGATCCCAGGAAGAAGTGGCATGAAGGCATTGTTTTATTTACACAATATTTAATGATTATATGAATGTCAACAAAAGCTTACATGCCTTTTAGCAGAAAAAAGAAGAATCCATCAACGTAATTCTTACGTGAACATAAGACTTAGGTATTCTAAAAAGAGTGAAAATGGAAATCTTATCTGCAAGCAAACTTAGCATACTTGTCTAGACAGGTGGTTTCTCTTCCCCTAAAATACAAGGGTTTTGGTGTAGTTTCCTGCAAAGTTAATAAAAAGCAGAAAATCCCTGCAACATTTGCTCCTTCCTGAAACAACATGACCAAGATTCAGAAATTCATGCTATTTACATAAAGACTTTGAGTAACTATGCCATAGGACAGCACATCAGAGAAGTTTTTCTCCACAGTACACATTTATAACAAAAGTCACAACTGAAGATAATCAGAAAAATCTTCCTCTCTGAGATCATATTAGACATACTATTACAGACTAGTAACAACATGACAGAAATCATCTGTGGCTCCAGACTAAAAAATTACTGTATTTCTGCCACGAAACACAGCATAGCCCACCATCCCACTCCCTGCAAGAAGGAGCTTCAGGGAACTTCAATGAGGTTAAGGCCAAACATCAAACCCAAGTCCTGAATTTAGGGGGAGATTGAGACAGAGCAGAATGAGGCCCCCATAATCCAGGAGGAAATGGTCATTGACCTGCTACAGCACAAAAACACACACAGGTCTGTGGGCCTGGATGGGATCCACCTAAGGGTATTGATGAAGATGGAGGAAAAGCTTGCCAAGACACTTCTTTATTATTAATTATTTGCATTAATTACTTACTTTAACCAAATAGGAGCAATGCAGTTGCAAAATGTCTCATTTAGACTACAGAAGATGACACTCCTTTTACCACCACCAACTGTCCAAGAACTGAACAACTCATTTTGTGCAACAGATGTTTAACTGCACCCAGGTTAAGTAATTCATCAAAAGTTTGAATTTAAATCCTGCATTTGCTCAGATATATGGTATAAATCAGTCACATCTGAAAGTGCCCTGTGCTTTACACAGAACATCAGTGGTGTAGAACTGAACAGTCAAACAGCTGCAGTTGTCTTAACTTCTTACCACAAATAGGTTTGAAGATGGGAAAGGCTACTAGAAGCCTTTTACAGAGAGGTCATATAGAGAAGAATTAATTTGAAGAATCAAGAATCCAAATCACACTAAAATCCATAAAACCTGATCATTTCACAAATTACTGCTAACAAAAAAAAAAAAAAAAGAATACAGAGAAAGTAGATATACTCTTACCTGTCTGGCTAGAGCTGAAAATTTCATTACATGCAGTGTCTCATCATATGTGGAAGTATGCTGATTGATGTTTACAATCATACAAGCTTTGCCTTTCCCACAGAAAAATGGCTGAAACAGACGAGTCAGCTTACTCTCTCTGAATGGAATGTAGCTTGGCTTCATCCTCAGGGAGGGAAAATAATTAAAATTAAATTGTGGGAAAAAAAATATATTGTGAGCTATTGTAGCTCACATTAATTCTGTTTCTCTCTTTCAGGGAAGACATCCAGTAGGATGCTCATATTTAAGCCTAAGTGATTTTACATCATAGAGCAAGGTCTTTGCTGGATTTCATAGGCTTTCTAACAAACTGCACTATTTAAAAGTAAAAGCAGCATGGTGTCTGCATCACAGTTTCCTGTTGTTCCAAAGCAGATGGTGGAACAAGCCAAAAGTTAAGTCCAGGTCATCCATCAGCTGCCTGACAAATATACCTGTATAATTTGCAGGTGGAAGCGAAGACAAAACTGAAGCTCTGTACAAAGTGTATTGTTCAGATTCATACACTAAAAAATGTTGGTACTTTACTGCAAAGTACCTTTTTGTGCTCTCCACAAACACCACCAGTTATGGAGAACTCTGCAGGTATTACAGTGACATCCATAATAAAGAAAACTTAAAAGATTTTGTAAGTTTCCAGTTTTCTCTGTGCAAACTGCTTGCAGAAATATAAAGGGATACTTCGTGTTTCCACCTAAAATTTGTCACTTACTTTGGGTTTTGATTTTGCTTCAGTGCTGCAATGCACTTTCCAAGGATATGAAGAGAATTATTAATATTTCCTGCTTCTTTCAGTCTGTCTCCAAAGACATGTGTCTTATTACACCTCTCTGAACCAGCCAAGTCACAGAAGGACAACCTGCATGAAAGTTATCCAGAACACACATATGAAGTCCTTCCCAGCTCACCTTAGAGCTCTTTGCTTGGCAATAGAATTATTTGCTGCTAAACTCAGGCCACTGAATTGTGGCACAACAGGGTACAATCAGAAAATCATTCTGGATAATCAAGGAATTCTATTACTTTATATTAAGAAAGCTGTTGAAATACAGGAAGCTCTGAAAATTGGATAACTTATGTGACTATACCATTACTCATACATAAATTTATTTAAATAATTTGTAAGACCATAACCTTTCATACAGCTAAAGTAAGTCCTATACAAATTCTTAAGGCACCTATTTCAAATGTATGAAAGCCTTATGTTCTTCATCCTTTCCAGTACAAGATGAAAAGCTTTTTTCTTCCTTAAACAACATACAAACTCTGTCATTCACCTAACAGCTGCTGCAAGTTTTGCCAGGGGGATCCACTATGATAGAGAACAGCAAAAAAAATACAGATGCAGTCATTTTCTCAAGTTATCTTTTCTTAAGAGTATTTATCACTGTAACATCTGACATTTAAAGGTGTTACCTTACAGTAAAGCATATTTATTACCATCCCTGCTCAGCAGAGACAAGGGAGAAAGCAGTAGGAGCTAGGATCGAACTAAAACATTCTGTTACAGGCTGTCTTCATTTTTCTCTATCAAGCTAAATTAATCAGAAGAAAGACAGACACACCATCCCAAAAAAAAGGTATCTAAATGCCTTCAGGCCAGAAGATAAGGCTGCTTCGCCTAAACCAGAAAAGAGCAGAGACTTAAGTGTAAGGACTTAACACTGCTCTCACAGGGAGCACTTATATTGGCATTTTACATTAATGAGAACAGTGTTTGAGCAAATCATTTGATGGTCCCTTCTTACTGTCCACTGGACCATGGAACAGTCTGAGATGATGCCACCAGAATTCTTTTGGGATGACAGATTTTAATTCACATTCTAGGAGCACACTAAATGTGCTGTCACAAACATTTGGCCCACGAAGTCCAGTCTGGTCCCAGGGCAGAAAGACAGATTGGCACAGCTTGCACCTTGGCCCTTCAGCAGCAACTGCTGCCCTCCAGCTGCAGAGATCCCCCTCTGTCAGCCAGGCACTTCAGTTCTGCCTACCAGGACATATCATCTGGTGCTGCATGGTCTTACTCTGCCACCACCTCCCCATAATGTGAGACAAGACACGTTTTCCTCAATTTACACACTACTGACAGAGCTGCTCCAGCAAAACCTTAGAGTAGGAGACAGGAAAACACTTCTGTGCTTCTCCCTGTTGAGCTTCCAGTCAGTTTATGTGCTCAGTGGAGTTCTGATTTCCTCCTCAACTCTCGCAGAATTTGTTTATTATTAAAAAGTTCAGTAGTTTGGCATGCTTACACCTTAATAATTTTTCCAAAATATTTACATTGCTGGTAATCACATGAAGCATTCACTTACTCTGATACTCCAAGAACACGAGGCTGATGCTCATCGGTTAGCTTGAGTAGCCTGATGGAAAATATACTGTGACTGGAATGGAAAGAAACTCTTTTTAATAACCAGTTATGAAAATTAAGCAGTCACTGAAGCAAAGTAAAATTTGTATGTTACAGAAAGCTCAGTGGTGAAGACAGGACAAGAATTAATTTCACTAGTTATCTTGGTGTATTAGTTATTTTTGCAATGCATTCATTCAGCAGCAAAAAAAACCCAAAAAAAACTGTATTTTATGACTATTTCTTTTCACAAAAGAAAAGGAAAAACATCACATAAAGCCTACAAACTGTCTTGGAGAAAAACACCAAGTCAGTTCATTAAAGTCTACTGATCAAAAGAGTAGTCATGTAGCCACTTCATATAGAAAACTCTTGGCAGTATCTGAACTCAGCAAAACTGAAGAATTAACTTAGAAACAAAGGGTGGAGGGAAGGAAATAAATTCAAGTTTTACAGTCCTGTAATTTTGCCTACTTCAATATGCACAGTTACTTGTTTGGTTTTAAAATAAACATGTTTTCCAAAAAGGTTGAGCTTGTAACACTTGAAAAATCCAGTAACTCTGGTTTAGACAGCAATCCATACAGGCAGTAGGCATGCTGTCTGAAACCAAAGAGAAAATTCACAAAACCAGAAGTGCCCAGTTTCTCTGATTCATCAGGAAGTACAGCACACAAACTTCTTTGCTATATTCCTTAAGCATTGGGCATTCTAGGCATAAAACTCTGTAAGAAGAGCATGAACTTTAACAGCAGCTGTCTTTAGCTAATACAGAATAAAATAACTCTTGCTTTTTACAGAAAAAAGCAGGCTTAGTAACAATATGATTGTATTAGCTAAAAATATAACAGAGCCCTTCCACACTTAAAGGACAAATTATTAAGAGGTCATTAAAATCAAGAAACGAGGCACTTTCAATAGAAATTATACAACCTCCTCTATTTCCTCTCACTTCATCAAAAGCCAGATTCTCCCTAATCCCTGTCCAGAGCTGGATAAAAAGGTAGGGGTTTAATTCTTAAGATACCAAGTACACTCATCTTGAACACTGCAGTCTAAAAGCATCTAGAAAATCTAGCAGCACTGCAAGATACCACATGACCTGTTCCTTCCTATATCCCCCAGTGACGGGCTCCAGGTTTCCAAGAATTATACTGCCAGTTATGAAAAATTAACCAGTTTTTACTTCAGCATCCTCACACAGCACCACTAGCATTCGCCAAGATGCATAGCCCGGCTGGCACTCAGAAATGAACATGATTTGATCTTTTTGGTTGTCCAAAGACATGAATAGCAACCCAAATGTAGCTACTACTAGTCACAGAGTCTGTCCTGGTTTTCTTTCAGAGAGAATTTGATAACAAAACCAGAATAATCAAGTGATGTATTAAACCATTACTGAAGAGTGGTTCATTTCACAGACATTCTAAAGTGCCCTCCCATCCCCTCTAAAGGGACAGAGCATGCTTATAATTAGAGGAACAAACCTTCTACTTGATTGCTCATTCATTTTAGTACAGGCAAAGCTTCGGTTCTTGTTCCCTATTTTTAGTAGTCTGCAGCCTTCTTCAGTGCTCTGAACATTAATCCACTTCAAATCTGCAAAAAGAGATCTTTTACTTACATTTCTGACCATCAGAGAAATTCTGTGCAACTGCCCAGGCCATAAAACAGTGTTATTACCTTTAATGTAACAATTTCCTCCTTGATCCTCACAAATCCTTAAAACTCTGCGCCTCTGGGGTTTTGATGTAGATAAAATACTCAATAGGTCGTACACATATTCATTGTAAATTTCACAAAAGGAAATCCACACAGATGCTTGTGTTCTTTGCTGCATATTGGTCTTATGAATGTCAAGTGGAACAAAGTTCTTCTCTGCTAACCCAAAAGAGAGGAAGAGTTCAAAGATCAACTCATTGAGAGAGTTTAAATCAGTATATAGAATCTTATAAAAGGACCTACAGCACCTGCTAAGGCTTATATACATCTCTGTTGTACAATTAGATATACATTGATAACCTTAGCTTCTTCAAAAATGTTCAGATTTCTCAGCAGTCATCTGTGACAAGAATATGCCCAAGTTCTAAGCTGATGGTCTCACTTTATCACAGACTTCCAGCAGTTTATACATTATATTTGCAAAACTAAGTCTCCCTCCTCCCCTCAAAAGGAGTGAAACCATCAAAATACTTTTATATAGTTGCCCTTTCTCCAGAGGAAGACAAAAATTTGGTCAAAATCAATATGTATTTACTTTGCAGTATAGTAGAGGGATTTTTTTTATCCACTGGCAGTAACCCACTAATATTTCTTAATTCACATTATGTTTTTCCCACACATGCCAGTTTTCCACTTTACCTAGGGAGTTAGAAGGGTGATTGTCTGAAGTACAGTGAGAAGAGTCCAACTTCATATCACAGAAATTTGCTATTGTATTTGAGATGCTCTCTGTCTCCTTGAGAAAATAAATTACTATTAAATCCACATGAACAGATGATGAGAAAAGCAGAAGTTAAAAATGACAGCAATTCCAGTACTTAAGATTTAAATATTGAAGTAGTATTAAGCGTTAGGCCACCCTTACTCTGGCTGAAAGTAAAACGTATTTAATAATACTGAACCATAATCAATAAATTCTCTTTCCATCACATGAATTATTGCTTGCTGCTACTCCCAACAACCAGTTTTAGTGGCCAGTTGCTGCTAACACTGGAGACTTAACTCCAGACTCCTAGAAGAAAAAGGATTCTGCCAGACTGCAGAGTGTCTTTTATGAGCCATTGACCAAATCTGAACAGGGCTCCAGTCACCCAAAAGAACTGGAGAGGTTTCCTCCAGGAGGAACTGCCAAGGTGGCAGGACTTCAGTTATGACAAAGCAACATTCTATGTTGGTTTAATTTAGACTGAACTAAAAGGCCATGAAAAACAGACAACAGCATCTTTAAATACAGTTTCTTTAAATACACATATTTGCTGAATTTCTTTACACCAACAGAACTGTTTAAAATTTGCCAAGATTCACCAAAGCACAGCCTTGAAGTTACCTCTGGAAAAACTAATGTAACAAAGTAGGAACTCCCACTAGAGCCCAGAATCTCTACATACTACCCCTCTCTCCATATTTCACAGGCCCCTATAAATCAGGACATTCACCCTGATTTCTCTTTTCTGACAGAGGATCATCCTACAGTAGGAGGGAACAGATCCAGAGAAACAAACAGATCCAGAGAAGCAAACCCTAGTGGTTAGAGGTACTCAAATGCAGCACTAACTTGACTGCTGATGCCAGTGTTACCCACTTGGTACACCCCAACCAGAATCCTTACAGAGAGGCACAAAGCCATACTTGGAGGTATTCCATTTTTAAGATAAATAACATAGAATAGAATTACAACAAAATCATACGAGTGACCATTTTGCAGAAGATGACTGTCTATATAATTGTTTCTTGGGTATTAGAAGCCTAACCACAGCAGAGGTCCTTGTCATTGTTGGTGAAGTGCCAAGCAAGATATGGGACTGACACACATGCATGTCAAAAGTGCAGTGGAATTCAGAAAGCTCAGCACCACATGACGTGTGCATGTAATAAGTTTTTGTAAAGGTATTGTGAGAAAACTGAGTGAATTAACTGTTGCTACACTGCTTTTCAGGTGAAATACAGAAAAGAGCATGAAGATGCTAAAAACAAGTAGGAACAGGAACTGACATTGTTTGCCAACAACAGAAGCTGACATTTAATAGAAAACACAATAACAGGTGGGAATAGGAATGCAGGTAAAGAATCTTTTAATCCAGTAAAAAAAAAATATTTAACCCCAAGAAAAGAATCAGGAAAGGGAAGGAAAGGAGGGTAGGAACCATGCTAAGCAAGAGTTGTTGCAGCAGTACTGCATACAGAATGTAAACAGTGGGACATTAAGTGCTGCAGTAACTCAGAGCAGTTAAAACTGAGAGAATGAAAGGAACAGCAAGCTCTTTCTGTGAGGTATGTAAACTGAGCCTGGGAAATGAACCCACAGAAATCCATGTCAACTGAAGCCAAGCCCACCAAACTCTATCTGCTCTCAAATTACAGCTGAGGGAGCATCCAAACAGTGATGCTATTCATTCACAAGCTATCAGAACTGGGGATGGTTGAGCTATCTCCGTGGAAGCATTGTAACACACAAACAAGGCCCTGCCATGTAATAGTCTCCTGATTCAGCTTTACCTGTCCTTCCTGATGGTGGAGTGGTGCTCTCTCTGCACTGCAGTGCATCAGCATCTAGATCACCTGCTGCAACATTCAGTTACTAAGCTACAAGTAAGTCAGACTGTGATTTAACAGAAGGAAATATTTTTATAGAGTTATCTTCAAAATAAGATATTGACCTTTTGTTCCAGATCCTGGGCTCCTGATTTTTCCTTTCAAGGCTGTAGCTTCCATAAAATTTTTAAAGGTATTTATTTACTATCCTCCTAACCATCTCAACTTTTCTTTAAGATGCCCTCCTCCTCTATGTGCATATACACTCAGAGACACTTTCAAAAGAAATATGTAATCTTTCAAATCTTTCAGGTTTTTCACCTGAGATATTTCCTCAAGAGTTAAACAGACTCAGACTAAACAAAGTTTTGGACTGCAGGATTTAAATTCGCAACAAAATTTAATGTGGAACTTAACATATGAATTTGAATCATAGGAGGATATTTTTTCACAGTTAACTGGAGCACTTAAGGTTAGTGTTAAAGACCACAGAAAAAAGAAAACTCAATCATTATTTCTGTACATCCCAGAATTAATTTAGAGTTGCTTTGAATGATAACCAGCTTAGCCTACTGCATTCTGGGATTAAATGCACAAAATCACAGTTCAGGGGAAAATTTTCTGAGCAAAAGGAATTTGACAACAAGCAAACTGCAGCTGGACTTAGAAGTATAAAATAGTCCCAAGTAGATGGATGCCCATTTTCTGGTAAGACAGTTTCTCATCATAGAAACACAAATCACTAGATAATAAGAACAGGAGGGTTGCCACAGTAAAGACTTGTCTATCCTACCTACAGCCTTAGTCACATACTGTCCCCTAAGGCAGAGAGGAATCCTTTTAGGACATTTAATTTTGTGGCATCTCCCTTCACCTGCTGAACCAGAAAACTTCTTTATGAAGTTACATAAACCACAGGTTAATAAACTTTTTAATCTGCCTTAAGACTGGCTTCCACCAAAAGGGGCTCTCCCTGCCTTCTTCACTGCCTCTGCTAAGACAGTGCCGTCATCTCTCCTGAGCTAGGTACAAGCATTTGAATGACTGTACCAAGATCCAGCCTGGGAATCCAACCTGCAAGAAGAGACACTTAACAAAAACCAGGTTTTACTTAGGTCATGTGGCTCTCAGACTTTTCAAAGGCTACTGTCACCACAGTGTCAGACCTGCTCCTCTAAAGGGGAGACTTCTCACTAGAAATTGAGATTTGGCTTTGTGATGGTTTTTTGTTTGAACTGTGTGCTGTAGAAAGTTCTTCCAGTTCACCCTGAGCTCCAAAAACAGCCAATTGTCTTATTATTCCAAAGTTCACCAAGTATGCATACTGTAGATTTTTATATATATAAGAATCAATAGTGGAATAAAGACTTTTAAAACTTTCTGTCTTACAGAACAGCTTTAAGAAGCATTTGGTCACTGACCTCTTTCAGTGATGCAAGAATAGCAGTTTTTAAGGCTTCTTCTTGCTTAACTTGTTCATCTTCTAGTTTCTTGACATCATTGCTCAAATATGGTTTGAAGTTCATCTTCAGGTAATGTCTTCCTCTTATGTGGTTAAAAATCACATCAAGTGAGCGAGGTAAAATACCAAGATCTTTTGAAGTCCCTTAAAAATATTAAAAAATTAAGTGTAAACATTCATGAAAGCTTGTCATTGGATTTGACTTGGGTTTTATACATGCAAATATTTTATACCTTGGATAGTGAATGTCTTGCCTGCGTTTGTAACTCCATAAGTAAATACCAGTCCATTCACTCCATTAATATATGCTCTTATGATATCTTTCATTGAACCTTCAAAAAATTCACTCTGAGTAGTTTCTGGTCCAAAGACCTAGGATAAGGGAAAGAACGAAAAAAGGAGTGACAAATGGCACAAAGAAGTTTAATAAGCCAAAATATTATGTACTGATTAGACATGACTGATTTTTCAGAACAGGCTGGGTAGGAGACACCAGCTTAATTTCCCATCTTGCCTGAACCCTTCTGATTCAATGTTTTCTGTTGGGTTCTCACAGGTTGCCTGCTTAATTCTGGGGGGCACTCAGGCCTGCACTCATTTTTGAATATTTTTCTACTCCTAAAATAAACTGCTCAGAATTCTATTGAGCACATGCTGTTCAGTGGACATTTTCAAGAGCTCTGTTGGTGATGTGAAACTCCCTCCTCACTCTTCACCAGCTACCAACAATTTATGAGAAAATCAGCATTACAATGGTCTAAATAACTCAATCTCTGGAACTGTTTATCTTTTGGTATTGTAAGAACAGAACTTCTTGCAGAACTGCAAGAAATTTGAAAGAAATTTGCTTTCAGAATAGAAGGTTCAAGCAGTTAAGCTGCTATTCTTTCAAAAGGAAGTTACTAAGTACATGCTTACATAAATTCCTACAAACATAAGGTTTCTGAGATAAAAGGATCTGCAGGAACAGCAGAACCACAGTAAGTTTGTGCCTACAACATGTTTCTGTAGCATCTAATCAAAGAAAACCACAGACCTGCCAAAGAAGCTTCCTTGTCTCATCTAATAGGCACTTCCATTGTAATACAGCTTTCCTGACAGCTTATCAGTAATTAATAAGCAGGGGCTTTTTTAAAAAAAAAGGCAAGTACCACATGTAATCAAAAGAAAAAAAAAATCATATTGCATGACATAATACAAAATTCAGCTTTCATTGTAGTGAAAAAAAAAAAAACAACAAAAATTTGAAATAATTTGGCCTACCTGAGAAAAGGTGAAACTGTGCACAGCATGACCAATCCCTCTTTCACTGTTTTTCATTGCAGAAGACTCTTTGGGTGCATTAAGAATTACTGTCTGTGCATCTTCAATAGTTACACAACCCTTAAAAAACAAGACAAGGTGACCCAAAGCACAGCACAAAGTTATTCAGGAAGAAAGTCAATTGAAGAAAAAAAAAAAGAACACCCCCTCCAACAACCCCCAAAAGCCAAGTGTCTTCACCCATTTGCCAGAGCTACAAGAAGTACCACAATTTACATTAAATGTTAAATTTATATTAAATTATCATCTCAAGGCATGGACACTACAGAGATATTCACTTCACATGAAAGCCAGAGTACAAACAAAGTAAAGGCAATCCTTTGGAGTTTTCTAAGAACTAAAAACTTTTACTGACATTCCTTCCAGCAACTTTTCCTTGGGATCACTTTCTAAACCCTCATATTTTGTGATTAGCATAGTCACTACAAAAACAAAATTACCTAGAAATCTACTGTTTTTCCACATCAGTCATTTTCAGTGTGAAACAGAGTAGGAGCAGAATTAACAAAGTAAAGTAAGTTACCCTTTGGTTGATAAATAGTGTTACCAGTACTGAAGGAAACTGAATTAGTTTCAAGTAATTTGATTGCTATTCTCAATTAAGTAAAGGTGAAACACAATTACCAAACACTCACTCGCTTGATAAATGTAGGATGCAGTGTTGAAGGAAACTTAATTTTATACCAGATAGGCTACCAAATATGCAAAGTGAACTCCCAATGTCTTGATGCATCATCTGAAAGGATTGATTGTAACTTAATCTGACATTTATGCTCAAAGACTGGCCAGAACTTCTAAGATCAATAATCCATGTGTGGTATGTACACAGGAAGTGCTGCTGTTCCTAGGAGCCTCAATTAACAAGTCTGATCATTAACTGATACAGAAGCTCTATGCCAGTAATTAACTGGCACAGACCTCAGAGCAGCCTACAGATTGCTCATAGGGAAACAAAACTGGGCAGGCACTGATCTCTTCTCTCTGGTGAGCAGTGACAGGACATGAAGGAATGGCCTGAAGTTGTCAGGGGAGGTTTAGGCTGGATATTAGAAAAAGGTTTTTCACCCAGAGGATGGCTGCATACTGAACAGGCTCCTCAGGGAAGAGGTCACAGCACCAAGACTGACAGAGCTCAAGAAGCATTTGGACAGTTCTCTGAGGCACACGGTGTGACTCCTGGGGCTGCCCTGTGCCAGAAGTTGAGCTCTGCTGATCCTTGCAGGTCTCCTCAAACCCAGCTTATTCTGTGATTCTGAGAAGCTCTAAGAGACTGCTGTCTGAATTCAGACCAATCACTGCTCCCTGTGCCAGGCTCTGAACCTGTACAGTCTTTAACATTTCTCCCTCATCAGCAGGGACAGGAGTGCTGGTCAGATGTACCAAACCCCAGAGAGCTGCAGAATAACCCAGGACGTGCAGCATGTGCCACCAGCTGCCACCAGCCTCACAGAAGCCTGTGAGTAGAGGCCCAGAGCAGTCAGCTCTGCAGAGATGGAAGCCGGCTGGTAACAATTCACTCCACTTGTCTCCCCCAGCTAACCCTGCAGGTAAGTTGGCAGGAGCTGCACCATTTCTGGCACTGAACACATCATTTATATCCAAAACCCACAATTTCCTACTTTCCCACAGGTGACTGTGGAGAATTGCTGACAGGAGTACAGCATTTCCCCCAGAGCTCTTAAGCTTTTCTTCCATAAATCATTATTTCTATAAGCATCAACTGATCAGTTAACCTGTTGGTTGTCTTTGTTTAAAGCATCAGCCTGTAACTATAAGAAATAGTTATTGTGTTCTATTTTTTTTTTTTTTTTTTTTTGTGCCACAGATTTGGAACAAAGGTGCTTTCCAGAAAATTATGAATGGCAAGGAGGAATAAGACCTAAAAATTAAATTTATCTGTTTGATTTAACAGACAGGAAGTGAGGCTAACTTGATTGTTTTGTGTGGGCTTCTTCCATTTGTTACCAAGCATTTTCTTCTTGGATTCAGGTAATAGTAAAGAAAGTAGAAAACACTAAAAATGTTGAAGATCTTTCAATCATTCTATTTTTGGAGGCTGAGAAAAAAGCCTTAATCCCATGCAAAACAAATTCTACAGGAAAAGGTTGGAAGTTCAACTATTTCAGCCTGAACTACATGAAAACAAGAAAAAATTTGGACAAACTTCACTTTTTCCTCCCTGCTTTTAAGAAATGTCTCACTCCAAAGAGGAATGCACTAAACAACTCCTGAAACAATTTGATTTTGCAAATCAGTTTACACTTGGAGCCAGCTCAGAGTGTGGAATTTACCAAACTGGAAGCACTGTGGGAGTACACACTATTCAAGGAGAGCTAAGGAAAGGCAAAGGGAAGAGGGGGGCAAGGGAGGGGGGAAGAATTATCCAAGTGAAAATAATACAAAGGTTCCAACTCTGGTAGACCAAAAGCAAGAATGCATTTTTTAAAAGCGATTTGCAAGAAGCAAATAAGAACTAACATTAAATCCTTCTTAGAGCTCTTCAAGCTGACCTCTCCTCAATCAGAGAGCCTGCAAAGACAAGGGCTAAGAGGTATGATATAGAGACCTTGTCCTCCAAATACAGCTAAAGGAATTCTTTACATCAGTGATCACATTGAGGGGAAGGGGAGCACTTCTAAGTGTTTGTACATCTGTGTGTATAAAACACTGAAGCATCTGAATCTGACAGTGTAGAGGTTACAGAAGATTTTTGACAGGTTTGAGCAAGAAGTCACCAGGATGAGGTAGGAGATTATTCAAGCATTTCAAATAAGCTTAAGGGTCAGATACTTAAATTACACCTACAATTGCATAGTCTCTTCCATGGAACTCCTTAGTATCTTGAGCACTACAGAGAGGTGACACCAACTTTTAAATAACATACTCAGAGAAACCTTGAAGAGCTACAGGTGTGCATGTCTATATCATACAAATTATTAAAGGTCATGGGGGTGGGAAAAACAAAATTTCATCTATCCAGATGCCCAATAATTCTACATAAGGGCAGTACATGGCTTATGCAAAAGAAAGTTCTGCCTTACAACACTGTGTGTTGTCAAAGGGAGAAAAAGAACCCACGTTATTTCTTAGCTCTACAACAAACCTGGGATTCATGGCTTTCAAGCTCTGCTGTGGAAAAGGGCCTCACTCTCAAGAAGACTTTCAAAGGCTCATACACCTATTCATTAAAAAGAAGAAAGACACAAAACACAGTTATAATTGCCACTTTTTAAACAGAACAGCCCCAAATCATATCAGCATACCACCTGATACGGCGTTTCCTATTTTATATTAATGCCTTACATTTTCCTTTCATGTCAAGTTCAGACTCTAAGCTTTTATTCGCCTCTTTCCCTTCTACTGTCCTCAAATAACCCTTAAAGTGTGTGTCCCCCTCCCCTCCCTTGAGCATTCTTTCACGACAAAAGCAGCATTTTGATTTTACAAGGGCACGCTATCGGAGACACGAACTGCAGTGCTTCCACCTTCTGGGCTCCCGCTGCACTGAACTCAAGCTGTGTTAATTTAAGAGCTGCTACCCAGCACATTCATTTCCTATGGAGCATTAGCCCTGACTGACACATTCCCAGCCCCAAGAGACTGCTTCCTCGCCACCATCCAGGCACCAGACCCTCATCTTCCTCACAGCCACAAGCAGGAAACTGCTCTCAGTTGCTCAGGTGGCCTTTTCCATTCCCCAACCATGATAAAACAGCCTCCCCTCCCAGGTAAAGCACTGACAGCAGGGAGCATTTTAGAGGGATCCCAGCACTCCTTCCTTTCTCAAGGATTTTCTGTCTTCACTTTGGCAACATTTCATTCAGCAGATGGATTTACCAGAGTCCTCTACAGCCCAGCTGTGACCAGCACTAATCAGATAAAGTGAAGTCACCTGAGGAAAAGTCACCCAGGAAACAGATCCCTCTAAAACTACATAGCTGGGTAAATTATCTTCTGCTCGAGCACAGCAGAGCATTATAAATTTTTATTGCCAAGCACCTAATGAGCTTTCACATCAAGGATCCATGTATTTTTTAAAGCTTATTAAAAAGAACAGTACAGTCTCATTACATCAAATTGCAATTACTGAAGACCTTTACTTTTTTTCCCTCAACGTTGAGCACATCAGATTTAATATTGACCATATGTCTGCATTTGGTGCAGGCTATGACCCGTGTGTAAGCAACAAGAAATAAGCAGAAGGATCAAACACATCTCAGGGGAAGAGGAGTACAGCAGTTCTCTCCAAAGAAACATTTATTAAAGTTTAAAAAAACCCCCAAAATCCACCAAAAAATAACAACGTGACCGGAATACACCTTGTGAATGCACCAATGCACACCTGCTGTTCCTCTGTATTAGGCAATAGTGTTGACTCCAAGGGTGATGCTTTACCCTCTACACTCAGAAAAGAAACCGATTCCAACACATCGCACACTTCCGTGGGAACACGGTCTTTCCCCTCATCTGCCATCGTTCTCTGCAGAAGAACTTATAAGGAAAGAGGAATGAAAAAAAAAAAAAAAAAAGGGTGAAAAACAAAAAAAAAGCCCATCATTTTCTGAGAAACGGACAAAAATACACACGGAGCATAACAAAGATGGGGCCAGCTCGTATATAAACAAGCACTTCCGAAGGCAATCTAGAGAAGTTTGGGGAGTACGACCTTCAAAAAAAGAAAAACATCTGGCAGGTTATACTAGGAAAAACACACAGGGGAAAGCCTCAGCTGGGCACTGCTCTCATCCACCTGCAGCCCCCTCCCCGGCAGGCCCAGCACCGGCAGGCACCGGGGCCGAGGGCCGCCCCCGCTCCGAGCCCCGTCCCCATTCCCGGCTCCTTTTCCCGGGAGCGCCGCCGCTACCTTGGCGCGCGCGGGAACCCGCGAGCCTGGCCCGCGCCGGGGAGGGGGGGCATTATGGGAGGAGAGGCGGGCGCTGATTGGCCGAGCGCGGGGGAAAGGCGGGCGCTGATTGGCCCAGCGCGGGGGAGCGGGCAAGGCGCGGGCAGTGCTCCCTCGGGCCGGCAGGGGGCGCCGCCACACAGCGCGACGGCTCGTGAGGGAGGGAGGGAGCGGGGAATGAGGGGAGCGGGATGGAGCGGCGTGTGCTGGGTACGCAGGGTTTGGGTATCGTCCTGAGTAGGGCACGGCGGTAAAGAAGAGCTTCGAACTGACAGCCGGCGGCCAGAGGATAGGGGTGTTCTGCCCGGAGGAGGGGAGGCGGGAGGATGGGCGGGGGAGACGCGGGCACCGAAGTGTTTCCATCCGAGCGGGTTATATAAAGTCAGCGTGGGTGTTACGTAACCGTCCCGGCGCTGCCGCGGTGTAGGAGTAGAGAACGAAAGTTAGGAAATAAATAAAATCGTGAAATGTGCGGGTCACGCGAAAGCCCGGAGTGTGCAGGGCGGGGAAGGCGGGATGAGCCTGGAGGAACTCCGCGGTCCAGCGCCTTCCCCAAGCTAAGGATTGACCGACCCTGCCGGTACCGAATGTAAAGCCCTCCTGTGTGAGCCGGCCTGGTCACACAGGGGGCGGGCAGCAGCGTTTCTTGCACAGTGCGGGACCCAGACACAAAGGTAAGGCTGCATCTGTGTTTATGGGTAAGTAGGAGACAAGTGAAGAGGTGTCAAAGGAGATTGGTCCTTGAAGTGCCACAGCTGAAAGAAGATCGGTGGGACTTCACGTCGTTTAGGTGTGTTTAAAAGGCACCCGGCAAGTCAGAGGTACAGCCAGGTGTAAGCAGATACAAAACTGTTCCACAGTTTTGAACAGCAGGAAAAACCGAAGGCAGAAATGGTGTCAAACCCAGCCAGCTGTACCTAGATCTGTCCAAGTGCTGTCAGTCCAAGGGCTGCTCTGTTAATCAGACTACTTTCATGCAAGTAACTTATGTCAGTGGGTGCAAAGTGTCTCTCCATGTGCTATTTGTTTGCCAATTATTCCTGTAAAGAACAACCCATATAGTACAAGTAATTTCAAAACTATGGCTAGAAGTATTTATCAGGCAGCTTATATTTGTGGCATATTATCAGAAACAGACTTTAAGGAAGACACAGGTGTTTTGTGATGGGGGCGCTTTTCCCCTCTGTTCACACATTTGTTTCTCAAGGAAGTAGGCTTGACACAATTTGTTCCCTTTAACTCACTCACCTCCCTTCAACCAAAGCTCTCAAGCCTAACAACTGGGGGGTCAGAATCCTTGCAAGGCATTAAATTTAAGGAAATTGAAAGCCTCTCCTATCTAGAGTACAAAAGCTCAAGCTTTGGTCAGTTTCAATTCTTAGCAAACATAACCAGGACTTCAACCTGCTTGCAGAGAACCACCACTGCTTGTTTTAATTAGAATTCAAGTTCTCTCTTATGCTTGAAGCAGAAGCAGCAACCTGATCCTTCATGGATTAAACAAAACTGATTTCTGTGACTCGGAGCTTTGTTTTGTTGGTTTAAGGATTAATCGAAGTTCCTTTGAGAGACTTAAAAGCAGCAATAAAAATGGCTGTTTTGTTGCTTTACATATGAAGCTTACTCTTAGCAATAACAGCTATGGCAATCTAAACCTGAAAAGACCATTAGGGAGTTCCATAGTTCCGTTTTGTGACTCTACATGCACATCAAAAGAATAAACTTGTTAATTCAATGTGTTCACCACAAATTAGGAAGTTTTGTAACTAGCACCGCCCCACGAGGACCCTTTGATTGTGACACACATGGGAAGAAAAATAAATTCAAATAAACTAATCGTTGGTTCAGTCTTACACAGCAAGAACCAAGAACTGAAAACTTGGTAATTTTACCTAAATATCAATTTTAATGTAGGTTCTGTGTATAATGTCTGTGTATAAACTAGTGTTTCAGCCAAAATCAAACCCTAAATTATTGAAAATATATTTTTCATAAAGTGCTGCACAACCATATAGCTGCCAGACCCCAATAAAACAAGGACACCCACGTTAAATTTTCCTGGTATTTACAGCTGGCATATTCTTCCTCAAATATACAGTCCTCTCACACAGCATTCCGATTGTGGTTTCTGCTGTCCTCCTTGACAAAAACCATCACAGAACTATCTCTGGGCACACACATAAGAAAAGAAACAAGCGATGAAAATTTGTAAATCAACTTTATTCGAGGATGACCATGGTTTAGGCATCGGCAATAGTAACTTCAACTTCTACGCCTGGCTCGATGCTGATGGAGGTGATCTGCTTCACGATCTCCGAAGGGCTGTGCAGGTCGATGAGCCGCTTGTGGATACGCATCTGGAAGCGATCCCAGGTCTTGGAGCCCTCACCACAAGGCGTCTTCCTGGTAGTGATCCGCAGGGTCTGAAAAGTCAAACAGCAGGGGCATTGAGCTGATGCACTGAGAGGAGCAACCTACCATCACATGGAAAGATCATCACCTACAAACACTATATAGTATCTATGCCATTAGGAAGTTACCTATTAAGTTATAGGTCTACTGGTGTTAACACTCCTTCCCTACATATATAATTTCATTTAAAAAGTGAGCTCGTTGTTAAAATAAATTGAACAGAAAAGCCCTTCCAGATTCAACATGTTTTGCACTTAACAGTTACCCTAGGTGTCATAGCAATGTGTGAAATCATCTTTTTACACTGAGTCAACCTCAGTTTAGTAGCGTTACTTTTACCTCACCTTTTGCTCTTTAAAAAAACATGTTTTTAAGCACACAGTTGCAGGAAGAAAATTAACTTTTAAGACAGGGAAACAATGTCAAGTACCTTGGTGGGCATGCGAACAGGTCCCTTCACCTTCAGGTTTTTTTCCTTAGCACCTCTGATCAGGTCAGCACAGACTGAAAAAAGACACACAATAGCTCAGGTTTGCAACTATTTAACTTGCTTGATTTTTTGAGCAAGTATTTCAAACAAGATGTTGGCTCAGAATAGCGTATGAGTGATCACTGCCATTCATTTTAAGCTTTCTCCTCATAGCCAACCACGTACAACTGGAAGTGTTGTGACACGACGAGCAAAGTCATGGTGCAACAATAATCAGAAGCCATTACTAGATGTTTAAACCATATTTAAGCTGTTATGAGCCTGAAGATCCTGCAAATAGCAACTTTTTTTACATTTTTATTACATGATTAAACACTGGCAAAGCTAATTCCTAAACAAGATTAAATATTTTTTAAAGAATGTCACACTAAACTCTTCATAACACAAATGACAAAATATGGAGAAACCAGTGCCTTTCAGTTCTTACACATTCAAAGTGTGATAACTACTTCAAAATTCTCCATAGGAACTAAAGGGAAGAAGCTGCACTCTTACATGAGTCATGATGTAAGTTTTGCACATAATGAAAATCCCCCAAACACTAACTTTCATTAAAAATGAAATCAGAATTTACTTTCTGGTGTATGAAGCACTTTGGGCTGGCTTTGCAAGCTGAGACACGTACAAAAAGGCAAACAGTAACAGCTTTAATTACAACTGGTTTAAATACACTGTATTTTGCAATGCCTTACATGGCACCTCTTATTCATTACATGACAAGCTCCCCAGGGAAGCAGAGAAGCACACTCACCCTTCTCCAGTGATTTTACATTGCGACTTGTCAAAGTGATTCTAATGCGATGAATCGCCACCTCTTGTTCCACAGGTGCTTTGCCAGTATCCTTAAACGCCTAAAATATTGAAGTTACAAGTATCAGACACTGCAGTGAACACCAACTAACACTGTCCACTGCCTCTTAAAAACAGATCTCCAAAGTGTAAAGAACAATTTAGCTATGGGACTAGAAGAGCTATCTGAAGGGCATGGCAGCATGGTGGAAACAATGGGAAGAGAATGAAAGGGCAAAGTCCTAACTCTAAGGAAAAGCAATTTTTTTGTGTCTGACTACATCTAAGTGTGGGAAGCTGCAAGCACACCCTTCCCTGGTTTGCCTATATACAGCTGGCACCAACATTCGTTTTCCTCAAAAAAAAAAAAGTCAGTCTTTGTGTGTCTTACAACTTAACCTCAGCACAAATGAAACAGCAAAGACTTGATCAATAAACCTGCAACAACTCACACCACGAAACAAAAAGGGGCACCTGCGCAGAAAGACTAATTCGGCCACTCGGGAAACTGATTTGAGGAGCTTAAGCAATTCAACACTTGCAAATAATGGGACATTAATGTCAGTTAAGTGAGCTGATGAAATAGGAATAAAAACATGGACAAAGTTCTTAAGAGAAATGAAATATATATCTACATATGTTTCTATAAAAATGTAAACAGGGGGGTTGCCCAGAGGATGGAGCCAGGCTCTTCTCGGTGGTGCCAACCAGTAAGACAGGAGACAACGGGCAGAAACTGATGCACAGAAGTTCCACCTGAACACGAAGAACGTTTTTACTGTGCATGTGACTTAGCACGGGAACAGACTGCCCAGAGAGGCTGTGTATGGCCTATCCCTCTCTGGAGATATTAAGAGCCGTCCGGGCTGAATCCTGGGCCATGTGCTCTAGGAGCACCCACTGCGCTCCTTTCCAACGCGACCTACTCTGTGCTTCTGTGAAACGCGGCATGTCACACTGGCCATGAGGCGCTAACTGCCGCATTCAGTGACCCGCGTTCGCTAACAAGGGCGGCCTGTGAGGGCAGACACGAGGCCGGATCAGCGCCGCTCACGCCGGGCTGCGGCCGCCTCCCCTCCGCCTGCGCTGCCCCGCGGGGCCGCCCCCGAAAGGAACGGCACTGCCGGACCCCAGGCCGCCCCCGAAAGGAACGGCACTGCCGGACCCCAGGCCGCCCTCCCTGCCCGCCGGCTCGGGGTGAGCTCCGGAGCTGCCCCGGCAGCCGAGGGCCCCCGCGCACGGCCGGGAACCGCAGCGCTCTCCCGGGGCCGAGGGCCTGCACCGCCCGGGCCCGCACGGTGTCCACGCGGCGGGGCCGGCCCGGCGGCCCCGCTCCCTCCCCCGTCCCCGGCACTTCCCCCGCCTCACCATGGCGGCAGCGGGGCCTTCCTGACCGACTTATTCCCGGGCTCGGGCGGCGCGGGGCCCAGCGAACAGCGGTGAGCCAGGAGGCGGCGGCGCGGAGAGGCGGGCGCGGCGGCGGCGGGCGCTTATATAGCGGAGTGGCGCCGCCTCCATCCGGGCGCCGCGGGACCTTTCACCCGCCCGCCGGGCGCGGAAGCCGCGGAGGCTCCGCTTCCTGCGGGGATGGATGGGCGGATGGCGGCCCTGCAGTCCCGGGCACGGCGAGCGGAGCGGGACCCGGGGCCGGCACCGGCACCTCCTGTGCCCCCTCCTCGGGCTTGGCCCGGGCTGGCCTGCGGGGCACAGCGCCCTTACCGCTCGGGTCCCGCGGGTATCTCGGACTCCCGCTGCCTTTCCCGGGAGATTCCGGCGTTCTGCTGGGGGGAGGGCCGGGATTTGGCGCACAGGCGAGGCTTCATCGCTTCCAGGGACAGCGAGCCCGTTCCAGTCTGAGCCTTTGAGTCTTTTTATCTTCTTTCATTACTGAAAGCGACAGGAAGAGAGGACATGGTCTTAAGCTGTGCCAGGGGAGGTTTATGTTGGAATTTAGTAGGGATTTATTTATTCACAGAAAGGGTGACTAGACATTGGAATGGGCTGCCCGGGGAGATGGTGGGCGCTGTTCCTGGGGGGGTTAAGGAACGGCTGGATGTGCCATGGTCTAGCTGGATGTGGAGGGGTTCGGGCACAGGTTGGTCTCTGGCCCCAGAGGTCTGGTCCAGCCCCGTGTGAATCTGTCAAGTGGAGCTGCGAGATCAGAATTGAATGGTTTAAGTAAAAGCGCTCGTTATATTCATGCTTAAATTTAAAAACTGAAATTTTATTTATGGAAGTTCCATTATCTGTTCAGTTTGGGCATTGGAGGGTTATTTCTTACTGAGCATTGTCTTTGATTTGGCCTGGACAGTGGTAATTGTTAGTCCCAGACCAAGAGCTGAAAATATGTCTGTTTCAGGTCACCTCACTGGAAAACCTGAGAAATATGTATTGAAATGATGGCCTATAGTAGGGTCACTATGACTATCTTTTAAAATTAATAATTAAATTTTAATTTGGAGTTCTGTTCAGGAATTATAGACATGTATAATGTTAGCATAACTACTGCACCTCTGGAAGCTTAGTTATTCAAGAAAGTTATTACTATGGTTATTCATACATATGGTTATTCAAGAAAGTTCGCTTGGTGTTTTAAGATGAGCTTACTTTCAGCTCTCACATTCTGCTTTAATATATATTTTTTTCCCCTGCCAGTTGCTTTAGATGTCTTCATTTGGTCCTTAAAACTCATGTGATGCAGTTAACTTTTATATGCCAGCTGTTCCATTTTTTAGGCTTGTTTGCCTAAACTTGGATTATTTGAAATCTCTAATTTACTAATATCCTTTGAAAGTACTAGAGGCTGTATTCTGATAAAGCAGCTCCAAAAAATGTGGATGAAGAAGTTGTCATCCTGTTGCTGTTTCCTGAAATGCAGCAATGTCTTTCGCCAATGGAGATCAGTACGTGAAAAATATGTTTTGGTGATACTCATGTTTCTCTGGTCTCTTGCTCCCTGCAATGAAAACATCATTTTGTTCTGGTGGTTTGTTTTGGAACCTTTTCACAATTACATATATACTATTTTTGAACTCATACCCATGTTTATTCTGTTACCAGCTATTCCAGCTACTTCCTGAGGAAGTTTTCCATCTATAAGTGTTTTAAATTCATCACTCTTAAATACATGACCTCACACTGATCATGCTGAAGCACTTAGTTTTCCAGTAATCCAGATGGTTCCCAATCAGCAGCCTTGCTGCATGGTTTACTTAGAGCTTTTATGAATGTTCTTAGTAAACTTTATTTCCAGATAAAATACTGAGTACTTTGCTGCCAAGAGCTAATTCCTGTGGGATTCAATTAAAAAGATGTCTGACTGAGACAAACCTGTAGCCTTGGTTTTAATTTGCTTGCTGTGAACTGTAGGTGCACAACTGTGCCAGTTTCTCTGTGTCCTACTGAAAAAGTCAATGTGCAAGTGTGTTATATCAACACTGTTCCTATTGTCCACCAAACAAATGCTGTAATTGCATGAGAAAAAAAAAAGTAATTCTGAAAATATACATTTTCCATACATTTGAGCTGTGTAATTTAAGTACAATTTGCTCATTTATTTCTTATTCCTGTATGAAGAAGTTGGTTTTGGTTTGGTGTTTTTTCCCTCGGATTAAGGCGAGGTTGACCGTAAGTGCCTGAATTTGTTCCTTTCTTACTTATTTTCCTAGTATTGGCATTACCTCAGCTTTCTTTGAGATTTTTCCTTTTTTTTCTGAGCTTCCCCAGATTTCTCAGAGCTTATGGAAAATCCACATTAACAGCACAAAAGTCTCCTTTGCCAGCTCTTAAAATTCTTGGATGCAGGCTATCTGGAGCTGCTGATTTAAAAACCGCCTCGCTTCTGTTCCTATGTTTAAGGCATGGCTATTGTTGGAATTTTCTGATATATGTTGGTTTTTTCCACAAATGTGCAACAGGAATTTATCTAAACTTTCTGTTTTCTCTGAAACACACTATATATTAAAAAAATGCTCCTTCTTGCCATTCTTGTGAGTAAAAAGCCATTCTAAATACAACTTTTTGTTTATCTTGTATTTTTTCATTCTGAGCTTCTAGTTCATATTTTGTATTCTGCCTGGTTTTCCTTTGATTACGTACTGCTTTTTGTGTAGGTTTTTCTCCCCAGACAATGCTGACTGTAGTTAAGAGATTGTGGTTCTGTGGCTTAAATTAATACCCAACAGCCTGTGCTTTTTAGGTGAAGCTTCCAGGAACGTTTCCCTCATGTCAAGTAATTAAGAGGATAAACGATTAGGAGGCAAGACATACTCTTGACATGATTTAGTAGTCTGTAACAAAAAGAACTCGATACCTAATTTAATGACCTACCATGCAGAGTATCAGTCCGTGTGCATTCATGATACTTTCTGACTTGGTTTGGGGTTTACAGATCACAGGGGATTTTTTTTCTCTCTGTCTTTGACTAGTTTGTCCTTCAGAAGAGTAAATCCTTGGATGAGTCTGTGTATGTGACAGAAGGAGCATGTGCAGTAGTCATTCAGGTCTTTTGTAGTAACTTAGTGAAATGCAGATTTTTGTTGTCTTCTGGTGAATGTTGAACCTTTCTGATGAACTTTTGGCTGGGTCAAAGGACAGACATACTCTCCAGACTTTGCAGCTTGGTTTGTGAACACCATCCATTTTTTGGAGTAGATTTATTCTGCTTGTTTCACACTGGTGGCCCGTGGTTGGTAGAGCTCACAGTAGCTTTCTTAAATCTGCTTTTCATAAATCACTTTTCATAGTGGTTATTTCATGTGGGCAGCTCCCTGGAAGCTGTCTTGGTTATGCCAGCCTAATACCTCTAATATTTGCTTTCAGTGGTGATGAACATATTGCTATTTACTTGTAAATCACTTCCTTCTCCAAGGTCATTGGGATCTGAACATACTTTTAAGGGTATTGTTTGAGCTTCTGGTTTTCAAATACCTGTGAAGCAGGATCATAGGAAGCAGGCTTCCACAAAGGTCATCAATAGATGGTTGAGTCTTTAAACCACTCAGGAGAAATCCAATGAAATCTATTTTCAACCCTTTTAAGAATAGCCTTTTAAGAATGGCTACAGCATCTGCTTGGTCCTAATTGTAGGTATCTGCTGATCCTCTTGTGTTAAGTTTCTCAGTTGTATCATGTTGCAGAACTTCCAGCCAAGTTCTTTGCTCAGCGATTAGCTTTCTCTACAAGTGCCTGAGCTACTGAAACTTCAGAAAAACTGAAACTAAAAAATACCCCCTTTTCAAAGACTGATTTGTGTAGATGGGTAGCTGCTAACCGGTATTGCTCTCTGCAGGTAGCAGGCAGACAGAAATGCACAGCTTGAGTTCTCATATTGCAGCTAGCCTGTCCATTTTACATTTTGTAAATTTTCATGCCAGTTCTAGCATAAAGCTCAGCACAAAAAAATGCAACTACTTCTCAAAATACTATGCTCTCTTTAGCTTAAAAAGTCCTCATGTAGGCATGGAAAACATGAACTAGGTCTGTGATTCAGAAAAAGAGCAACCGTGCCTTGATGGAATCCTTTACTTTTGACAAACATTGCCACAAATATTGATTGCTAGGAGATGTTTTCAAGTGGGCAACTTGAACTTCATCAAGCTCTTTCTAATGTGTGCTTTTTGCTTGGCAGATAATACACTTGGCTTCTAATATCATTGATGTGGTTAGAGCAAAACTTCTCCCTTGTCAGCCTGTTTTGCCTTGTTTTTCTGACACAGGTCACTGTGACAAAAAATACAAAGCTGCTGATATGCTACAGCATTTCTAGTGACATTGAATCTGTGATACATCCTTATGTCATCAAACACTTGGGGCTGAAACAGCATTGTCCATCTGGGAGGCTTTCAGGAGGATATTTGAATTCATCCTGTTCTAGTTCAATCTTAATTTTTTTTTCAAAATAATGAATTATGTGTTCTCTGCTTTCTTGGGAGAATGTTAGTTTTCTTTCCACTCCTTGCTCTGCAGATGTGATGCTTCTGTCAAACTCATAATAATGAAAAAAACACCTTTGGCAGAAAATGACTGTGTAACTCACACAGCCTTGATAGCAACTAAGGTGGTTTATTGATTAGCAACCTATAATTTTCTGGTAATCAATGAAATAATATTGTGGGTCAGTATCAGCACTACAACAGAAATCACAATACTAGAGGCTTACAAACTGCTGGTAAGCACCTACAAGTTTCATACCCTTCTACACTGATCTCACTTACATAGTCACACATTTCTTACATGCACTTCCAGTCTCTTGCAAGAAGTGTGCATTAACATACAAAGTCCCACTTTTGGAAGCCTGTGCAGCCATTCCACATACCAGGAGGGATGAGGGTCCCTACTATTCCTTCATCCTGCCAGTCCCCCCAGTCTGTACCAGCAGTGGGGTGGCAGCTACTTACTGTGTCTGATGAGGAGAGTCTTAGAAATATTAGCACCTGCTGCAAGTTTTCTTCTAATAATCACAAATTCTCATACTGCTTTTCGAGCTTTTTTTCCCCCCTCAGAAGGCTCTTGTTAATCTAATTCCCTGGTTAGCGTTTAATCTGGGTGGTCATTGTCTTAAGCAAGCTTTGTTATTGTTAATTTCCTCTTACTGTTATCAGGTTTTGGGCAAGCATCCTCTCAAAACACGCCAGTTTGGGTATTCTGTTCACACACACTATTTATACTTGCATTCCTACCCTATCACCTGTCGTTATCCAGGCCAGGTTACCAAAAGTGGGGCCATGGAATTCCTGTACAACAAAACCCCAGCATCAGCTCAGTGAAAGCTGAACTAGTGGGCATACAAACAGAACTGTGGGATTTTTGCATCCAGTTTTCAGTTTAGAAATCACCTCAGACGACTTCATGTGGGTAAAAGTTAATCAAGTACAAAAAATAATAAACTCCACAAATCTCTCCAGTCTGGATTTGGCCACTTGAGGCAGCACCACTTGGCACTGTTTGTTGTGGTCTTTTCCCTTTGTGAAAATAATTCAAGAAGGCTGCAGTAGTTCTTAGAACACATTGCAAACTTGCACCTACCTAAATAATATCTGTGTGACTTATTGAACAGAACAAGCTGTTTTAATACCAGAATTGGAAATGGCTTCCAGGACACAGGTTGTTTTGCTGCGCCTACCTCACTGGCTTCTCTGTGGATGCCTTGTACTGGCAGTGTTTAGGCACTAGTGGCACATACTGGTGCATGCAGACTCTCACAGGACTGTGCTATGAAAGACTTTGGAGTTGTCTTTCCTCCTCATGTCTGCCTCCTGCAAAGACTTTGTGGGAAGCTGCCAGCCTCAGGGTATTAGCCTGGTTGGATGTCTGTCCTGGGAGGAAAAAATGGTGTTTAATTTTACAGCAATTCTGTTTACCAGTATATGTAGCACATGTACATGTTTGCCCATGTGTTTCAGAGCCCAGATATGGAGTTGCTGATCATGGCTTTTTTCATCCAAAGACCAGTTTAATCTAATGTAATTCTTTGGCGAGACAGAGTAGTAGGGAATTGTTTCACGGGGCTTGTGCTGCTTCTCTTCATGGAACAGGGATAATTTAAGGAATGGTTCTGGCCTCACACTGCCTTATGACTAGAAGAAAAATTTCTCTTGGTATGGAATGCATCACTCCCTATATTTGTGGTTTTTGTTAATGAAAAGTTTTTCCTCATCTCTTTAGGACTGGTGTCCCTTTGTGATATTCTTGATCCAACAAGTTTTCAGATTGTGAATGTTTGCAAGCACAAAATTTAGCAAATGCTTCCCACAGATGATGAAGAAACTTAAAGCAAGGGGTGATTTCCACCTTGATGTTACAGGACTATTAGAGCCGGATATTAGTTGCAACTTGCAATTTTATCTAGATTACATCCAGGTGTCGGCCTTCTCTGGGACTTGAGGTGCCCTTCCCAACCCTGGCATCTGGAAAGAAAGATTAAAGCCCATTCAGCAATGCTTCTCCTGTTGTGACCTGACCCTCTGTGAACCAGCCAAGCTAAATTACTCAAAACCTGACAGAAACAGGAATAGTAACACAGAACTTAGGACCTGGAACTAAAGGAGATACTGTGGTGTTAAAGATGTGCTTTAGAAACAGGAGTCAGTAGCCACTGAGGAAGTCATCACGCTGTGATTGCTCAGAACAGCTGGTCAGATCCACAATATAACATGAAAGTGATCCAAGAGGCACCAAATATGAAGAAGTTTTGGTTTCAAAGGGTTTACTAACTTCTCCACAAGGCTAATGTGGCAAAGTGGCAGCTGCAGTTTACTGCATGGAAGTTATGAGGTTGCAGTAGCAGGGCTGTGCAGGGCCATAGAGTTTGTAATATCATTCATAGAAGGCCCAGAAGTTTTGTTTAAGAGAATATCTTATTAGTAGATTACAGCAAGTCTATTAAACTTATCTTTCACCTAAATGCATGCCAGAAGTTCCTACTTCATGAAAATGGGGCTTGTGCATGGCCTTGCACGCCAGTCTACAAAATGTGGTTGTAAATGTGGAATATAGTTTGCTCTATTTTTCCCCTAGGAAATGATATAAAACAGAAAAGTATTTTCCCCTGCAGCAATCACTTAAAAACAGCAACTGTATGTAAATTAATGTACACTAATATGAAACGATTGCACATCCGACATTCCTGCCTCCATACACAGTGAAATCCCCAGCAACAGATCTTCCAGATCAAGGGAAGCAGTATTTCCTACAGGTTTAAAACTGAGGAGGAGATAATATTAACATTTATTAGGGTTGTGGTAAGCATTGAATTTTTAGGCAAATAAAATTACGTATTGTGGTAGATGCAGAAGGTGGGTTTGAGTATGGTACCTATATCCCCTGGAAAAATTAATAAATATTAATACTTGTCATTTTTAAGCATTATGACCTCAGGTTTTTAGTTTATGTATGAAACACATATGTTTAAAAATACTATTTCAATAATTATGACTGCTGGAAGCTGTTTCTGAGAGCATCCAGCTGTCACTTCATCCTATCAATAGCCCCTTACCACACTGACACAAGTGTATTTCATTTTTGAGAATTCCTTACCTGTTCAGAGAAATAACTGATTCTCATACACTCTTGGGAAATGTTCCTGGTGTGAGGGAGAGCCAATCCCTTTGTTCTGGCAAGAACAAATGCTTATGTTAATACCTAGGAATTATTTCTCATTTTTCCTACAAAAAAAGGGCAAAAGCAGCAACACGCATTTGATACAGAAAATGGAGTTTGTTACTCTTAAAAATCTTTTGTATATAAAGGAAATTTCTTTTCCAATGAAAAATCTACCATTTCTTGTGTACTAGCATGTACAGCAAGTCATTGGTGCTACTTAAATATAGCACTAATTAATCAAAATTAGTAATAGTGCAATTGTAAAGGAAAGGAAATTTAAAAACCCTCTCAGGCAGTCTGGTAATGGCTTGCAGAGCCATTAAAATGAAACAAGTTTTCAAGATCAGCTGGGGTTTTTGGGGGCTGGGAGCAAGAGGAAGTCTATGCTTCATTGAACAAACCAAGAGACGACTCTGACCTGGTGGGAACAGGTGACCACTCTGAACCGAATCAGTGCCCTTCTCTGAGGTTAAGCACTAATTCAAGACCTTTATTTAAGTCATGCAGGACCCTGACAGTTCAGTGGGCAGGTGTCTCCAGCATACAACACAGAAAGCACGCCAATATAAACTTACTTTTCAGTGAGAGCTTCACTGATTGAAAGGGTTGTAGCAAATAGGTTTGGATTTTGGGGCGTCTCCTCTCTCCCTGTCTCTGGCTTATCTCCTTGCCTCCTCCAGCCCCCTCCATTGTCTCCCTGGGCAAATGGCTCTTTTGTTGTGATTTTTCATGATCATGACACTTTTTCAAATGCTGTTTGCAATTCAATATATAACTTTTTAAACAAACAATGCAACCATGAAAACTTTCTTTAAAATTTGCTGCTAACTACATTTGTTTCCTCTGAAAGTCAGTTGTTGGCAGGAATGATTTATTAAACTTTAGGGATATCTATTTTTCCCCTTTCAATCAGAAAACATTTAATAGCAATCATTTCACTCCCAAAAGCTGTACAAGGATCGACAACTTTATGGGAGGTCTGGAGTTCTGTAACCTTAACAAAGAGAAATCAGTGTGACATTCATCTGTTGGCATGTTAGTGCAGTGATACATTCCTTCAAAGGTTTTGCATGTAGCCTTTGTGTTATCTGTAAACCATGTAATAGGAACTGTTAATTAAGAGAAAAACAAGGATGTGGAAAAGGTGTATGGTATCTCTCTAAATTTACTGTACTATGTAATATATACTATTAACTGCTATTAAAAAAGAAATCCAGCCTCCCAGCCTATCAGTTCCCTTATTTACATTCAGCATTTTTACAATCTCTGTTCTGGTGCAACTTTGTATACTTGTCCCTGGTACAAGCTTCATTTGTGCCCTATCTGAATCAAAACCCTTTCACCATTTTTAAGTGGTGGAGAAAAATACATGGCTTGAAAATAAAACTGGTTTTCCTTCTGCCCTTGTGGAGGGAGTGACTTAAAAAGAACTGGACATTTACATTTCCAATTTACAGCCGACTTTGCTCTTTGTAGCCTGGCACATGTGCAGTAGAATATTTATTAAGTTATGAATTGCCCTATTATCCCAGGTGCCCTGCAAAGGCAAATGCAATCACCTCCCTGCTCTGCTGAACACTTGGGCTATTGAACTTCGGGCTGGGTCGACAGCAGAACTCAGCCTCGTGCTTGGAGGACTCCAGGGCTGGGTGGTGCTGCCTCCACTGTCAAATTGTCCCAGGGCATCCCTAGCTGCTGGCAGACTGGGATAGATGCCAGTAAACTTTTTTGTTCCATTTACCTTCTTTAACTGGTTTTAAGGCTTTTCTTTGACAGGCAGACAAATATTTGGCAGCCTGGGTTAACTGAAGCATGGAAAGAGCCTCTGAGCGCTGCATGAAGGTATTTGCAGCAGATAAATAGCTAGAACAAAGTAAAAGAATATTCCACATACAGTTAATTTTAAAAATAACAATTTCCTATCCCTATTTTCATCTTAGTTGTAGCTGATGAAATTATGTACACAGATACTAACACTGCAAAAAATTGATACACGAGTCAAATAGTAAGCATGCATTTAAGTCCCATTGAATTTACAAATGTTTGTGGTGTATTGTGTGAAAGTTTTTGTTTGTTTTCTTATCATACCACAGAGTACAGAAGCAACCCATACTTCTTCAGACTTATGTTTTCATGCTTCCCATCCTACCTTCTGAATTGATTATGTGCCTCCTTCCAAGCTATGTAGTATTTTTATTGTTTGAAAATAGTGATGTTATCACTTTCTTCCTGGATTGAGATAAAGCATAATACAAAAGAAAAAAATAAAGTAGAATGAGGAGCAAACAACATAAAGAACATAGCATCAAGCATTGTATCTTATGCTAACTTCTTTTAAAACCTATAATGAAATGCCTCTTGATATTTCTACTTGGGATCCAAATACTCTTTAGCAATAACTATAGTAATTGAAGATTAATACAGAATTTATAGGCTTTGATGATTTTTCTTTTCCTTTTTTTCTCATTTTTCCTAGGAACTGTTTATTATAATTGCATTGTTCCCATGCTTCTAACAATCTTTTCTTGTCTTTCTTGTAATCACTTGACTGCTAAAAGAATTGTTGCATTTTGCAAGACTCAGGATAGCGTGTAGAACTTGCTTTCCACTGTAAGGCATGAAAAAAAAGTAATTTTGACCTAAAGTGATTCCAGCACTAATTAGTATTGGCTCTTATCTGGGGATTCAGTTTGAATTAGGTACAATTACATAAAATCATTTATACATTAAGTGCATCCTGTCAAGCTTTACACATGAGCCCATTTGAGGAAGGAGATGTGTCAGGGGAGATTGGGATGGTGAATGACATTTTTTATAAATATAAGAAAAAAAGGCCAGAATCAGAACTTTTAACTTGTGCTTTCCCTTAGTGGACAATACTCTGTATAACCAAGAAAGCACAAAATACAACACTCTAAATGGATAATATGTCCAGGACTACTGCTGTTGGTTAGTATCCATGAGAATGCAAGCACTTTCCAGTATCTTCTTTATATGTACTTTCCAAAATTAGGAAATGCAATCAGGTCTGGTAGTTAGGTACTGGGAGACTAGTGAGAAGGAGCTGAGGTTTCCATGCAGGCTGTGGCTACCGCAGACTGCTATGAGGCAGGAGCTAACCCACCCAGTTTTGAAGAGTTAGCTCTCAGTGCTGCAGTGCTGGAAGTTTGAAAGGCAGCTTGTGCTGCTTAGGGACAGAAAACAAAACAAAACAAAAAGCTCACCTTGAGAAGCTGGCTACTGTGACATGGCATCCCAGGGTCCCAGAAACAGCACATAGTACATTAAAAGCAAAACCCAAAACAAACAAACAAACTAACTAAACTAAACACCAGAATAGCTGAGTTTCCAAGGAAAATAATTATATCAAGCTGTGAAATTTGGTTAATAGTAAGATGGATTCTTAAGATCTAATCTGATCTTAATAGAAAGACCTGACCTTTACATTTACCAGCTGGGAAAAATGAGGCTTTGTTCCTTCCCCAGAACACAGTCAAGATGAGTGGGGATTCTTATTTGAGGAGGAGATTCTTATTTGGAGATTCTTATTTTATGTTCTTAGCATCAGATAGCCTTGAATAGAGTATACCTGGCTGTCAAAGACATTCCAATACCACCATTCCCAGACTTACACTTGCATTATCTGAATCTCTGCAGTACTTCAATAAATCTCCTGTTAAGGCTGATCAAACTTCTGGCAATCAGTTCCAGAAACAAAGAGAATAAATAAACTAGGTACAAGTAGCCCTTAAGGGTTATGACTTAGAGCCATGTCTTGCTAACCATCTGGGGCTCTGTTGCATACCTGTGTATGGGCAAGGAGAGAGAAAGGACAAAACCAGTTTATAGAAAGGGACAAATCTGGATGAACAGAATCCCCTTAGAGTTGTGACACAATTGTCTGCAACTGCTCTGCTAGCATCAAGTGCCTTCTACTGACACTTTTTTGGGAGTATGCAAGTGTGACAAAGTTAATAGCAAAGGGCAGCTACACTCATTAGCTCATTCCAGCTTTAGAAGCATGACAGGAGGGACCTTTTCTGAAGCTGGGTCCAGATGAAGAAAACAAAAAGGAAAAAAGTCTGGTGGATTACATATAAAAATGGAGGGAGAAAAAATCCTTCAGGGAACTAACAGAAACTCCAAAATTTCTTATTTTCAGAATATCAAGAACAAGAAATCTGCCAAGACTCACTGGCTGATCTATTTATGTCAGGTTTTTAAAAGAAAAACAAAACAAACAAAAAAAGCCCCGAAAACAAGATCAAGACTATCCCCACCTAAACATTTTAACCCCTCAAGACAACAAAGCCATTGCAAAGAAGCAGAGTTGTCTTGCCTGTACGTTGTCCTGAAGGAAACACAAAATAGACTCAAGCTAGAAGGATTTTTGTAGAACTCAGGAGATGTCTGAAATTCAAACATCTATGAATGTTATTATTGAGGAAAGAGACGCGCCAGGGGAGATTGGGATGGTGAATGCAATTTTTTATAAAATAAAAGGAAAAAAGGCCAGAATCAGACCTTTTAACTCGTGCGTTTTATAATTGGAGAACTTCTGTGGTTAGAAGTGATCTCTGAAGACTGTCTAGTCCAATCCCTTCCAAAACAGGGTCAACTAGAGCTGCTGGTTCTGTACCATGTCAAGTTGGGCTCTGAGTATCTCCAAGGATGAAGACTCTTTAACCCTTCTGAGCAACCTACTCCAGTGTCTGACCATTTTCACAGTAAAAATGTTTTCTCTTGCATTTAAACAGTGTTTCCTGTCCTTCTGTTTGTGTCTATTACATCTAGTCCTGCGACTGAGCAGCACTAAGACACTGGCTCCATCTTTATTGGATGATAAATACTGCCTCCTATCAGTATTCTACAAACTGGCAAGATCCCCCTGAGCCTTCTTTTTTGAGATGGAGTACTCCCATCTCTCAGTTTCTGCGATCAGCTTAATGGTCCTTTCTGCATTCCTGGTCCAGTACCTCCGTGACATTCTTGTTCCGGCAGAGCCCTGACCCATTGCCCCGCATGAGTCTCACCGGGGCTGAGTGAGGGGATTATCTCCAATAATCTCCCGTAGCCGTGCTGAGGAGCTGGCAGCCGCCTCCGGAGCGCACCCCGGTGCTGTGGGCCGCCTCTGCCGCAAGGGTGCATTGCTCGCTCACGTTCGGCTCCGTGGCTGCCCGCAGCTCCAGCTCCATCCGCAGAGCTCCTTCCCAGCCCTCGGCCCCGGCTGCGTCCTGCTGCACGGCCAGACGCTGCGTTCCCTGCGCTGGTTGCCATCAGCAGATTTCTGCAGCTTGGCGATGTCTCTGAACACCAGCACAGCCACCAAGGTATTGCCTGCTCCGTCCGATTCTGTATCGCCTGCAGACTCGCAGGGGGTGCTCCATCCCACCGTCCAAGCCCTCCATGTAGATGTTAGCCAGCCCAGTGCTGATCTCTGGGATTCGCCACTAATGACTGTGACAGAGGTCTCCCGCTGGACCTCATGTCACTGATCACAACCCTTTGAGCCCAGTAGCTCAGCTAATTTTCAGTTTTCACTATTTATTCAGTACTTCATCAACTTCTCAGTTTTCACTATTTAGTCAGTACTTCTGAGGATGTAATGGCAAACAGTGCTAAAAACCTCCCTAAGGTCAAGATGAGCAACCACCCCTGCCCTCCAGCAGCCAGTAATCTCATGGTAAAAGGCTACTAAGTTGGTCAAGTATGATTTCTTCTTTATAAATCCCTGATGACTACTCCAAATCACTTTTTGTCCTTCATACGTTCGGCAATGATTTCCAGATTTATTTTTTCCACAAGTTTTCCAGGGGTTTAGATGACTGGCTGTAAGTTTTCCAGATCCTCCTTCTTGGCCATCTTGCAGACAGGAGTTACATTTGTTTTCTTTCAGACCTCAGAATTCTCTCCTGAGCACTATGACCTTCTAAAGACAGCCTAGAGTTGCCTAGCAATGACATTGGCAATCTCCCTCAGCATTTGTGAATGCATCCCATCAGGGCCAATGAACTTCTGTACACCTTGTTTGTTTCAGTGTTCCCTAACCTGATCCTTCTTCATCAATAGTAAATCTTCTTTGCTTCAGACCCCACACTGGTCTGGTCTCTCAACTCTTGCATATTTATTATTTATGCTTGAGTTTAATCAGAAGCCCCTTGTTTATCCTTGGAGGCATCCTGTCACCTTTACCTGATTTCCTGCTCATGGGGATGGACCAATCTTGAGCTTGGAGAAGGCAATCCTTGAAAATCAACCAGGTGTTGCTGGCCCTTCTTCTCTCCAGGTTCATATCCTGGAGGGGAAGTCTTTAAAAAAATCAATTTCCTAATTCCATGAGTGACATCTGTACAAGATACATTAGCAGATTCTATATTAAAGGAAATAACAGATACATCAAGATGATTTGTTTAGAAGGAGCCAATATTGCTTTCATTGGAAGAATTGCACTTCACAGTTGTGTTGGATTGTATTGGAATTCTTTAGGAGCAGTGACAGCATGCTGATAAGGCACTGATTGATATGTTCCCTCAGGGTTTCCAAAGGTATTTAAAAAATCCTTCACTACAAACTTTTGAAAGGTACTAAGCAGCCACATTTAGGAGAGAAATCCCGGGGCTGGGTAAGTCAAAGATGGGCACAGGGGGTAAAACTTCCAGTTCTCCCAGCAGGAGAAAGTGCCCACCAGTGTTTCAGGGGATCCTCTGCTGCCCAGCACATCCACAAATGAAGTGCAGGATGGAGAGCCAGAATATAAATAAAAATGCTGATGGTGGAGTTATTTAATTGCAAGGACCAGCTACAAACTGGCAGAAAGAAATTCAAGGTATATTAGTGTAAAGTGAGGCAAACAGGCAAACTTACCATCTCACATAGAACCAAGGATTCTGAGCTGTTAGGCTAGAGAGATTTCTTGATTAGTATCAACTCAGAGCTCATTAGCAATCAAAAAACAAAACTAACCTTTGAAGTTAATAAAACAGAGACCATCATTATGGCAGCAGAGTATGGTGTGCCTACATCTTGAGTGCTGTGCAGAGTTCTCTCTCACACTATCAAAAGAGAACCCCATAAAATTGACAGAAACATCTGCAGAGCTGATTATACTTCAAGAGTAGACCTTGGCCCTTCAGTATCCTTCTGTCAAGTACAACAGAGAATTTGAAGGGTGCTTGATTTTTCACAGAGGCTCAAGTAGCACTTGTTGATGCTAAAGTATCATTAAGGAAAAAAAATCAGAGGTTTCTAGCAGTATAAGCAGCAAGCTTCCTAGATTGGCAAAATAAATACAACACAAGCATTTAGGAACTACTAGAAAAAATTAATTCAATTCTTTATTCTTTTCAAAGCTGCAGAAACATTTTTATTGCTTGATATTGAGGTAAGGCACGTCAATGGCTTTATCTAAAAATTTATCTTGCATGCCCTCAGCTAATCATTTCAAAAGGTAACTGACTTATTATCATAACTTCTATAAAACAACTTCTTTATTAAATAAGTTACACAATACACACACACACACAAAGTTCTGGTTCTATAGCATAATTATTTTGACAGAGAAACACAGGAAACTTTTCCCAGAATTTACTTCAGGGCTTTTTATTCCAGCCAGCATTTTCTATTTCCACTTAAGGAGGACAGAAGACCAAGAAATAGTTAAGCTCAGATATGCTTTATAAACCATTAATTTCAATTACCAACCCAAATACCATAAAGACCTACAGAATCATCTCAAATTCACATAGTTGCTCATTTCCAGGATTTCATGGGGCTAAGAACAGATGTGTGTCAGAAATCAGGAAACTGGCTCCATTCCTTTGGGATTTTTTTTTTTCCAGAATGGAAGCAGGGGGGAGGGAAGGTAAAGAAGAAAAACAATTTGACTGAAACATCACTCTTTCTCCTGTCTTAAAAAGCAGCAGAGGCTTTGAGCAGAATGGCAACATCAGCTACAGCAGGCAGCTCCAGATAAGGGTGCAGATGTACAATTATCAGCTCTGATAAGTCAGGGATCAGAGCTTTTTGTCTTAGCGTTGCCTACAGCACTTCCTTTCCCAGACACACTACAACCAGATTAGGAAAGATAGCAGATAAGACATAACAGTGCACAGGATAGTTCAATAGTGTATGCTTTGAGCACCAGCAGAGGAACATTATTACTGCTGTAAGCAAACTTCCTTTTCAGTACTTCCAGTATCTTGTCCAACACTGAGCCATGTGTTATAAGACAAAATAATCCTCACTTTACCATTCTTCCCCCCACCTTTTTTAAACTCTATTCTGCACAAAATCTTCTTATAATGCTTCAAAATTTACAGTGTTCCAACTAGCAAGTTGCTACTGACACACCTGGTAGCAGGGAAGTCTTATAAAAGGACAAGTTGTTAATGCAACTTCTTACTCTTAGTAGCCTTAGACTGACAAAAAAGGTTCTTTATTTCAAGGAGTATGTGAGTAGTTCACATTTTCCATATCAGAAGCAGCATACTTACTGAAATTAGGTACATCTAAGAACAAGTTAAATAGACCACTGACACCCTGTATTTATTTTTCTGCATTAATTGATTTGTAATACATACTCATTCCTTGGTTAGTGAAGAGGAAAAGCTGAAGTGCACTACCCTAGCTGGTGTCAAGAACTACTCATATTTGACATTTTAAAAATACCAAAAGGTATTATGCATAAAGAACCTGGCAAAAGCAGACCCTTGTTTTTACTTCACTTACTTACAACCAACAATTTTTCTGCACATCACAGTTCCTAGTGAGCAAGGCAGCACACAACACATCAACCAGAAAAAACCATGTCTGCCAACATCATCTTTGCCACTATCCCCTTCCAGGGTAAAACCCCACAGTTTCATTAAATCTCTCTATTTTTAATTTTCCTATATCAAAACAGTTCGGGGTATTTTTTTCCAGCATAAAAAACAGCAACAAAACTTTTAGATCACACAGTGGCAGAATTAATTATGTTCAGAGGAAGGCCAGAGAGAAAGAAAAGTCAACAGAAGGAATACAAAGAGTGCTGAGTTTTCCTAGAGGCGCTGCCTGAGGGCCCTGAGGCTGGGGAGCAGCTGGTCTGCCCTCAGACGCTCCTCTGCGTTGGCCTTCCAGCAGCAGCTGATGATGCTGTGCAGGGCCCGGCCCACGGGGGACTCGTGGAACTCCGGGGCGGCCAGCGACGGGCGCAGGGTGTAGGCGACCACGGCGTAGAGCACGTGCTGCCGCTCGCCCAGGTACGGCTGCTCCCGCGTCACCATCTGCCACAGGGTGATGGCAAACGAGTAGATGTCCGCCTTGGCAGTGACCCTCTCCCCCTTGAGGAGCTCGGGGGCACGGTGGGTGTACGTGCCCCCTTGCTGGCAAGCGCGGGCGCTCTGGGACGAGCCCGCCTCCAGTTTCTGGGAGCACCCAAAGTCTCCAATCTTGCACACTCCCTGCTCAGTGATGAAAACATTTGCAGGCTTCAGGTCCAAGTGTACAATGTCCTGTGAGTGCAGAAAGGCTAAGCCTGTCGTGATGTCACAAGAATAGCACACAGTCTCGTCCATGCTCAGGGCCTTCCCTCCACATCCTTCTTCCTCATCCTCCCCCTGTCTCCATGCATCCCCAGTGCCATAAATGACATGGTGCAGAGTGATGTTACCCACATACTCCATGATGATGGTGCCCAGGCTGTTGTCACTGGCTGGGGCACAGGTGCTGGCAGCCACCACACGTACCACATTGTTGTGTTGGAGCTGGGCCACGTTCAGCTCAGCCCAGAAGCTCTGCCGCGACGCCAGCCGGTTTTTGCTGCTCTTCTTCACCTGCTTCACAGCCACTGTTGCACCATGGTAGGTGGCTTTGTAGACAGAGCCAAAGCCCCCAGACCCCAAGGGCTGCAGGAGGCAGAGCTGCTCCCAGTCAATGGAGCACCAGGACAGGCGTGAGGGCAAGCGGCGAGTCCTGGCTGAGGAAGCTCCCCCCAAAAAACTTTTGCTGTCTTTGCCAGGGATAACTAAAGGGCTGCTGCAGGGGCGCAAATTTGCAGAGGGGGAATACTCAAAAGAAAGAAAACAATTAAGAGGAATAGGTGATGGCATAATATGAAGGAGAAAACAACAGGCAGCTACTAAGACAGAAGACTACCAAGCTTCCCTGCTAGAAAGGACTCCAAACCACCTTCCAAAGCCTTTTATCCTCCCTTCACCATTTTCCCTCCCTCCCCCAAATGAACTGCATCTGTCCCAACTGTCAGAACCAAATCAGGTTCACCTGGAAACATTCTTCTCCAGCCCTGAAGCAAATCTCTAGAAAATCAAGGCAAACAGATTTAAAGCTAAAAAATTATTAACTCATAAGTATTTCACATCATTTCTAATCTCAAAAGAAAAAGAAACATGTTCTGCCCATTGAATGCCTCTAGCAAAATGCCCCAGGAATAAATAAAGCAGTGAGAGGTGATTGCATTTCACCATGGCTCCCGGCAGGAATGATCAGCATCAGGTGCATTAAACAGCTCAGTCTTTCTCAGTGGAAGCAGCTGAAGTGGTGAGTGCTAATGTTTGATGATGCCGTGGCAGGCATAAATATAAAACTGTGTTTGTAGGACCCTACCACTTAAACATAACTGGGACAAGGGGACTAGTTTGGGTGCTCAGCTTTGCCCATGCAGTACTGCAACCTTATTAGCAGCATAAAGACAAATTATTGTTGTGTATCATCCTTTGGATACAGTAACTAGAATTACACATAAGTATTTTGTCATCTTCCCATCACACCCCATGCAGTATACTACAGGTGTGTATTTTATTTCTGGATCCTTCTTAGAAAAATTATTGCTCAATTTACAGAGCTGTTCTGGCAGAAATCAAAGAAACATAATTTTGTGTTAGTGGTCCATGTGGTTTTTAAAGGGCTCTTTTGAATTTTGACCCTCTCACATATTTGCAGTGCTAACTGCCATAGTGCTTGGTACCAGCTGTACTGCCCAGACAGCAGAGCACCCTTATGGGACCTATACAGTTGAGGATTTTTGAATATTCCAGTATCTTTCTGTACATGATGACAAATATTTTGGAAAGCTTGGAAGCCATTTCCTACCTCCTCACTCTTCAGATTTTTCAGTACAGATTCTGCCATGGGACTTCAGACTGACAGTGCCTCTTTCTCCAGGGTTTCTTTTTGGGAAGCACTGACTGCAGACAGTCCTGGTGTTTTCTTTTCATTTTTGTTGGTGGTTTTTTTTGGTGTTTTTTTCTTGTTTTTTTGTTTTGTTTTGTTTTGTTTTGTTTTTTTTAATCTGGATGTGTATAATGTAGATAGCAGACTGCTGAGAGGGGGTTACAAGAGTACCCAGACCATGTGCAAGCAGAACTGGAGTGTTCTCCTCCTTGAGATGGGTTCAGTTTTTCACCCTAACACACAAACCTGACGTCCCAAAGTGATTTCCTGACCCTCCCTGAACTCAAGATCAGCGGGACCAGGGAGTCTCAAAGACATCACTCCTCAGTGAATCAGTGATGCAGATCTTCCCTAGTACTGACATTTAGGACAATCAGGAGAAATTTGCAGCATCAATTCACAGGCAAACGAACTTGGACCACAGCTGAGTGGGAATGGAGAATTTGGGTTATCATCTGGCAGTATGAACAGGCTGGGGGAGATCTAGATGAACAGGTGCTAATAGGACTTGGTAACAAGTGAGAGTGCAAGGACTAAGGGATGCCGAGAGACCTCCGAGGGTGGGACAGTTCCTGCAGATGGGACTGCCTGACAACACCAGGCTCCTCCTTCCTGCCCCCTCCCAGAAGGGACTGTGGCAGTGCAAGAGGGCCCAGGAGCCACCAGGTGCTGCCACAGCCCGTTGTATAGCATGAGCCAGCCAAGTAATATCCTACTGCTACCCCCGCTTTGGGGCACTTCTCTGGCTCATCATCAGTTACTCAGGGATGTTTTGGGGGTGGGGGAGGACCAGAGGATCTTTAGTGTGGTTTTAAATATGCAGTGAAATAAGCCATGGAGACAACAGGTATTAACTTTCCTTTCTTGAGTAGTACTAAGGTGTTAAGCCTGTATGTAAAGTCCTCATTTCCAATGTTTGCAGAGAATGTCTTCTAGGCAGCTAAGTTGTGGTGGAAATGAAAAGCTGCAGAAAGTGGATGAAGCTACATGAGAGAGGAAAGATCTTTATGCCTGTTTTCTGAGTGCTAGTAGGGCTCCAGCTCTTCAACAGGCTTCTGTGCCATACAGCATATAAAAGCACCAGAAAGACATTTCTGCTCTAAATTCTCCAAGCCTGTTTTCGCCAGGTTATGGTGGCAGTGAAGTTCAAAGGGAAAGCTGAATGTGGAGAGGCACAGGTAGAAGGATGTGTGGATGAAGACTGAGCACAGACCTGTTAAGCTGACAACTATAGCAGCCTTTCTGATGATTGTGAATGCCATAAGACAGTAATAAAATCTATGTTCATAAAATAGACAGGATTAGGCCTGTTTCCAAATTTCTTTGATTGAAATCTCATTCAAAAGGCTGTGTCAGACCTTCCATATTATTATTTTCAAATTCCATGTCCACATCTGTCAGCTGTCCTTTTGCTGCCATTTCAGGTAATTTTCTTGTTACCCTTTTCTGTCAGAAATCTTTCTGTTTTGCCCTGCCATTGTAGACATTGTTGTATTGTTTTTGGAGAATACACCAAATTTTTGAACAGGAAGAGGGGCATTCTTTGGGGTGTAAAGTGCCCCAATGTAACCTACTGTCCTGCCTCAATCTTACAGCTGAGGACCGGAGGAAGGGAATATCCAGAGTCTTTCAGTGTGAATATGATTGATTTAAATGCAAGCAGGCTTTTATTCTTAGTGAACACCATTTTCCTGTAATCCACTGATGATTTGGCCCAGTGACTTCCCAGGAGCCACAATTGCTGCAGGATGTCCACGTCAAGCTTCTTGGCCCCATTTAGCTCTGGCTTTACTGCAGGCTGGGGAGCCACCTGCAGAGGGGAGCACGGCTGCTGGGGACACACTGCCCCTTCCCCAGGGCAACCCCCAGCAGCCTCCAACCACACTGCTCCCACGGCACTGCCTTTTCCATGAGGGAAAAGGAAGCTGTAGGAGCCAGAAGTCATCAGTACAGAGTGCAATAGGAGTTTTTACAAGGGACAGGGGGAAAGCACACAGTCTGTGTTCCGTGGGCTCCAATATGTCACAGCTACAATAAAATCAGCATCAATGGGTTTGTTCCAAGCTTGCGTGTTGCATTTCTGCAAGTAAAACATACCTGTGCACCCAGTGCTGCACCAGCTGCCCCATCTAGTCTGTGCTTCTGGATAAGAAGGAATACAGAATCTCACTTGCTTCCCCCATTCTTATTTCACTTGCATATCAGGAATATAGAAACCCTTTGTTTGCCATTGTTCTTAGTTACCACTGCTGTTTGTTTGGTCACTGCACAGGAGGAATCAGCCCTGATACCAAGGGCCTTAAAGGGCAGGCATGGATGTAACCCAGCACAAGACAGGGCACGTACCAAACACCAGCTTTGTTTTCATCAAGGTGCATCACTCTTGTGCTTAATAGCCAGTTTTGTCTAAAACAGGAGAGGAACAGGGCTGGGGATTGGAACTGACTTCAGAGAGTTTAGGAGTATATAGCTTTATATATATATATTCCTCAATGATTAATTTATTTGTACATTTGGTGGTTGTACTATGTAACAATCCCTTGAAGGCTTGGCTATCCAGAGGCTTCTAAGAACTGCCTTACAATACAGAGGTAGCATTGTGTTTCTAATAGGTTACTTTGTAACCTTGCTAAAGGAGCCAAGTGCAGCTCTTCAGTACTTAAATTACAGTCCCACTCAAAGGAAGACAGTTCCATAGCCAGTGGCTTAGTGACTTCTGAGAGGTTTTCTTCTCTGTTTGAAACCAAGTTTTATTTTTTCTTCTTCTACTGTTAATCCCTCTGATCTCAGTTTAGGATTTGATGATGAACCTACATTCTCCTCATGCACAGAGTTTCATAGTCCAAGTGTTGCTTCCAACCACACCTCATAGACCTCAAATGATATTCAGAGTTGCCTGAAAGGAATTCTGATATGATCAATTGCACAGGTGTACGTGATAGCATTGTCTGGAGCCAGTCCCTACAGAGGCTTGCTCTGAAGATAGGCCACTGATTAACAACTTGTTTTGTGTTTTTTTTTTTTTTTTTTTTGTTTTTTTTTTTTTTTTTTTTTTTTTTGTTTTTGTTTTTTTTTGTTTTTTTTTTCACTACAAGAACAAGCCAGAAAAGAAAAGAATCCAGTTCATGTTTCAGAGTTTGGCTGTTTTGGTGAGACAAATGACACCTTGGAACCACAAACAAGCAAGTTTTCATTAAAGCAATGAAAGGTAAACCCAAATGCAAGGAAAAAGTACATCTGCAAGAACTGTGATGCTGTTTTACTGCTGAGACATAATAATAATAAACATTTTAAAAGGTTAAACCCTAGTTTATAAATAATAAGATCAAGTTTCAAACACACATTGCCAAACAGCTGTTTGATGCTTTTTTTCCTTCACACTAAGGTTACTCCATGTGTTCAAGAGCATGAAGCAAAGGCTCTTCTTACCTGAACACAATGAGGTTTTAACTGGAGGCACTGGGAAGGCAGGTGAGGTTTCACAGCTAATTTACAGGGGGCTCAGTGACCAAGGTGGACCAGGGATAACAATCTGAGTCCTGCTGCTGCAGATTAATACTACAATTTCAAACGAGCACCTTGTGACAAGCTAAAAGAATCCAAACTTAGGGAGAGAGACAATGAAATGTAAACTGCAGGCTCTCACGCACAGCAGAATTTTCTGGCCAGGCAAAGACCAATACCTATCCTGGCAGGTTGACTGCTGTCACGTGGCAGGCACCTTGTGCAGTATTTTCAGCCAAATTGTCCAAGACTGGTTTTGCAGTCTTGCCCCTGGAGCAAAGCTGACTTTGCTGGGTACAGGGAGATGCCAAATATAGTGGTGGAATTTAAGACTTGTAGCTTAAGGACTAGGAAACAACTTCAATGCTTAATGAGCAAAATTAACCATGTACAGCAAAGGACCCAGGGGGGTAATGTCAGAGCTAAGCTGAGCACTGGAGGCTGCTGATTGCCAGGTACATGGATTTAATGCTGATGCCTAGACTGATGCCTAAAGGGGTGAGTCTCTCCCAGCAGCTTGCACAACCCCACTAACAACAGATCACACCCAGCTCTGGGATGTGTATTAAATACACTGCCATGACAAATGTGGTGGCTCCCTGCAAACACCACCTCTTTGGAGGGTTGTAGGGTGGAAGAGAATCAGCTAAATTTGGTGGCTCTGAAGTGGTGGCCTGGATACTCTGGTGGGGCATAGCAAATTCTCAGAGGTGCCATAAATCAAAAGGTTTTAAGCCCAACATTAAAATGGGTCATACAATTCAAATACATTATTGCAAGGCTTTCAGTGAGTAAGCAGAAGCTTCCTGTAAAACACTGCTGAATTCAGCCCAAGACGAACAGAGCATATAAAGTATGGGGCAACCCTGTAATACTTCACTGGTGTAAGGAGTCAAACACTGACAAAGTAAAATGAGACAATTTTCAGGTGAGACTTAAGAAAGTTTGGGACTTTAGTCTGTGTTTATTTGTCATGAATGTTTGATATTTGATAGTCTTATGTTACAGCTCAGATGTAACCCACTTATGGTATGCCCCTAAACCCTAACCAAAGTCGGTATTTTATTTTTATTTTCAATATAAGTACTTGTGAAGGAACTTTAAGGATTTACCCATGACCACGTGTGTGTAACAATTTAACACAAAATCCAGTAAGCCAGAGTTGAGCCTAATTTCAGAGGCACAGCCTATAGAGCTTTTCTGCTGAAATTGTATCTAGGACTACACATTGTATCTAGGAGAGCTGACAAACACCTTCCTCACTGGAGTCTGTGCACCCTTTAGATAAACTGCTGTCTCTCAAAGATTAATCAAGTACTTGGAAGAAGCTCTGCCGGCCTGCCTGGGAAGCCACACACTGTGCTAACTTGGGGATACCTTAATAAACAATATGATTCACTTTGGATTTGTAAAACACAAACACTTTAGACTTAAACATTTTGGAGGAAACCAAAATGAAAAAAACCTGAAGTTAATTTAGCAACTGTTCCAGCTTGGATTACTTTCCCATGCATACATGCATGCACACATACATGTGCACACAAAATATTCACCAGAGTTCAAGCAATGTACTGATTTTTAGGAACTGTGACTTTTCAGGTTTTCTGCACTACTTAGCACACATCAAACAGAGATCTGACACATGAAAGTGACACTAAACCATTCTTTGTACGTGGCAGTTCAGTGCAACAATGAGAATCAGCCCCACAGGTAAAATATCAAGGGATCAATTCAAATGATTTCCAGCTCAGCCACAGCAGGCATTACCATGGCTTGTTCTCAGAAAGCTCAGCTGGCAGCTGATGTCTTTTCAGTCACCTCTCAGGCAAACCAGCTCTGTAGCTGGTGATCTTGTGATACAAATATCCCCAAACGTAAAAACGCTGAGTGATGACAATGACAATGAAGAATAGGATTGTTCACTATATTTTTTACAAATACTTATTTCTCTGAAAATGTTCATTACTTGAGGACATGCAGATCAATAAATCAATAAATAAATGTATAGAAAGATAAAAATACCAGGCAAAGGGTTACATCTTTATTAGGAGAAGAGAACTTTCATACTGAATTACCTGGGATATAACACACAAGCAGGAACTTGAAACTTCACACTACTGCTGGGGTTTGTAATTTTCAATACCATTATCTCTGGTGTTGTTCAAAACAGAAATACAGTGTTGCTGTTTATTTGCTAAAGGCCTCAGCTTACACTGATAAGCACCAGTTAATCTTCCAAAATGCTTCTTGAACTATTAAGTACAGACTCAATTTTGTAACAGAGTTTATCTTGCTGTCCTGCTTGCTGCCTGTGTGTGATCGCCAATCCTTCTGTGCCAACTACAGCAGCTGCCACTTTGGAAAACTTAATTTCTATCCGGTTTTATAGAATGTTTTGATTTGCAAGGCAGGGAAACCAACAGCATGTAGCTGCTCAGTTCTTGCTCATCCAGCAGTAGCTCTGTATCAGTTCTATTTCTCTGTCAAAAACCAGTTTTCACCCTAGGACATGCTTGTACGCGGAAAGAAAAAGAAGGTGTAAAGAATGAGGAAAAGTGAAGGGGACTCCTGGAGGACAGTGAGACCAGCTACAGAGGATACTGTAGAACCATTTTCTGTACCTTCTTATGCAAGTTTTGGAAAGAAGTGGTTACAGGAGAGACAGAAGGGAAGATGTCTGTGACTCTGAATTTAACAAGGAAATTCTGGAGGGACTGCATCAAGAGATCTCTATATAACACACAGATGTCATCTGTGCAATCCCATTCCAATTACTGCAGAGGCTGATGGAATTTCTAGAGGCTATCTGCTTGGAATGAGGGCATATTAAATCAGTTACAGTGGGTGAGACCAGCTAGGACAGCAACACAGTGAATGGGGTGGTTTTCTCTTGAGGGTGTGTGTGGGGGGTATGTGTCTGTGGGTTATAAATTGTTTTGCAGAGTACTTCATATCATAGAGCATGTGTTGAGCTTTTGATTCTCAAAATAACAAGGCCAACCCTCTCAAACAAGTTAGAAACCTGTGGCACAGAAGTGATAAGTCAGCTCAGAGGAGTGGGGTAGGGATCACAAGAAAGGAAAGATGTCTGCATGTGGAGAAGGTGAAAACCACCAACTCTAACAATCATTTCTCTCCAGCTGGGTTACAGCAAGGAACCTAAAAAGCCAAGATTTGGGAAAGAAAGGAACTCAAAAGCAGGGAAACCCAGACAGTGCTAAAGATGTTAACAAACCATGTTCCAAAAAGCAAAGAAATGTGAAATGCTACTCTTTTACTTTCCTGGCCAACAGTCTATGCTGGGGAACACCTGTGGAATGAGCAGAGGTAACTCTCTGCAGTTGTGTGCAGGCTGCTTGTCTGGCTGTGAGGCACCTCTTCCCCAGGCATCAGCCTGGCTTCTTCAGAAGTCACTGCCAGGCCAGACAGACATCTATGGGATCATCTATGGGATCATCTATGGGATCAAAGCAACTGAGTTTCTCCTGGAAATACTGCAGAGAGGCATCCAACATACTGTGTCTAGCACATGGCACGCCCTCAAAGTTTGTCCTGCAAACTACAACAAACAATGCATGAGACTTGCATGGATCTGACATGATGGGGAATCACCTACGTGTCCCAAAGGAATGGTCCCACTATGGACACCCCATACTTACCTTCCAGTGTCTCACAGTGTTTCAAAGCACAATTTGATGGCAAACTCAACTGCTTCCTTCGGTTCAGGTCTGTCTTGTCACAGACACAGCAGCATCATCCCATTTGTTCCTTGGTGAAATCATGAAACACAGATATTTATGCCTTAAGATTTTCTGAAAAAATGACATTTTACCAGCCATAAATTATAAAGACAGTTATGCCTTTGCAAACTACTCCCAGCAAAACTGGATGGACTCCGTAATTACTTCTTGCAATCCCAAACATGCAGATCAAGATTATCTATTGAAATGCCAGGCATAAGTTATTCATTAACTAAAACCATTCTGTAATTTTATTGATATATTTTGTGGAGTTCACATATTTTTGTACAGCAAACGTAACACTGTAGGCCACAAGAAGCTGCAGCACTATTGTTTAATAGCAGCAAGGTATATTTTATAATCAGGGTATGTGGACAATAAATAGTCTGTTTCTTTGGATGTGAATGTTTAAAATGAAGTTCTGCTGCAGCTTCATAACGTGATTGCTATTTTACAGAGCTTATACACAAAAATATATATGCAATCTTTTTGTCTATATTTTATACAAATACAACAGTAGTTTGTGAATACATTTTAAAGTACATATACATGATAAGCAACTCAATTTCCCATATCACAGGATAGCAAATTTTAAATGCAAGAAACATATACAAATTCAGTCTGGAATGCAGGGTTTTCTGTGTTCTTTTTTTTTTCTCTATTTTTTTCCGACTCAAAACTTTTATCATTAAAAACATTTTAGCATACAAGTCCAAACAATTTTTCCAAGACCAAACAATTATAGCTAAAAATATCATTTCAGCAATCTGAGTCAGGTTTGGGTGTGACATCATTCACCAATATACTCTTCCCAGTTTTTGTCTAAGGCTTTTAGTAACATATAGTATGTTCTTCACTCCACACCATACAAAAAGCCCACATTTAACATTAACTAGCAGTCACCTATTTTTGTGAACAAGAGCTGGGCTTGTCAGCGTTTAAATTTGCATGTCCAAAATTTTACTTTTGCAAGTGCATATGAATACATTGTGGTGTTGCACAAAAGTTCATTAATGACAAATTAAGTCACAGTATAAAAATATATCATACAACTATAGGTCTAGTATAGTCCTTTTTTTTCTATGGGTAAAAATACATCTGAATGAGACAGGGAGGTTTGTAGCACCATGAGAGGAGTTGTATCCCAAGTTACATTAGCAGCATGATCCAATATAACAATATTGCAGGAGTGTTTCTGAGGAGATAAACATTCACTCTGGTTCAACTGTACCACTGAAGCTTATACTGAAAAGTGTTTACATATGATTAGCAATAGTTCTGTGTCACTTCCAGGGCTAGATAACTGTTATCAAAAGACACTGCCTTCCAACAAAAGTAAGACACCCTTATTGCATAAAAGCTTTGGGACTACCCAAACACATTTTGAACTACTGTGGCATTACTTGTAAGTTGAGCATGATGCTAAGTAAGCTGTGGTTTAAACTGTACACTGGGGGGAAGCAGGATGGGCAGCTAAGCCTATAATGGTTTACTACATACCAGATAAGTACATATATTTCAGAGGCTTATCTATAGACTGAGAAGAATACAGGAGAAGCTGCTAAACCAGTGTATGAGACAGACATAACAAAGGATGCAGGATCCCCATAGCATTTACGGATGCAGGATCAGGCCCAAAGTTAACTTCAGACAGCAGCATAGCGATAGGATGTGATAAAAAAAAATGTATCAAATACTGCATGTTAAATATTTTTGACAAAGTTTACCATCAAGAACTCCAGAAGACAGTTTGCAAATGGTGAGGACAAACTCCTAATTGTTTTTGACTGGTATTTAAAATGGCAGTAGAAGACAGTGTAGTTTGAAACATGTAAACCTAGTAAAAACCATTGTAAAACCCTTAAGAAAGACACACTGGTTCTGTGCAATATAGCAAATTGATAAGAAAACACTGTAAAAATGTACCTGTTTAAAATTACAATGTCTACCATTTTGTACACAAAGCATTATACCAAAGGCCTACATATATGTAATCTAATGGCACTTGAAACAAATTATAATAAAAGGTTTTATAATAAAAAGCATAACCTGTAAGAAATTTTCTTAAAAGGTTTAGGTTTTCTTTTTTGAAAGTGCTATATCTTGTAATATGTGTAACATAGAGGTTGACCAAGCTTTATTTTAAAAAATATTGGCCTATAATACAAGTTTAGCTCACTAGGCAAATGATCCTGAAAATATGTACTCTTAACATTCATTATTAGCTTAATAAAGCAATCAGCTCTGGCTCATGTTTCAGTCAGTATATGGTTTTTAAAAACCGCTACTGCCAAATTAACAATAAATCACTCTATTCGACAATTTACTACTAAATAAAGCACAAGCAACAAGTACACAAAAATATATATATTTAAAAAAAAAAAAAAAAACAACAACAAAACAACCTTACTAGAAGTTTAGAAGTTGCACAAAGAGTGGTGCATGATCAGCCAGCCCTCCCCCCTCCCACCAAGAATCCACGGGAAATCAAGAAAACGGGTTTTAAAAACTGATGGTTTAGTAGTGGCCAATAGTGACTGCCTAAGTGATGCTCAAAAGCACTCTGGTGGTGTTGGTATTGCTTTAAGGGTCAGTCTGCTTCCATGTTACCCTACATCCTAGTTCAGCTGCAAACACTCTGGGTGCAGCCACCCACTGAAACCCTGACTGAATGAGGTTCAATATCTTGTCTGAGGTCTCTATTTCTCAAGTGAAATGTATATCTAACACCAAGTGAAATGTCAATCCCTTTTCAGGAAGCTAAGGCACAAACAAGGTAGTAAGGGTTCTGGCTACGCACTAAGAAACGGGCGTTGGCAAAGTGTCTGTGGGTTTTGGTTTTCACAAGGTCTTTCAGCAGCTGAGGCCGATAACAAGTGGCTCCAGACTAGAAATTTGTGTGTCACAGGCTGCCCAGGGAGGGCAGCGCTGCCTGGCCACACTGCTGGGCCAGCTGCAGGATGCCAAGCACCTGCAGCTTTCCTCTGCGGCAGGAAGAGTTGCAGATGCTCGGTTCCACATGGGACATAACTCACTGCAGGAATTAAGTCCATTTATCTTCATCTCAGATTAAAAGGATTGAGAATAAATCCAAGTTTTTCTTAGATGCGTTACAGTCGTTCATGTAAACTAGAGCTACATTCAGTTGCATTCAGCTTGTGCTCTGTTCATCTGTGTTTTTCTTTCCTTTAGAAAGGTGAATGGAAAAAAAGCAATATTGAACAAATCATTCAACTAAAGATGTAAGCAAGCGAGCAATCTGTTTCACAGAAACCAGAGGAAGCAGTCGTGAAGCAGAGCTAAACGCCCACTTTGAGATAACCTGCTCCTAAAACCAAAATCTAGGAGTAGTTTGCAGAATTTCAAAAGGTATTTTCCTTATTAATACATCCTTATTTTAATGCCTTTGGAACACAAACACATTTATAAAAATGTTATTTTTCAGTAATAAAATTTAAATACACATATGTATAAAATAGTAAAACTACACCTGCATATTGCTCCTAGCATTAAAAAAAACAGTAGGAGCTACTGATAAAACATCCGGAGCATGAGCTCCTTAAATGGGAGCAACTTTTGTTTCTGTGAAGTATATTTAGTTTAACCACTTAAAACCTTGTATGAATTCTCATTATTCATAGTTTGAGAGATACTAATGTACTTGAGTTCCATTTTTTAATTCCTTGTACAAAAATGACAAGGAAAATAATGTTATTGTTGAATTACAGCAAATCTAGTTTGCTTTTATGCATCACAGGGTTGGTTGTTTTTTAGGGGTTTTTTTTCCTCTTTTGGTTATTAGGGGTTGGGGAATAGAATATATATTGCATTAGGTAAAAGTGGTGTAAGCAATATGCTTTTACTTCACTCCTAAGAGTCCTGTCTTTAAATCTTGGCAATGGGCAAAAAGTCCCTAACCAAGTACCCAGGTGTAGAAAGTGTGATTAACATCTAACTTGTTGCTTAGGAGGACATAACACACCATGTAACACAACTGAAAAGATCACTCCAATAAAAACAAAACAAAACAAACTGGTAGTTGCAAATTTACATTCACTTTCTGACTGCACACTAGTTTTGAACTGAAAATAGGTACACACTTTCTGGCTGGACTTGATCCACCCTTTGGCGGTGGCAGCGGGGAGAAGACTGACGCCTACAAACGTGAACACACTACTGGAAGGTTCCTATGCAGTACTCTCTCTATGCTACTAAAGAGACAAAAACAGCAAGTTAAGAATTCAAACAAAAACTGCGACAAAATATTCTGCATTACTACGTTACAACACTTTTATATTTCAAGATCAGCCATTAATTTTGCCTGTTTCCCTATACCAGAGTCACGAAAGCACAACAACAGTTTCAAATTCAACTTGAAACATCTGTCATTTAGGCAAGCAGAGATTCTCTGTCGAAATTCTGTTCAGCCCTAATTTTAGAGAATTACACTAATTTTTTTTTTTTCTGTTATCCATAACAGGCCACCAAAATTTAAGCCAGAAAATGGCAAAATTCTTAACAACTTTTATAATGACTTCAATACAAGTCAAAATGCTATATATATGTACATGTGTATATATGGACTTCTATATATACACACACAAGTTTTCAGAAAAATCTGAATTCTATATTAATTTTAAAAATTTAGATTTGTCATTATAGAACAGGTCAGATGTGTCACCATTTGGGAAGAGGATTTGTTTGGAAACAGAATGCAGATTTTTTTCCCCAAATCTCAGGAATCCTTGTGATACATATTTTAAATGGATTATTTGCAAATAGTAGAATATATTAAAAGGTAAAAGTGGCAGTTCTACCACTGACATTAATAAAACAGACTAGCTGGTATGGTTGAAAAAGTTTTAAAAACGGGATGAGTTTGTGAGTTTGCTTGGGATGACTTTCTACTGAACATTTTAAATGTGTAAATTGGCAGTGAAAATGAAAACAATACAATGAGACTGTTAAAAAAAAACAACAAACCAAAGTAAACACAGCTGAGAATAAACACTTTCAAAACATTTTAAAAAAGTTAATTTAAATTTCTTACTGGCTTCATGAGATTGGTACTGTACAAAAGCAGAGAATTCATAATGTCTTATAGTAGGCACTAAGTTAAAAATGGTCACCTAAGGCATTTCTACAAATAGACAGTTAACAAGCCAGCTTTGTACATCCTATTGGAAAGCTTGATGAAATCGTGGTAGGGTGGTGGTTGTGCTTAGACTGCTTGTGAAAGCTGCTGACAATGAGTGCAGAGACCCAAGACCTATACTATTGCTAGGATCTTGTGGATCCTGGGTTTGTGGTGGGAGTTGAGTCATAGAAGAATGTGCCTCCTCTTGCGTATAACTCATCCCGAGGTTTCCCACTGAAACAGAAGGATTATAGGGAGGGCCATTTACAGGTATGAAGTTGAACAGCTGAGAGAAGTCCAATGATGGGGCATTTAGAGGTTCACTAATAGGAACGGAGCCCTTGGAAAGGGAAACTTCCCCAGACCCATCATCTAGTGGCCCTACTTGTGGATCCAGCCCTAGTTTTGATGAAGATGCTTGAGAATCCTGGGATGAAGAAGGCATACCACTTTGCAACTCCATTAGGTAACTTTCTATTTCCCCTTTCAATGGCTGTTCTTTTTCAGGCATAGAAATTGAGTATGAGGTAGTACCGAGTGGGTATTTCAACGATAGCTGGTGAGAAGGGTGGACAGACTCCATATCTATTGGACAAGGCATTCCCAATGGTAACGACGTGGCAACCATTTGGTGTGCAGATGCAGAACTCTGCATGGACTGAATCTGAGTGTTGTAGAGATTTAATTGCAAAGTGTTTGTAAATGGCTTTGATGTCAGTTCACTGGAAGGTAAAGACATCACTGGAAGCAGCTCATCCTTAATAGGCACAGAAACATTGCAGGTAAAGGGATCTAGAAGGTCCATTGGCTCTGTTTTGACCTTCAGAAGTTCCTGGTTGTGACTTTTCTTCATGTGGCGCGTGAGGTGATCCTTGCGCCCGAATCTCTGTGCACAGTACTGACAGAGGAAGTCCTTTCTTCCAGTGTGCACTACCATGTGTCTGCGGACATCCTTTCGGGTGTAGAACCGACGGTCACAGTGTTCACACTGGTGCTTTTTCTCCTTCACTCCACCCGATGACTTGCCTGCATGAGTTTTTAGGTGCTCCAGCAGCACTCCTGTGCTTTCAAAAGTCTGCAAACATACCTTACAGGTGAGGTCACCACTTGTTGCAGCATGCAAAGCCAGGTGACGTTTGAACCCAAGCTTGGTATTGTAGTTCTTTCCACATTCTTCACACTTAAAGGCCTCTTTGTTGGGATTGTGTGTATGTAGGTGATTCTTTAGGTGATCTTTTCGGTGAAACATTTTCTCACAATAATTACACTTGTGGGTTTTCTCAGGAGAATGAGTAGCCATATGCCTTTAAACACAGATATATTCTGTAAGTAATTATTTTGATCAAAAAACACATGAGCTCATTTTTTAATGGCAGCTATATACTACGCTAAGGGCTGCTTTGCAACAGAACCTTTTAACTGAAAGCATGACACTACAAAGACAGTTTGACAAATTTAAATATAGCAAACCGCGAGCCATTTCTCTTAAACTGACACTTTAGTTTTGGTGGGTCTTAGCTACGGTAACAGGGGTATATGGGCAAGTATGAAAGTACTCGTGTAAAAGTCCATAGCCAAAGAACTTTCAGTCCATACTCTTTTTCTTGTGACAATTCCTTATACAAATGAAAATTCTACGCTCATTAAAAACAAAACAAAACAAAACAAAAACAAACAAACGGAAAACAAAAGCAGAAAACAAATTAAGAAACAAAATCAAAGACATTAGCTTGCAAACTTAGGTAATTTAGAATTCTAGAAACAATCCAATAGCTACTTTAATTAACACATCCTCTCTGCAATCAGCTGAAGGCGTACAGAAATATATACTTTTACACGGCTTAACACGGCCAACATAAAATAGATAATATAATCTGAAAGATAAATAGAGTTTAATACCTTAGTAATTTGTACTTAGAAACAAAGGCCTTGGTGCAGTCTTGTTGTGTGCACTTGTAGGGCCTCTCTCCTGTGTGAGAGTATGAGTGAACCTTTAATTTCTCAACACTGTTAAAGGCCTTGTCACACAGTTGGCAAGGAAAGTTTTTTCTTGGTTTGGTTTCACCACGCTTACGTTTCCCTGAAGGGACTTTCTGGGTATCTCTTACTTCTGACAAATCACCAGGAATGACAGTGGCCATCGCAGCCTAAACCAGGCCTTCTTGTTGGACACTTGGGAATTGCCCAACTCCACTAAATGATTTAGCTTTAGATGGCTTCTCAAGTTTCATGTGGTCGTAAAAGAAAGCAAAAGGGGACTGGAAAAAAAAAATAAGAAACAACTAGTTTGTAACTAAACTTAGATTTTGAAGTTTACTTGCTATGTGATGCTTCTGAATAAAACTTAAAAATAAAGTTAGGTTCAGCTGGTCTAACGTAATACCTACAGGTTTCTTTATACTATTTGCTGCAACTCTTAAAATGCATTGCTCAGGATGAACAGATCCACATATGCCCTGAGATCACACCTCACAACTTTCCCCTCAAGCACTGATGGAGAAGAGCAGAGTTTCTGTCAGATCAAGGGAGGCATCAGGCAAAGGCCTACCTACCCAGGCACCTTTTGGCAGCTTCCAATTTCAAAAGATTTACAGCCACGCCTCTGGTGTTTGCACAGACATCCCCCCCTCCCGACACACACACAACTATCAAAGCCTGTAAGCCTCAAAATGTTTGAAAACCTACAGAAAGCACAGCAGTACCCATGCAGACACTATGGAGGGCAAAGCTCATGTTCCCGATTGGATGTACCTCCCTCCCTGTGATTACTGCACATCTACACATCTACGCTGGGAAAATGCACGCACTGCCAATGATGCCTAACACCAGGTGAAATTCTCCTGTAAACTCACTCACCCTCTACTAACCGAGACTTGATCTATGAATGACACAAGTCCCATGGATTAGGGTTAGATTAGACAGATCAGGGTTTTATCAGCCCAGTGCTGGAGACCCCCAGCCTTCTCATGCTACCCTGTGAGACACGAAGGCTGTAAGCATTCAGACTCAGGTTAGCTCAGGATGGAGGCTCCAAGTCCTGCCCCTGTGGCATAGCAAAATGTCAACTAAACAGGAGGCTTTCACTGTCAGGAAGTGCATGACGTGATCCTCGTGTCTGACTTGTGGGTGAGAAGTTTTAAATTTGTCATCTGGTATCATATAGTGGCAACGGGGCACCTGGCACCACAGGGCACTCAACAGCCCTCCTTTGTCAGGGCTTGCTGACAGCTTCACTTCATCCTTGGAGCACAACTGCTACTATAGATACCAAAATCCTGTGCTACCCAGAGTGGGAAGGGTGGAGCGTGAGGTCTGCAGCAGCAGGGACAAGGAGGACAGCAGGACAGCACTCAACGCAAGCATTTTTGAGGGCTGGAAAGCTCCAAAATTTAGCCTTTCTCCCTTGAAAGTGCCAGCACCAACCCCCAGCCCCGGTGTCATGGCTGGCAGCTGCTGTCCCCTCCGGTCCCTGCCGGGGCAGCTGTACAGGAGGCAGCCAAGCTGGGCCGGGCCGGGCTGGGCCGGGCGGCACCGGGGCCGGGCAGCGCCTCAGCCCTGGCAGCAGGGCCGGGAAGGCCGCAGCTGCTGGGACAGGTGGGGCTGGGCAGCTGGAGCCGGGCAGGCACCACCAGGCTGCAGCTGCTCCAGCCCAACGCCATCTCCTTGGAAAACAAACCGGGCTCTTCCCTGCTGGCAGTGAGGGAGCCCTGGCCCTAGCTGGCCTCTCACCCCTGCTGGGGCTCAGCAGAGATGGAGGCAGCAATTGCTTCAGAGAGAAGTGGAGAGCAGCGCCCAGGTGTGCCAGGGGGGAAACTACACGGTCTTTGCAAGTGCCCCAGCATGGTCCTGGAAGAAAGCAAGAAGGAAGGAAAGCCTGTGTTTCCCTCAATGCATGACAGCACAGGAGAAGCAGGGAGAGGAAGCGGAAGTGCCTCTTTAATGTCTGCATTATAAGAAATCCTCAGACTTGAGACCTCCATTTGAAATGTGTATACAGAGTATGTCTTTGTCTAAGCCTTTTCCTCCTTTCTTCCCATTTTCCCTTGTCTTTAGAGGAGGAGAGAAGTACTGGTACACCAAGATGGAAATCTGCTTCCTTTCAACCCTGAAGTCCTTGAACGACAGGTTAAACTATGCTACCTCCTTTAAACTAGCAGTTTTGCAAGACCACTTTATTCCCTTAAACTTCCTAAGGAAACACTAACTTCTTTTAAAGATACCTCATGAGAGAAAAGGCATTTCTTTAAGGACTCTCTTGATTTCAGATTTGTCTCAAACTCATTCCCACTCGTGGGATGAAGCCTGGAGACATCAGTTCCATGAGTGGGAAAATGCACAGGTTTTCAAAGTATCAGCTTAATTTTATTTTCTGTCTCATAATCAACAATCTAGTTCACTAATTCTAGTTCAAAAGGAACAGTTGTTTGGAGATGTAAGAGCAATAATTTTCTTCGATAAAAGTAAATGAGGATCAGTTCCAAAGACTTCAATGAAGCCACCAATGTAATCAAAAGGAGAGTCTGATTCACATCAAAGTTGTGATATATCTGTGGATTGAAAGGTTTTTTTTAAAATATAGGCTTTAATCAGAATACATTAATAAAATTAATTTTGTTCTTCTGTTAATGAGCACACTGGTCTTCAGTGCATATTGGCCTGAATGTAGAACAAAATTTTGTTTTAGTTTAATCTCTCTTGACAAATGAAGTTCAGGGAGGAGAAGAAAAATCCAACCTGACCTACACTTGCACAGGGTACTTTTATACCACACAGGCACCTGCATGAGACGCACCACACAGAGCTGAGAGCACAGCAGTCACAGCCCTCACTGCATGGCCAGGGCACACCTCCAGCCCCAATGGGGTACAAGGGATCCAGCCCCTCTGGCCCCCCTGCCAAATCCATTCCTAGCCTGAGACAGGGAAGGCAGGATTAGCAGAAAAGGCAAGGAAACAGCCTCCACAGTCTGCTGCATAACAGTGGCACTGCTTCAGCTCAGCAGCAAGTGGAGTCTGTGCCCAGGCAGTGACAAGAGAAGCAGGGACAGCAGGGAAGATACAGGGAAGGAGGATGAGCCACATCAGGGAGGGAGAGTGCACAGAATCAGGATGGGGGTGTGGGGCTAGGGAGGCTCAGGGAGTGCTGCATAGGCATTGGGAATATCTAAGGACATGAGGATAGGGGTGAGCTGATAACACTGGGTGGGTGGGAAGGAACTGAAGGTGCAACAAGCTGGGGAGTTGCAGGATATGAGGCCATGCAGAAGGGTGAATCTGATATGATGTCAATAGCAGCCTTTGTTATGAAACAGCATATTAAGCTTAACAAATTAACATCTGACAACTTCTCACTCCTTTTCTCAATGCAAAGATCACACCTCAGGCTGGAGACCATCCTATATTCAGGCCAATATAAGATCACTGTTGTTTTCTCCAAAATTTCAGGTAACCTAGCTGCTGTACCAGTCAGAACATTCACAGGGATGAACAATTTGGGTTTTGCTCCTCTACGATCAAAACTAATTAAGCTGACTTTGAACTGTGTCTAAGTGTCCTTAAAAATGCATCACTAGAACAAATATAGTGTGGATCCAATCTTTCATAATGACAGAGTTCTATCAAAGAACACGTATGCACTATTATCTCAGTATCACTTCTCAATAGGTGAGGCAATTAAGAATGTCAGTATTGATCTCTGAGTAGCAAATAACCACTTTTTTTCCTTTTTTGGATGTGGATATATAGACTGAGCAATGGAGATAAAACTTTAAAAAAACACTGATCCTCAAATATTAAATTTTCCAAAGACCAGCTGAAAGAATTTTATGAGTAATACTGCCTGCTTGTGTCTCAACATATTATCACTTAAAATCCACATTCTTACTGGTGCTTTCACAACTGCAGGATGAATGATTATATGCAGTATCAAATACAACAAACACATTACACAAAAGCTCATATATAATACTATTTTTAAAGAAGCATATACTTAAAGAGGATTAAAGCAGCCTTTGCTCAATGCACACCTGATGTTTGCCCACTAAAGTCCTCAGATTTTGGTCTTAACCAGTTCCGCTGACTCTTCTTGGAGGAAACCAGAATCCAGTACTTCCCATTTTTACTGGTCTGAAAAACAAAAGGAACAATGGACTAGACTCCAGCGAAACGAGCGCATTCATAAAGGCTGTGATGCGGCAAGACCAGGGATTGGAAAGAATCACAAAGGAAAAGTTAAAAGGGACAGATCCAACCCATGCACAGAACATATATACTGTTAATTATAAACTGTAGGAATCATTCTTGCATTATCAGTAGCAATTATGCACTTCAATTTGCAGTATACTTACATAATTTCAACTAATGCTATGCTGGACAATGACACATAAAGAGATAAAATTAGACAAAAGCAAAGGAGTTTTCATGTAGTTAAAAAAAAATAAAAATCCACAGACCACAAATAATTTAGATGTAACAGCAAAACATGTGAAATGCTGGGCCCAGACTTGAGTTTCTTACTCAGAAAGGACTGAATAAGAGAAGATTCTGGATTAGGCCCAAATTTACTAGAACCTAATGCCTTCATTCTGCTTAATTATACAGGAAATAGCAGCTTAAAAGGTGACCTGCAAAGGAAAATAAAATTAATTTAAAAAAAATAATAAAACCTTTTAATGATGAACATGCTACAGGTAAATCTCAAAGGAGGACAAGTCTAGGTATGCCTGAGCAAACCGAGAGGGCCTTTTTGGAATTTCCCTTGTATCTCCCTTTCCCCTGCCATCATCCTTTTGTAAATTTGCAGCAGGTCTTCCTTGTCTTGCTAGAAGGCCTCCTGGATGACACAGCTATACACAAAAAACATGTTCAGTGCCTCATTGTAATGGGGAGGTTAATCCTGTCCAATTCTTCCAGATGTGTAAGGGCAGAGCCCTATACATACCCCACAGCAGGCTGAAGCTGTTTGGCAGAAGCCCTATAGTAATGTAATGTTTCTTCCCCCCACACAAAACATTTTCCCTTCTGGCTTTCCATTCATTCCAGAAATCATTTTTCCTCTTGATACCGAGTTCAGCTCTACACAGCCCCAGCATCCTGTGTTGGTGGGTGTGAATGTGAGCAAACAGGTGTCCCTAAACACCTATTGATGTCAGAAGTGCTTCAGAACAACCGACTGAAGCTCTCTGATGGCTGAGGAACATTTATGTGGGGCTTTGTACATACAGGCAGGAGGCAGAAACAGCTCCAGTACTCAAATACAAAGCTCTGTTTTCAACTAATGAGCACAACTCTCACCTCCACTTTTTGGGGTTCCCAAATCATCTTGTTTAAGGGAGAAAATGATGACTCCTTACCTCCTCCCCCAGCAAGACCCTTATAAATCCATTCCCCTGCAATGCCCATATCAACATCTTCCACCATCACAAAGGAAAAGTTTCATTCCCCAGATATTTCTACTGAGGTACTACTATTGTTAAGTGTTTCTACTAATGTACTACTATTGTTAGGTAGACAATATTAAAGACAAACACATAGATGTAATGGACTAAGTCCTCATGGACTTAGCTCCTTCACTATTCACATTTACAGACTATTTCCTGTTTGGAAAAAAGACTCCAACAAATCCTGTTAAAATATTATCAAGTCCTCTCAGTAGCATTTAACATTTTCTCTTAAATGTTTATAGTCCTCAATGCTCACCACACATCTAAAGCCACTCTAGCAAAAAGCAGATGACCTCAGGGACAGGCCACTAGAGACATGGAAGGACTATGGAATCAGGGGAAAATGAAGCAGCTGGAACAAGTAAATAAACAAGATAAACACATGATGTAGCTAAAATGCTAAGGAGAATGAAGGAGGACAGCGAGGTACTCTCATTCATTCATTCATTCATTACCTTACAAATTCAGCAAAATCACAATGCAGTGGATCCAGGTGAGGGCAATGCTACACCAACAATTAGTGGGATCTCAATTCCTACAGGGCCTTTATTATGTAAAGAGCTCAACAATGTACACACAAAAGGGGCTACGTTTGCATGAATAATGAAAACATTTACTCCATTTGACAGGATTAAGTGAAAAGATAAAACAATTCCTATTTTTCAACAATAAGCATGCTATTGGATAAAAGACTTTTCCTTATGCACAGAAGACAAAAGTTGCCCATGACAATGCTGATTTCTAGACCACCTTTCTCAGAAGCTTTTGGTGTTAAAAAAATGTCTGAGGCATAATACTAGACAAAGACGTACCACTCTCCTTGTAACTGCTTATAGTCATAGCGTTACTAAGCTTTTCACCCAGATGAGGTAGGAAGAATTTTTAATGAATAACAAAGTTCAAAGTATTCTCCACATGAAGCAGAGATGCATCACACTACAAAATGCATCGTCACATGCATGTGCCCAAAGCACATGGGTATAACACTTGGGTATAACAAAACACAACTTCTCTAATTTGTCAGAATTCTTAGAATTCTTACAATTTACAGATCTTCCATAATTTGTGAAGCACTAATTTTGCTAAGTCTCCAAACATCCTGATAATTGCAGGTTAGATAATATTTCAATTTCAACTAAAAAAAAAAAAAGTGCTCCAAAACCCTTAGGTGGAAGATAAATAATATAAAATATAAAATAATATATTCCTTTTTATTATTAAAAAGAGTAGCACTTTTCCCCCCAAATTCACAGTTCCTATTTAAAAATCTGATAGTTACATTTGAAAATATTTTACAACATTTGGAATCTCAACTGAAAGGATAATGAAGACAATACAGAAATATAACCAATAATCCTGCTCCTAACTTGCGTTTCATACTTGAGAGGGTTCAAGCACAGTAAAGGCAAACAACAGTTTCATGGTTATTTTCTTTCAAAATAAAAGAGCAATAATGAGAACACAGTACTGAGAACATACTATTTGTCATTTCACCTTTTATACAAAACAGCAAATCTAGCTTCAATTCCTGAAATCAATCAGTTTTAAACCAAAGGAAGGGTCCTAGAAATATTAGAATCATATTAATGGTAGAACTCAGTAAGGAGTTAACAGCATTAGAGTCATCGTGAGTTTCAAATACTTCTTTAAGGAAACAAAATGGAAAGCGGTTACTTACCCTACGGAACTGTGATTCTTTAAGCAGTGCTGTCCGCACAGATCCCAGGTGAGCACGTACTCACACGGACAGGACCAAGTCCTCTGAAGTCAGTAATGTCCATCCAGGCTGTGCCTGTGAACCACCTCAGCTCTGCACAAGGCCAAGGAGTCCCCAGCAGTGCCACCACTGCCCCATCTAGCACGGCCAGCAGCAGGGGCAGCTCCCAGCTCTGCCCTTCGCTCGCACCGCGGCACAAACCCAATGGCCCGCACCACTGCTGCCAACGCGCTGCTCTGGCAACCTCCCTCTGCCCTGCTGCTCCCAAACCACTGCTGCCACCTCAGGGGTTTGGGTGCTGATGTGACTTGAGCTGGCAAGGTTTGCTGTGGTTGATGAAGGGGAGCGGGGGCATGGGAGAGCAATACATGGGCAAGAGTTGATGTCCTAGCTGCAGTTGTGGTGTGAGGTTTGGGAAGCTGAAACACTGACCGGCATCCTAGTTGAAGAAGAAAAGAGGATGAACAAATGCAACCCAAGGAAGCAAGGAGTTGCTGCTGCTCAGGGTGGTAATGGAGCAAACTAATCTCAGGATGCCCCAGTCCAACCTCTCTCAGGTTTGCCAACAGTAAAGACCCATTCAGAGTAAAGGACAATAGATGACTTCTGGTGCCTCTACTGCCCATGTACCATAAGAGCCACCATTACTGTAGCATAAGTAATGATTTTTCCTCTTTTCTGTACCAGGTGACTAATAGTTTAAAAAGCACTGACAGGCAGTCACCTGACTAAAAAGTACTGACAAATGAAATCTGCTCTGTTGGAGAAATCAGGGACAGCTGGGGGAGCTGAGTTGATGATATCATCAGCAAGAGACAGCTGATCTCATCACTGTGGCTCAGAAGAGCCAAAATGACTATCAGACAGCACCTCCATTTGTAGAGAGGCAGTCACTGGAACAGGTTTCCCAGAGAAGCTGTGGATGCCCCATCCTTGGTTCAAGGGGACAGGCTGGATGGAGCTTTGAGCAGCTTGGTCTAATGGAAGATGTCCCTGCCCATGGCATGAGGGCTGGTACTAGATGATCTTTAAAGTCCCTTCCAACCCAAACTGTTCTATGACTCCAACTACAAACCCCGTCCCCTTTCAGCTGGAGCTCTTAAAATGGCACAAATGTTGCCAGAGCTCCTGAAGATGAAAGAATGTAGCCCTACATTAAGGTGACAAAAACAAGGAGCACCATGTAGGCATCTCTGGCTTTCCCTGCGCTGTGAGCTTACACACAAGCCTCTCACCAGGCAGTTCCATTTTGTGGGGAAGCAGATTCAATCCTCCAGCTGATTTAGCTGCTGGAAGGGGCTGAGGGTAGAAGTGGCAGAGTGCCTGCACTGCTCCAGGACAGCATGCTGGGACCTGCTGCCCTGCAAGGCTCAGACACCCTTCCTGGATCAACAAGGACCAACGTGCCTACTGCACACTTGAACAGGCCTCAGAGAGAGCAGGAGGTCTGACTGGCTCCATAGAAAAACACTTGATTTTTTGCAGCAGACACTTCAACTCAGAGTAGCTGCAGGCAGCAGAAGATCCAGCTTCCCACCTATGACTTTCAGAGAGAGAATTAGAGAGAATTCTCCCTCTTAGAATTAACTTTCCGCAAGGGAGGATCTCAGATGGAGAAGCTGATCCCACCAACGGGAACAGTCAAGCAGGTAAGAAAAATCCATGCAAAGATGTTGAAGTATTGATGCTTCAACCTTTTTAGGGTGCCTTTCTCCAGTTGAATTAAAATCAAGTCTTCTGACTGATTCAGGGGTCTACCTCCCTGCTTGTGCTTGGCAGGCCATTTGATCTGCATTTATTTGAACAGCATGTCATTTTTTAAAAGAGACAGCTGAGGGAGCCTTCTACCTTTGCTCATACTTAGAAAGAGAATCCTGGCTTTGGCAGGAAGATGCTGATCCTCTCCCATCTGGTCTTGGCTGAATAGGGGTGGAGAGGGAAAGGGGCAATGAAGGTCTCTCTGTGCTCCTACATCTGGAAACTCAAGCTGAGGCACTGATGCTGGAGGGCAGAAAGGAAGAATGGAAGAATGGGCATTGCTTGGGTGAGACAACAGAAAGTGAGCTTGGCCATGAAGCCTGACTAGGCCAGGAGAGGCTCACACCTGCAACTTTCACAAAGTGAAATTTAATTTTCTGTCTGCTTTTTTGTGTAATTTGGAAGAGATCTGAACAGCAAGCAACATGTGCAGACACCTGGCAAAATTGTCCAAAAATAAGGCACTGCCAAATGGCAGGAGGGACAGATCTTGGCCCCCAGAGCCCTGCATCTGGCACTGTGGCCTTTTGGATGGCAAGCAGTGAGGGGGGAGAGCTGGCAGGTACCCTACCTGAGAGCAGCTGGGAATCACCACGCTTTTACAGCTCCTCTTCTCTCATAAGCTGACAGACAATGTGAAAAGACAAAGGGGTCCAACAGTGAGGCCCCGGTGGGACAAGATGGCATTGAGAGGTGGGTGATGCCACCTGGCCATCTGCATTTTCTGACAACTGCAAAGAACCATTCAAAGATGCAGGCACTGGCCCTGTGGTACAGCGGTGCTTCTCGTAAAGGCAGCACGCACACACATGCAAACTCATCACAAAAGAACAGATAGTTTTGCTGTGTGGGTTTTTAAAAAATACATAAAAGGCTGTATTTATTTTATCTTGAACTTCAGGACCTGCTTATAGCACACAGCTCAATTCAGGGAAATCCTGCTCCAAGGATTCAAGCTCCAGCCTACAGTGCAGAGGGGTGGCTGAGGGAGCATGGTAGGACAGCAGTGAGAGCATGCACAGGCTGCAGGAGGACACAACCAAATCCCCAAATCCAGGCATGCAGCAGGAGAACTGCCTGCAAAAGCTGCTACAGGAAAATGGGATGATGTGGGCAAAACAGTGAAAATATCTCTCCAGCGATCTTAGATATAAACATAAGAATGACTTAGAGATAATAACACATAAGAGTTCCCCCCTGAGGGAAACAGCCTAACATCTAGAACACAATGAAACAACATAACCACTGAAACTAAAACCAGGCAACCATTGTAGTCTACTGTTAGTGACAGCACATTACTAATATCTACTGTGTGCAGAATGATGATTATGCTGCAAAGAATATAATACAGAAGACAGAAAAATGCAAGATTCATCAATACTAGATTTTATTTAAGGCTTTGCTGTTTTGGTTTTTTTTTTAAACACCCACAAAACAGAGAAACCTACAGAAAGTGCAGGCAGTAGAGCAAGAAAAAAAAAATCTCAACCCCTTCAAACCAGTCTGAAATCTGGGTAGCAATGGAAACAAATGCACTAAAATTATTGAATGTATTTCTTCTCTTGTGGGTAGCAAACACAGGGATTTCAGTAGTAAACATCTGTTAAATATACATATCTTTTATTAATTAATAAAGCAAGCACTTGGAGGAAAAAACCCACTAGATTCCTGTGGGACAGTAACCATCATAGAAAAATAGGTATTTATATACATATGACTATTAAGTTTAATGTTTCTTTTCATTGTCATAATTCTATGCAATTCTGAGAGCTATACTACAGTCATGAAATTTGGACAAGTTACTTTTTAATTTTAGAAAGCAACTCATTCTTATAATATGCTACGCTAGAAAAAGGATTACATAACTTTTTTCAGAATATAGAAGAAAAAATTCTATCATGCTTGTCCTTTTTTTTCTCCTTAAGTTTCTGGAAAAGTAGAACATGAACTTACTAATGTTTATTTTAGCATGACCTAATAGTCTGTAATTTAAAGAAAAAAAAATCACAATAGCATCCAGCATCTCTTTGTGGGCTTTCCATGTTTCAGATTACTTAGGTCCACTTTAAATCTTGAGAGCTCAGTTTTGGTTACTAAATGTTCCAAAGGATTCCTGGTTATATACTAAATTAAAGGAAACAAGAGCTGCCTAGAGCTAACCCATCTGATGATTGTGGTTTTATGGACTTTTTAAGAATCTCCACGGTACTGCATAGATGTTTTTCTAAAAACTTCGGAGAGACTGTGATACAAATAACGCTGTTAGTGTGATTACTGTTAGAATTTTTAAAACCTGTGGAAGTGTTTTTGTGTGTTTTGGAATCACACCATCACCACCACCACCACCCCTGTTCCTCATGAATAATCTGGACCCATTCTTGAAGTAATGATGCTTTTGTGAAAACAAGCTTTGGTTACTGTTTAATCTCCACACTATTTTTATAATAAAATGCAAAGGAAATCTTGTAGATGCACATGCAAGCATGATCACACAACCTAAAGGTGCATGAGATTATACACTAATATGGTCAGGAACCAATTTGATATTTTTAAGGAAAAGTATTTTCCTTTGCCACAAGACATCTCCAAATGAGTATGGGTGTGAGGGCAAGATTAGTGCTACATCTAGGCCAGTGTTCTATCTTCAGTAATAGCCAAAAGTACAGGACAGGTCACAGATGTGTGATATTTCTCTGGCTCTCTTCAGAACCCCCACTCCTTTGATGTCAGGGACTTTCTGAACCATACGTGGTTTGTGTTTAGCAACCTTGAGCACATCACCCTTCCAAGCAATAGTCCACGATTCTCCTGGAAACCACATAATTTTTTACAGTATCCACAACATATGTTTAACAAGTCATCCCATAGGTCTCTCCACCACTGATTTCATGGAGAACCTCTAATTTTTGAAGGCATTGAATGTGCCTTCCCTCCTAACTGAGCATGCTTTTGTTTTGAAAGGCAGTGGTCAATATTCATTTTCCTTGCTCTGCACATGTCCACAACATTGCCCTCAACTAATTACTTCCCCAGACCAAAGTTCCAACTTACAGAAAAGTTCTTTAATGGAAGCCACCTATGTAGCTCATCATCCTTACTGATCTTCCCTAAGCTTCTTCTAGTTCTAATACACCTTTGAAGGCTCCAGAAATACACACAACTTGGAAGCAACTCGAACATTCACTCTTGTAATGACATTCTCAAAATTTATTCTGTACTTTTTTACTCTAATACTTGGACTGTGTTTGGGTGACCAATGAGTTCATGATCACCAATCACAATTTCCAAATCTTACTCCTCAATGGCAATACTCAGCACAAACTCTTAATCCAATATATAAAAAAAGGGATTGTTCTGCCCAGTTGTCCTTCTTAGTTATCGTCATAATTTATCTACACTGAATCTTATCACCCATTTTGTTGCATAGTCCTCAGCACTTTAATGTCCTTCCACTGTTCTCCACAGCTAGCTCTGTTCTTCACGGCAAAGTTGCTCACCCAACTGCTCATCTCCTTAGTGATCCCATTCATGAACATGTTCCACAGATCTCTGTGGAAATTAACTGGGACCCCCCTTTAACTGAGAATTGGCCTTCTACCTTTTGACTGTACCTCTTAGACTGTAATTTACTTATGCAAAGACCTCCCCTCTTACATCATCTTAGTTTCCTTAAAAAGTCTTTTTTATAAACTTCACTTTGATTTTTGAACCAGAACATCTTTACTTTTTGCTGATCCTCCCAAAAACTCCAATTGCCCAAGGCAGGACTTCCTCACAAATACTTCTTTGACTCTTCTCAAATTATCATTCCTATGCAGCTGGCCACCAATGCTATGCTTTATTATAGCATCTACCAACCAAATGAAGATTTCAGATTTGCCTGGTACAGGCCTGCCTGGCCCAGACTACCCCTGAAACCATGATTTTCCATACTTGCATTTCAGAAGATTTTTCTGAACCTGAATACTCAAACATGTACCATTTGGACAATGTAATTAGGTAGCAGAGCACAAATAGATTGGACACGTGTTAAGTTTTGCTTTTTGAGACAGTTACCTAACAAATCATAACTAAAGATGTTTTTAACAGTTTCAGCTATCATTCAAGTAAGAGGGTTACTGTTGCTCTAGTCCTGCTAGTTAACACAAGCTCAAATAAGAGGGGCAAGTTAGGGGTTGAAAACAATCTCAACCTCATAGAAGCTGCAAGGACTGTGCTAGGACAAGGCTTTCCACAGGAGCTGATTTCTCTCATGATGCTACATTAGATGGTTGAGAAGATCAATTCTGGAACAAAACCACAACTCATGCAGGACAGATATAAAGTGACTGAGAGACAGGGTAGTCTCCCCACTACATCACACCACATCCTGGGTATAGGTGGCGACCATGCAGTAGTGCAGAGCCTGTAGCAAAAGCCCAGTCCTGCCCAGAGTCACACTGTGAAAACAACATTGCCTGGGGGCAAAACCTGTGACAGGGTTTAGCACTGTTTTTTTGTAACCTTGGATTTCTTTTAACCACATTATTTATTGGAGCTATTCCAACTGAAATGCTGATGATCATGGTTGCTCTCTTTCCCCTGCCTCTTATCCCAGCCTCAAGAAAGGCAACAAGAAAGAATGACCTATTTCCAAGCAGTCACTTCTAATACAACCTACAGTCAAGGAACTGGTGTTCTATCTGAAAAGAAAATACTTCACAGATTATTGTAGCTTTACAGTAAATAGGAAATGGTCATCCAGCCATGACTGCTTTTGCTACTACTGCTACAGCTGTGATGCTGGATGATGCTATCAATGACCTTATGAGCTAAAACACAAAATCCTTAGGGAAGGTTAGCTGAAAATGCAGAATACTTAAGGTAATGCCAAAATCCCTTTTCAAAGCTGCAACCAGTGAGCCTTTCTGAAACTGCACAGCACAGACACCAAATGTATTTCTGACTCTGTTCATGTACCAGCTTTGTGCAATGCTATTAGTACACACCTAAATTAGCTTACTCTGACTGAGTGACTACTCAGAGCCCCCACAAGCCCTGTTGCTACCAGAGCATCCTTGTGAACAAGGTAAGTACATAGCTCTGCATTTGTTCCCATTTCCCATTTGGCATGTTGAGCATTCTGCTCCAGAGCACTGTGATGCCATGCAATGCAATTTGGGATGCACAACTCAATGCATAAGAATTCTGAGATTTGAAGCCAGATTAGTGAACAACTAAAAGCAGTCATGCATAATTTAGAGCTACACAACTGAACACTGCAGTGGGAGATAAGGCAGGCAGTTAGTATCCAGAATAGCCACCCGGATTACAATATTTGGATTCAGGTGACCAGAAGCAACAACTAGATCAGTTTCAGCCAGCAAAGCCAAAATCTGCTAGAAGTCCACATAGATTTTGTCCTGGAGCTCCACCAACAGAAAACCATTTTGGGAGCTCCTGTCAGCCTGATGAAATGTCCTAATGATGTGGTCACCAAACAACTTTACCATTAAATCACAAGATAATCATCATATTATTGGCAGGACAAGCAAGCCAGGAAGGCTGACAGTAGCACAAGATTTCTCCATGTCATGTCAAGGGACAGGGATAGGGGTCCCTGCTGTCACAGAAACAGGTTGTGAAATGCATACATGTTCCCCTCCTCTGTCCCAGCTCCACCTCCAAACACACCGGCCTAAGACTTTCTCAGTCTTGCTGGACACAGTTTACCACAGTAAGCATTCACCAACACTCGCTGATCTATGATGAAAGACCCGGATTTCCTGAAATGTAAATTTTATTCTCCGCAGTCTAAGACACCAGGCCACTTACAAACTCTCTTTTTTTAAAAACAATTTAGTAGACTCTGCTTCCCTGATTTCAAGCCTACATTAAGTGATGTGAGAAAAACACATGCAAGACTTTGCCTCGAACAGCTGCAAACTGCTAGTAGGGCAGGCTTCCAGAAAGGTGGAAGGAAGATGGTGACAAAAAAGATGGAATAAAAATAGTCTTATGACTGTATGGTATGCATCAATGTTTCATGCATGTTATGGGAAAAAATTCTGGAGGGCAGATGGAAACATGAGATAGAGATGCTTTTGTGAATCCCAGAGAATGTCTTCCTCTAAAGTGCTCTCCAACAAGACACTTGGGCTCCTTTCACGCTGTGGGAAAGGAGCTCTAGGCTAGCAAAAAAATTTGCAATCAAAAAGGTATGTTTAGTTTAATTTTATTTTTAAAAAGTTATGAAGAGATGAATTTTACAATAGTTATGTGTTCAATTCATTTTTCAAACAGGTGTCTAGAGAGATGATTTATTTACTGATTTAGCTGATGGTGAATTTTTTTCAGTGAAAAATAATAACCTTAAAAACGAAGCAAGTCTTGCACAGAGTGCTTCTCTAGATGGTATACATAAAATCAGAGTAGTCAGGAGACATTTCAGCTCAACTGACATAGAGGTCTCAATCTGAAATACCTTCTATGTTTTGCAGGGTGTTGAAGATAAAATGCTTGACCAGCGTTTTGTCAGAACTGTTTAGGTTTAGCACCTTTGCACTGCCTGTTTCTTGTCCCCTTCCAGAAATGCATAATCCATCACAATCTTCTGGGGCTTCTCCAGGAAACCCTCCTTTCACCATTCTGCCTTTGCTGAGCTGACAATTTCAAGGTTCAGATCCACCTTTTGTTTATCTTCTGAAATCTGATGGCTATCTTTTAGCTATTAATTCCCTCTTCATATGGGCTGCAGCTTTTTTATGTGCTAAGAGAAATCAGAAAAAATAAAGATGTTACTAGTCACCCCACTCAATACCAAGTCTATTTTAGTACTTCTAACTAGCTTCCTCCTTCATGACAACATTTAGGTTCTTTTCTTCCAGTTTCTCTTTTCACCGTGTGCCCTTCAAAACTGCAAGATGCTTTCCAAATTACTTCCACATACTACATATGCTGTTGTAGGTTTTTCTGAGACATACGTAATGGGGTAAGTTGGTTGCTATTGTTTCAAAACTTGAAATAGTCAGACACTGTCGGATAGGAAATTTGAGTATAAAGGGTTCTGCTTTTGGTTGTTTGTTGGTTTTTAAAGAAAAAAACTAGTATGCATTACATATTTAACTGCATACATGGGAAACTCACTGTCCTTATGCTGAAGGACAGCGCTCCCTAACAAATTCTCCTGGGAGACCTAAGGACCTCATTTATAAAGACAACAGGCAAATTGTGATAACTGCAAGGTTACCTATCAACAAGTTTCATCCACAAGTGTTACTGTTAGTGTAATTTCCTTAGAGGGGAAAAAAAACCAGACCCCAAAACAAAAACCCAACGCCTCCTTTACCAGCACTTTTTGTGTCAAACCCCCCTCTTACACACTATTTTCACTCCTTTTATGGCTCCTGAAGATTACTGTAAAATACACTGTGAAGGTAAGAAATTTCTGTTGCAGCTTTTAGATCTACACAAGCTCATTTTACCACGCAGAAAATACAGAATAGCCACAGAGTTCAAAATTCTTTGTGTACTTCACCTTGAGTGAAGACTGAGCACAGAAATGAAATTCTGCAACAGCACAGCTTTGTATTTGAGACTGCTCTAGGATGAATAAACACTCTGAGCATGACTAAGGTCTGGAGCAGGGGGGCAGCATAACCAAAGCTGGGGAAGGCTGTGATTAGCGAGGAGGAAATGACAGATCAAATCAGCAGAGAAAGGAGGCAGAAAAGTGTGAATCATGTCTGGGACTTGGCACAGCAAAGATATACATCATTAAAGCTTTGAAGTAAAACTGATGAGAAGATGACATTTCACTGAGGGGAACAAGAGTGAAGAAAAAAAGCATGCAAAAGTATCAAAAGTGTGATTGAGAGCTCTTGCAATTGTGGAGTCAGGTACTGGACAAACTACAAAACATGAGTCAGCAGCACAGATGTGACAGTCACTGATTGGGAGGAAGGCAAACCAGCACTTGCTAAGCCGAAGGATGTCACACAGGCAGGGGTGCAGGCAGCAGCAGGAGGAAGCAGTCCCATACAACACCATCCATTCTCTATGTCAGAGCACACACCCTGAGCACATGACTCCCTCCAGCCTTCAAACTATCTCCCCTTGCACCAACCCGAGGAGCAGAGCTCCAGGGAGCATGGAGGTGAGCCATGCCATGGCTTCAGCTCAGCTGGCACAGGCAGCTCCTTGCTGTGTCTCACTGGGCTGGGCTGCTTTCTGCCTTCCCCACTGCCTCAGGGCCCCCAAGGCAGGGAGCAGGCAGTGAGCTCCACGGTGACATCAACACCAAGAGCAGGGTCAGCACTCTTCTTCTGGAGATCTCCAGGCTTTCCAAACAGGGCAAGGTAGGTACTGGACAGAGTTGCAAAGATTTGGACAGTGAGGAGAACTGATCTGGGCAGCTAAGATAATTTGATGCTATTCCTCATGAAATGGGCCTTTTACATGGAAGGTACAGAGCACAGAGAACAAGGGAAAGGAGAAGACATGGGAGGTATCAGGGAGCCGATACAGGAAAGTTTCTGAGAAGTCCTTCTGTACAGCTGGACTGGTAAGAGGGCGAGGCTAGCTGAGCAAAGACCAAGGAGAGGGGTAGGGGACAGTAAAGGTTGATACTCTGGATGACAGAGTAAGAGAAATTAAAGGATGGAGGGACAGTAGTTGGAGTGCAGAAGTTTAGAGATGGTCAGTAAGCGACAGCGCATCTGTGTGGATGAGGAGCTCACAGAAAATAAATAAAACAGGAGTCTGACATAAGTTTGAGAATGGCTAAGTTAAATTGCAAGGGAAAGGCTGCTACCTGAGTGATGGAGCGATGCTCCAGAAAAAGCAGTTTAAACCCTCCTGTGAAGTTATTTTGCAATTGGGCATGCAATACTTACCGGATCAGTTTCCTCCTCCAGCCTCCACAGGATCCTGTAGCTGTTTCTTGGGTATTGTTCACAGCTGAGGAGACACAGTGCTTTGCAGCAGACCCAGGCCAGGAGGACACTATGGTATAGGTGAGGCTACTGACTTTTTTTTTTTTGCTGGTTTGTTGTGGTTTTTTTTTAAATTCATTTACCTCAGGCCTCTGTTGTGGCACTGTGTACCATTAGAGAAAAGAAATATTCACTCCTGGATTTGGTGGCGATGTCACTTGCAAAACCACAGCCCTGAGCATGTATGAGGGCACTGATCAAGAATCCTGCTGAGTTTCTTTGTCTTCTGTTATATCCTTTGTGGTCTCTTGTGCTGGTTCATTCCTGAGGCCAGGTCCAGGTGTGTTTTCTCTCCTTCATTTATGAGTGTACCTGTACCTGCCCATCCCGTTACGATTCATATCCAGGCTCAGCCATATATGAACTGGAGGCCACCAGAGCCTTAGCAGACCCTTCAAAACTAATAGATTATTATAACCAACTTTCTTACAACCTCCACCACAAAAACAGCACTCTTGCCTACCTGCCAACATGTATGGAACATCTACCTCTACTCAGAATGATCCTGGAGTAAAGCACAACATGGGTAGTGAGCCAAGTGGGAAGAAATAAGAACTCCAGCGCATTATAAACAATCCAAAGAAACCCTGAGTGGAACCCAGCTCACCACAACAAGTATTTACTACAGTAAATACTCCTTTGTGATGCAACATTGAGAATTCAGCTCAGCACGGACACATGATGCTGTAAGAGGAACTGCACTGTATTCAAGGTAACATCCTACTGGGGACTAAGCCATAGTGAATTGGATTTGTTAATTATTTCTCAGTAATCATCAGCCTGGAAATTCTTTCTCACTTCATCCATTTTAAAGTTCACAAAGGGACAATCCTACCTATTGACTGCTTGAGTGAATTCTATGTTTCCGTACTTACAAAAGGAAAACAGAAGTAAAGAACGGAAATGCAGTGAATTTTACATGCAGTTTCTGTTTGTTAGAGAAAAATCTTTTTCAGTATATAAGAAGAATTTAATAATGTAAAAAAACCCCCAAAAAAACCAACAAAACCCCCACAATGGGTTATTCCTCATCCTCTACCTTCAAGAGATTACTCTAACAGATAACACAAATGGATTTGTAATTACTGTATTCAAGTATCTTCTATAAGCCACTAAGACACCAAAGGAATGGGTCAGGTGGATATGCACATCTCAGATCTGCTAAGTCCTGGTCCCATCTCTCTCACATAAGCAGCTAAGGCATATCAGCTTACACATTTTGATCAACTTCCAGTCCTTGCTTAAAGAAAGAAACAAAAATACTTAACCAAATCCAGCCTACCTCTCTGTCAAGTCTTCCCTCCTCTCCCAACAAGACCCATCTATTCCTTGTTTCTAAAGTGCAGCCCCAACCACCATGCTCTTTCAGAGCCTCCACTGCCCATGAGCAGCTGCAGAGCCACACTCCTCCTTCCAAGGCTTCCCTGCTCTGGTGGCAAAACCCAAGGAATCACTTCAGCTCCTTGCTGCCAAAGCGGGTAGGTCACTGTGCATCACAAACTGAGTCTTGGAGATTTCTATCAGATGCACAGGCTGTTCTTTGTTTACAAAGGGTTGGATATTAAGAAGACATCACTACAAAAAAGGAGGAGTATTTATTTACAGACATCATTAGCAATTTACAAGAAAATGAAACAAATAGGTCACACAGGAACAGCTGAAGCACTGAGCAGCTAACTGGATGTTTCAGCTATCGAAAATTCAGTATTGCATCAAATGTTGTAAGAGAGCGACAGATCACAAATGCCAAGTTAGTCATTTTCAGTAACAGTTCTCATGGAATTTTTTCCTTCTAAATAATCAAAACAATTGGTCATTGGTCCTTATAAGGAAAAGTGCCATACCAAACAGAATTTCATAAAATACAGCTGTTTTAACTTTACAGTTCCCTTTAGCATATCCGCAGCACCTGAATTTTGAGGCTGCATTTTTATGCTTGTGTCTTTATTGTTTTGGTTTTCTCTTTTATTTTTTTTTTTTACCAAGATAAAACTATTAAAATTATTGGCAGTGGAGTAACTTGTTCAGATTCAGAGTAACAGGTTTCATCTGTTCTTAGGATAGAGACTCAATAAAGCCACAGCATAGCAAATTTTAAATAAACAGCCACAACTTGTTTTTTAACAGCAACGTATTAGCCTGTGAGATTAATTGCCAGAAGGTAGCTTACAGTCAGACAGGAAAGATTTGCATAGATAACTGCATCATCCAAAATTATAATATCATTTCAAGAGGGCTTCAGGAAAAAATAATAGCAACCCTCTTTCTCTAGGACAAAACACAAATCAGCATAGAGTTAAATAAGAGAGGATCATCTCCTCTGTATCTTACAGTTATACCAACCCCTGAGGCATTTGATAGCACCTAATACCAAGACAAAATACAGGACTAAACAGAACAGTAGTCAGAATTCCTGTGTTGTACAGATCTAGAGAGGATAAGACCTTTGTGGACTCCAAAGAGCAGCCTCCCATCTCCCCAGAGCATCTTTTAAAACATGCAGTTGAGCTTGCCTCGAGTATAGCAAAGTGTATGCTTTAAAACCTCGGGCACTGGGATAGCCGCCAAGTCACAACAAATATGTATACATAATCTAATCTACTTAAATTCTGAGGGGAAACTCAGTGCCCTCCAGGTATATCCCTCAAGGCTACGAACAGCATGCTTGTCAGACAGGATGAAGTTTCCCCGTGTAAGTAATAACCGAGTGCTTCTGGCGTCTAACCACGCCTCCCAGCTTCGTCCAAACCCCAAGATCAGGGAGGGAGGAGTCATCAGCATGAAGGTGAGGAGGTTTGGAAACAGGGGCAAAATGAGATTAAGGAAGAGGAAACCAAGACAAATTATAGTGGAGTAGGAACAACAAGGCTCTCTTAATAAAACAGTTATAAGAAAGCTCTCTTTTTGCTTCACCTGTAGCAGATGAAAAGTTGGTTACAAAAACCCCCAAAACAAGGATCCTGCAAAGAGAAGGCAGCCTAAAAAGTGAAGCAAAGCCAAGCAAGGCAAAGCAGCAGAGTTAATGAACTGCAAGGCAGTGCTGCAGACAGGATTTTTCACATCACTGGTATGGTCACCTTATCTTAGGGAAAAGTGTCTAGAAATAAAGCCAGTGAAATCCTTTGGAGCCTGTAAAGGCTTCTACTGCTAAAAATAAAGATAACAAAACAAAAATCAAAACAGTTTAGGATACAAATAAACGTAAACACACAGGGGCATCTGTTGACAGCAAAAAGCAGTAGCTGTTGTCTTCTGAAATGATGGAATACAACTATTTTTCTTTAAAAGCAGGTGACTATTGAGTATGAAATTTCATACTGCACTTGTTTCTGTGACCTATGAACCCTCTGTTAAGAAAAGCTAAACAACTGGATACATTTTAATAAGAGATCTTTGCATTTGGACTCTAGAATTAAGATTTCACTGGCAGCCTTACTTCCTACCACTAACCAATCTCTTAAAATATAGTATCTACTAATCCTTTAAAACACTTGGTTTAATAGCACATGATAATAACAGCTTTATCTGAAGCAGATCTAGCGTGTTCTACGCTACTTATTTTAGCAGGTTTTTTTTTCCCTTTACTTCTAACAGATAATGTTACAATTACAAATTTCAAACTGCAAATGCCCTACTTACTGAAATCTGAGTACCAGAGGGAGGAAAGAGAGATGTGGAGACTCATGCTCATTCCATCAGCGTATGTAACTGCCCGCATGAGCAGTCTTCAAGGAAAAAAGCAATGCCTGTGAACACGAAGCAGGGATTCATGACCAGCTAACACTGGGTAGCGCAGTCTGACAGCGGGGCAGCCACCCAGGCCTTCTATCAGTAAGAGCACATGAAAAAGGGACACACAGAAACTCAGCCGTAAAAATGACATTTCTTTCCTGCCTCCTATCACCTCACAGAAATGTGCCAGAGCAAAGGAAGGTGTGCACCCCCTTCTGCAGGAAGAGCTGGAAGCTCATCTTACTAAACCACACTTGCTACATACCGTCAACCACACACAATACACTTATTTATGACCTGCAGCTTCCATCCCTCTCCCCAAACTCACCCAGTCCTGCCACCTTGCACAAGCTGCCACCATGACTAGTGCTGGGGGGAAACATCTGCTGAAGAAAAGGGTACAAAACGGTCAAAAAGAGCTAGGGTTATGCAAATGAATGGCTGAGAAAAAAGACTCACTACCAAAACAGGTACAATCAATGGCCTGATGATTTCAACATGTTTCTTTCTGAAATCATTTGCTTCCTTACCAAAGCAGAGGGAGCTTTTGGAGGAGCCTTTCCCAAATGAAAACACAAGAATGTATCAAACATTTACATTTTAAATTCTCACTGCTACCCTACTTGTCACCACAACTTTGAGGTTTGTACCCAAAAGACTGTACTTGCCAAGATGAGGGCTGATATTTCCCTTGAATTACACACGAACCAGCACTCTGAGGCATCAACTTTTCACAACAAAACAAAACTCAACACAAAACAAACAAACCCCTGAAAAAAAATCACTCAATAGATATAGCTACAGTAAAGATAATTGCTGTTAGTTAACCTCAAGGCCTGATCCGTCATCAGATTTGATATCTACCTTGGCAAGCAACTTCAGCAGTTACCTTCTCATCTCTGGATCTAATCCCAAAAGCAAAGCAGCCAGAATTAGGTAGCTCCACCTAAGCAAGCACCTTGTTTACTGGGTCAAGCATAGGCAGAGGCAACCATGCCCAGCCAAGGTGCCAAGCTGGTCAGACACAAGCCACGTCCTTGCTGGAAGCCAGAGCGTGCAGCAGAAGCAGCTGAGCTTTCAGCTTTTCATCCATGAGCAGCTCAGAGGCAGGGGTAACAGCTCTGGCACAGCATCTTGGCTAATGCTTTGGGATCAGAGATGGACACATCTGTCCAGCTGTCATGCTGAAGACAGCACACGTCAGCACTCTGTTAGTCTGCCCAGAACTTATTTTCAGCATGCCTCCACACTGACACAGTTCAGTGCTTCTTCCTCCTTTCCTTTCCTTTCCTTTCCTTTCCTTTCCTTTCCTTTCCTTTCCTTTCCTTTCCTTTCCTTTCCTTTCCTTTCCTTTCCTTTCCTTTCCTTTCCTTTCCTTTCCTTTCCTTTCCTTTCCTTTCCTTTCCTTTCCTTTCCTTTCCTTTCCTTTCCTCAGGTCAGAGAGCTAAAACATTCAAGTTAACTATAGAGAGCTAAAACAGTCAAATTAACTCTACAGGAAGAATTCCAACCATTTCCATGCAGTCTAAGTCTTTGGAGTGGCTTTGTGCCAGCACAAGAGGAAGCAGAGAAGAACCATCTCATGAAAAGGGATGAGCAGTTTGGGATTCCCATATCTCTAGCCCCAAGAGCATGCACAGATTTCCTTTGGTCTCTTGGTACTAACTGTATTCAGTAGCCATCCAGAGTCAGGAACAGCAGCAATTTCAGCACCCTGCTGAACATGGGGATTTGGCACCAGCTCTGTCCTGCAGACCCAACATCCAAGAAGAACCCACCTGATGGAACAGACTGAGCACAGCAGACTAATGGAGCATCACAGCACTGCAAGATGCTCTCACCTTAGCAGAGGTGATGAAAGGTGCTAAATGACCAAGTTCATATTACTATTGGCAGTGCATAGATCTCCTTGAACAAACTTGGTGCAATCTAAGTCTGCCAAACATCTACAATCACAACAGGAAGAGCGCTGGGAAACTGTTTGAACTCACTACTCCTACTAGAGTGAAAAAAATGTAGAAGTTTACAGTCCTCTGCACCATAGATGGCTGTCGACCACAGAGACCAACACAGGGCCTTCTAACAGGTGAATTTAGGAAAAAAAAAAGCATCTGCCACTCTTATATAATCTTACCTTTCATACTGAAATACTATCTTCTGATTTAACAGGAAGCAAGGCTGTGATGAGATGAAGCAGTCTCACCAGAGCATCAAATCCAAGTACACACTTTTTTGCCTCATTTCAATATTGAGAAAGGCGGAGAAAAGTTATCTGGACATACAACTAATGATGATAGCATGGCCTCTTGCTTGGAGCACATTTTCAATGAAAGAATGAAAACATGAAGGTAAAGAAAAAAATCAAACAAAATGTCACGTGATTTTTTAAAAAATGAACCATGTCGAACACCCAGTTTTTCTTCAACATTACAAAGAGTCTTTATACAAAAGAAGCACAACACTTCTAGTCTCACTCCTAAGGAATATTCTACACTACCACCAGTAATTTGTTGAGCTGAGGAGAGAGGAGTTAGTTCAAGAATAGCATGACAGGAAAAGCAGCTGATCAAGAGGAGATGACAACAGATTTCTTTCAGAAAAAGGTGGAAGGATGTTAGCAAGGGACTTCTGCCAAGATTGGTCTTTAGTCTTTTTTGATTCAACACTTCCATTTAGGATTTTTTTATGCCTTTAGGTGAGCACTACAAAAACATGCAGAAAATATGAAAGTAGGGGAGGTAGCAGAAGTACAGTGCAGACTGAAACAACACACAAGAAAAATTGTAACAAATCTTAAGGACAGAAAGAGGATGAAAAGAAACAACAAACAACAGAGTAATGCTCTCGGAGACAGTGGTTTCTGCTGAGAAGTGATGAACTGTTAGTTGGAAGCAGCAGAGAAGGAAAAAATTTGAGTATAACCCTCCTATAAGCAGCTAGTAAAAGTCACTAAAGAAAGCTGTTTCAGAAGAAATAAAATATAATGATTCAAAAAAAGCAGCTGTATTTTCAGTGCAGAAAGGGATACAAAGACACCACCACAGTGGACTACCAAGATCTCACTGGGAACACCATGTATAAATCTGGTAATAGATATTCACAAAAAACTTATCTGGGATAGTACAACAAAACATCTGACCAAAGGGAAAAAAAAAGACTAAAGTTCTTAATAAGTAAACCAAAGAGACAGTCAGTAGAGCTGGAACAAAGAAGTGGAAGTGTAAGCTTATCAAAATAAGTTTAGGCTGGAAATTAAAAGGCTTTCTAGACAACACAACACTGGCTTTCAGTTTACACAGAAAAAACTTCACTAGTTTGCAAGTGGCTCTATATAGGTTCACAGAGACAGACGTGGTTTCTGTGACAGCGAGGCATCTGGCTCAGCCAGGGTGATTTGTTCCAGTTCTGGGTGATTTGTTCCGGTTCGGGGTCCCTGAATACTCACTGCAACACAACGATGGTCCTTGCAGGCCAGAGCAAAAGTCCAGCAGCCCAGCAGCCTTGCTCCAGGAACAGCCAAGAGCAGATCATGAGGAAGACAAATGCCCAGTATTTTGGGGAAGTATCACCACCTGTGATTTAGGGACTTAGATCTAGATAGATTTCATACCCCCCTTTTCCACTATTTTGGCACTCTCTGTCATGCCCATGTAATCTTTTGTACTGACAACATCCCATGGCAAGGAGTGCCACAGCTTAATTTCACATTTTATTAACAACAGCTCTCTTTTAGCTTGTTCTGAGCCCATTTCCCACTACTTCTTTTTGCTCTTAGCTAATGATTTTGCTCACCCTTTATCCCATCAATACCACTCACTGTTCCTTTATCATTTTGTCTATGATACGAAATCTCTGTTTTCAAGGAGTGCCACAGCTTAATTTCACATTTTATTAACAACAGCTCTCTTTTAGCTTGTTCTGAGCCCATTTCCCACTACTTCTTTTTGCTCTTAGCTAATGATTTTGCTCACCCTTTATCCCATCAATACCACTCACTGTTCCTTTATCATTTTGTCTATGATACGAAATCTTCTGTTACAAAAGGGACTACTCTCCCTTTTGTAGTCTCTTACAGAGCTGAAAAGTCTAAACCAACTTAGGCCTTCTTTGAATGGAAACTGTTTCACTACTTTTTTCATTTATCACCTTGTCCTGTATCTTTGCCATGCTACATACTGTATTGTAGCTCTTGCACTGTATTGGGGAGACACACCACAGACTGCTGCCTGTCTGATTTCTTTCCTAGAACAGAATACCCAATGTGCAGTGAGGTACTGTAGTAAGCCTGACATCTACACCAGGCAAGAAAGCATTAACTTCAATGAACAACTGGGGTGTGAGTAGGAGGACACAAGAGTAAACATATCAGTGAAGAAGCAACATAGTTTAGAAAAGGATGTCAAGCTCCAAGAAGCAAGTGGAGTTTCTGGAGAAATCAATACAGATGCAGAAAAGGGAGATGCAAATGAATAACATGCAAGTACCCCTCAGCTGAAGTGGCTGGAGAGACAGAAAGCTGAACAGACTGGCAGCTTTTCCAATGAAATAGCTGGAGATGTGAAATTAAACAAAAGGACACAGGTATGAGAAGGCAATGCACTTGCCTTTTAAACATATCTGCAGTTTAACTCCTTGCAACAGCACGTTTAGACACTTTGCAAAAGCTCAAGACAAAACATAAAAAAGTTATGGAAAAAGTCCAGTAAAGGTTAGTAAATACAAACTCATTTTGCTTAGCTCAGGAAGCCTTTGACAAGTGGATTACTGAAGATCAGGAGAATACTCTGGGTGTATCACCCCTATTCCTCCTAAATTCTCATGACAAAGTAACTTTGGTTTTGCCAGTGCCAGAAACAGAGCACCAGGTTTTAATATACATACAAGTACAATTATTCTTACTAAATAAAATGCAAGCATAGAATTTGATCAGCATTTATCAGGTTAAATAAAAGTACTGTCATATCAGACCTTGATCAGGCTGTAAAGCCCTCCTGTAACAGTTCTTTAGCCACCCTTGATTTCGAAGCAGGACAATTCCTCTGTTAATCTGCACAAGAACCAGCGCTGCTGTCAGTAAGTACAAATGTGAATTCAAATCCAGTATATTTGACTATTTGTAGAATGAGTGGGATCACATTTCACCATGCTGCCAAACACTTGCCATTATATGATAAACTCCTCTATTTAAGCCAACCTACAACTTTGCCAAACTGCCATTGTTTGGGCTGAAATTTTACAAATTAGTATCTGCTTCCCTGTTTTGTTTCTTCAGTTTTTATTCATTCCAAACAGTGCATTTCTAAAACATAAAGGTTAATAGAAAAAAAAGTTTTGTTTGTGTCAAAAAATTCTGGCACACATTTCCTACTTTTCCTTTTCCTTTGAACACCTTTCTTTGAGATGGAGATTTAAAATTAGACAGGGATAGTGGTGTAGCTGTCATTCCTGTGAACTCCACCCAAATTCAAACAGTTTTCTAATTACTTATTCCACAATCCCATTAGTAACTCAGAAATCAAAGTTTTGAGTCAGATAATTGAAAGCTGTCCTAGAGGTCTCAGATTCTACTAGAGATCTCTGTGTCATTTAAACTAAATGCTACAGAGAAGGTCATTAATTTTCCCAGTCCTTGGCATGTGTCTACAAGGAGTGATTTGCAGAAATACTTAGTGCCTGAAGCTGAAGTGAAAGGCAGTGAAAGCTGCATTCTAAACAGATTATGAAGACAATGGTTTTGAAAAACGCTGCCTAGTAATCTCAGAACAGGTTCTTCCAAAAATTCCACAGAAATTTGATTCTTAAATAAACAACTACAAAAAAAACCTCACCGGAGTAATTTACTTTATTCTCACTACATTTTATCCTGTGCATGCACTGCAGGCTCTCCTCCTTTGGAATCAAGGTGCTTTACAGTGCAAGCATCACAATGCAGTTGGGGCAAGAGGTGTCTCTCCATCACAAGAGTGAGCAACAGTGTACAAGCAGCTTAGCATTTCACCAGGGCAGGGACTGTGGCTGTAGGGCAGGTTTTCTCAAAGAATCCAAAGCCTGAAGCAAAACATCCAACGTGCTAGAGAGCATACCAGAACTCTGTATAAATATGTTCCATTGTCAAGATCCATGTATAAGTTTCCAGCCAGAAAACTGGCTTGTGAACTCCCATCTGTGGGATACATACTGCTCTGAGAACCAGCATCCCACTGGGTATTTTCCTTCAAAGATCCTCAGCCTGAAAAACAGGATAGCATAGGAGTGCCCATGGTGATGACTGAGAGGAACATAATTTGGCTTTGTGAGCCTCTGTTGTGCCATACTGTTAAATTAACACACAAAATTAAACAGTGTGCACACATGTAACTGCAAGTACTCTAACTGCTTTTTTCCCTTTCCTTTCCACATGTCTCAGTTCTCCTCTTTCAAGCAACACTGTTAGCTTGTCAGGGGAAGGACAGATGCCTGCTGTGTTTTCCTTTTCAGCCTCTAGTACACTGAATCCTAAAAATGGATGCTATTTTTTTTTAAGACATTAACAAAGCAACACAACTCCTAAAGCCTCCTTTAGTTCTATTTATTCTTCTCCGGTCACCGGTGCTTGGAAACAAACATTCTTCCTGTCCACTGCTCTCCTGTGAAAGACCACAGTATCTATAGTTACTGGAGAAGAGTGTTTCAGTTATCTAGGCTCCAAACCTTTCCATGCTTTACGTTTCAGCTTGCCCCACAGGGCTTGCCCTCTCCAACATCAGAACCAAGATTTCTTGCTTTGGCTACTAAAATTCTCTCTCCTCACCAGGAAGCTTGTCAGCTCTTTAGAGAATCAAATACCACGATCACATCTGAAACTGAAGAGCTAAAGAGTCTCTTCTGATCAACTTACAGCTTCCAGACAACTTGCCAGCCCCCCCGCTACCCAGGGCAAGAAAGAGGTGAGACAGCAACTCTAGCCCTAAGAAATGCTGTCAGAGAGCACGGGTTGAGGCTTTAAAAAAAAAAAAAAAAAAAAAAAAAAAAAAAAAAAAAAAAAAAAAAAGAATTATCAGCTTCCCCAAAACCATTTTTTCTCATTTGTAGGCCTTCCTGCCAAAGAAAAGCATATTGGGCAGGTGGCACACACTACCACAAGTTGACGCTGCGAAACTCTCACCGGAAGGATACAAATAGCATCAGAAACAGCATCTCAACTTCCTTCAAAATATCCATGATTTTTTGACAGCCCCAAGAAGCAAACACCAGGATAATTCCTGATCCTAAGAATGGAATGGCAAGATTGAGCAGGGGGAGGAGGACTATATCAAGAAAGAATCTTTCCTATTCCTTTCTGAAAGCATGACTGCTTACAAGAGGCAATCTCATACAAATACACTATATTTTTGTCTGATCTTGTTCAGCTGTTTCTCCTTGGACATTTGAATACTGCATTTATTAAAAAGAATTCTGTCTTTTTGGTTAGAGGTGGATTAAGAATTTTCCTCCTTAGCATCTATAAGAAGATGCTTCCCTCTTTAGTTCAGTGGAGGAGCACAAACTTGCAGCTAAGAAATTTTGGGTGTAATTCTGAAAGGTACAAACAAACAAGCCGAAGTCCAAGTTCATGCAAAAATCCTCTCGGGGCAGCTGTTTATTTTATATAATTCTTCCAGCTGTGCAAAGGTGCTCTAACAAAACAAAGCACGCTGCAGAAGAAAGGATAAGAGCTCAGCACAACTGCAGTATGGCAGAGCTCTTCCCTGGGGAGGGGTGGTGGGGGCGGTGATTGGGGCGGGGTAGGAAGTCCGAGCCTGAGAAGCTGCTGTGGCACACAACACAGGGCAGCAAGACCCAGGAGCCGAAACCCTGCTGGAAGATGGATATTTCAGATGGTTCATCTCAAGGAATGTGTTAAAGAACAGTATGCAAGAATCCAGTGAAACATTCACGTAATCAGAGGATCGATATATTTTGCAGGTATGTAGATCCTCAGTCACAATCTGCTAGTGCTTTATCTAGAAACTACTTGACAATACACAAACATTCCTGTTTCCTAGTGATCCTATGTCACAGACCATCATCAGACTAAGAAGTGCAGAAACATTTTTTTCTGCAACTGATGAGTAATTTAGGAGTGAAAACTAAAAGCAGAATACAAAAGAAATCTGGTACAGAAAAATGGTAAAATGAAAAAAAGTAGTAATGAAACATTCAGAAACAATGAATCAAAACAAAACCTAAAGTGAACTTTTCCTATAAATCAAAGATTTCAAAGCACTAAACAATAAGAGACTTGATTAAGAAGAAATCTAAATGTGCAAAAATAAAAAGGTCAGATGAAGGTGTTTGGAAGCATTATTAAAATGATCATCCACCCAAAGAAGGTAGTTTTCAGATGCACTGACTACTCTGAACAATCTAATTTTATGCTCTCTCCATCTTTTCTTAGACATATAACTGAAAACCGTTGTTGAGGAAAGCTGCAGAAACTTGGAATAAACAGGAAAGAACAACAACATGAGAAACAAGTCATTGCTACACAGAAAAACAGAGAAAGCAGAAATCTGGAAAACCTGAAGCAAAATAACAAACAAACAGTTTAACCTTGTTAAGGACACTGGGACACAGTGATGATAACTAGGAACACATTCTTCTGGTCCTCTTTTACTGTAAGGAATTTATCATGAGCTCGACTTCTTGGCTGATTTGGCTTTTTAAATATAAAAGCTCCTCTTTGGTAAATACATTCTCATCTTTAAAACATAATTATGGTATGAAAGTTGACACTAAAAATAGCACTAAGGAGCTTCATATTTACATCTTCTTGATTTCTGTATCAATTTACTCGATTGCAACAGTCAAGTGTATGTGCTCTGGTCATCAAGACTCAAAGGAGTCATCCTGAGGGTTAATCCCGAAGATAAGTTTGACAGGGTGACAGATTTCAGTTTAAATCCATAAATTATAGTTGAAATTCAATGTGTAACTGTAAACACATTATGTCTAAAGAACAAAGCATTAACAAATGTTTAGCAACTCTCTTAAGAAAAGCAAGTATCTGAGAAAAAAAAACAAAAAACAAAACAAAACAACCAAAATTAGATTAGGGAAACATAAGAAAAAATAAAAAGAATACATATTCCACTAATCCATACTGGCATGCCAGGAAAACTTAAAGACAATTTGGAACAAACTTCACAAATTCTTACAATTAGGAAATACATGAGGAATAACATCATGAATAAGTCTTCAAATTAGCAAGTGACCAAGAAGTACACACTTTGCCAATTTCAGTCCAAATCAAAATACTTCATGATACAAGCATATTTTTAGTACTTTTACAAATAAATGAGTTCTTTGGAATAAGATCCTTCACTCACTAACATTCTCATTTTTTTCCCTGCAGTGTCAGAAACAGCCATTTCAAGTTGACTTTTCCAAATATCAAAATTGAAAGGGACACTTCACATGTAATCTCATACGAAGTTAGAGTCTGAAAAAAGGACAAACATCTTTTAAATATGAATCTTGGAAAAGCTGCATTTGGGGTTTTTTTTTCCCTTCATTTAATGACTATCTGAAATAACTACTGCACTAACCTGATGACACACTTATTTATTATATTTTCTTATGCCTGTTATTCACTTTCTGGCAGTAATACAACTTCATTTAGCAATAGTTTGGACCCCTCAGTAAGGGAATGTGTACATAGTAGCTCTCTAATCTTGCTGCCCAGCTGCTAAGACAGTCACATGAGTCACTTGCTGCCTTTAGAGCAACACACACCACTTGCTGAATTTAGAGACATTCTCTGTTTCTGCACTGGCCATACATATAAATTGAGTAATACCCTATCCTAACTACATACAAAACTCTCTAGGTATTTGTTTTTAGGTTTTTTATATTTAAATCAGTGAGTCAAAGAACATATTTTCCTAGTAATGCAGTTAACAACCCAGCTCTACAAAGTGATTTATGTACCAGTTTTCAGTGTTATCGCTCTCACGCCTGTTGGGATAACTTCAGCAGTCAGTTCAAATGTAGGTAACTGCATCTAATTGTTCAGTGAAAATCCAGCCCTGGAAGAATGAAGAACTCTGTCTGCCAGGACAATTCAGTATATAGCTTCAGAACAAAACACTTTACAATTCCCTCCTTATCAGTATTTTAAACTGTGACTATTTGGAACACCACCATATTCAACAGTCTATTTAAAAACAATTTACTTCAAGACTGGCATAGTTGCTTCCATGCAGCACCTGCTAATACATATAATTCCTTGTGGAAAATACTTTATTTACTAACATAATCCCTGAGTGTTATGTAGGAAGTACTATCTCATGCTATTTGGTGCAGTGCCTTACAGGAAAGCACAGTGAGGAGCCAGTTCTTTGGACTATTGCTACATTGCCAGGGTAGGCCTGATGATGTTTCATTTTTCCCTGCATCACATAATACCTCCTTTCCCATACTCTCCCTGTGTCTCTTTACAGCACTGCTCTTTGCAGATCAAAGCCATGATGTGTTGTGCTCTGGCCACACGTGTTTACTGGCCACCAGAGTAACAAAACCCCCACAGAACCAAACCCAGGGAGTCTCACACTGTATGAAACACACTTCTGCATTCTACAGTCCTTCTACACACATTGCACATTCTACAGTCCAAAACCACACTGGCACAAATTCCAAAAGACGTTTCAGCAGGCCTAAAGAAGAAAGCAGCGTATCAAACCTTAGCTAACTCTGTTAGTTTCAAGTATGGCCAAGCTTGCCTTAAAACAGACTTCTTGCCAGTAGGAAATCACAGTAGGCACTGTCCCAACTTGCCAGTCAGGCAGTAGCACATTTTCAAGTTAAATATTCTAATCTGTCAGATAACATGAAATAGACTTCCACAGCTAGCCAGAATAGAATATCACATAGTAGCAACTAACTAAACTTTTCACTGATGTTGTACCATTCTGAATTAGCATTTAAAAAATAAATGAAAATTGTTACTTCCATGCTGTTTCAGCAAAGTTTGCACAGTAGTTTAACTAAATACAAACAAATTCCTTGTAGTGGTATTTATTACCTATAGTCATTGGTGTACACAGAGCCAGTCAACATACACGTAAATTTCAGATTACCAGACATATATGTACTGTCCTTAAAAGCAACACTTCAGATTTCTGAAGTCAAAAGATAGGACAGAACTCTATTTTTCTGTTGCATTTTTTCCACTTCACCGAGTTTTCTGCCAAGTCAGTACTGCTGTTTCCCACGTCTGTGTGACTCTTTACTCAGCAACAGTATACAATTACAAACACTGAAAGGACAACTTCAGAAAACAAAGTGGCAGGGGAACATGGGGCAAGATTAGCAATTGAAACAACTAATCCAGATGAATCTCAGAGTCTCCAATCCAGCTGGCATAAATTCTCATACTCCTTTGTCTTTTCCCTAATCAGTACAGTATTCTATTCAGGAATTTGGTTATCACAATATAATATTCTCCATCAAAATTAGGAATTACTACTCTCTCCCACTGCAAAAAAAAAAAAAAATTGCATATGCCAGTTTTAATCATCAATTTGTCCCCAACAGCCAGAACTCCTTAGAGGAGGCCAAAACATGTTGTCAGTTCTTGGAAAAAATATCTCTAATTTGATAATGAAGGTATCATGCACTCTATTTAGGACGTTTCTCTCCTTAAGAACTCAAGTTCATGGGTAAATTTCTGGGCTATCCTGACATCTCTCAGATGGGCTCTTGTAAGAGGTAGCTGCTTAGAACAAAAACATTGCCTACAGAGTGATGTATGATGGCTTAGTGGATTAGCATGTTAAAAACATAATCTCTTTTGACACAGCTGTTTTTAAGTGTTCTTAAAAATATTACAAAATGTTAATTCTGTTTTCCAGTAAACATAACTTTTGATCTGCTGAGTCAGAGATGTTATGCATAATAATCACAGCAGGAATACAATACTATTTGTATTTTTTTGGAGGAAAAAGACTGAGCACAATTTTGTGCAAATAATAAAAAGAAAAATCACAGAGCAGAATTCAATTAATGTCAAATCCACCAGAGGGAACCTGTCGTTCTAACAAAACAAAATACTTGTTTTCCTAGGTAATGTCCATATTTCTAGAAAGTTAATTTCAGAGCCATGTAACACTCACATACAGATTTTATAATATGTACTTTCAACACTGGACTAAAATACTTTGTGCTACTAAGTCAGCACAGTATCACTTTCTATGTATCATTTTTAATTCTGAATTCAAATCCCCCAAACCAACACTCACTAACTTTAGAAAGCACTTTATCATGCACTGTCTGAATGTAGCAGAAGAGCCTTGTGTTTGTACAGCTCCCAGAAATCACCATGGAAGCTTCTGAATACCTAGGCATATCTAGGTTATGGATGTATGCAGACACAATGTAATTTTTTTCTGTGATAGAGTTATGATGGTTTTGTTATCAAAAACTATATTCTTTTAAATTATGTACATAATGTATTATATCAACAAATATGCTAATATACCAACATTCTTTTATTGAGGGATCCAAGCTACTGCTAAATGAATCTCTCATGACACATAAGTATTATTTACTTCACTGAAAAATATTCCCAGATTAGTACAGTAGTTATTTTTCTTTGCTTTCAAGACAGTTTAATATTTTTTTGAACATTTTAACTTCATTTGTGGTTACACTAATTGCCCTTTCAAGTTGACAGGCTTGTAAAAATCATCCTGAAGCGTCCATTTCTGATACTGCAGGAAAAAAATTAAAATGCCAGTAAGTAAAGGAAGCATCTTATTCCAAAGAATTAATTTATTTGTAAAAGCCAGAATTATGCATCTCCCTGTTCGCACTTTAGAAAGCAATCAATCCTTCACTGCTGGTCTGCTCCTTCCACATTCAGGACACCGTAGTTCCATCATTAAGAGCATCCCCTGCAGAGAAGCACATGAATCTACTGTTCCATGATGTACCCTCAATGACCACCAGCTTCTGAATGAAGCTACAAAAATACTGGGTTTTACTTACTAGAGAAAACCCTGAACAGCTTGCTTCTTGCCAACCTGAAAGACCATCCCTTTCAATGAGTGCCACCTGAAACAATCTCAAAAAAAAAAAAAAGATCTTGGGGAAATACCACTTGCTCCCTGAGAAGCACTACAGTTTTAGCTCAGATCGCCCTCTCTGAGATGGGCTCAGTATGTTGGCATTACAGACCGTACAGCTACTACTATGCTTTTACTAATGACTGACCTAGAATTTGACAGATGGAAATGGTGATTGGAAAGCATGAAATAGAGGCTTCATATCTCAAAGATCCACAGTGAAAGGAATTATTAGCATCCAACTAGATTCTAATAAACTTTGCAAGAGGAACATGGGGCATGCATTTTTACTAACTGTTTAATTTAATTTGTTTTCATTTATAGCAAAGCACTGTTGAAAAGAACAGGAAACTTTCAAATAATTTGGTCAAGATCAGATGGGAAAACATGTCCCTCTTCCACTAAGAAATTCTATAGCTCAGATCATTCAGTAACTTTGCCAGCCACCACAACATACTAAAAAAATATATCAAGAAACAAACTTCCTAAACAAGTGACAAATGCAGAAAGTAGAGGTTAAAAAAGGATTAATTTTTTTACCCCCTTATAACAGTCTAAAAGTACTCAAAGCAAGAAGACATAACACACACTCTTTGGGTCAGAACTCTGCCATGCACAGGGAGTGAAGTAATTTTGACTACATTCTCTCTCAGATGTACCCCCAAGGACAAAATCACATCACAAAATTATAAAGTTGCTCAGTAACAGTTAATTCATAAGTTAATTCACAAAGGCAATATAACCTTTGTCCAGAAGACCTCATAACCTTCCTACAAAGGCCTAAGTTACAAAAAGTCTGGCTATATTATAGAATTGTAAAATGGTTTGAGTTGGAAGGTACCTTAAAGACCATCCAGTTCCATGGGCAGGGACACCTTTCACTAGACCAGGTTCCTCAAAGCCCCATCAAACCTGGCCCAGAACACTTCCAGGGATGGGACACACAGGGCTTCTCTGGGCAACCTGTTCTGGTGCCTTACCACCCTCACAGTAAAGAATTTCTTCCTAATGCCAAACCCAAACCTACCTTCCCTCAGTTTTACTCCTTGTCTTATCACTACACACCATTACGAAAAGTCCCTCTCCAGAGGCTGTTGTCAGCCAAAATGGTGGGAAATGTTATATATATTTGGGAAGAACTAACAGTTAAGCTCTTTCCTAACTGTTCTTAAGTGCTCTAAGTTAAGCTCTTTCTTCTTCAAACTACAATCCCAAGGTAAGAAATGGGATTTAGGTATACTTCACAGGACAGTTACCAAGCAGTTGCAACCTGACAGCTAATTTCTGCCTGCCTTTTAGCTTTTTTTGTTAAGCTGCCTACATGAAACTTTCACGCCAAAACTACCTTCAAATACCAAGCTACCTCCTTTATGATGAAATTCAGATGCTTAGCAGAAGGGATTATTTGACCATCAACCACAGTTTAACACCTAAAACTATGACAAGAACAGACATTTAGAGCATCCATTAAATCTTGGAGGCTTTGCTCACAGTTGAGAGACTTTCTATTGTTTGGTTCCTGATGAAAAATGGAATAAGCAGCACAATACTCAAGTTCTTATTCAGACAAAACCTTTAGGAAATTTTATCTGCTAATGAAGAATTATGGAGTTCACTTCAAGACAACTGAATATATTATCAGTTTCAAGGCTGCAACATGACTATGTGACTGATATCACAAATTCATATGATTTAAATATTTTGAGAGGACTGAGGGGCAGTGATTTAAGTCACCAGAGCACCTTTTTGACCACATCTGTCTTCTAACTTGAGGACTGAAGAAAGATTCAGTCTCTTTTTATGTTTAGTTGTTTTATTAGTCAAACTATAGAAAAATTGAAAATAACAACACATATCCAATCTCCCCAAATGAAAGCATCTTGCTACTCCAATCAAACTGACAAGCAATCAATGCAGTTAGAAACTGCTTAAATGCACTTTCCTTTCAGTACAAATATTTAAGTATAATAAAGAGCAAGAAATTTGTTTTACATGATGCATAGATAAAACCTGCACTAGAAATCGAAATGTATTTTTCAATATGGACTTAACTTACTTGTTCTCAAATATCCTGAAGTGGCCAAGGTTTCAAAGGTGAAATAATAAAGGGGAGACCTCTAAAACCATTCCCCCCCCCCCCCACGAAAAACTTATTTCACAGTTTAACATTTCTGAAAGTATAATCTAGATTTCTGTTTGCCTTCCACAGAAATTGACACTAGAAGTGTGTCTGAGTATTTCTTATGAGAAACAATGATAGGACATATTTGACAAGACCTGGCATCTTTTCCTCACAGGTAAGTTTAATATTCATCCAGTTAGGGACCATTGCCATCACCCAAACACCATCATGATTAAGTTTCCTGTATTATTCTGCACTCAATTTTTCTATTTGTAGCATCACCAGCTCAAGTAAATTTCACAGTACTCCTTGGCACAATTTTTGTAGTACAAAAATTATCAATAGCTAAACTTAAAGGGACACAAATAGATTCTGAGATAATAAAAGAGTTTAAAACAAGTTAAAGAAGTGCTGAGTTCAGAAAAGAGTGTATCCAAAAGAAAAGGATACACTCAGGCAGCTAAGACAAAAAAACCCTTAAAATTATAACTGGGAAAACATTACATTTTACAAGTAATGAGAAATTAAACAAGTTTGATATAAGTATTTCATGTATACTTTTTAAAGCAATTTCAACACATACTAAAACCACCCTAAATAATTAGGATAATTAACATATTAGGATTCTTGGTTAACTTTTTAAGTAAAAAATAATGTAACTTTGTTGTTTAGGAATAGAGCTGATTTCATTGTACTGGTATGCTTATAACTGTACTTAAACACCATTTAAAATAGCATGTAGCAACACCATCCTTTGACAGATGCAATAATATTTTTATTACTTTTTCTGAAACTGATTAAAATATAGCCATAAGCAATATGTTTGTGCTGGGGCATAATTAGGAGTGGTTTAGTCTGAGCACAATCCTAGTATTCAAAATAATAAAAGAAAACTTCAAATCGCAGATGAAAAAAAGCCTAAAGATTTAAATAACTGGCATTCATGTCTAAGCTCTTCCTAAGCTAGGTGGTTCAATATTTCCTAGTGTCCTAGGTGAAACAAATTATGTAAGTATTGATCACAGTAACTTCCAGTGAACAAAATAAGCTTGAACAATATTGTGTTTAACTTTTAAACAGAACACAAAACTCTGACACTATTTTATATTTGTTTTATTTTACTTTAATACTCTTCTTAAAGTACTTGTGAGGAGAAGAGCACCAGTAACTGATAGCAGGCAGCTAACACCATAAATTTACACCTTTGTAATGTATCGTCTTATGAAAACATAAGAACAGCTGCAGGCAATTTCTGCTTTTATATATTTATATTTTATCTATACTTGCATGTGATAAATGCAGCATTACTAAGCCTTGCATGTAGGCAGCTGCAGTAAATGCAAAATAGTATAAATGAAAATTCCACACGTGACAGTAGGAGTTTGAAGAAACTTAACATTTACAAACTTGTAAATGTTTTATTACTAAGTATACTGGCTTGATTGAAATTTAATAGCAAGCTGCCAGAATCTCTCATTCTGCCTTTCCTTCAAAATGATCTCTTAAAAAAAAAAATATTCCTATTCCACAACTGATTCAAATACACGATATTGTCCCTAAATGTCTCCTAAAAATGTGTGCATGTCTGTATCTATCCCACATGTAAATGGAACATTCATGATAAATACATACACCCCACAGTAAACAGTTTTATTACAAGTGACAAGCACTTGAGACAGTAAAATCTCATTTGCCTACACAGGGTCTTTCTGCTGCTCAAACACGCAGTATAGTGAGATCTCATTAACTCACAATCAGATGATTTGCAGGGTTTTTTAGAAAACTCATGCACTGCAAAAAGAAGGACATACTCAATACATGAAGAGGTAAGCTAAGTTTTCTGACAGCCTCGCTCCTTTTTGGTTATTTGGCAATTCACAGTAAATGTGCATAAGTAAAAATCAGCAATCTACATCTTATTTCCTAAGAAATACTTTACACTTGCAGACTGCCAAATCTGATGTGACTCACAACCATAAAGAAAAGCTTTTAGGGTTAGAGATACACAGTGTCAGGCTACTGGTAAATTACCTGCAGAATACATAAGTAAATCTACATGCAATCTGTATTGCTAAATTGTATCAAATAAAGTATTATTACAGCAATATGGAAGAGATTATTATTAGTTATCCTAACTTAAGTGAAAAAACAACTTTGACAAATAATTCCCTTTAAACACTTTCTAATCTGATTTCTAGGGATATTTTCCTTGAGAGAGGAATTTAGCACATTAAGTGCAAAAGAAGATTATAGCAATTCAGTTTACTGTAACAGACACTTTTTGCATTTTTCCAAGTTTCTTTACATAGTTATTTCTTAATTGCATCTGATGGCAATTCTTGGGTTTTACTTTCCTGATTCCCACTTGACTTTCTCAAATCTGATTTGAGGTATTTTACTTCAGAGTTCTGAGTTGCTGTTGTATGCATTACAGCCACACTTGTCTGCATTCGTTTTTTTAATCTCACTTTTTAGTTTTATAACAGTTCAGACCTGTGGGTTTTTTCCCCTCTCTTTCCTTTCCTCTAAACAAATAGCTATTGGGCCACATTTTATTTCCTTTGTGCCCCCCTATAAGTGTATAAAAACCACCAGATTTGGTCATGAATAGAACAGGTCATCACTCTGGCCATGTATTTTAATGTATTTGACAAGGTATCTCTACACTCTGGACAGGCAATGAACCAGAAAGGAGAGAGAAGAAGACTACAGAGAAGGATATAATAGAAATTATTTATTCCTTCAACATGAGAATAATTACATATCCTTTCTCACTCCTCACAGTCAGGTATGTACTTACACAGTCACCTCAAAGCCCTGACATATATGGTGGCTAATTTCAATGCCATGATCCTACAGTAACCGTTTGCTAGACATGCAGGGTCCATTTAAATATTAAAAATTTTAATACATCGTATAAGAAGGCCCCATTCTTTAAAACTGTGAGCACACAACTACTCTAAAAAGCATGCTGTATCTTTTCAAAAGTCAAAAAACTCCCTCCAGTTCTATGAATTTCTGCAATTTGTCCTAAGATGAGACAGTAACAGGTGAACAGTGATACAGATGTAGATAGAAAACACTTTGACAACACAAACTAAATAAAAATAAAACTTAACCTGCAGTAATGGTGACCAGTTCTGTTTAATATTAGGTTTTCTGAACTTGCATACAATTAGGATCTTCTGCATTTGATATTTGGTGGACAACTGTTTATTTAAAATGAATTAGTAACTGCAATCTATGCAATTTCAGAAAAATGTTCACTATATCCCTTGACAACTAAAAAAAAAAAAAGCATCTGTGTAAGTGATTATATTGAGAGTTAATCAGTGTTTTACATTCAAGTTACAAGATCACACAATTTAAAAATCAATATAAATTGAATTAAATTCTAGATGTGGGGTTTTTTTAGATTAGATGAAAATACACAATTGTCTATTATCAAATGCCCAGATAACTGCAAAAAAAACCCCTCTCCAATGCTTCAGAAATTTAAACATTTTATGTTTGATCAATACAAGTGTTACTTTGTTCTAATATTTGAATTATTTTAAATAGTTTTTTAAGGCTACCTAAACATTTGGTAATCAGTTAAAGATGCTTAGCAGTTCAGTGGATAAATGCTGCACATTTCTTTCAAAAGCTCTGCAAGCTAAATCCTTACTAGGAGCAGATATTTGGAGAATGACTCCTTGAAAGCAAATTCTCTATCACTTCAGTGGTGGTCACTGCTAGCTCCTTTTAAGTCTACACTGATTTGAGAATGGTCTAAGTACTTGAACAGATTTCATGTTTTCCAGAATATTTCTGCTTGGTAAACATTTAAATTTGTTCAAGAACCCTACCAAAAAGTATTTGTTCACAAAAACTGGTTTTAACAACATAAGGGGTTATAGACAGAAAATTTAAAAACTTATGGTTTAGACTCTGAAGTAAAAACATTTATTTTACAAAATAACCTTGAACAGCTACAAACAGTGGTTTATTTAGAACATGAGTAGTGCCCTCCTTAACCCATTAATTTTAAAACACATGCAATACTCTGAAAGGAGGAGACTTTAGGGCACCATTTTGACTAACCAGCTGCAGAGATGGACAACCATTAGAAGTGGCTGCACTTTGTGCACAGTGCCTTTTGGAACTACATAAACTTTTTAAAAGTTTCTTAATTGAAATCTCAAAAGTTCTACATTGAAAACTAAATTTTCAGGATAATTACTAAATTAAAAGTACACACCAAGAGACACATTTGAGCTAAGCATTCAAGGAAAGCTGAATGCATGTCACTTTAGATTCCTGTATTGGCTTGAACTGTTGTAGAATACTGTAGTTATTAATTTTTAAACATTACTGGATAGGATTGGTAAGTCTCTAAAAAGGATTTCAATACATTTACACCTCTCCTGTTTACCTAGAAAAAGTAGGTTAACTTCACCAACAACAGACCATAGTATTTGTTTCCTCAGGTGTTTTAATTTCAGAAAATCTTGAAAAAATCAAACTGTATCATCTATGGAATCAGACCAATACATAATAAACAAGATTATCTTAACTCTTAGAACAAGGAAGCTTTGAAAGTTACTTTGTATTTTTATTTTTTAAAAAACACTTCTTCACTGTAAGAATTCTGTTTTCTACAAAAGAGTAAGTTTGTAAAAAAACAATCCTAAACAACATTCTTTTCTGCTATTATTATCTCCATCTGGATTATACCTTAAAATTAAATCCAGTTTAGAAGAGTATCAAATTCTGAGAGAACACCCTTTCCTCTTTCTCTACCCTAAATCCTGAATTTTGTACTATGGTTGGATACACCAAATTTACTTTGTAATACACAGGTGTAAGTCAAGAAAGATACTTCACAACACTGCTTCTTTCACATTGTTACTATCAGTGTCTATACCTATTTTCAGCATTAAAATATTAATGATTAAAAAACTCCAAATTAGGTAAAAATGTAGAGGCATGTTAAGCACTTCACACTGATGGTCACAGAAACAGCATTTGAAGAGTTCTCAGTACCATTAACTAGTTTATTTAAGTTAGTTCTGCACATCTAGTACCATCTGTCTCTCTACCCTGGTACATTAAAACTACCAACATATGGTGAACTGCTATTAATTTATCAAATTTCTATGCATTCCAGGGTAATGTTACTTCAGTCAATAAAAATAATAGATCAGTTTAAGAAATATTCAGAAAGGAACTTTAAAGTCTGAATTCTTACTAACTATAAAAAAGATCTCTACACCATAAAAGGCAGTTTTGGAAAAACATTCAATATCATTCCTTTATACAAAATGATTAATTTTTCTTCCTTAATGACCCTTTTTCTGACTTAAGAGCAGTTAATGTGATTTAATTTTCACAACTGTGAGTCACTGGAAAACTTGGAGATTTCTGCCCAAATCTTTAACCACAAGGCTATCCTAGGCAACAAGTTTCTTTGGTCACCCTTGCAGAAAGGGTACAGATCATTTGCAAGCACATGCTATTCAACACAGAGGGCTATCACAGCTCCTGCCCAACTGGCACAGCTTCACAGCAAACATGTGCTGCAATAGCCCCCACCAAGTCCAGCAGCCCATCTCCCCTCTCAAGAAGCGCATACCTGTACTCAGTTTTCAATCTAGAACTAAGTACAAAGGCTCCAAAACCAAAGCAAGTGTAAAGGCAACATTGCAACTCCTCATAAAGGTATCAAATTGCCATGTTAAGAGGCGATGCTAATTTTTTAAAATAGGACATTCAAAAATAAAATTAAAATACATAGGAGATAATAGAGACAAGCAGAGCATTTCACATCATCGCAGTTAAACATTTACAAGTTAAAAATTAAGAAAAAAACCAGTATCAGCCAGAACCCATGCTAAAAGCATGCATGCATACACTCATGCACACATATACATGACACCAGACCACAGTTAGAATGACTTTTCTTTCTTTAAATAAAGCCAGAGGCAATTCTTCCAAGTCATGTTTTAACTACACACCTAAGGTGTACTTGTAAAGAGCCCCTTCTTTGGCCAATTAAAACCTACAGTTATTTTTCAGTATTTTCAAAACCTTTGGGGATGGTTTAGGAGATTTAGGCATAGAATAAACTTTTGAACAAACTCAAATGTTCCCAACAAAACTGAATGTATTCAAAGTAAAAATAATGCACTTCACAACTTTCACAAAATGTCTGTGAAATTGCCTTACACACAGGGAATTCATCCCCTCCCACAGAATTCGCAGCTAGCAGAACAGCACTAGATCTTAATATTATACAACCTGAGACTATTCCATTTCTGCAGCATACAATCCAAAAAACACTCTCCAAAACACAGCGTTTTAATTGACACACGAAGAAAACTTCCCTGAAGACCTGCTACACACAAAAGAATTGCTTTGATCCCAACGATTCTGCACGTTTCCCACTGCTATCCTTCCCTAATTTATCAGACTAGGGCCGATTTGATACCTTTCCATTAAAAAAAAAAACAACGAAGCACCCCTCTGCTAGAGGCAGAGGTGCTGCAGAGGTGATGATAACCCCAGGAAAAGAGAAGCTGTCTCTTTAAAATGCCCTGCTATGTCCCTGATCCCACGTGGAACCAACATCAGCAGCACTTTCGCATTAACTTCAACGTGAGGCGAGATGAGGCATCATTATTTCATATAAATAAAACGAGGAGACTGCAGAATACATTCTTTGTGGGGGACAAACAGGTGAACTGAGCGTGCCAGGGAAATCAGCAACCACCCGCAGGAGAGGTGCCCTGCCCCCGAGCCCTCTCTGCTCTCCCCTATGGAGCATTAGCTCAACCCCACACCACTCTCAAGAATCCAGTTCAAATAGAGGAGTGAGCCACCAAGAAAACTTGAAATTCAAAGGCAACGAAAATGCACTTTATAAACCGGAAAGGTTTACTCTTTGCCTCACACATCCTAATTAGATCAGGAAAGTGACACTACAAAAGCATAACATTCCGGTCCGAAAAAAAAAAAAAAAAAAAAAAAAAAAAGGAAAGAAAAAGACAGAGGAAAAGAAAAGAGCCCCCATCTCCCCAAATCCCCCAAAACCACACACACACAAAAAGCATTAAAAAAGGAAGTTATAAAGCACCACATCCAGCATTTATCTTATCTAGGATCACTCCACATTACCCCCAAGTTATACACTTTCTGCACCATCATCTCCCCCTACCTCTCTGTCCTGAAAGGGATTTTCACGTTTTCTCATTGTCGGTGGCGAGTTATAAGAGGCTTTTGCCTTTCCAAAGAATTCATCAACAAAAAAAATAATAAATATTAACTCCTTGCTCCCTGAAACCTTAAAACGGTCTCGGGAAGACGCGAGTTTTATACTGTTACCTTGAGGAAGAAAAGGGGGAGCAGCCCCGATTTTTAGGTATTTTTTGGCATTTTTTTCTGATTTTTATTTTGTTATATGCCTCAGTTCTCCCTCCATTTTGGTTGTTTATGATACTGACAACAAGCTGTCCCTGCTCTCTCTCTCTCTCTCTCCGGATCTCTCCTGCTTTCAGTTAGCAAACCCCCCTCCCCAATGCAACACGACTCAGCACTTACTTGGGTTCACACTTTTCTCTAAACACACACCGATGGGGAAGGGAAAAGCTCCTGGGCTACTCGGAGGGGGAGAGCAGGCAAATTCGTTTCTTTATTACGAAAAAAAAAACTTTTGTCCAAAAAACGACGGGAAAGGGGGGTCGAGTGCCCCAAAGTCACTCTGGATCCCCCCAAAGACGCAGCCGCCAGGTCCGGGGGACACCCCACGGATAGCCGGGTCCACGGGGGAAATTTCTGTGCGAAATTTGTCCGGTTTGAGGCGGCGGGCGAATTTATATTAATTTTTTCCCTCATTTTTCGGCACCGCGGTCTCTAATGTCTTCCGCTCCCTCTCTCGCCGCTCTCGCCGCTGTCACTGCATTCACAGCACAGGCTCCGGAGAGGCGAGGAGGGGAGGGGGCGGCCGCGCCGCTCCTGCCCCTGCCCCTGCCCCGCGGCCCCGGGCCCGGGCCGCCGCGGGGGTCGGCGGCGGGCACCCCGCGCCCTCCTGCCGTCCCCCGGGCAGCCCCGCCGCCTCGCCCGCTCCTCGCGAACCAGCAGAGCGCCGCGGGGAGGGAGGGGAGGAGTGGAGGAAACTCCTGAGAGAGGTTTTTCTCAAAATCATCTCTTTCTCCCTCCGAAGGGGGGTGGGGGGGGGGCACCGCTCGCCTCGGCTCCCCTCCCCTGCTTTTCCCCCCGGGGGGGTCCGACGCGGGGCGGCGGGGGGCTGCGGGAGATGGGGGGAGAGGGATGGAAGGGAGGGATGGTTAACACAAACTTTTCCTCACTGCTCGCTGCTCCTCTCTCCTCTCCCCCCTCCTTCTCCTCCTCCCCCTTCATAATTTAAATAACCCTGATATTTCCCTGCTAAACCCCGGCGCCTGCCCCCCAAACCCGCAGCAGACTCACCGCGGGAGCCTCAGCATCCCCTCTGCGCCCCGTTTCCACCCTTTACAGTGTTCTCCGATTTTTCTGTAATTTTTTCCCCATATTTCGGGCTGGACGCGGCGGGCCTGGAAATTGTTTGCTTTCCCGTCTTTCCAGCAGCCATTGTAGTGTATGCGCTGCGGTGCAGCCCAGCCTGCCGCACACGCCGCGCCCACACCGCCCGCCGCCCACACGCACCGCGGGTTGGACGCCTCCCCCAGTCAGTCAGGGCCGCGGCCGCGCCCCGCCGCCGGCGCCTGCGGCCCGCGCCGCCCGCCCCGTTGGTGGAAGGAGGCGCCGCTCACGGCCGGGGCGGGCGCGGCGCCGCCGCCATTGGCGGCCCGGCCGTGCCACTCAGAGCCGCCGGGGCGTGGGCGGCGGCGGCGCGGGGCCGGGGGGAGCCGCGGGGCCGGGAGCGGGGTAGGCTGCGCCCGTACTTAAGCGCGCTGCCCGAGCCGCTGACGTCTTTCGAATTGGAGACGGGCTGCCCCGCTCCCGCCCCGGGCTCCAGCGGACACGGCCGGGGACGGAGGTGAGTGCCGCCGGCGGCGACCCGCGCTGTGCCCGCCCGCCGCTCGCCCTTCCCGGCCGGCGCAGAAAAGTCTCGCTCGACCTTCGCCGCCCGCGGGCCGGGGCAGCCCCGCTCGGGCCCGGCGGCGGCGCGGCCCGGGCACCGCTCCCTGGCGGCAGGTGGTGCCGAGGGGAGGCGGCGGGAGCGGCCGCGGGGAACGGGCCGGGGTGGGGGAAGGGGTCGCCGGGCGCCTCCGGCCGCTCCGCCGCCGGCGGGAGGCAGGGACCGGGCGGGGGGCACGGACATCGCCTCCGCACCTGGACGGCTCCCGGCCTTCCCCGGGAAGCTGAGCTGGGCAAGGCGGCAGCTCCGCGGTGCTGAGCGTCAGGGACCGCCGGCTGCCTCCTCCTGCCTCCGCCGCCGTAACAGCCCGAAGTGCCGTAGGAATTTTAGTACGGCCTTGGCTCCAGGGTTCGGAGTTTTAATGAGCTGGTCTACATTGCGGCATAATTAGCGATTTTGTGTCTATATGTATGCATTTAAAGTAGACCAAAGGCTTTTCAATGGGCGGGAGACTGTAGCGAAGTGCCCTGATTGTTTATGAACTGAAAAAGCCCCAGGGTTAAAGAGTGCCAGCTGCAGCCCTGGTTCTCTGTGGTACGGTTTACAGCTGTTAATGTGTTAAAGCATAATTAAGAGCTGTGGCATAGACAAGCCTTCGGTTGTGGTTGGGCTCTGACCTGTAATCTGAAAGCAGGAAGGGAAGCCCGTACATGTGCAGAACCTGGGAGGAGGGGGAAGCTCGCTTCCTGCCCAACTGCTCATTCGGTCACACAGCCGCGTTTCGGCGTGACCCGCCTGCCCTTCCAGCTGATAATGTTTCAAGTCTGAAGTACTTCGGAGAGGGAGAGAGAGCAACACGCGCAGGAGCTATCAGACCTTTTGGGTTGTACTAAGAATGTTTGAGCATTTGCCTGCTCCGAGCTGTGAATCTTCATTAGAACCTGAACTGCTTATTCGTTAAGTAGGTGTTTAATGGGTTGTGTGCATTGTTCCTTAGAACGGGCGCGGTTGCAGACTCTGGTAGTGTAATCAAGCTGAAAGCGTCAAGTGCAGTTTGTGTAAGGAACACTGATTATGACGGCCCATCCTATGACTCCCAAGCATTCTTTCGGAGAGTAAGTCTGAAGTCAGAGTATGTAGACTGAAGCAGACAACGTACACCTTGAGGCATGTCTGCTTAGGCGGCAATAGCAATGAAATGCAGAGTTAGAAACCAGACACGTGCAAACAGCTAAAAATCTTCTTGTATCTGTTGTGGTGAGTTAGGTGAGGCATTGTGGTATGCTGTTTTTGCTTCCTACTTCTCCCTTCTCGTTTCTTAAGTCTGTGATGATGCTAGTGTACGTGCTTGTGTTTCCATTTGAGTTGGAAATGCCTGATCAAAAATGCACTTCCTCCCATCACAAAGGAGAAAATTTGCCTGGCTTGTTAAATTAACTTAAGCACTGCATAGTTCTCAAAAGGAAGTGAAAGCATTTCCCCGATGTTGTTAATTAAAAGGCCCTTTTGCAGAAGATGATCATATGGAAAGCAGAGAGAACTCCAAGTACCAGGAAGGTATACGTGCACAGCTTGTAAAACCTAGGGCATGTTTACTGGAAATAGTTTACTCTTACCCAAAGAAGAAAACCCGTCTAAAACATGGTTTTCTATGAGCTACAAAGAGCAGTATTTGAATTTTTTTTTTTTTATCTGGTATCAAGCAAAACAGGCTTTTTCCTGCAGACTTGCACTTATCATTCCCTAATGTGCACAGAAACAGGTCTAAGTTAAGAATTAACACCGATTATTTTTTTTTTGAGAAAATAAAAAACAATATTGTGTCCTTCATTAGCAGTACTTTAATTTGCTCTCTGTGTTTCTGATTGCATTGATTCAAGCAGTCATCTGGTCAACATTATTTTTTGTTAGATTTAGTATTTGTTTGGAACACATACCTGTATTGCCATATGTGTGCCGGAGGCAATGTATAGGGAGCTGTAAAGGGAAAGAGGGTCTGCTGTTCATCTTGATGTCATCATCTTGGATCAGTGTAGAGTCTTGGCACTGAACTCCGTGTCTCTCAAGCTTCAGAGTCAGTGTCAAACTACTAAATGGTAAGAAATGTGATTCAAGCGTTCATACACAGTGTAAGTGGGTCTGGTCCCACCTTGCGGTGAAACCAGTTCTTTTTCTATTCAATATTTGCTGTAGCAACACAGGAGATAGTGGGCACTTGTTGTACCTGGGAAAGCTCAGTGACGATGCAGATGTGATCCAGCTAAGGAGTAGGGACAAATCTGGAAAAGTTTACTTGTACATTCCTCCCACACACTATTAATTGAAGTGTCTACAGTGTGTTGGCTGTGAGCAGCTTCTATGGAGCTGTTTCTCCTACACGTGGTCACTTCCTCCATGAGACACAGGCTGGTGTGAGAGCTGCTGCGGTGGCTCCATTCTCTGCAGGAATTTATCAGGGACTGAGCAGTCTTGGTGCTGGGCTAAACTTGCTGGTGTTGTCTTGCTGTTACTGCTTTGGAAATAACACTTTGCAAAAGAAGGTTGGGTTTTGTTTAGTTTTTTCTTTAAGATAACAAAACTGTGTGTTGCTAGAAGGCCTTTATTACATCCTGAAATTCAGACTTAATTCCTGAGTTACTGGTAAAAGTAGATACTTAACCTGTTTATTTTTCCTTTCTAGCCAAGGTACGAGTGTCTTTCTAGAATGTCCAGGCATGCAAAAAAGCTTAGAGATCAGGATATAAATCCATGTCTAGCGGTAAGATGATCAAATTGAGTTTGATTTGTCTGTACATTTCAGTATTAAATAATGCACTTTCTAGGGGACTGTTTTGTGGGTAGAACACTGGCATTCTAGCACTTTGCATTAAAAGTTTCTTAAGAGTCTGAAGGTGGGAAGGGCTGAAAATCTTCCATTATAGTAAGTGTGAAATAACAAGTTAATTCCCTATAAATAGGAGTAATACAACTGCTGGCTGTCTCTTAAATTTTCTGTCCCTAAAACCAGAGCCTGAAATCCTGGTTAGACAAGCTTGGTTATTTTTTAAAAGCATTTTGTGAGTTATACCAAGCATCATTGTAAACAAATATTCTGTGGCCTCTGCACTTACTGTCTGAAGAGTACAGACAGCACTCTATTATCTACAAATTAAATCACTGCTTGGAAGTACTGGTGATCCTTTGTAATAGGTGTTACTTTGCTCTCTTTGATAGTGTTCTTTCATCTGAAGAGCTCACTCCTATCTTCATAGATATTCTGGGACTTGTTAAAATATTTAAACACTTAGTACAGTAACTTCCCTCAGCTCTGAAGTATATTTTCCCCTATTAAAGGAAACAGATGCCACTACAAAATGTATGAATGACAACAACTATAACAAGGATATGTGTACTGATTACTTTTTGAAGTACAAAAACTGCAGAAAATTCTGGGTAAGCACAGTAAACTTTCTAAATTTTACTCCCTGCTTTGCTTTATGTATGTTACTTCTGACATCCTGCTTTCTGAACCCTTCAAACTCAGCTAAGAATGTTTTTATGGTAACTTACCAACCCAGTATGCATTGCTGTAAGACTTAAAGCACATGCACATCAAAGTACTTCACTTGATTGTTCTGGGTTTACTCTCTTAGATTGTGAGTCAGTGTTCTTGCAGTACCTGATGTTTTCCTTAGAACTTGAGTCACACATTTCTAGTAATAATTTCTTTTAAACTGATGCGGTGAAAAAATTCTGAGGCGAGGTAAGGTTATCTGGTTTCCCACTGGCTTGGATCATGGTTACTTTAACCTGATATAAAGCTTAATTTGGTGGTGGAGAAATACCATGAGGATCTACGTGCAGTTAAACTGTTTTCTGCTGTTTCCTTATGCCATTGAAGTAAAGAGGTTTTAGCTTAGCCTTTAAATACTTGTGCAAACTACAAAAAAAAACCCGTTTGCAGACAATTGTGCATTGGTCTGGCATAGAGTAATGGGAATACTGATTGCACTCTATTCTGAAGCAGCAAGGTAAACTATCAGATATCTTGAACTAACTACTAGTACATTTAGTTATCAGCTAATCAGGCTTTAGAGTACCTGAGTTAATATATAAAGCATTTTTCTATTAAAAATCTTGTTCATTCAGAGCTCAGGGAAATCTGTTCTCATGGTCGCTTTGTTCTATTTTCAGCATGGCATTATGATGCAAAGGAAGAGAAGTGGTGTGAAACCAGAGATGCCCTCAGCAGAAGAAAGAAAGAAAATCTTGGAATCAATGGGGAAGCCCTACTGACTAGAAATCTGAATTGACTGTTGTCACAATACATATGAAGACTTGGCAGCAGCAAGTTACCATTTCATGAACCGGATTTTACAGTTGCCATATGTTGGATTAAAATAAGATCTTAAACTTTGAAATGTGGGAGCTTTCTAGGATAGAATTTCCTGGGTTTGTTCCTACTTCCTGTCATAGGAACCTGGCCTCTTTTATTGGAAGATACGGGTCTCAATTCAACTTGTATAGAAACTTTTGGAAGTAGAAACTACCTTGCTGTGAAATGCTAAATATAAAATTAATGGGACTTGAAGAAAGCCTGTTTGAAAAGATGGGTTGGTGAGCATTGCAGTGTGGCTCTAAGTTCTAAGACTGGAGCAGGTTGAGAAGCTGGTACATGCAATGTGTTTCTTGCACTCAGCTGTTCTGCTCAATAGTATGGATTTACCATGTATGAATGTTGAATTCTGTATCCCCAGTTTAAATAAGACTGTTCATGAACTAAAATCCTAAGTCCAACAAGCTTGTCATTGGGTCTGCCACTGCACTTGTCAGTGACAGCAGAAGCTTGCAGTAAGTCAGATCTGCAAGCTGTGCTAGTTAGAAGGTTAGAGAGATGGGTGAAGATAAAACTGAACTCCTCAGGTCTGAGCTGCATAGTAATTTCTGTGGATAGTAAATAGATACTTTGGTGGCGGGCAGGCAGGGGGGACTTGCAGACATGTAAACAGATCCTCTGAGTGACATGGCAGGTTTAACTATAGCACATCTATCTAAGACTCTGGACAGCTGAAACCTGGGGTTTGGAAATGCTTACTCATATGAGATTACAAAGCTCAGTTTAAACAGGTACTCTAATCTTAAATAAAGTTGATTCTTTAGCTAAATTGAACAAGTAATAAATGTAAACATGTTGCTGTCTAGGTGAAATAGCGTTTTTTACCTTTTATCTTCTGGTGTCCTGGCTTAAAAGCTTGTATCCTGTGATAAAACAGAAAAACTACTGTCATGAGCTCAGGTTCCATGTGAAATCCTTTAGTTCATACTGGGATCAACTTGGCAGAACTCTGACTGACCTCATGAAGGGTAGTGTAAAAGTGTTGTCTCTCTATTTAGACTTTTTGGAAAGACTCCATGGCTTTCTGTTTCTCCTGTCTGGCTTGTCTTGTTTCTTTCCACTGTAGGCCTGTTTCTTTGCTTGCTGTGATTTTCTTGTTGTTTGATCTGACTAGCAATTCTACAAAATCTGCTTTTGCTCTTCCTTTCTGCTCTCTGTTTACATCTGAGTTTTGAAATTGATTAATCCTACCCTCTCTGTTGGAATGAGTGTGTAACTCTATGCCTTTTGAGTATGCAGTACTCCAAGCAAAGCTGTACAGCCTTCAAACATGTCACAAGTTTCTCTTGTCGGTTCCTGGCAAGGAAAATGTACTTTCTTCCATCAAGACCATAAGATTCTTTATTTCAAATTACTTTCTCTTCACCTAAAGTGCAAACTTTGACATTTTCTTCTTTTTGTAGTTGGGGTTTTTTGTTGTTGTTGTCTTTGGTTGGTTGTTTTTTGGTGGGAGTTTTTTGGGGGGTTTTTTGTTTTTGTTTTGGAGGTTTTTATTGTTGTTTGTTTTTGTTTCCCTGTGTGTGGAGCTGAATATACTTTCAAGGGCTTGCTCTTTGCTGCCACATCCTTGCTATCTTTTAATACCCTCCTACATACCAATCTTTCCACTTTTTTTTGGCCCATTTGACACCAGTTCTTTTTTGACTTTAACATTGATTTTAACATTTTGGTCTCTTCTCATTGCAGTTTTTTTCTAGTACCTTTCTTTCATCTCTGATCTAATGGTATAGTCTTGCAGTGACTTTCTAATAGAGCTCCTTTTGAAGGTTGTGTGTTCTCTGTTCTCTTTAATAGTGAGAGAACTTGCTTTCATTAAACCTAGCCATAATACTTCCTCATTAACTGTGCCTCTCTTTGATCTTCTTGTTCATCTGCAGATTTTGGGGAGCTGTTGTTCTCTTCCTTAGGGCCGTGTCTCTTCAGACTCTTCTGCCTTTGCTGCCTTTCTGGCTTTTTGCCTCCCTTGGTGTGTCTAAGGGTTCCTTCTCTCCTACTTGGCACAGGTTTGTCATTTGCCACCTCTGCTGTATCTTGGGACATGTTCTTTGGTCCTATGGCTTTAACTACTATTCTAGTGCTTGCTATTTTTCTGTTGCTGTGCTCTTAAATTCTGGGCTTATGTTAAAATCGACAGTATATTTTATGTGCAAGAAAAACATCATTCTTGAGGTGGGTATGCCCATTCTTCTTTGCATAAGCTCAAGTTCCTTAACATTACCTCATTTATCCCAGGATTTCCCTTCAGGTCTTCTTTGCATGTAGAAATGCTTATAAGTATAGTATGTAGCAGTGCTTATAATGCACTTACAAGTTGTTTTTTTTTTTCCTGACAATATTTGCTCAGGAAGCTTCCACTAATGTTATTTTCTTTTAAAGGATAACTGGCCTATCTTTTGGCATTGATAGGTGGCCTGTGCTGCTTTGTAAAGTGTTTGTAAAGAACTAGCACTGGTCTTCAAAAAATCAGCGAAGGAGATACATTACTGCTTTCAGGTGTCAGTGCCAGAATGTGGGATCACAGGATGGGCTAAGGCACATGGAATGCAGGAACAGCAGTCTAACGTTAGACTTCTGATCATCAGTGGATGTACATGGTAAGCTCCCTGTGCATGTTGCAACAAAAATTAGTTTAGTGTAGAACTGAGAGCAATTTAAGCAGTGACCTTGTTGATTTAATTCAGGTAATCAGTAATCTGTTGTAGGGAATGTAATTTATTTCCATTGTATATTCCTTACTGTTAAATAACACAAGTTTATAAAAAATCTTGAGGGAGCAAGGCGTTTTCTTCCTCATGTCGTAATGTCTCTCAGGAGTGATCTGTTACTTGAGTATGAGTTATTATTTTTATCCCTCACTTGAGGTTGCTGTTCTTGCTTTCACTGCTGAAGCTCGAGTGGTAAAGTGTGATAGCTTAAACATAGGCTCTTATGAGTTGAGATTTTTCCATTAATTTTTGTAGTGTGATTAACTACCTTTGGTTGTGAGCCAAAGATAATGGTCTTTTCCTCATACCTGAGAGCTTACATTCCACACTTCATGAAACAGAGGTAAGCTGCAGCCTGCCACTCTTACTGGACCAAAAAAAAAAACCCAAAACCTGGGCTGCATTATTAATTTCCCTAAAGCACACTCTTGTATGTTAACCCAGAAAGTGTAACACAGTGGATCATTATAATTCATTAAGAAACAGGGAAAGGGACCTGTGGGTTGGGTTTTGGTTTTAAGTATGTGTAATTACTCATTTTGCTTGTGTACAAGGACCAAATCTGGATAGTGGCGTTAATGTTTGATAATTTTTTTGTTTGACAGCTGGATGGTGCTGTTGCACAACAGACTGAAAACAGAACACTCCACCCACTACTAGCTCTTTCAAGCTTTTTTGGTCTCTTCCCACAGAGGTAGCAGAATTCATCCAATAGAAAGGAAAGATTGATCTGTCTCAACACTATAAACAGAAAAGGAGGACAGAAGTCTAAATCATTGCTGGGAAATAGAGGATTTCTGTGCAGCCGGAGAAGCCCAGGAATATGGTCCTTGATAGATTTTTTCAGTGTGGTTATTTGATCACAGCTAGGCACTGAACAGCAGCTGTAGGCTTTCTCCCAGGTCTGGGTGAATATCCTGATTCCCATCTGTTCAGTTTTGCCTTCTCATTTTTTCTGTTACTCTACAGTGCAAGGCCTTGTCTGGCTCAGAGTTTTCTGCTACCACAATCGGGATGAGTCTGTGCTCTTGAAGATATTCAAAGGAAATTCACAGAATTGCAGAGTATCCTGATTTGGAAAGGACCCACGAGAATCATTGAATCCAAGTTATCTAGCTCTAGAATCCTGAAAATTTCTTTGGATTTAGCTGAAGCTTTTGAAAGGCAGGGAGTTGAATCTGCTGCTGCTCCAAGTCTTTCATGATCTTGTAATGAAACTTCTGCACTCAAGTGATGAAGAAAATGTGCATAGAGGAGCTTTTGGTAATACTTTTGCAGAACAGATAAGATAAATTTATAGTACAAAATGTTATGCTGTTCTAATGCATTTGGAGACAGCCCTTAACTCATGTTTAAAGTATCTACATCTTTAAAGTTGGTCTTCCAAAATAGCCATGAAATAATTATTATGTGGAAAAACACCATTGCAGGTTTTTGTTTTCTTGGAAGAATCTCAGGCAACTGGAAGAAATAGTTCTGTAAGTGTTAAAGTAGTAAAAAAATAAAGCAAGCTGGCTATTTCAGAATATTTTAACTTTTATTGCAACTTGTTTGATATGAAGAAGAAAACAGAAGTACTGCATTTATATTAACTAAATACAGTGGATCACTTAAACTTAATTGCTTTATGACATATATGATACCATATGTAGTAACTCAAACCATCAGATTGTAAGTAATTTTTCTATATTCTTTGGGTTTCTACCTTGATGAGTCCTATCTCAAAATCCTTTTTTGGAGGAATGGTTCTGAAGATCCTCAATCATTACTTGTTCTTACAAGTCCCCCTACCCTTGAGATATGTCTTTACCTATTTTACTTCAATAAACTGCTGTGCACTGCAAACACTTCCTGATATCAAGTGACTGGCAGAACACAACAGAATTCTGCATAGAACAAAATTGAGCTAGTGTCTGTCAAAATGGAAAACAATTGTAACAAAGTCATGTGTAATGACAAAAAAAGATTATGCTCAAAATAATATATTCATTCAATCCCTCATTTCTATAAGCAATTCACAGCTCTAAGACAAATTTACACTAATAGAAATAGTGTAGGGACAGTAGGGGCCATCAGCTCACGCCTAACTTTGAAGAATCTAAAAATTTTTAATTTATTATAAAATATTGCAATTGTTTTGGCAAAAAAAAAAAAATTGCAGTGTTTTTGTGGAAATAGCCTGCTAGTAATATTTTCTGTGTCACACATGTATCTCAAATTTTTGTTTCCCTGAAATGTGGTTCTGTGAGCAGTCCTTGTCTGCAGTTGCCCGCAGCTCTTGAAGTTGTCAGCAAATGTGATTGCATATTACAAATAGGGTGGTATATTCTCCTATTTTTATTAAATAGTGGAATTGAATGAAGTTGCTGCATTGAAATATGTCAGTCATACAGTTCTTGCTTCAATCTATAGGTTACAAAAGGATGGAATGAAGCTAACAAGATAAATCCTTAGGTAGGGTGTACACTGTGAATTTACTATATCCTGCAATATCAGTTTTGAGTACTCTCTGCCTATATTTTTCCTGATGCTGTATGAATTTGAATGGGTGTTCCTGATAAGCCAAGAAATGTTGTGTTTTGGTATTTATCTATGTGACAGGTAAACTAAAGTGGTTCTTAAAGGTGACAGTTCAAGATGTTGGAGAAACCCCTTTGACTTTCAGATTGAAAATGAACAGGTCTTGAGGGTTCTGTATGTGTTGACTGTTGTGTTTAGACATCAAAAGCCTATGGATGATGGAAACTTTGATCCCAGAAGTCTCTGGTGCTTCATGTTCTGCCTTGCACTTTGGTGCTGCCAGTGCTGATGGACTGCTTGTTCCTACCTCCACACTACTGAGATTTATGGAAAAAATATTTCATCAGCCTTGAGGATTGACTGTGAAGTCTGCTAGGGTGTAGGTGAACAGAAGGAAATTTATTTTTCATCCATTGTTTGAATGGCCATCTTTACAGTCATTCCCTTCAGTAACTGCTGTTCCATGTCCCTTCTTCCTCCCTCCAGCAGGTGCCTCTGTGATCCCCAGCATCAGCGCTAACACAGGCCTCTACCCTGGGGCATGTATCCAGCTGCCTGATAGACAGCAGAGGGAAAAGGGAATAAGCACTGTTCTGCAGCCCAGCTGGACCTCTGAGCACCTCTCTTGTATCCCTTCCCTGGCTGGAAGGGACAATGTAGGGTGTCTGAGTAAGCAGCAAAATACAGGAAGCAAATGCTGAAGTCACAGCTGCTCTCACAAGTCAGAAGAGGCTTTCTGTGCTTGAAAAAAGGCTTAGCTGTTCAAAGCTGTGAGCACCCAGGGACTGTGATTCTTAAACTCAGAGCTGTAAGACTGGGTCCAACTGGCACTACCCAGTCCATCATCAAACCCTGTCCCTGGGCACATCTACACATCTTTCCAATAGCTCCAGGAATGGTGACTCCACCGCTCCTCTGGGCAGCCTCTTCCAATGGTTCACAACCCTTTTGGTGAAGAAAATTTTCCAAGTCTCCAATCTAAAGCTTCCCCTGGCAAAACATGAGGCCTTTTCCTCTTGTTTGTTACTTGGGAGAAGAAACTGACTCACCTCATTACAAGCTGCTTTCAGTTTGTTGTGGAGGGCAATGGCGTCCCCCACTGAGCATCCTTTTCTCCTGGCTAAACAACCCCAGTTCCATTAGCTGCTTCTCTTAAAACTTGTGCTCTAGACCCTTCTTGAAGAATACCTAGCCTACCTGGACTTGTTTTCCCCTCAGGACTGCTTCTGAAGCAGTGGTATCAACCAGGCTCCTAAACAGCCCAAAATCTGTCCAGTGTGGCAGTTCTGCTCGACACGTCTCCTTCCTACCCCTCCACCTGCTCCCTTCCTGAGACTCAAAACTCATTTCATGACTGCATGCCCCAGATGGTTTCCAGCAGTCCTTTTCTGTTCACAAATAGGGTGTACTCCCTAATTGGCTCCTTCATCAGCTCTGTTAGGAAGTTTTCTTCCACACTCCAGGAATGTCCTGGACTGTTTTCTCTCTGCTGTGCTTTATGAGGTAGCAAGCAGCTAGAAGTAGATAGAACCTAGAAGGATCCATGGTCTCCTATCACCTTCAGCCAGGCAGTCTAAATAGTCTTTACAGTGTGCTCATCTACTTTGTCATAGATGTGCTCACACTGCAATTGGGTGCTGCAAGCATATGTGTATGAGGAGCAGAAAACCACTGAAAAGGCTCACTGGTAGGTCTTTACTTACATCTGCATCAAAAGCAGCTTTCAGATTTCTGCCCTTTAAATTTTAATGTTCAAAACCCTGACAATCAATTACAATAATAAATAACACTTCAGTTCTTTTAGTGTCACTGTGAGACAAGAAGAGTTCACGAAATGCTTTGGTTTTCTGTAGTTGAGGAAAATTTCCAGCCAGGAGTTGGTAGAAAGCATCAGTATCTCTTTCTCCTCCAGTTTGGCAGCTGCAGGAAATCAGCCTGCCAGAAAAGCTGCTATAAAGCTGGATGTTAGCAAACAGGCAGCTGCTCCTTGAGTCGGGGAAATCTCGTTCTCTGACCCAAATGGGTACAGATCAGCCCAGTTCTGTACAGGTCTGGAAACGCAGGCTGCTCATTTTTCATTGTACTGGTGAGGTCATTGGTTGCTGATTATTGCTACCAATTGGTCTCTGTAAAGCTCCAAGAAGCTGACACTGTTTCTAAAATCAGAGCAATTTGCTAACTTAAAATATTGATACATTTGATTAATTTGGTTTTGTTCATATCCTTTCTTGGGTCTAGAATTGCTGTTTACTTGTAGAAAATTATTCTTTGGGCAAGCTTTTTCTCATGATTTATTTCCAGTTCAGCTTTCACATTGCTAGACTCTGCACCAACCCAAAACACATTTGCTGTTCAGTAAGGGACTAATACCATTGATGAGATATGCCTGACACAGGAGGTTCACAGATGTTCTGGCACAAGTCTTCAGAAGGACATTCAACATGTGACATTGCAGGAACATACTCAGCAAATCTCTAGGTAAGGAAATTGACTTGATAAACCTCTTCATCAAACTAGATGGAACCAAATCAGGTACTTTGCTGAGAATTTTCTGTTTAATAGTGCAGTATAATTTGCTGCTTACCAAGCTCTGGTACAGGCAGTGTTTGTGAGGGGAAGGCACGGTGGTATTTGGAAGGTTCCTGCTGGAAGAGGGCAGCTCTTGATGCAGAGATGCTCCTTCTCTGCATCCTTAAGGAAGGGACACGACACATTGCTACACAACCCATCCCAAAAAAATCACTTGATATGAAAACCAAAGCAAGCTGAGCTGTTTGGTAGCCTGTTTGCTGCTTTTCATTTCATCAGTGATAAACACCAGAGACACCAGAGAGAGGCTACAGTAGGAAATTGCCAGGATAGCGGAAGCCATCCCAGGACTCTGCTTACAGTCTCATAATTATTTCTGGGGTTTCTAACAAGAGGTACCATTCACTGTGCTACCTTCACATGCATAAACCCTTCTGTGGGTTGTGAATGTGTTGGCATATGCAGAGTTCTTTCAAAAGTCCATATTCAATACAGATTTCAACATCTGGACAACAAGTTATCTCTCTGTATCCCCAAGTAGCACAGGAGCAGGCCATATTTTATAATTAAGTGTGATTTCTCCAAAAAGAGATTATTGCAGGAAAAAGAAATTCTTCTTCCATCAGAAGTTGCCTCCCTGTATCTTTTTCTCTGCTGGAAGATATGTGTGGTATTTGGGATATCCTTTTCTTCACAGAGGATCTTGGATTAAGGATCATGTGCTTTGGATTTTGCCTAACGGGTGGCCTGTCAGGTAGCTCACAGATAGTGTTGACTCCCACAGTATTTATCCAAATGACCTTAAAATGACTTATTCAAAGAAACAAAATGAAGGTCATAGCCTTTCCCACCTCAACCCCCCATTCCAATAGCTGAAGTAGTGACATCTAATATTGGTTTGCCAGATTATTTCACATAATGTCACAAGAGACCCTAGCTAACCAAACAGTAGTCAGCATATGCTGGATAATGTAACAAGTGTAGAAGTAATAAAGTGGTATCGTGGGTGGTGAAACACAGGGCTTTTGGATGCCTTGCTCTGAGAAAAGCCATGATAAGGACCTGCCTTCATAATAAGGTATGAAACTGGCAGTCTAGTAAGCTCTCTTTGACACTGGGAGAATGATAGCTACTCAGGAACAGCAGGACATAATAAAGAGTTCCTGTACTACAAATAAGGGTAATATAAACAAAGTTTTCCTCATATACATTTCTTAAACTATTTATGGTATTTATGCAGATGATATTACTAGTACCTTTCTTCCTCAGGTACTAAAAGTCCCTCATTCTTGAGAGAAAAAATAAAGGTGTTTGTTAGTAGCTTGGTGCTTCTTATGCATTTGCCTTGAATTTTTCCCTGCTATGGAGGACAGCTAAGATTTAGTTAACTACAAGCAGAAAAAGAACTTCTAAATTCCTCATAAAGACCATATTCTGCCAGCTGGGCCAAAAAAAAAAAAAATCCAACAAAAAATATGCAAGTAATGGAAGCTAATGTTATTTCCAAATAGGCCTTCTCTTAATCCTATTATCAAGATGGGTAGTTTGTACCTATACCAATAGTTTAATCCCACTTCTTACACTTTTATCCAGGTTCCTTAAGGAGTTGCAACACATGGTAAATTCAAGTCCCTCCTGCCATCTGGAGAAGTTGGTGCAAAAAAAGAGGATACAGGAGTATTTTGCCTCTACTCATTTTCCCTTAGAAACAGCTTTTTTTGGGAAGCTGGAGCCTAGCTCTAGTCCAGTTTTCTTGTCCTGAGGTAAACCCAAAGTTTGCCTTTGAGAAGACAAGTGTATTCACTTTTTTCACCTCTACCCTTGATGGCAGAAAATGGAAGTGCAGTAAATGCTCTTGTTCTGTGGAAACTACAGATCAAAGTGACTATTGGGACTTATCTTGACTGTAGCCAAGTGTTCCAAAGCATTACACAGTCTGTGAATTTGTTTTTTCTTTGCTGTTAATGAATAACTCACTGTGTACAATGTTGCAAAGTTTGGTGTTTCAATTGTTCATTGCAGAACATGGAAAGCAACTAATTACTAGTTTGGGTTTTTTTTTTAAGTGGTGCCCATGATTAGTAGAAAAAACATTGTAAGGTGAGATAAATTGAAGGGCTGAGCTGTCTAACAGCTCACCATTGCTCCCTTTACCCTGTCCCATTGCCTAGGAACAGCCCATCTTCAGCCTTCCACCAGTTTTTACACTTGCTGGGTTCTTCACTGGACTGCTCTCATTTGCTAACAAAGCAGCTTAAAGGGGAGAGCTTCTTTGTGAGCCGTGACTGGTCGTACATAATTTCACACTTAAACAAAGTGATCATGCAAGCACTAGGACCCATGAGCCTCAGGCACAAAGCAGCATCTGCTTACAGATAACCATTTGTGATTGCTGCCCTTCTGTTCAGCTGTGGACATTTGAGCCAAGTGACCTCCCATGTAAGCCTGGGTTACCACCAACCAAAGTGATGAGTCAAGACTGCAACAGCTCACATCCTCTGTGGCTCACCAGAGAGACCTCTAACACCAAAATACTCTAGCTGCATGTCAGTGACTTCAATTCCAATTTTCCCGTCTAATTGTTTAACAACAAAAGCCTGCAAAAAAAAGAAGTCTGACTAACTAATCATGAGTATTGCTTCCTGTTTTCTGAAGCTAAACCCAGAACAACGGTTTGTGTAATGATGATGAACTGTTAAATAAAATTAAGTCTCCCTCCCTATGGACTTCATAATAAAAATTGTAAACAATGTTTGGCAAACAAAGCTGCAGGCCTATGGGCTGTCATTCCCAGATGGCATGAATTAGTGGAGAAAGGTTCGTTGTGCTTCCCTTCCCCAGCCGCCCACCCCTCCCTGGGTTTTGCATGTGCTAGCTTTGGACAGGGATGACTCAGCTGCTGGTGAATCACCTGCTGAAGTGCTGAAAGTGTTGGCTTGGCTGCAGTTCCTCAAGCAACAGTGAACTGTCAAGGCAGACTGGCAAGAGAATAATCCTCTGCAGCTGGGAGAACTTTTGTGCTTGCACATCTTGATTTGCTGCTAGCAGAGGCTGCACAGATACTACTGTGATTTCAGAAATGCCTATTGAAATCTTGCTTGCTGAAAAACTTCCTTGTGCAACTGTTTATTCATGATAGGGATTTTCATAGGCATTGCTCAAAAGCTGTCTTCATGAGACAACCGGCTGGTGAATGGCTCATGTATAATGTAACTGGAGAAATGCTCCTAAGGGATGTTTCACTGTTTTCCTATTGGTGACCTGAAAATAAGGGAATATTCCAACCAGGGAGATTGTTCCAGAAAAACATATGAGGTCTGAGGTCTATTTCAGAGGTAAATCCTTCTGAAATCTTGCTACTTCAAATTACTGTTTTCTGGATTGGTGGTGATGGAGAAAGACAGAAGGAAAACTAAAAACCACACAGAAAGCTGCCAGGCTCTACATCCCTACATGTCCAAGCAGCTGCTTGGGAGAAAAACATGGAAAACTTGTTGTCACTATGTGGCAAGTCTAAATGTCTTTTACTAGTGAGACTGTTTGAGAGATGATACAAACCAATGTTAGTTTATTACAATAATTTTTAACTTATGCGAACAATCCGCCTTTTTTACTATTTTATTCAGTGTTGGTATCTTCTTCACCTTAATAAGTCAAAGAATCTTTTAGCTTGAAAAAGACCCCTGAGGTCACTGAATCCAACCTATGACCAAACACCACTATGTCAACTAGACCATGGTACTGTCACATCCAGTCTTTCTTTAAACACTGCCAGGGATGGTGACTCTATCACCTCCCTGGACATTCAATGCTTAACAATCCTTTCTATGAAAAAGTTCCTCCTGATGTTCAGCCTGAACCTCCCCTGGCACAGCTTAAGGCTGTGTGCTCTCATCCTGACATTTGTTACCTGGGAGAAGAGGCCAACTCCCCACCTTGCTCCTTTCAGGTAATTGCAGAGAGTAATAAGGCTCCACCAGAGCCTCCTTTGCTCCAGGCTAAACAGCCCCAGCTTCCTCAGCCACTCCTCAGCAGACTTGTGCTCCAGACCCTTCACCAGCTTTGTTGCCTTCCTCTGGAAATGCTCCAGAACCCAAATGTCCCTCCTGATCTGAGGGGCCGAGAACTGAACACAGGACTCAAGGTGTGGCCTCACTAGTGCTGGGTACATGGGGACAATCACTGCCCTGCTCCTGCTGGCCACACTATTGCTGACACAGGATGCCACTGGCCTCCTTGGCCACCTGGGCACACGCTGGCTTATGGTCAGATGCTGTTGCCCAGCACCTCCAGGTCATTTTCCACCAGGCTGGTTTCCAGGCACTCTGCCCAGCCTGGACAGGCAGTAGTAGTGTACAGTGTGCAGTAGTGTATATGCCAGCAGCCTGTTCTCAGCAACAGCAGCACCAGCTGCCCCTGCTGATGAGCAGACATTGTGAGGACATCATCCCCAAGCCTCTCTTGTGGCCCTAAGGAAGAACCAGCACGTGGAGAACAGCAGTGTCATGACTCCTGTTTAGCTGGTTACCCCAGTCACTCTTTCCCAACAGGTATTTCGTATCATCATCTTTGTCAGCATCTTCTGAGCCAAAATCCTCTTTCAAACCAACGACTGCACAATGATGGTTAAATTCCCTGTCATGTAGGGTGGAGAAAACAGAGCCAAAAAAGGACTATTTGAAGTTACATATCTGTGTAACTTCTCATTGTGGCAAAGCCAGAGGGTTCATCACCTGCAGGACCAAGGTAAACAAACAAGTCAATCTCTATAAATTCTTATTTTTGGAACAAGTCTCATGTTATTAATATTTTGTGGGGGAAGATCCAAGGATGTGGCAGAATCCCAATATAAACCAGGTTTGCTCATATAATCTCTCAATAAGCCTTCAAACTAGTCTTATGATGAGCATATTGTTTGAAAAACAGGTAAGGGATTTACTCAAAGGCATTCCTTCATGTATTTTCCTATGAGGATTCCACATTAGTAATGTTAAAAAATAGTCTATTGTCTGGAATAGCAGACATTGGACTAGGTGCTATTTGAGGTTCTTACACAGAACTAGTGATCCAAAACATCACCTCATGCAGAATGCAAATATCCATATATATGCAGAAAAGCAAATGCAAGGGTGCACACTCCCCAAGTGCTGCCCACTCTAATCCCATTCCAGCCTCAGTGGAAAGCCACTGCTAAATTCTGTGTGCTTAGCTGCATCAGAGCATACACAAATCTTAACTACAAACAATTATTATCAGCATTGTACTGACTGTGATTTGCCTTTGTTTTGTCTTTCTACCTCAATTTCTTTTCAAACCATCAGCCACTTTAATGTTGGAAGTCTCCATATCACTGAAGCTAACTATTTGCATTATGTTAACTGTAATCTAAAGTTAACACATATGTGTATGCAAGTTTATAGGTATTTATCTTTTTCTTCTAAGACAATTACTTTTGTTAAGAGACTATAGTCTAGTTACAATCAGTCAACTCTGCTAATCTCTAAAACTATCCAAGGTAACAGTAGTCAGTTTATAGCAGTCCTTTCTCCATGCAGGCAAAATACAAAGGTTCTTAAAATTTTCCATCCAAGTCTCATTACAGTCCAGCTAGGGAGTGGCAACAGGATAAAAGCCAAGGAATTTCCAGAAATGTTGAAGTGCTACTAAGTCACTACTGACGCAGTGCCCTGACTATTTGCTTGATGAAAGATGCAGGGCCATTCTGCCCCTAATTAGCAGATATCAATGCATCCCAAAAAAAGTAAAAAATTCTTGCCTGCTTACAATGGGGAAAGAAAAAGGATACTTATTTCCCCATTTAGGAAAAAATACAAGATTTTAGCACTCTTTGACCCCAGTCTCTGGAAAAGACTATTTTAGTTACCACATTTTCTAAGTCCCTTCCTCAATTCATTCTTTATTCAGATTATATTTGGTTTACAGTTTAAAAGATTAATGCATCTATTAATGTGAAAATATCCTAAAAATATTAGTAGGTGTATAAAATCCAGAGACCAGTCCTCTGGCAGAATGTCTCCCAAAACAGTTTTAATGGAATACACAGGGGTGAAGCCCTAATGAATCCTGAACTTCATTAACCACCACAGAAGCTTTAATGGTTTACATGCAGGAATGTAAGAATGGACATTGTAGATTTCCTTGGGGTGATTTCCTGGATTTCAGAGTGGCAAGCTCACATGCTTCAACATAGTCATGAGAATTTGTATTTGGTTGCAAAGGCATAATTTATTGCACTACTCTGTCTCCTTCAAAACCCTCAGAAAAAGAATTGGTATGAATCCTGAAGTTATCCCTTAGCTTGTTCTCTTGATCTCCTTGGACTTTTACTGCTACTTTCTCGATTTTAAGACAACACTATTAAAAAGAAAAAAAGAAAAAACCCCAAACAAATCAATCAATAACTCAGGTGAAGAACACAGGTAGATACTCTGGGTATGTCTTTGTGGCTTTTTCTGCTGTAATACAACAAAACAAAAAAGCATATACATAGAAAAGAATAGTACAGGACAGGCCTTCACACTGGAAATAATGCAACAGCTCTTCCTGTGGATGTGAAAAATCTATTGTTTACATGCCATGTTCTGAAAAATAATGTTAAAATTGCTAGGCTTATGGCTGGCTGAATAAAAATAAATGCCACTGTCTCCTTAGTCTAGGTTCCTAGCAGTCAGGGGTGCTACTCCATAAAATGCTTGTGATAAGAGATTATTTCATCTGACAGACAAGTCACTACCTGGCTTCAGATGTAAATCTCAAAACTGCTACAGTATACTAAATTGTAAAAACTAGTTGAAAATACTTTTAAAAGGGGATAGGCTTGGAAACCTTCCTGTCTGCCTCTTTATACCTCTGTGCATGCAAAATCAAAACAAAATCTAAACATTATACTTCATATATGTATAACTGAAGTGTGCATATATAGATATGTTCATATATATCCTATATTCCACTCTTCTGAAGTGCTTATCTTTTTTACAAAATACCTTGCTTGTGAGACACAATGCAAACCTACCCCTATTGAGACCATATACCAACTAATTACTCATCAACAATATCACCCTTCCCTCTTTTCTTGCATTTTCCATATATTTAGTGGATTCTCATTTGAACTGGAGAATTCAAGTTCCTCAGTTTTTTTATCCCTCCTCCAGTCTTCTTTTCTAAGGGGGTTTTCCATTTTGGATGCTGTAGTTATTTTCCAACAAATCTAGCTGCCTCATTCCAAATCTAGGAAAAAGCAGATGTCAGGACATTATTTCTTGAATGTGAAGCGATTGTTTAAGTGCTCTCTCCCCTTTGAATGGGAGCTGAAAACCTGACCCATTTAGACAGGCAGAGTTACAATCATACACAAAAAGAAAGATACTTTGTTTTTTCAATTATCTGAATGCTAAGGACCAATCCATAAGCCCTAAAATGTTGTAATAAATGTCATTGCAGATAAAATTATCTGGATCTAAAAGCATGAAAGAGGGCAGTCAGACATTTCATTGTCAACGTGGAAAAAATAAAGGTTGAATAAACCAGTTTCAGAGCTGTCTTCCAAGCCCTTGGCAGAGGAGCAAGGTTGGAAACAGATTTCTGCCTCTTGCTGCCGGTGGAGATAATTGCTACAGCAGGCTCTGCCTGCTTCAAGTACTTTTATTTTCTTTTTGGTGGGATTAACTTGGTATTTCTTTTTTGAGGAAATTTTAACACAGAAATTTCAACTAGGCACATTGACAATTACTCCCATCCTCTGTTAGAGACCAACTAAATACCAGAGGGTAGAAATTACATACTTGCTGAAGGAAACACTGCAAACAAGCACTTCACCTGGCTATTCTAGTGATATTTGCTCCTTCTTGATACAACACCCTTGATGTGATTACTTGGAATTGACAGCTTTCTCTTAATTTGTTAGAAGCTCCCCAAAACACAGGTAGGACATTCTGCAATAGCTGTAGCATGATTCAAATCAGTTTTGTAGCTTTATTAGCTGTGCATGGTGCATTGTGTGAGTGTGCTTCAGGGTAAATCATCATTATCATGACAGAAATACACAGACAATGAATAATGCAAAGTGTGTTTTCTAGAATTAATATAGAGAAGACCTTCCATGTTAACCTTCTAACAAGAATTCCCATTTCTGGGGAACAAGCATTAAAGACCATGTGCTCAAGAGATTCCTCAGCTATCATATATCACCTTGCATTAATCTCTGAGCAAGCTGCCTTTACAGCAATACAGTTAACAGAGATGATAGAGATACCTGCCCAGGGGGACTGCACCATCACCCAGGTAGCCTAAACCATGGCACCTTCTAGGCATGAACTTCATGGTACTAACAGGCCAAACTTGTTCAGCAAGAACCTCTGTAATTGTTGTTGGTGGCATGTGCTGACAGGGTTGCTGCTGCTGCTCGTGCTCTGGCTCTGTTGATTCTTCTTTCTGTGCCAAAGCTGGGGTTGCTGCCTCTGGACCCCAAGAGGTGGGGAGACAAAAGTGTAACAATATGTCTTAGGGTTCATCCTTCTGGGGCAGGGATTGTGGAAGACTACTCCACTACAAGTCCTACAGAATAATGTTTCCTTAGATGTAGTTATGCCTGACCTTGGATAAGGTGTGAAATTTCTCAACATAGCTGTACCAAGAGCCAAGGTTTGTTTTAATCAAGCAGTAACTACCCAGGAGCTGCAACAACACAGAGCACCTTGGCATAGAACTTCTGTCCTTGTCACATCTTTGTCTTGAACATCTCTGTTGCAATCCTGAGGGCACTCATCTCCCTAGTGTGCTATTGCCAAGGGCAAAGGAAGAAGGTGGGATTTTTTCCACTTCTCTTCCCTAGGCAGAACTATGTCTTCCTCAGCCATAGGCCACAGGCTATCTATGAAGTTCTCACAGAACTTCAGGCTGTTAGCTTGGAGGCTTTGAAAGGCAGAGAAAATATCATCAAGCTGGAGACACCCAAGACTAGAGAGAAAGTGTGTAATGCAGTGAGTGGACAAAAATCCCTGCTTGTAGTGCTGCCCCTTGTAGTATTAAAGTGTCACCTGAGGGGCAGGAATCCTACATTTTCCTAGAATATCTGGGAACTGTGGATCCAAAATAATTTCTCTTGATTGCCACAGCAAAGAAAAAGTCAGTGAGAGAAGCCAAGTTATTTTGCTGAAATGCTTATTTTACAAAGCCTATGGCTTTGAACAGCTGCTCAGCAAACTATGCAGAGCACACTGGTGTCTTTGGAAGAACAACCGAACAAAGTTACCAGAGAAGAGGTACCTGCTTGGCTCCTTCCTAAAATGACAACAGACCACCATGAACACCAGATTCCAGGCAGGTGCACACAGCTCCTGGGAATGAATTCCAAATTCATAAAATAATAATGGAGCTTGTATCTCAGCTGCTGGTTTTTTGTTTGCCTTCCTTCTCAATCTTGTTCAGAGGATTTAATCAAGTTAATTTTTCTTGGCACTATGTTCTCCGTATTTTGAAGCATTAGGGGACAGCATGATTTCTGCTACCACAGGAATATGATCCCACATGAAAAAGAAATATAGCAGGCCATAAAATACTATGGATTGCTTTTGGATCACTATAACTATTGTTATTAGGCTAATGCAGCCATCCCAGTCAAATTTGGGACAGTCATTTTTTGGGAGAGACTATTTAAAATTTCAGGCAGTGGCCATGAAACCAACAATTCTTTTGTGGGAGCTGCCTGATATATTGTCCAGCAGTCAGACATTATGCTGTCACAAATGAAATGCTCCTCCTTTTTAAGTTTTATCTTCTTGTTTGGCTGTCACAGTGATCCTTCCATGAGTTTTCTTGTTGAGAGCAGAAGGAAAGACTCTTTTTTGGCATTAGGAAAGTAATCAGTCAAGATCATTGTTATGCTGGAAGTAAGCCACCTTTTATCTTAAGACATTTATATCTCAGATACAAGAAGATCCAAACACTCACTCTAAGCAATCTCCTGAACACAGGGGAAGGATGTGTGCTGTTTGACCTCCAGGATACAACTCCACATCTGTCATGCCATCACAGGAGATAAAAACCACCACAGGACAGGCTGTTATCCTCCAGGTACCTGATCTAATTTACCAGTGACCACAATATTTAATGTGGTAGCAGCACATTTATGTAAAAGCCATTATTTGTGTACTCCTACTAGGACAGCTAGCAGGCAGAGATTTTCTACTGAAGCTCTGTATGACATATTATGCATGCTCAGTCTAGTACAGAAATTGGTCTCTAAGAGATATGAATATGCTCATAACTAGTTCTTGCATATACGCAGTGAGCCCAGTGAAGGGCTGCAAAGATAACTAAGATACTGGAGCACCTGCCATACAAGGAGGGGGTGAGATTTCTGGGACTGCTTAGTCTTGAGAAAAGGTTGAGCCCCAATGTGTATAAGTACCTAAAAGGAAGGTGTGAAATGCAAACTCAGACTCTTAGTGGTATCCTCTGAAAGGACATGAAATAAAGTACATTGAATTTACACATAATTTTCATTTATCTGTTTTTAAACAGAGTGTGAAAAAACACTAGAACAGGTTACCCAGAGAGATTGTAGAGTTTCCAACCTTAGAGATACACAAAACTTAATTGAGCACAGGTCCTTTCCACTGATTCTGTGGGAAAATTCCATGGAGATGTATTTATCTGGCACAGATTTTCAGGTAAAATTCTCCTAGGGCTTTGGCAAACATGAACCTGCTGAAAATCCCCAAATCCTACTGCCAGACTTACTGCTTCTAATTTTCCTCAACAGAAGGTGTTCACAAAGACACTAAAAATGAAAAGCTACTTGCTCTCACTAGAGCTGGAGTTTGATACTCATAGTGCTCATATGCAGAGCTCACTTTTCCCCTTTGCTCCAGGAGGGAAAAGTATGTTCTGTTAGTATAAAAAGGTGAGGAGGCTGAAGACACAGATACACCACACAGTCATTAGTGGTAGAATTTGTGAACACTGCAATGTGTGCATGGATTGCACATTGAGACAATCTCTTTTTTACTTGGTTAACTTCTGTTTCCTGAGGTGTACTGTAAAATGAGTAAAAATTTTGAGGAAGAGAAGCTGAAGATGTGAAAGGAGATTGAAACAAATCTTTTCTTCATCACTCTAAACTCTAGCTCTCATCAATCCATCATAAAGGTAAGGTGATTTTTAACACACTTGTTTTACTCCGTGTTTCTTGCTCATCAGTAGAGTAGTAAAGTAGCTCTATGTGAACCTTTCTCTGCTAATAAACCTTACTATTTGTATAGTCAAGGGAAATTAAGATAGTTTCTAGGCCATCATTGAAAGAAAAAAAAGACTCCCCATTAAAAAAGTCCCCCTTTTCTCCATACTGTTCCAATTGCTATATCAATTGCTAGCAGAGAACTGTGAGATGAAGTGGACTTAGCATGTACAGAAGTGATGTACACATAAGCTTCCTTTTTCTTGTTTTGGATTACAAAAAGTCAAAGTAGCTTTCTAAGCATCCAGTGTCAAAAAGGACAACACCTCCACAGCATATGCTCAAAATAAATGGACAGTCCTAAGAGTAAAGGGAAAGTAAACCAAGTCTCTGTAGATACAAGGCAGTCTGTCACCCAACTCAGAGAAGCAAAACATCAAAGGATGGCTGTAATGATACCATTCAGTTCTGTCAACATCATTCCTTTCTGAAACAATCCCAAGAGAAACCCCTATTATACAACACAACACCCTTGCTTTTAGTAGTTCATTGTCTCTTTTGATGAGACATTGAACAGCCCACCTAGACTGGCAGTCTCATGCTTTATAAATACAAATTTATTCTTCTTAGGAGATGACAATTTAAAATAGTTCTTAAAATACTGTACTTAAAAGATACAAAGACTTCTGTTACAAAGTTGCAGTCATAGTATTAGCTTTTAAAATAAATTAGGCACAAAGTAGATTAGCAGCACAAATGCTTAGTTTATCTTAATTTACATATCCTTCCCTATCCCTGTCCCAACATCCATTGTCATCTGTGAGTTGAGAGATCACACCTCCAAAAATTAATAAATGTAACTGTTTTTTTTCACCAACACAGTGTGTATTTTTAATCTCCCAAAACTTCCATTTGTGAGAGTTACAATCTGTTGTTTGAGGAAATTTGTGAATTCCTCAGCTTACCAGGGAATGGTAATGGCACCAGCAGTACAGCTCATCCTCATGGTTCACTGAATGGCAGCAAGAAGTCAGATCCACTACAGGCTTTTCTGAATACCTGCTAAATACATGTGGTTTCTTGGTCTTTTCTTCCCCCCAGAGTTGCCAGTTATTGGTTTGTGATGCAGGACCCCTTTTAAGGTGTTATAAACCAATGCAAATAAGTTCAATTAATGTATTTTCATAATGAGGTGAAAAGAAAACAATTCAAAAACAATAGTTCAGATGAAAGCTGTTGATTAAGAGCCAGTTAAAAAGCAACTCTTAAAAATCTTGTTACTATTGAGAAATGAGGCACCCAAAGTTCACAGCTGTTAGTGAAGCAAACTTTTCCCACCACCACCTTTAACTAACTTCAACACCCACTTTAGAGCTGCTGGTCTCTGAATTTTGTGCTTTTTCACTCCTTCTTTGGTCGGCCTTTGAAGGTATTCATCATATCAACGAGTCCAAAGTAGTCTAAAAGGAGAACTATTGCTTTCACTGGTAGGAAGCTGTAAGGTAGGGACATGGAAGAAGACAAAAAGAAACAAAGAGATATCAGAAGAGTTGTGCAGTTTTATCACAGAATTAGTTTAACCTGGCTAATACTGGTAAAGGCAGTATACTCTTTAGAATACAGACCCACTGGTCCTCTCAAAATATCCTTTACACTCATTTGGCAACCTGAGTTACAGACAGATCAGTATTCCAGCCTGGCTTGCAACAGAGTCAAAAGTGCCCAAATGCTACAGCAAGACACCAGATGGATTTACAGTTGAACTAGGTGATCTTTGAGGTCTTTTCCAACCAATAATTCTCTGACTGCAGTTATGGAGAAGCAGGCGGTCTCTGCAGCCCCCAGTAAAACTGCCCCCCAGTGGAGTCAGCAAGGCACATTTAGACATTTCTGCCATTGTTCTATGGCCCAAGGGTAGACTGAACCCACAGACACAAACAAACAAAACCCTTCCAAAAATGTGCATAACTTAATGAAAATTCAAACCAGCAAGTAGAAACTTCTTTTATACTTTAAGCATCCCCAAACAGAAAAGAGAGATGGGAAAAGAAACATAACTTACCTTTTTAAAAAAGGTAAAAGATAAGCGATGCGTGGCATAAGCACAATTTCTTGGTTCTGCCGAACAGCACTGACTATCCTCTCGGCCACATACTCTGGATCCAGATTAGCAATCATACGTGGCCACCTGAAAAATATTTATTGCTATCATACAAATTGCTTTGGATTCACATTTTCTTCAAAGAAATCTCAATTTTACAGTTATTCAACTAAAAAAAGAAATAAATACCACAAGTCCTATGAACAACAGAATCTTCAGTATGTTAGAGTGAGTGGACATGATTATTTCTCCCCTGTATGACCTCTCATAAGACAAAACCAGAGACCTCATACTAGGACACACCAGACTTGTATTTGGCTCCCAAACTTTGTCATTATACATGCATACTGAGCAAAGCTATACCATCAATTTCAGGAGGAGAATGGGGGTTTAGAAACCAGAGAGGACAAATGGAGCATTTGGCTTCTGCAAAGGAAAGGACACCAATTACGTTTCACATTTCAGCTTAAATGAATAGTAAAGTACCTAGGCCTTTTGAGTTGCCCAGTCACTGGATAACACCCATCTGAAGTCTTAAAAACAATACAAGCAGAAAAAAGCCTGGCTCGTGATTTTCATAAAGGAAATAAGGATTTATAACATGCTAAAAATGCAACTTTCATAAAAACCTCACAAGAGTTTACTTACTTGGATTTAACACCATCAAACATTCCTGTGTTTATGACATAAGGACACACAATTGTGGTTTTAACACCAGTCTTTCTCAGACTTCTCATCTCTATATCAATTGACTCTGCAAAACCAACTGCTGCAAATTTACTTGCACAGTAATCTGTAAAATAAAACATTAATTGCAGTTAAATATTTAAATTTAAAAATTAAATTTTATTGTCTAATACTAAACCACTTCACATCAGAATAGGAATGGTTTTCAGGATGAGGTTAAAATTTGCTTTTGATCTGATCCATTCCTCTTCTTTCCTCTCCTAAATCAACTGTTGTTCTAGACTGGCAGACATTTTCTCATGACATCTCTGCTACCATTTTCTCACTCTCTACGAACGACGGTAAATGAAATTGTTTTTCATACCATTTTTTCTTTAAATCCATGCACTCACTTGCTATGCCTCAAACTCACATTTTCAAGACTCTCTAATGTGGTTTCAACTTGAAACTCTCTTGGAGCTAGATTTCTTTTACTGCTATGTCACCTTATTTCATATTCTGCCCTCTTTGTATACATATTCCAGAAATGCCTTCTGAGCTCCCTCTAAATCTAAAGTGGCCTCTCTCCTATCAGAAACCTGCAAGTAAATTTTAACAACACTGAGATTCTCAGCTTCCAAAGATCTATATGGCTTCTAGATCCTTCTGCCTTGGCAGAAAAACCTGTTTCACAGCACTGCTGAGCTTCTGGAAAATGCTTTGTAAAGAAATGATCTGTTTAAAGGCAGCTGTTTTGAAAGTCTGACTACTGGCTTTAACTCTATGGAAAGATCCAAAAATTCAAAATAAGTTAGGTTTTTTTTTCCCCCATAGATATTGGCTGCACAGTTTAAAATAGAATTAATATTAGCTTTAATCCTCTTCAGTACACTACCTGAAGCCTGACTGGTTCCACAGAGTCCTGCACAGCTTGCTATGCTAACCAAGTGTCCGTGGTTGGCGGCAATCATTGCTGGGAGGAAGGCTTTGTAAGTCTGCAAAGTAAATCAGAGCTGCAATGTAACATTTTACTAAGTAAGTTACACGCCACAATATTTTGAAGGTGTTTGATGGTTTTAGAGAAATTCTCCCAACAGATTAAATAAGCTTTCCCCTTCCATTATGGAAAGATGTGTGTATGTATGTGGAGCTTGAACTGCATGTTGTTTGAACTCCAACCTTCAACCATTTAAATGGCGAGTTCCTACCCTACCTGTACTACCCAAGACAGATGGTAACGTGATGAAAGCTAAATATATGGCTTAATCTAGTCATGAAGTTTCTTTCAAATGAGAATTAAGTGCTCACTGCAAATTTTGTGAAATGGCAAGGATTTCCTTCCGTTAAATTCATTACATCTTTATGATTAAATTTATTTCTAAATAAACTGACACATGATTGAATATTTTTTATACAATTCTTTATGATAGAAACACCATATAGGTGACCAGCCTTCACTGAAAGGAAGAAAATGCACACCAGGTTACTCATTCTGGACAAAAGCTTCACTTATTATCAAGAGGATTATCACAACGTGTGTGTTTCTTACTGGAATTATCACAGCCACAGAACAACTGGAACATTAACAGAACAGAAGAACTGAAGTAGAACTGAACATTTCTCGGGGCAGCCACTACTAACGTGGGCCTGCTTCATGTCAGTTAATAATGAGACACTGACTTATGTCTAGCCTCAGAATTTAGCAGATGGTGGACTTCAGTTCTTAAGAGAATTTCTAAATGTGAAGTGCTTCTACCTGCCTACACTAGAGATTCCCAAAGAATCCATTCTTCCATGCTTTCAAAAAAAATTTGACCCACTCCAGAGCAAATAAATACTTTCTTGTCTAATTTCTGACTGAACTTCCAAAGACGCCTATATGTTTTCCTCAATTCTAAAAGGCAAAATACATTGAAAACATGTTAAAAGGATGTCTTAGTATGCATATGCAAAATACAGGTTTTACCCAGAAGTGTGCCATTATGTTCACTTCCATGGTTTTTTCTACAAGTGAATCTGGAGAATCAAGAAATCTCTTCCCAACTACAATACCAGCATTGTTGATCAAGATGCTGACATCACCAACTTCTTTTTTAACCTAAAACAAAAAGCATCAAGAGAATGTGCAATAAATCCAGACATTCTTCCCAAGTATTATTGATGAAAACTTAACAGAAATATTACACATTTAAATAAGTTGAACTTGATATGGATCCAAACACCTCAGGTTCTTGCAGTCTCACCTGATGCCTTTTTAAATGTGAGCTCTCAAACAGATTTTCTTCAGATTTGTGGAGCTCAACAGCTCCACACAAACTTTGCTTTCAGCACCTCTGTTTCTGAGGACAAATGTTCCAGATAAGTCTTCAATGGAGAAAGCTTAACTAATACAACAAGTATTTTTCTACAGTAAACACATCTTAAAACTAAAGAGTAATTCTGGACTAGAATCTGGTACGCTCTACCCCAGAAATTAAGTTGGCTAAGAAATAATACATATACATTAAACTCAGTAAGAGGAGGTACAGTTTTCATTTTAGCTTCAGACTGAGAGCCTTCATGAACAGACCCATTTGAGAGAACAAGTGTAGGCCAGCTGATTGCAAGATATTATGTCAGCTCTCCAAAGGAGAATGAACATATTTAAAACAGAATTTGAGATACAAGTCATTGATCTGAGCTACCTGGGAAAAATGAAATGGGTAACACAGTGAAGAATTAAAGAATAATTTATCACCTATCCTTTATTCTAGTTCAACTTCCTCGTATTCCTTAAAAGTGCTCTAATCTTGTCTATTATTTTTAACTAAGCTTTAGGAGTTGGGTACTTCTGGAATAGAGATATTAGAAATAAATTTTAAGCTATCGGTTTTAATAGCCAAAAGGCTGTCCTTCATCTGTTGGTACAGGAAAGAAACAATGACCTGATACACGAAGAGCCTTTTGGTTTTCTTCCTACTGAAGTAACTTTTTCATGCTGTCTCTGTGTGGCTGATGAAGCACATATTAAAGATCCACATACATTTCATTTTGGCTATAAAACTGTTTCATCGGGAGCAAAATTTTCAAACATATCCTGCCCTACCAGCATAAATTTAGTTTGCAAGACCATAGTCTTGCAAAACTCCAAGCCTGCATAAAGCTGAATCACCAGAAGAGGAAAAAGGACCTGGAACCATGCTGTCATATCTCCCAAAGATATGAACACTAAGAACCAAAGTCTACTACGCTGCATGAATTAAGCAGTGGCACCAAGCACCACCTATACTAAAGTGTTTTTGTAACTGGTAAGATGGGATAATTCTACATCATCAGCAGGACATGACATTTCTGAAATAATGGTAGTAAGGTGTTTTCTTCCATGCAGATTAGCATGAGCATTATTAATGAATCTGACAGTTGCTGAACTGCTGACAAAAGGTTTTAAGTGAGGGACCACACACTGGACCCTACTGCAACTTCTTTGTTCCTGCAAGCTCTGTTTGCATCATCCTGAACCCATGTCACACAAATCTACGCTCAGTTCTCTTTTTCAAGTTTCACCAGCGTGGCTCAGCCACTGCTTTTCTCCATGGGCCCAGAGTGCTAGCCCTCAATTCAAGTTCTCAAACCTAAGGGTTAATTTTCATCTGCTTCATTCCAGTATCCTTCACACTACAATATTCCTCCTCCAGCTCTCCCAGTTCAATAGGAAGCACAGCTACAGGCCTATGGAGAGACATGCAACTTCTCTGCAAGGACAGCAGATGCCCAGCTCAGCTGGTCTAACAGCTGCAAGGGGGACCAAAGCTGATCAGCATTACTGGAATACAAAACCAATAGCACCAGCCTCTAATGAGCTGCAACTCATACACAAGCTTCATGTGTCAGAAAGCCTATCATAGTCATTTTTGCACAGATAGAAAAGGACAGAAAGCTAGAGCTTCTTAAAGAGCAATAAAACATTACTTCAACCAAAAGATGTTCCTGAACACAGCTGAACTTTTTATTAAAAAAAATCATCCCCAAGCAAGACACACTGTGGAAATCTCTTAGTTCAAGATCAGTTAAGATTAGCAAATTTTAAGTGAATGAGAACAGGTTCTTAGACTTGAAACTGTTTAACAATATTAGCTTTTGGCAACACTGCTAGTCTGCCCAAATTATTAAACCACATGCTATGTTTACAAAGCTCTTCAAAAATGAAAGAAAGAAATATTTAAGACATCAAGATACATTTATTAATTCAGATAAAGTAAGTCTGCCAAAATCTCTTCACAGCAATGGAAATACTTGAAAATTGCCTAAGCAGTTAATCCTTTTTACAATGTATGGTCTTTTGGTAAAAGGCTGCCAGAACTTGAAATACTGCTTTAGCTTCAATAAATTGATTTTCCGCACTTCACGATTAAGGGCCTGCTTGGTCATTGAATGAATAAATAAGAACCTACTCAGCTAAAATGAGCTACTGAAAAAAAGAGCCAGCTCTTTTTATTTTTTAAGGAATAGAGATACACAAGTCAACTCTAAAATCAAGAATTCTTGAAATAGATAGGAAGCAATACATTCAGAATTAATTACCTTTAATCTCTTGCTTTGAATCCACTAGAAAACTTACTCATGCATCTTACACCCATGCTTGCACTCATCTTGGAATAATGTCAAAGCCACAAATATACTTTACCTGGTCAGCTACTCTGTAGATATCCTGTCTTTTGCTACAGTCACAGACATAAGAGTGTACTCTTCCTGCTCCTTTTTCCTTGAGCTGTCCTACTGTGCATTTGAGCCCCTCTTGATTAATGTCCCAGAGGACCACCGTGGCTCCAAGGCTGGCAAACTTCACCGCTAAGAGTCTTCCAATGCCACTTCCCGCTCCTGTTATTAATACGATTTCACCACTAACATTCTTCTTCCGTACAGGAACAACCAAGAACACCAGTGACTCCAGTAAGTAGTAAACAAGAAGTACAATCACTTTTAATGTTTCCAGGAAGAAGTTCATCTTCAGGCTATTTCTTCAGATATCTGATTAAAAAAACCCAAAACATTTACCAGATAGGGTAAGCCATAGAGAAAACACAAACATCAACAGTGCAAAAACATTTTCAGATCCATTCTAAATATTCTCTACCCTGCTTTTGAGTATTGTTTCAAAGAAATATACAGGCATACACCTGCATATGTAATCCATTTGTCCTGTTTCTGTCTCCAGGTTGCTTCCACTTTCCTCTAGGATGCAGTATACAATTCATTTACCATTCAGCAGCAATAGGAAATACCTGCCCTCATCTGCTTTAGAAATTCCCCATCCCTCATGCCACAGGTTTCATTCTCTGCTCTGACAGAATGTGGACAAAAATCTAAAATAAATAAATACATACTACTACTACTAATAAAAATCTGCCCACTGAGCATCTCAAACAGAAATGCATGACAACTACAAATCAAAACTTATGGTTTAATTAAAGAACTTCAGTGCTCACACACTAGCGCTATAGGTCAGGAAAAATTCTCCTTTTAGGACCACAATGTTTTTTGCTTCGTAGGCACTCCCTGTCACCATGAAATTATATGTAGAACAAGTCACAGTCCCAATTACGCTGAAAAAACATGAGTATAAGGAGCTTCAGAAGACAATATGCTTGTAAATCTCCAAAGCACACTAGGTAAATACCTGTGTGTCACTACTGACTTTTCAGCTACCTGTAGTACCATTATTGAGGAGAGCCTGCTTCTGCAGTTGAACAAAGCTCTTTGGCAATGCACTGCAAAGCTGTTGAGTTTCTTCTCTTCACCTCCCTGCACTAAGCAAATGCCATAGGCATGAATCATACCATCTCAGGTACATGTTTAACCTCACAATCTGTACACATCCCAGTAAAGCTAACACCAAGCAGGCCTTAAATCCTTGGAGGAATGTTATTTCATTTTCCAGCATACAACAGCTCTGCAAGAAATTAATCCTTGCTTAAAACAGGTTTTAATCTTTGACTAACAACATTGTGAAGCAATAACATCTTCTTTCTCAGCTAAAGATAGAGCATGCTGGCACCTACACTTCAACCTTTAGCACTTTTAGACATTTAGCATCTTTAGCAACCTTTAGACATACCCAGCCTGATTGCATATCCTAGTTAACGTTGCTATCCATGTGTATAGGTAATCGTGTTTGACAAGTGCCAGGAGATAAGCAACTTGGGTCTCTGCTACTCTGAGCAAAGTTCATGAAATTGAGCATGTGAACATACACGTGTTACTATGAACCTCAGGTTTTCTACATGGGCCGGTCTTGAAAAGAAACAGGCCTCTGCTAGAGCAGAGCTAGTTATTTCAGAAAGTTTTCTGGCAGAAACATTGGAACATCTTAAAACTGTTCTGGTAACAGAAAAAAAAAACATTTGCCACAGATGTAGTGGGTAGGAAAACAAGTTCTTTCTGGCAAAGGCAGGGGGTGAATGCTTCCTGTTGAGTACTTTCTATTCTTCATTCTAATTAAAATGTGACATAATGGGTGCAGAGGCAGTAACTCCAGTTAGAAGTGAAACAAATACCAAAACAGCACTGAAACATTTTTCTAGAGCCAATATTAGCATTTCCTGTAACAGGCTCTCTTATTTATACAGATATTACAGTTCTAAGCAAAAACAGAGTTATAAAAGAAAAACTTTATTAAATTCAACGCACATAAAAATGTGCCAGCTTTTGGAAGCCCAAGTTCTTTGTTGAGTCTAAAACAGAAGAAACAAGTCTTTAAAATAAATTCAGCTTCTGAATTTAACCTGATTGCACTAATTTAATGCACTTAACACAAAACCCTCCATTTGCATGCAAGGAGACTGGTATCTCTGGCATAGATAAAGATGTTTAAGTTAATCCCTATAGAAAACCAAGTGAGGCAATTGCCTTCAGAGGCAATACACAATTTGAACTCAGTTGAAAATTTATGACAATAATTCTTCAAGTAAGAATTAAGCTTATATAGGTCAGAGGCACATTAGATCTTTCAGAAAAGCATGCCTATCACTTAACGAAGCAGAGTTGTTTATGCATGCCACAGCTGTTTATGCAGACCACAGGAGACTTCCTATTAGAAGATCAACTCTGCATCTTTCAACAAGATGCTTAATTTCTACGGACACATCTCTCCCCTAACCCAAATTTGACTAGGCCTCCAATCTCACTCAATGCATCAGTATTGCTAATTAAACCAGCTACTGTAACCAAGCATATCCATACAGACAATTAAATTGGCTGCTCACCCGGCCAATTTTGGTTTGTCAACTAAAGTGAGCAGGGATGTATTTACAAGTTAATTAACCAAGGGGGCCTTTGGCACATATCTCAAATCACTTCTGATGCCTTGTATTGTTTTTTTAGTATGGCTATGTTCACAGAGACATAAGTGTGGAGTGCTTTTATGCAGTAGAGAAATATCAGATGCTCTACAACGTTTTATTGTGGTTGCAGGCCCCCAGCTGGGTAATAATTAGCATTGATTCCATGATACTCAGAAGGCTGATCAATCTCTTTATTATATATTTAATTATTAAGAAACCCATTGCTTTTATAGACAGTTACGATACACCTGGACCTAACTGGCGCACCGATCCAAACACCATCACCATTGGCTAATTAAGAAACCACCCTTTGTTAAACAAATCTCCACAACACATTCCACATGTTCACAACAACACGTGCAGCAAGTGAGGGTAAGAATTGTTTCTCATTCTTTTCTTTGATCTTCTCACAGACTTTCCCCCAGGACAATGCCTGGGAAAGTTGTTTCTTTCTGTGGCCAGAGCACTGCTGCCACATTTTATCAGACAGACTTCGAGTGTAGATAATTTGGCCAGCAAAGGCTTGTTGGTATATGCCAACACTCACCACCGATAGGCTCTTGCAGACCTGAGAGAGTCTTAAAGACCATCACTGCTCCCAAATCACAGAGCCAGGACTGAGGCTGCCAGCTGAACGCACACCACTCTTGCTAGAGGGAGGACTCAAGGTTGCTCACGCAATCACCTGAGCGGCGTTTGGCAAGGATGCAATTTTCTCACTGTACCGGGAGAGCTGCGATCCCACAGAAGTACAGCAGTCCTGTAGCTGAGGCTGCCCAAGCGCAGCAGTAAATTCTTCAGCCCCCGGGGGATGCTGGATAACCTTACTCTGGCTTGGCACAGCGCGCCTACCAACCCAAGCAGCAGCATAAGAAAGCCCACAAGCAGCTGTGCCCAGCTCACCGCCCTCAGGCCGCCTGCCCAGGACGCACCACTGCCCCGTAGCGCCCGGCTGCCCACGGCCCTCGGTCCTCCCACATACGGCCCGCATACCCTGTCCTGTCTTGTTCAGTCCCGGCCCACAACGCCCCAGCACCGGAGGTACCTTCTCCTGCCGGCCTGGAGGACAGACAGGGAACCTCCGCCTCCCACCGTGGCCCAGCGGCTCTGCGGGAGGGCGAGAGCGGTGCGAAGGGAGCAGAGCGGGGCGGAGCCAGGCAGCCCTGCCTTCACAGACAGCCCTGCCTTTATCTGGCAGCCCGCCCCGGCGCGGGGCTGAGCGGATGCCCGGGGCAGGGCCGGTGCCCGCTGGGCCGGGCTGGGCGTGCGGGGCTGTCCGCGCTCCGCCCGGGGCTGCCGGCCGCCGGGATGGGATTCAGCCGAGCTGTGGGGTCGTCCCCGGGAAGGAGAGCTGCCGCCCCGGGCGGCCATGGGACGCTTATGCCCTGTGGGCTCTTCCTGAGACCGGAGTAGGTCAAAAGCTGCAAGGACGGAGTAGTTTGCCGGGTGGAGGCCCTCGGGACAACGCCCTAACTCCCACGCACTTTCCGTGGGTTGTTGTTTGTTGTGTTGATGTTTTTGTTTGTTTTAAAAACGTATTTATACACATGAGGTGGTTATCAGTCCGTGCTGAAACCTGCCCCTAAAGGCATGGTTGATGTAAAGAGGTCACCTAGCCTGTTTGAAGCCATGCTGCACGGAAGTGGCTTCACCGGCTGAGTGTGACCCTTTCAGGGTGGTGTCCTTTTGAGGGAATGAATGACACTTCAGTTTAAAAAATGAGTTCTGGCTCTACCCAGACGAGTATTTGGTTTGCTAATTCAGTGAAATGCTCTTCTGCTATATATTTACATAAGTCCCTTAGGGCAGCATTGTTTTGGAGGGTTTTTTTAACCATATGCTTATCCTTAGGCAGCAGAGCTCTGAACTGTGAGTTGCTGACCATTCACAACTTCAAAGAAAGTTTGTATGATGAGAGGACACTTAGTTCCACCAGAAAAAATATGACTGAAGGCATTTGCTTGGCGAATCATTATCATGATCGCCAATATGCCTACTTTCCAGTATTATTGTATTAAAGCAGTATATTTAGGAGGATAATGATAGTCAAACAGTGACACTGGCTGCTGCTGCTTTCTTTTTAGAAAAAATTATTTTTAAAGTGGCTCACTTAAAACAACAAAGTGTAAAAAACCCACCCCAGTTATTTAATTTTAAAGATGTTTAAATATGAGCTTTGCATTAATACTTGGAAGTTAATAGTATTTAACATTGAGAATGACCTTATGATTGGCGTTGGAGGCTAGAAGATGGAAGACACATCCCCTTTCCCCACCTGGTATGAAGATTTTGGGCATGTAAGAAATGTGCTGAATAAAACTTGCTGAAACAAAATTCACCAGACAGTTTCACTTTACTAGCCTACATTATGAAAGACTAAAACTAGTTTGTAGAGAAACTATTTTTAAGACTGTCAGATTTCATCTTTCAGTGTCTTGTGTCTGAGAATACACAGATGGAATCATTACTCTTGATTCTAGTCTAGAAATGGAACTATGCTCATTTGTATCAGATGAGGATGTCACCCTCTTGCCACATGTTACTTTTGGACTGATTTTTGAGTGCTGTCAGAATTCCAGGAGTGTAGAACTGGGACTGGTGTTGTTTGTTTGTTTTGTGTAACGTCCCACTGGATGTCTTCAAAGGAACCCAAGGTCATTCAAGTCATAAGAACATGTTTGAGGAGCTTTGTAAGTGCTGTCACTTCTGCTTCTCTGTAGTACTTATGCTGTATAAGTGTACTACTAGTCTGTAGCATTTTTTACTGAGGGCTGTATTGTATTTTGGCCTTCCTTTACTTCAAGAAAGCACTTGGCATCTGTTGTTGGGTAGGTAATGGCACCTCTTCTGGAACAGTGTACCCAGTACCACTCGGAGTGCTGTTTATGTGAATCTGTGGTAGATGTTTTATTACATTCACCTGACTTCACCACCACTTCATCTTGATTATAGATGTGTCACAAGAAGCATGGATAAAGCAAATAGAGAGTTAAGGTTGGTCTAAGCTGGATAAATGCATTTGCATGGTGATTAGAACAGTCATCCTCACTTTAGAGTAAAAAACAAGAATATCCTGTCATGCTATTGGAGCCGTATTCTCTTAAAAGCTCTCATATTATTTCTTTTTTTTCCCATCAGAACACTCAAAATGCAATAAATATTTTGATACTAAAGCATCAGTTATCCCCCATGTACCCCAGCTGTTGAAGTGGAGTAGTGTAACATGCTTGTAAACAGTCTGATCTTTCTGCTTTCTTTGAATGCTTACTGTAGAATTCTAAAATGACCTCATTGCACTTTTCAACATCTTCACAAGGGGAAGTGGAGGGGCAGAGGGGCAGATACTGATCCCTTCACTCTCATCAGGATTCAAGGAAACAGCATGAATCTGAGTCAGGAGAGTTTTAGGTTGGATCTCAGGAAAAGATTTTTCACCCAGGTGGTGGCTGAGCACTGGAACAGGCTCCCTGGGGAAGCGGTCACAGCACAAAGCTCAAGAAGCTTGGTGCAATCAGGTTTGGACAATGTTCTCAGGCACATGGTGTGACTCTTGAGGTGTCCTGTGCAGGGCCAAGAGTTGGACTTCATGACCCTGATGGGTCCCTCCCAACTCAGTGTATTCTGTAACTCTATGGTCAAGTTTTCATTGGCAGTATGAGCTGCTTTAGCAATTGTAGGTATGTCACTGCAATTGCAGCCTACACAGACTTGTCCTCAGTCACACATTGCAACTTCTAGGAGAGGAGTGGTCTTCATAAAAACCCTAGTGCATTGCTCATAGTAGTCATATGTGTCCTGTGTTGCCTCTGAAGGAAACAGGACAAACACCACTTTGCCAGAGTTCCTCAAAATTGACTTTTCCTTTTTTATTCCTGCAGAAGACAAACAGCTGGGGCAAAGGAGATTCCAGTCAAGAGGAAGGATTATCATCCTGAACACATAAGACTAAGTGGCATTCTGAATTTTCATTTACTATGTGCATTTCCTTTGAGTAATTTTTACTGTCTAATGGAGATTTATGGAATTCTAGTTCTGTGTATTAGCAGATTTAAAAATAGAGGAATTGTAAAAGTGACAAACTGTTACTCACTGGTGCCCTATTCATTTCATCTGGGAAAAGTGCCAAGTCCTGTTTTGTGAGGGTGAGGGGCTGAGATGTGCTGCATTAACATCTGTTCAAAGTATTTACAAACTACACAGCAAATACACCAGCAGCTTTGGTGTTCCTCAGACATTAGGAGAGGGACAAATTCTCATTGGAATAGTAACATGCCAGCACTAAGTATCACCATGACTTAGCCCCTGGATGCTCAGGTCCCATAGTTCAGTGCCTGTTAAGATGTGTTTCCAATGTCAGGACCTGATAGATTGTTTTTAATTCCCTAAGCATTTTTTGCATGTGTTGATATGGGCCAGCTCTGTGGTGAAATTTATTGTATGCTCACACAGTGCAGAGGATTGTGTGGCAAGAGGAGTGAAAGCTTGCCAAATATGACTACTTAACTGGGGTTCTCATGCCATAAGAAAGTGTGGTATGGGTACTCTTGCCTCTAACCATGGCAACAGGTAGTATTATACACAGGGGTGTGTGTGAAATTACGTTCTTTACCACACATGAATGCCTGTTACATGAGTCTGGTAATGAGGCAGCGTTGGCTAACCTCCCATCTCCAGAGTTAACTCACTTTATTCAGAACAGTGAGATGAATAAAAAAAAAAAAGTGCATTCTAGTTTCATGCAGAAATGTCACCACATATACTCAGATTTTAAATATTAAATATCAAATATTATTATGTGTCCAAGAGCTGGACAGCTCTAAATATAAAAATATCAATATAAAATATAAATCAGCTTTGTTTAGCAGCATATGTTTTCTGATCCCACACTAGGATTTTATTTGCCAATGTGTAAGCTGTAACTTTATGCACAATGACACAGGTAATCTGTTGGCTGCCACAAGCAGCTGCCAAGAGACTGCTGCTATGTAGCTGCTTGCTCAGACCTTGTGCATGCTCCCCTATGTGCCCATGGTGTGTTCTTATTAGCACCCTTACTTACCTGCCTGTACTGCAGGAGGAAGTGTCCCACAAGAGATTTTTCTGCTTTCTTCAGGAAAAAAATAATTTGTGAATAGTTACTGGAGGAGTCTGGGCTAAACATCATTTATGATGTACAGGCTGTCAGGATGGATTTAAAGGGAGAAGTTGAAAAAAAAAAGGTAATTAATAATTTTTGCTGAATAGTAAAGAGAATGGGAAGTTTCCTACCATTTGGGACTTGGAAAAAATGCTTTCTAATAAAGAGTAATGCAAGGTTTCTGATGTGGAAAAATTAGAGACACAGCAGGGAAGCAAAACCACCAAAGAAGGTTTGATGTCTGGGAAATGAAGCAGCAAGGCTGATATCCAGATAACAGAAAGAAAAGTTAGCAAAGTTTTAATTTATTAATTGAATATACAGGAAAGCAGTGGGTTGGAGAGTGTGTTCTAGTACAGGAATATGTAGGGATTGGAGGAGAACGCAGAATGGAAACAGCAAGGTATAACCAAAGAACTAATTTAAACCTCCATGTGCTGGAGGGAGGACTCTCAAGTGTGGCAGTCATGAGTATCTCATCTGGGCTTGCAGATCTGTGCGCTTATGGAAAGCCTGGGCAGCCTTACATGCAGGTAGGGGCTAGAAGTGAACATAAATGATAGGGGGAGAAGGAAATGAATAATGGTTCTGTGCCAGACATAATCTTCATTTCTCTGCTTTTCCTTCTTTTTAAATTCTGTTGCTTTTTGCCTTGTTTTAGATATTTAACAACCTGGGGAGAATGAGGTGCAGAGTTTCTAGTCTATTCTAATGCACTCTGTAACATCTGGCCACTAATTCTGAGCATTCAGCTTCATTCCATACCTGTGTCACTCTAAGCTACCATGAAAAAAAAAGTTGCTCCTCTGCTCCTCTGTTACTTTGTTTTTTGTAGGCCGGAAGGAGATGGGGGTTTTCAGCTCTGTACCATACTTTCTAGAGTATCAGCTGATGGAACTATTAAGGATTTTTGCCTATTCTCATGTAAGTGCATCTCAATAAGACAGAAAGTACCTCTGTCCCTCAGTAAAACTTTGTGACTGCCAGAATATACTTGCCATGTCCTGTGATGGTTGATTTTGGCTTGGACTGTATTTCTCAAAAGCTGAGATAATGCTGCTAATGTCTGTGAAGAAAATAAAGAGTGATTTTTTTCCAATATACAGGCCAACTCTGCATTGTTGGCCTGTAAATTGGAAATAAATGCTATGAAAAGAAAAATTGATTATATTTTTTTGCTAACTTTTATGTCCATGATATCTTACTTAGCTGCTGGTTGCAATGACATTAACCCTCACGACTCTGCTACATGCAAAATCACAGCACTTTTTTCTTTTGCATTTTAACTTGCCCTTTTCTCTACAATTTTTAAGTTATTAGGGTCTTCAGCTACAGAGGAAATCCACACATAAACACGTTGGTGAAATTATTTTCTCAGAGAACATATAAATTCATGAACATCGAGCATGAAGTGTGTACATTTACAGGAGTACTGGCTTGGACAATGTTTCACTGTGTTTCCCTGGTTACTTCAAAAGAGTTATTACAAACCTGCTGCTTTTGGAGTGATCCAGCTGATTTCTGAGGTACCAGAGATTAAATCACCTCTGCTTTGCCAGGTTTGATTCAAACTTAAATGTCACTCTCTCTCATCTGCAGATCTGGATTTCTATGATCCACTTAATAGTCCACTTAACATTTAAGTTGAACAACTCCCCAAAAGAAGCTAAGAGTGTACAGGCCTGATTTCCACAGGTTCTAGATGTGCCTCAGTGCTACACACTTATGCTGCATGGTACACATGACACAACATGCAGTGCAAACAGCAGTAAAATTCTGATCTAAACTAGGGAGATGATTTATATTCAGTGCTTTGAGGTCTTGAGTACTAATGAGTCTATTGATCTATGCAGTACTCTGCAGGTTAGAAAGTTATAGAGAATAAGGAAAAAGATATTTCAAATCCTAAAGGAGATAGAAAAATCCTGTCCAGCTCTTTTAATCACACTTCACAAGCCTTTTTTAAGTTGCAGATTTTGTCTTATTTTATTACTATATTTACACTTTGAGGATTTTGTTATATCCCTCTGCCTACACTTGTATGAAATGCATCCGATGCATTTGTTCATGCATTTTTCCTACAATAAACTGCTGTATCTTTGAGTATTATATGTAAGATTCTTATTTTAAAATTCATTGTTGTCCCATTTCAGCTCTGATTGTAATGCCTGTAGTAGCTAGCTATTGATGGATTAAACTGAGTATCAATCATGTTGGTAGGTGGCAAAAGGCTGATGCATGTGATGCCACAGCAGCACAAAATGGTGTGATGAAAAAGTCTCAAAGAAGTTTGTGAAGAAAGGAAACCTGTCCAGGAGATCTTTACTCTCAGTTAACCTAAGGAAAAAAACTTATCACTGTGTTTGTAGTCCTTTACTTGTCACTGTATTTTATACTAGAAATTGAGAAATTAAAACTTTTGTCCACAGCTGACTGAATAGCTATGGGAGATTTTGATTTTGTGATTTTTTTTTCCCCCAAAACATCACTTGCTAAGTGTGGAACCTCACCCACAGAAATCTTATGAAATCATCTCAGTATTACAGAGACAGAACTTTTTTGCCCATTTTTCTTCCATTTGAATGCAGGATATTATCTGAGCACTCACAGTGTCACTTCTCATATATCTGAATATAAAGTAAGTCCCTTATGTTTTCTGAAGGTCTGTATTCCTCACTATTGCTCCCTTAATTTCTGAAATTTCTGAAGTTTCTGAAATTGAATTCCTGAAATTTTCTGTACTAGACTTGAAATCTGTAACATGTTAATTCCATAGCTGAAAGCCATTTTTAAAATGCTTTATTGTTGCCCATTTAATTTCCTGTGGTTGAAGGAGAGTTCCACCAACGTTATCTTCCTCAACCTCCTTCCTGTCCCTGAAAATTACACTTGGAGAAAACAAGACCACAAGACCACCTAGTTTTTGACTGGATTTTGTTTCAAAATATGCTTTTTAAACCCAAATCAATGGTCTCTAAAGAAGGGAAAGAGTTTGGAAAGCATTGGGAAATATATCAGAATAACATGCAAAGTGATGTAATAATTTTTCAGGGAAGAAAAGATATGGAAATACAAAGCAATAATCACACCATGATCAATCCATCATGCACCCACATATTCCATGCTAAGTGAGAACTAACTCCCCTGCTTTCTACTCCCATATCAGAAAAGATCTAGAACAACTTGGAAGATGTACCAAAGAGTGAACAGGCTCTCAGAGTGTGCAATAGCTTTTGCCTAAGAAACATTTCAACAGCCTGGAAGAATTGAGAGGGGAGAGGTGTGATAAAGGAATATAACATCCCAAATAGTGTGGATGAACTGAATGCTTATTCAGTTTCTCACAATAAACAAGCAGGTGACAACAAGTGACTGGCATCCTCGAGGTGTAAATGAAAGAAACTGCCCTTTCCCTCTACACCCTTGGTCCTGGACAGCAGACTGATTTTCATGACAAAAGTTGTAATTATTTTATGCAGGTTGATTATAAAATGAATACATACACAAGAAAAAGTGTATTAAAACCCAGTGTTTTTAATGATTGCCTACTAGAAGTCCCATTTCAGAGATTCAACAGTCTTTCATGTATGTATGTAATAAGTATTGGACACTTTGCAAAGTGATTGTGGAGAACAGTCTTATTGCTCAGAGCAGCAGTTTCAAGAAAGAAGTGTTTCATTTCAGAAAGCTAAACTACACACCAGATCTGATATGTCTGATACCTATACAGCACTGGCAGCAACACTGGTCACTGCAGAAGAGCCATACTGTGTTAGTCAAAACATCTCTTTACCCTTGCATTTTACTCCTCATGCAGCCAGCAGCACGTACTTAGGCAAACAGTGTAAGAACAGGGAAAGCAAACAAGGGCTCCCTCAGTGCATATGGACTCAGGGGCTTCCTAAGCCACAGAAAACAGTTTTGCATTTAATGCTTCTGATGGATAAATGGAGAAAATATAATTGACATGCTTGTGCATTACAGCAGCTTCTGAATAATTATGGAAATGTTGCTTTTATGTCTTTTGATCTCTAGATAATGCCTGTGAACTTTCCCTTAGGAAAAAGACCTTTTATATGTAAGGTGCATGTTTTTGGTCCGTCCATGTTAGTATGTCATGTACTATAATTAAAGTCTTGGGGTTTTATCTCACTTACCTGCCCTTGTAGGTATTAGAGAATAGGCACATAATATTTATATTGTGCAATGAGAAGAACTATAAATGATTGACGATACCACTTAATTGGTAAACAATATACATCTGCCAACCTGTTGCATTTTAAGCTGTGATCCATGGATTGTTTTATCTGTGGATCATGCCCAACATATGTCAACAGTAACTTAAAAAGTAAACTTCTTTCCACTGGGCTTAAATTTTCCATATGGGGACATGTAGCTCCACTGGAAAATTTCTAGACATCTGAAAACTGAGATTGAAAAATATATTAGGAAGGGAAGGTTAGTAAGGAAGGTAGGAAAATACTTTCCATCATGTTCAATAAAGACCTCTTGGTTTTTTTTGTTTTTCTTTTTTTTGACAGGTCACTTATAGTTATTGAAGAAAAACAGTAATCTGTCAATCTGCTAAGCAAAGAAAATGCACAGGCCAGCTTGGGCACTAGTTTTCACTTAGAAGCAACCAAAACCAAGCCTGAGCTTTAACGATTCTGTTCTTATTTTCACATCTGCATTTGTTTGTGTGCACTCCCAAATACTGGTGGGTAGAGTTTTGTTTTGCATGTTTATGTAACTTCATTTGTAACTTCATCTGGCGTAACACTGGGAAACAAAACATTGGTCAGGAAGGTACGGCCAAAGAGATGGCCCAGATGGCAACCTCACATTCCTGGTTTTTCCTAGCAAGGTGTACAGTGGTGTACAGCTACAGCCTCACAGGGCCTGACTCTGCATGTGGAACCAACACCCACAAACAGTCCCAGCCCGGAGCCAACAGGATCCCCCAAGAGCTGTTGGTCTCCAGGATGCCTGCGAAGTGATTACAGAAACCATAAATTAAATAAATGATTTCCAAACCCGACCTCTGAAGCGCCACAGCCCACCGGAGGAAGGAACCGCTTCCCCCGTAGAACCACCTGGGAAGCGGCTGGAGCCCGCTGCCCGCCGCCCCCACTGACTGGCGCTGCCGTTACCGCTCCCGCTGCGAACTGAGGAAGCGGCGATGCTTTTTTTAGGCTGCGGAGCTTTCCCCCTTCGGCTCGCACCTACACTAAAAAACCGCCAACAACCCTTCCCTTCCTGACGCTCCGGAAAGCCAGCAGGCGAGGCACCGGCCCTCCCAGCAGCCCCAGCCGGGCCCAGCCGGTCCCCGCCCCGCGCTGCCGGGAAATGTAGTGCGGGCGGGGGCGGCCCGGCCTGCGGGGCCCGGGGGCGGCCGTGGCGGAGCCGGAGCGCAGGTCCCCGCTGTGCCTCCGCTCGCAGCCTCCTGGGCTGGGGGACGGCCGTGGGGGAGCCCCACGGGGGCCGCGGGAGCGGATCGAGCCTGAGGTGGCTCAAAATGGCACCTGCCGGATCGAACGCCCGGCGCGGCCTCGTCCCTCAGGGCGTTGGGCCTCGTTGCCGCAATGGTGGCACTTAAGCAACGAGGGCTGAAAGAGCAATAGGCACCTGATACAACAACGTGGCTCTCGAAACGTTTTCTCTGAGCCTCGAGCTTAGGTGTGCCCCTATAACAATGTTTCCATGGGTGGGGAAATGAAATAAATAGGGCAGAAGATCTTTTTTCCTTTTCAATGCCTTTATTAATAACCAGCCCGAGTGGGAAGAACCGACGGGTCGCACGGGTCGCGCTTACGCCACTGCTGCTCCCAAAAGTGCTCCCAAAAGGAGGAGGATGAAAACTGCAGTTTTGTCCACGGGTCTGTGGGCAGAGCTGGGGGTTCCATCCTCACCAGAGCATCAGGAGATTGCAGCTGTTTTGGATTGATGTTCGACCTCCTCTGTCCAGCTTACTTCTTTAAGTTAGGGGTAAAAAGGGTGTTAGCAGCTACTGGATTCTGTTCCTCACATCTAGACATCACTTTGATCCGTCAATTCCGTGTTGGCTCGTTGTTTTTAGGGGTTTTTTGCTAGGTTTGGTGAGGAAGTTCTTCATTTGCATGCTAGCCTTGATGTCATGAGCATGCCAACTCCAATGTCTCCTCCTCTTTGCCGTCTGGGTGCCATCCTCCAGGAAGCAGCACGGTGCCACTGGTCAAAATGGGGATTCCCCAACCATCAACAACAGGTAGTTAATGAAAAGGACAGGTGAATAAAACAACAAACAGAACTCCACCCTTGCAGCAGCTAGCCCAACCTGTGAACTCTGCAACCTTTTAAAAAATGGGCAACTTTTCTACTCATAACAGGAAACACACCTTGGTGCTTACATGCGAGTGGTTTTGTACCCTGTGCTCATGTTTTAGTTGTGGCAGGTTTCAGTGTTACAGGCTGTGTTTCAACCCGACCTGCTTCTCCATGTCACCAGGTCTGGAATCTCTTTTTTGCGTGTCCGTGATGCTAAAAGCTCAAGTCATCCACAATTACTGGCTCACTTTGTCTTCCCCACAGCCTTTCTTTTGGCGGTGGTGTGCTCTCCTCAACTCTTTTGGGATCAGAAGCAGATCATGTGCTCTCCTGTATGAGAATCCTATCTAGTTACCCTGAGGAGGGCCTTAGCCAACCCATAATTACTACATGTTGTAATCTTATCAGTCTCCCAAGTATCACCTCTTTGACATTTGGATGGGTGTCATACACACACCTTTTTATGGCCAGATTCTTAGCTCTTCTCACCGCTCCCTTTTTGTGCATTTTTAACTTAAACGCCCCTAGAATTATACAGTACTTCCTACTCAGCCTGCTGACCACTATTTTGTTCTTTCTTCCCTTAACTATTCTCTTCAATTTTGTTTTTATCTCTTTAAATCTTAAAAATCAATCCTTTACATGCAAATTGCAACATTAAAATAATATCCATGTTTCATTAACTTCAGAAGTCTAAGAAAAGACTTCCACAGAGGAAGTTGCCCAGACACTTGACTATCAAGACACAGAAATGTGCAGAAGATTATGAGAGGCTGCTAGCAGATCAGTTCCCAATACAGCAAAGCTAGAGACCCTCTTAAGCAAAAGGGATGTAAGAATGGAGAATGCATTGTTAATGACTCACAGGGTCTGTTTCTGTCTTCATTCTGTGTTAGCTCTGGAAAGCAGGGACAGGAGAAGCTGCTCGAGCTGCTCCCTCAGAGAAGCCTCTTCTCTGAGGTGAAGCAACAGTGGTCAAGGCCAGGATAGTGAAGCACATGGGAATGTTAGAAATGCAGTATAAGAGAGGTTCTGCTGCCTGGGCTGGGACTGGAGCTAGTGGGGAGCAGCCGTGTTATGCTGGCACCTGGGCTGCTTGACTTCTTTTCCTTTGCACTGGGAAGGTTCTGGCCTAAATAATGCCAAGCATGAACTAAGCTATCCATTGTAACTTACTAAAAGATTACTGTAAAATGCAAAGTTTCTCTCACAAGAAATTATAGGAGTACCTTGGCCACAGGCAGAACTCTTTCCAAACCCATACAAATAATGTCTGACTTAAATACTTTCTAGATCTTGCTAAATGTTCAAATATTTAGGTGCACCTCCACAATTTGCTGAGGTTTGTTTTCCACTTCTTTATCAATTCAGTTTTTGCTGTATCTAACTACCATGGAACTGCTTCTGCATGTAATGAATTATAAATGAAATTTGGTTGGGAGGCAAAGTGCTCAAGAACAATTCACTCAGTGGGTTGCTCATTTTCTTTGGGTGTTTGGTTGGTTGGTTTTGTTTCTTTTACAGGAAGAGATCTGTGTTTTTTTCTACCAGATATTTATTCTGCCATCATGGTGTTAAGGTGTGATAGAAAATGAAACCTGCTAGGGTTTATTTCATTTCCTGTAAACCTCTTTCATGTTTGGCAAGCTTACTTCGTATGTGGAAAATTGAACTATAACCACTGAAACTAGATGATCTTTCTAATTTTTTGAATTACTTAACATGCTCCATAGAAAATTTTATAATACTGAACATTATTTCCTGATAGCCCTATAATTAAAAAAAAGGAATTATTTCCTGAATGTCATAATTCAGACCTAGTAGATGTTTGAAGAGGTGATAGCCATCAGATGTTTCTGGATATTACTGGACTATTGCATGTACAAAGTTTGGTGCAGTACAGAGGTTTCAGGTTAAATAGGTTAATATGATTCTCAAAACAATCTTATTTTAAAGTAGATCTATTTATGCTTGTGTAGAGAAATTTCCTCTGTGTGTAATTTTAATATTACTGCTAAATCTCTATGATCATGGAATCTTAAGCGAAAAATGTGTGCAATGTAGGGCATGTGACTCTTGAACAGTTGAGCCAACAGTTGACTGTCCTGAACAGCTGAGTTCAAACCAGTGGTGCCTGGTTTTCAGATCTAATTCCTGCACTAGTCGGTCCTTCCAGTGGAGCCAGTATTTTTCTCACTGTTCTAATCTTCTTTTCGCTGGTGTCCCTTTGTAGAAAGTCCTTGAAGCAAATTTCTACTTTCATTTTGTGTCTCCTTCTTTATCACTGTATCCTGTGAACTTTTTAATTTCTTCTTGTGTGTCCTGCCAGCTCTTGTGAAGCTGTAATGTTGCATTCCTTCATTTGTTTAGGATATGTAGCAACCACAGTAAAAGGTACACACCAAGATATTTGATACGTAATAAAATGACACCTTAATTTGATTTATTACCAAGAAAAATAGGACAATTGTAATAAGGAAGTCCTGGGCTTTCATATTTGAGCAATTACACACATGTGGAACGGAGCAGGTATGATTGCCATCCTGCTGTGTAAGGTTAGGTAAGACCTCACTCCAGTTTCAGTTGTTGATGACCATCTCTCAAGGCCTGAAAGATCTGGAGTTGAATGAACACCAGAGATGAGATGGCTCAAAAGTAGAATATGAACTGAAGCTCACTATAGGAAGAAGTCAAAAGGCCACTTTATATTTTAAACAGTCAGTATGTTGCCTCGTACAGATAAGATAACTTTGTATCATCAGTAGATAGATTTATTTACCTCATGAACTTTTCAAGTTTGTCTATGTCCAGGTTTTGCTTTGTCTATTTTGCAACACTTAAAAACACACTTGCAAGTCAAAACTAAAATGAACACAATCGTTGCAGGATGTCATTTTCCACTATTCCACATCAGTTTCACATATTTTTAAATCATAAATAATCATAATAATATTTATTTTTGTGGAAAGAAAGTATACATTGTTTGTACTCTACAGGATAGTTTGCATAGATAAAATGCAAGCTTGTTAAGCTTATGACTGAGTTTACAGCTCACTATAACACCATTCATAAGCTCTTAAACCAGAAGAACAGGGCCAACACTGCATCAAAGACTCTTGAGTGATAAGATGTCTTTAATTTTTCTGAACCTGATTACCACATGACAGAAGAGAGGATTGCATAGAGGGGGTGAGGAAGAAGTGGTTGACCTTGTGATTTAAAAAGCTTGGCCATTAGCTCAATAGTCCTACAGGTTTCACTGCAGAAAATGTGTTACCACATTGTCAAAATTGTTTTGTAATGTCTCATGCTCTTGTAGGATGTGCAGTTCAATAACATTCTGATCCCTGAAAACCGGAATGTGGAATCAAGGTAGATGCTAATATAACCTTAGCTCTTCCTCACTGAACAGATGATAATCACTTGGAGTTGCCTGATGCTGTCTCCATCTTTAGAAGATGCTGATTTGAGGGATTAGGGGATTAGCTGGAACAGTTTGAGAAAGCTGTAATTGGACATGAGATGATTCATCCTTCAGTACAGGATGTAGGATGAAGGCTCTCTTGAGGACCCTGTCCAACTGATGATCACAAAGTTGATTAGAAGGAGGGAACATCTCCTTCTGAGGAAAGGCTGAGAGCGTTGGGGTTGTTCAACCTGGAGAAGAGAAGGTTCCAGGGAGACCATACTGCAGACTTTGAATACTTAAGTAGCACTTGTAAAATAAATGGGGACAAGCTTCTTAGCTGGGCCTGTTATGATAGAAAGAGGTGCAAACATTTTAAATGGAAGGAGGGTACATTAAAAATAGATATAAGGAAGAAATTTTTTGAGATGAGGATGATGAAACACTGATACAGGTTGCCCAGAGGAGGTGGTAGATGCCCAGTCCCTGGAAACTTTCAGGTAGGATGGGGCTCTGAGAACCTGATCTAGTTGAAGATGTCCCTGCTCATTGCAGGGGAGCTGGACTAGGTGACTTTTAAAAGCCCTTTCCAACCTGAACTATTTTATGATTCTATGATCCACCCCATTTATATGATCAAAAGAAGACAAGAGAGATTCCCAGGATTCCCTAAGCAATCCAGAATGGCCAGAACCAAGTTTTTATAGCCTGCATCAGTGCTGAATTCCTGTGTTCTTGTCAGGGCTTCTGATAAACAGGGTCCATGTGTGTTGTAGGAGTCCATGGTAGGCCTGTGAAAGGATAACATTGTGTAAGGGTTAGTGTGGCTGAGAACAAAATAACAGTTTATCAAATTTAACAGGGTTAATTCTGGGCACACGACTAAAAGCTTGAGTGCACAGCTGTGTGGGATGCTTGGTTTAATATGTCTTATGTAGACATGTGCTTAGATTTAGCAATGGGATGGAATCAGTATCAGAGCCTCAATTCTAGAATGGTACCTTCACAGGCAAAATATATTAATGTTAATTAAACTACAGATGCTCAAAGAGAGAAGAATTTAGGTGATTTTGGCATACATCTTAACTCATTATTACTTATCTTCAAAAGTCTGAGTGGCAGTGAACATGGTGCATGGTTGGTGTGTGACCTTATTCTTAGCCTTCCTCTTCCTGTACACCACTCTATAGGAGAAGAGGGCTAATGCTCATGCTTCAAAATAGCTAAAATATCTCAGGGCCATTGAGAGAAACAAACAAACAAAAAATTGGTTTAACTGCCAAATCCCTGCAGCACATTGGGGAGATCCTTCTCCTTTCCACTTACCTGCTCGCTTTCCCCCCAAAGACACCAGATTTATGCCAGACAGCATTCCCAGCTCACGCTTTAATTCCCGTTGAAGTCTTGTAGGTGGCAATGCAAGCATGTGAAAAGTTGATGCTTTCCATTTCACGTTTTATGTTGCTGGACACACCATAAATGTCAGTTGGGGTTCAGGAGTTCTGGGTTACCTGAGGTATCCTATGTGCCTGCAGGTGCCTCTTTATAATGGTGTCATTAGCTTCACTATTTTTCTTCGAAAAGAAAAGGCTGAGACTCTTCTTATATTCAGCCTAGTGAATTTATACCAAGATCTGATTAAAATAGTGAATGCATTGCAGCAGTTAAATCACTCTGTTGATCTGGATAGATCAGTGCCTTGGATGGAAGATGAGCCCAGGTCATTGACTCCTCAGTAGTTTATGCACAGTGCTGGTATGTTAACAAAGAGCTTGTGATTGCTATAGTCACCCAAATCATGTATAACCACATGGTTAAAAGAAATAAGAGGTCAAGATTTTCTGGCAGTGGCTTCTGGAAGGAGCAGAGCTGAGGTCTGTGATTTGCTTGTAAGAGCTTTATTTGTCTGTAGTGAAGAGACTTAAATAAGTCTCATGAAAGTGGAATGTGCTGCAGTTTTGTCCTTCCCAGTCTGAGGGTTAAATTTGCATTTCCTTCAATGTCTCTCCAGCTAACATGAAAATAACTTCCATGTGTCACTTCTCTCCTTAAAAATAGTTGGAGTTCCTGCAAAATTATGTTTGGTATTCAGTATAACCCCCCCAAACTACAATTATCCCCAAGAACTTGAATGTAGTTTTAATTTCTTTATTTCAGTGTTTTCTTGAGAACTACAATACTTAGTCAGTTCTTTCTTCAGTGCTAATAAACATCAGTATGCCAATATACAACCATTGTCTTAAACTCCCAATACCTTTCTGAATTTTAGTTTTAATAGGCTCTTCCATGTTTCTGTTAACAGACTAAGAAATGAGGAGTGGGTTCCTTTGTAGGGAGCACAGTGAAACTTGGTTTTTAGTATGTGCTGAGACCCCAGGACCCACGTCTCATGAGCGTGGTTTCTGACCACAATGACACATTACTAATCACTCTGCCAGTATATCATCAGGAACATTTGGCAGAATGGCATAGAAGTTTCATTTCCATACTTCTTGTGAAGAATTGCAGGAGAGAAGAGATTTGAACGGAGAGAGCTGTAGGAAGAATTGAGTCATTGCCTGCTCAGAGGCAGCCAATGCTTGGCCAGTCCTGCAGTGCTGTCTGAGCAGGGTGCCCTCAGTCCCCAGCCAAACTGCAGGAGCTATGGAGAGCAGACATCAAGGGTGTGAGCCAGATAGCCTCAGGTAGGCATGCAAGGGTTGACTGAAGGTGTGGCAGGGTCCTGCCTTGATGGGGAAGAATTGGAAGGGTTAGGAAGGGGTATGAGAGATTGGACAGGGGTGCTGTGTTGGTATTGCTGGGGTCATGCAGGGTGTTGTGCAGGGCCAATTAGTAGTGCTGCCCATGGAACAATTTGGGAGCTCTGATTACAGTTGAGAGAAAGAGATGAGAGGAAAACAAGGATGGCAAAGAATAGTTCTGTTTTCTTTTGTGATGAAGTGGGATTTCAGTGAGGGGTGCAAGATCACATTTAGGACCAATAATATAGCTTTGCAGGCTCTTTCACCAAGAATGTTTTTGTTTCTTTGAAGATGAGATTACTAGATGTGACAGAGCTGTCTGTCTCCATGGTAGCAGAGCAGGCTATGGAGGGAACAAATGCAAACCCAAGTTTTCATTTTGGCTAATGTTGTTTTCTCAGGGCTTGCCTACACTTGGACACTTTGGAATGTTAAAATGAAATAAATTACTGCACATATGCTAAGTTGCACTAAACTCCTCTTTGGATGTTCTCAGTCATTGTAACATACGTCGCCATATTTAGCCTACTAAAAAAATTAAACTGCCCTTCTTCTAAATGAAAATGGACAAAGCCTCACTTACATACATTGTCTGGTTATTTTTCTTGAGCATATATTTTCCTTAGTGCCCCATATGAATGAAGCCTTTAGTGAAGACAGTACTGGAGTCGCATTGTTGGGCAACAAAGGTCACAAGTTTAGCTGAAAGTGGTGTTAGGGTATGATAGGACCATCAACTTCTCCATCGGAAGCTCTTATTACAAATCTAAAAATATCTCCTTCTTGATGCAGACAGGCACATCTATTATAGCACATTTCAATCTGCCTTTTTGGAAAAGTTTATAGTGAGGCAATTCCGGAAATATTTGGAGGCTTCATATTTCCTTGATCTCTGCCAAATTGGTTTCAGGCCCCATTATGGTAAGGAAACTATAGGACTGTCTGTCTTACTAGCTTACTGGCAATTGCCAAAGACTGAGTTTACATATCAATTGACTACAAAAATCAGGTCAAAAAATTTGGGGACTCCATCACAGACAAATATACTTAATTGATAAATATTTTTCACAAAGGCATGGCACTTTTTTTGGTGTAGGAAGTCACAGTGAAAATGTCAACTGGTCTTGTCTGTAGGGCGTTTAGCAAGGCAGACTGAATACAGAAACTTGTGTAAAATATTGTAGAAGCGACCCCACTAACTGTCAGAGCTCAACATTTCCTATTTTGTGATAATGGGTAGATAAATGAATTTCATATGTCTTAAATACTTAAATGCAATAAATAAGATAATTAAGATGTTCAACCCAGTTAAGAATTCATTTCACGTTTTTTGTATCAGAAGATCTTCCCTTTCTTTACCTGAAAGGGCATTTCCATAGGATGAAATATGTAGGTGATATCCTTGTTCATAGTCAGGGGCTGACTGATTCCCAGAAGTCAGTTATGTTCTGAAGGTGGAGATGCAGGAGAGCCACGAGACTCAGCAATCACTCTTTGAAAGATCCTGAGCTTGAGACTCTAAGGACTGCTGTATTTTTCAGGTCATATGTCTGTCTGGACCTGGATAATATTCATATTCTCTAAAGTAAATGTTTCTCTAAGCCTCGAGGAAAATAAGGGATAAACACAGGAGATTCTAACTGAGATAAAATTGTTGCAATGAAAAAAGCAGGCGAAATCACTGGAAAAAGAGAAAAGAAATAGATTATACACTGAGGCCACCTACTGGTTGTTATTGAATTAGCAGAGCAAATGCTAGAAAAGCTGCAGATTCTGTTGGCAGGAGCCCAAAGCAAAGCAGGAAAACTATCTTGCTCTTAAAACCAAAAACAAACAAACAAACAAAAAAGTGCATTTTTATCTCTTGAGTGTGATGTTGTAAATTATGAGCATTAAATACCCATGTTATTTCTTTTAACTTATTCGTTACAATGAACATACTATCTGGATTTGTTAGTGGCAATGCAAACAAAGTTGCTTTGGGAGGAAGGTGGTGGTAAAATTGGCATGCTGGTGCTTCTTAGGCTTTGTAAAAAGGTGTTGCTCTTATCTAATTCTGTTAAATGATTTTCTTTTCTCAAATTTAGTATTTATTCTTTGGCTTTAAGGTAACACTCTTTGTGAGCAAGTTCATCAGTCCAGGAAATTCTTTGCACCCTAGAAATATCCTTGCAGTCAAGGCAGTATGAATAACTGACACACTTTCAGCAATGCCTTTGGCAGAACTTGGTATAAGTGTAGTCTGATGGAAAGGCTGAAAGATTTGTACAAGCTGAAGATTCTTGATGTTTGATCTTTTCTGCACTTGCAAAAATCTGTCTAAAAAGTAAACTGTTTTTGGAAGACAGAATGCCATCACCAGAAGATCCCTATCTTTTAGGCACATCTTCATTTCTTTTACCTTCCACAGCCCTTACTTCTGTTGGTATGGAAAAGCATGAATGACTAAAGAATGCATAGAAATTTGGCCACTGATTTCTGTGCAAAATTCACAGTGCTACCACCTGTATCAATACAATCTATAGCAACTAATTATTATAAATGTCTTATGGTAACACCAGGTTTTAAAGGAATCAGGGGTGTGAGAGATGAGCTTTGGTATGTCAGAGGGTGAAGCAGAAGCAGGCAATGCTTTGTGGGTTTTGAGAAAAATGGTTTTGAGTGGAATGAAAAGGAAGTTAACTTCCAGGCTGCCCCATTGCTGAACATGTCAAGACAAATAAGGTGATGGAATTTAGAAAAGAAATAGAACTGAACTTTGTGGAAAATGAGAAATTCCAGCCTTCCTGACAGGGTTGGCCGAGGCCTACCTGGTGAGATTGCTGCAGGTGATGGCACTGGAGGGAGCACAGTGCATCCCCTCCTTTCAGCCTGTATGCACAGGTCAGTCAGATGTGAAAACCTCCATTAAGCAAGAGGACTTTCCATCCATTAGGACAGGGCAAGAGATCAACCTGGTTTTCCAGTAAGAACCTGGACAATTTTGGCCCCAGTTGTTATGATTTCTGTTTCTGGTTGTTTTGTAACTAAATAGAAGTGAAGAATACAGAGCTCAAGAGCTTATTTCACAACTTGAATACAACAACACAGGCATGTTACAGACATGACTATATCGATGAGTAGAGAAGTCTGAGTAAAACAAATACTCTCAGGACAAATGATAAGGGAGAGACTCCATTTGCCACCCAGAGTATCAGAGCAGCGTCCAGTGCTTGCTGATGCTGAAACATTAGAATCAGGGACAAGCACTGTCAAGGCTGAAAGTCTGCTGTGTGGTTTTCCAGCAGCAGATTTATGGTTGGTAAGCTTGGCTTCTGAATTGCAGGGATGTATTCAATTTTTTTTCTGGCTTCAGTATGTTGCTGATCTTTTGTGCACTATTTTTTCTTCAGAAAAGTTTCCAGTTTCTAGTGAATGGATTATGTATTCAAATTCTTCTGTCTTCTTCCCTGCTAAAAGCAATATGCTGATCTTTCACTGGTCTGCAAAGACCAAGTCTAGCTTTCATCATATGTGTTACTTGGCATTTTCTGGAGCAAAATTATCAGTGTGCTAATGTCATCACTGCCTCATACAGTATAATCAAATATACTCACAATATCAACTGTGTGGCTTTTGTCTGTCTGAGTTAGATGAAGCACACATTGTCATGTCAGGGAACAACTGTCTGATATCTTATAAGGAGACCAGCAATTTGTACAGTTTGAGAATAGCCCACATCCCACAGCTTATGTGGTAAATTCATTCTTTGTTTGAAAAGACAGTAGTAGTGCTGGATTAATATGTTCCATAGAAAGTCTTCTGAAACTTGGGAACTGCACCTTGAAACTGCAAGTAGTATTGAATAAAAGTAATGCAGACGCTTGTGGAGGAAGGTTTACTATCTAAAATATCTTAAATTATTGTTGCAGGTAAGAACTCCAGTCATGGCAGTTTTCTTCTACTTTTAGTGTTTGCATTTGATTCATTGTATCTCAAAATTATTCATGTTTTAGTTGAGACATAATTTTCAGCACTGAAATATGGCATTTGCATGTTGAATATGAAGCCTTTTCATGAAATAAGATTTTTTGTTGTTGTTGAGTAGTGTTTGATATCACCTGTAATGTGTTGGCTCTGATATGCAGTCGGTTTTACAAAAAAAATAAAGTGCTGATGGAATCAAAAGCTTTTCCCCGATATCAACTTCCCAAAATGTACTTTGCAAAAATAAGCTTTTATTTAATTAGGATTACTCTTTTTCCTCATGCCATTGGCATAATTATTTTTTCATAAAACTAGTATTTATTTGGCCAACTTTCTTGCATAAACCACAGAAACTCATTCCAAAACAGGTTATGCATTTAAAAGATGAATGTTGAGGTTGAAGTATTGTTTTCTTAATTTAAGGAAGAATGCCATGCATAAGTAGATTCTAATTCATTTATGACACACATTATAATAATGTGTGTTTTTGGATTACCCATCTTAAAAGTCTTACAGGGATACTAGAATAGAAATAAAACTGTTAAATATGTCTGATGTAAGTCTATCTTGCCATGCACTTTGATGTGCATGACGCACACATATATATATGTGGCCTAAAACAGTATATGACTGATCTTATCCTCCCAAAATAATTAACTGCAGAGGTTCTGGTTTTAGTGATGCTGTTGGAGACCACTGCTGGATTGTATTCATTGTTTGAATATGTGGTGGAAAAAGCAAACTGTCCTTTTTTATGGACAAAAAGACATGCTCCTCTCTCAGCAAAGGGATGCTTAAAGGTTGAGTAGCAGTCCTGTTGCAAATTACGTGGGTGTTACAATGGACAAATAGAAGTCAAATTTGGACAAACACTGTGTTCTGGTGCACAATAAAGCCAGTTGCATAGTAGGCTACACTGGGAAGATCATTGCCAGCAAATTGTGGGAAGTTGTTTTGCACATCTAATAATAAAGTACAATAACCACAAGACTTTGCCTGGGATGTTCAAGGTGGACACTAGAGAAAACTTTACTACACTGGTAGTGTAGCCCTAGAGTGAGTCCAGGGAGATGGAGAAATCTCTTTCCAATTTTCAAATAGAAACTACCCTGTAGTGTTGAGTGGAAAGCTGGGTTAGAAACCCCCAGAGAAACCTTCCAGCTGATGTGCTTATGATTCTGTGATAAGTCTTATGAAAAAGATAATTCTGCCTGCCTGAAATCAAATCTGGCAAAGTTCAATTGTGCTTAGTACAGCCCATGAGTATTTTTCATGTGATTTAGGAATTATTCCAAACACAGTGACATCATTCACACAGCTCTGAATTGTACAATGGTTACACAGAATCTCTGCTATCATTCTTTGGCTGTCGATATATGTCTATATGGCACAAATTTATAACAGAAATATCTATGATGCACCTACAGTCCTCATCCCAGGTTATTTGTAGATGTGTGCTCCATAAGAATAGAGAGCACCTCTGTACTGTGAGTTTTTAAAAATGTTCTGCAGCGAGTGGCCCATGAGTCACGAGAAAGAAGTGATCAGTCACCACAGACTTCCCTAGCTCCCTTGGGATTGTGAGAAGATGCATCATATCCTTGGTTTTTGTCTTCATCCATTATTAGTGGCTTTTGTCCTTATCAGTCAGCCCTCCCCTAAACTGTGCATGGTCATGGTTAGAAGGACAGTGCAGGCCAGGGATCATTCACTGAGGCCAACCCACTTTGAGAAAATAATTTAGGTTTGTAGACTTCAGTGAGTAGACACCCTACTTATTATTTTTTGCAACATAAAAATGTCAAAGATTTTATGTATCTGCGAGGAATCAAATAAGAGATTGAGGCTTCTCAGGTGTCTCACTAGACATAAAGAAGATTCAGTCAGATGTTCGATCATCGAAGTGTGGCTAGTAAATTCAAGTACCATAAGAACTGCTCATCTAGTGTCTGAGATTATTTAAGAGCTTGCAGCTGTTCTTCTGATGAAAAGAAACGGTAACAGTTTACACATTTGTATCTACAGTGGATTTTGTTGCTAGTATGATTTGATGTTTCCCAGATGTTTCAGTACAGATTCTCTAGTCACTGTTTTCATGCCACCCTTGATTTCTTGACGTCTTATATTCTCAGCTGTCTGCTCACCAGGTTTGTTAATCCTACTCTATTTTATCTCTTCCTTATACAAAGGCACTTTGCAGGTCAAAATTACCCTTGCTAGGTTTTTCTCTACCTTTTCATTTCTGATATGCCCTTTCAGTCATGATCTTGGTATTCATAATGCATATAATTGACTTTATCCAGTGGCATAATGACATTTTTTGTCTTTTTCAGTATTCATTTCCTAATAGTTCATGTCATTTTCCTGAGTTTTTAGCAAAAAATCTTTATTTAAAAACTGTGGCATCTAATTTGTGATATTTTTGCGTAAATGTGTATTATATCTATAAAACCTCTCTAGTAGTAATAGTCAAGTTGGGGCCATAATTAGATTTGTTTGCAAAGTTAGGATTGTGTTTTCATGTGTCATTTTACATTTGTTTACATAAAAGTGATTTCCTCTGGTATTTTTTGTACTTAGTCACTCAATCTCCTGAGGCTTTTCTGTGGTTCATTTTCAGGCCTCATGATGCTGAATAACCACATCAGCAGCACACCATGTCTCCTTCTGAGTCACACCTTTTTGTGGTCACTTCGGATATGATGAACACTTTGGATCAGAACACCCTGCACTTTGTGGCACTTGGCATTTACTCCTATTTTTTTTTTTTTTTGATCAACTGTAATAGCACAAGGGATTTTCCTGCTAGCCCTTGTCAGAGTAATTTTAAAAATTCTTGTCAAATGTCTTTTTGAATCTATATACACTGTTATATTTTTCTCCCTTGTTTGTAGGCTTCTTGGTTACTTGAGAAGCAGATGCAGTGGCTTTCCTAAAGTGTATTAAATTCTACATTTGTTCTCTATTTCTGATGTCAGTCATTTGCAGAAAACAGATCTACTAAATATAGATAGAGATACATTGAATGATATGAGTGGAAATGGACACCTGAAACCATTCAGAAAAAAAGATATTGGAATATATAATTGACTTGGGTTGTTTGCACTGCTTTAATGATCTTCTGATAAAGTTGCAGCAATGTATACATTGCACATCTACCATTCACAATTTCCTCCATCAAAAAATATTGCTGATGGAACTTATATTTTACCATCAGCAATTTCCCGAGTCCTTATGCAGAGACAACTAACCAAAGAGATTTATTGCTTTTTTCCTACTCCATTGCAATGAAGATTTGAAACACATAAAGCAATACTACAGAAAGTCTCTTTTGACTAAGCACTAGTTTGTTCTGTTGTGTGAATAAGAAAGTAAAGGACTGTCATGACTGGAAAAGAATTAGGAAAAGGAAATACTGACAGACTCATATTTAAATACTAAACCTTCAGTCTTCATTGTGGTCAATTAGTTAAAGAAAATGAAATGTCAGGCATTACAGAGCTAAGGCGTGGATGACATCTCAGCCCCCAGTGAGTTCCCACAAGCAGAAGAAATTGGGTTATTCTGCAGAAGAAATAAGGTTACTTGATCTCAGGTCTGGACACTGACCTGCAGAGCCATTGACCTTGAGTGGCTACATGTCATGAACATGAAGAGAAAGGACTACTGAGAGAGAGCTAGCATGTTCACACCCTCTCATATCCTTTCCATATCAGTACTCAAGATGGTCAGCCATGAAAATGAGTTGTTTCCTCTGAAAGGGAAGGATGCTGGAGAATGTAATAAATTGCTTTGACTCCATTCTGCAGGCTTGCACTGATGAATAATTGTTAGATACTGTCAGGCTGCTCACATGTGGTTTTCAAGAGGGATGTCTCTTGGGTCTTTTTATCATCAAGTGAAGCTCATCAGGTGACATAAACACAAGCACTAGAAAAAGGTAGATGAGATACTGTTCTGTTACTTACTCCATACAACCGTGCTGCTGTTTCTGCCTTGTCGGCTCTGTAGTTGGACAAAGTCAGCCCAAGGATGGAAAACATCTGTGTGAAACTGAACCCATGCAAGAATCATGATGTGAGGAAAGCCGTTCTGAAGAGTGCAGTCTACTTTGGAGTTAGTCGCTGCACATCTGTGATTGATCAGCTGAATCTATAATTTAGAAGTCCTTTTGCATTCCTTGATTGTGCTAAGTTTGGACATAGCATTGCCCATGAGTAATGCTTTCTATAAGCTTTGATTGGCTAGAAGATCCCATCCCATGCTGGCAGACGATGACACGTTACTCAGTTATTCATGCTTCACTTGCTTCCTGGCTGGACTACAGGAGTCTGATGTGTTTGGTCACCAGGCTTTCAGCACTTAGAACAATTCACCTACAATAAAAAACCCTCAGCCATTCTGTTTACTTTGAGTGTATCATCAGACCTGTCCTCAGCTGTCTACAATCCCTCCCCACAAGAAGATGGTTCTTCTCATCGCCGTGGGGTTTTTCCACAATGGCCAAAAAAGTGTCCAGAGCTTGGTGTTGACAACTGCATTCATCTGTCCATGCAGACTGTTCCCTTTGCTCCCTATCTCCACCTCAGTAGGGGTAAATGCTGTCATAAAAGTTGTCTGTCTAGGAGACAGAATGTTCTTGGAGACCACTCTGAGACAGTGAAATTAATATCCTGGGATTTAAGGACAGTTACAAACCTGACCTTCCAATTAAAGTTCAAGGCATATTTATTTGACTTCTAGGAAAAATACTGAGGCAACATAATTGTTTATAATCAAACCAACTGTACCAAATAGACGAGACTTCACTGCCCAAGCATCTTCCCTTGGGAAGAAGAGGAGAGAACAAACAGCATGCAGCAAGCAGGAAGTCATGCTGCTTAATGTATTTTGGAATGACTTTCCAATGCCATGCTAGTGAGGTATAAAGAACTCTTGCAAAACTGAGCAGACAGTTGCTCACAGCCTAATTCCCATGCTGTAAGTTTTGGGTTTTTTTGGTGCAACCTTGATACCTGCTTTTTTGGGCAACATGTAAATGGCATTGAGGAAGTAAGCACACTCTTTTCTTCCAATGCATTTGGTTCTGCTACTTGAACATTTGCAATACTGTCATGGGACGTGACACACAAAACTGGTATTTTTCTCTTATTTAAGTTTTAAAGATTGAGGCCCAGACCCTGCAAAAATACCCTGAGTTCTCTGTGCTCAGCCTCAGACTCCTAACCCATGAACTCCACCTTGTACTCCCTCTGCCAGCTGCCAAATTTTTGTTAAGCTTACAGATTTCCTATCCAAACACATAAACACACAAGCTAAGAACCTGATTATCATACTGATAGGAAAGTGCAAAACCAAATACTGATAGAGCAATAAAACTAAATGAAGGTAGTGCCCATCTATTTTTGTTCTGCCTTTATGAGAATTCATCTTCCTTCATCAATACCTCTTGAGAATTCAGCAAACCTAAAAATACCTAACACTTCAATTGTAAGACATTTTAGTGACATGCACTAAAAATGCATTAATTGCAGTGGAACCAGCATCTTGGAAACCTGTGGAAGAGGTTAGTGTCAAAGTTTCATGGAAGACACGGAGTAAATTAATTTCCATGTTTCATTTTCCATAACATATAATTAAATATGAACTTTACCTCTAAAGGGACACTTTTTAGAGGTCATGGGTAATTTTGACCACTGCAGACAGTACTGAGCAAACACCAATAATAAATGACACCACATTTTCTCTAAAATTTATATATTTGTGTCTACCCAATATTAATTGAAGCTTACTTTCATTTAGACTCCTCGTAACTTCCAGAGCCACTACTGGATATATTTTATGCTTTGTGTGTTCTTGTTCTTCCTCAGCAGGTCTCATTATGAAGCCTTCAGTTGCCTCATGTGCTTGGAGCCACCATCCCATGCTGATGCAAAGCACTGTGTTTGCATGTTTGTCTTGGCTTCCCAGCCCCTTCAGGTGTGGGACTAAGTTTGGGATGGAGCAACTGAGAGGCATGTTAGCAAAAGGCAGGTGCAGGTGAAAACGTGTCTGCTGCCCTTCACAGAGGCAAGATTTTGATTTTACAGGTACCATTTTCTCCAGACATCCACTGCTACTCTTTTCAGAGGTCAACAAAATACCAAGAAACTGCAAATATATTTCAGAAGTTATCTGGGACACTGTTTCTTTATTCTGGGATGAACTGTGCATTGCATTGGGATTGTGTTCAGTTACTTTTAAGCATCCAGAATACTCTGTGAGAGGAATTATCATTCTATGGATTTAAATGTGAATTCAGTGTGTGTGTTATTTGACTGTGTGCTTAAACTTGTACATATCTCCACACAACGATACAGAATTTGCAGTTGAATACCAAAATGCAAGGAATTCTTTTTGTGATTTATTTGTACCCCATTGTAATTAAAGAAGCTACAAGTAATTAGGGAAAAAAGATATTTTTAGAATACTCGTTCAAAATAAAAAAAGTTTGGCTAAAGCCAGGAAACTTCAAGGCCATAATTTATTTCTTATGACTTTTTTTTTAAATTCATTTCACACTTGAATCTATTGAGAAAACTAGATTTTAGAGAGGAAAGAAATTAGACCTGCTCCATAAAAGCATCTCCCTTTAAAAAAAAAAAAAATTAATTCTTCACTTAATTGTAATCTTGTTTGTATTCAAATATTTTCATGGCCTATTGTTTGAAGGCAGTAATCTAACACTCTTCACAGCCGCGTATATAATCAAATTGAAGAAATTACAGAATTACAGAAGAAATTACAAGAATTACAAGAAATTTCCAATGATTTACTGATGAATAAAGCACAGTTTATAGAGTTTACAACAGATAATAATGAAAAATAATCTTGTGTGAAAGTACTTCCTTTCCTGCTTTGCCTGCAATGTATAAATATATACTAAAATATCTTTTTCTCTTTTACTGCTTAATAAGAAAGAGATGATTGTCCAGCTAGGTTTATTGTGAAACTCAATGTGTTATGTGCTTTTTAAAAAATAATGAACAGAACTGTATGTGTGAAAGAATAAAGAGAAATTTTCACAACATCTTTTTTGTTTAAACAGATATTATGAATACAGAAAATATGACTTAAAGAAAGATTGAATATAAGTAATTTATTAATTCTGCAAGTGACTAAAGAAGAAGTTTGTTCACCGGTATCAATATTTTAAATATGTCTAGTTTCAGTCTTTCCTTTTTTGAACAATGGTCTTATTTAGGTAGTTGAATATCCAAAAGTAATTAAAAAGAAATATTATCATTTTCTTTGTGCAAAAGTGAGGTGGCAAATACAGACTTCCTCTTAGCCCAAGATACTGTGAAAGTCACCTTCTTCCTCATCTTCAATAAACCAATCTAAAATGAATGTGGTTAAGTCATGCTCCATGGTATTTTTTTAAGTCTCTGGAGTTTTTTTATTAGTCTTTGCAAGGTTGCTCAAGAGGCAACAAAAGCAGAAGAACCCATATGGCCAAGAACACAGGGTAAATGCAGTAACAGAAATTGCTAAATTGCTGGCATTTAAGATCTTCAGAGCCATTTTCTTTCATAATTTCTTTTTCATCACATGAGTCCTCAACAAACGGAGTAATTTCACTCTGTGAAAGTTTGTAAGGTAAATGAACAATGTGAGCATCAATATTGGCGGTGCCAAACCAAGGAGACATTTCTAGTTAGGCCTGAAAATATTGTATTTTGCCTCCACTAATGATATCTGAAAACCCCTCATTATATCTACAACCCTGCCCCCCATACAATTCACAAAAACTATGTTTATATATAGTTATTGCAAATTTTTTTTTAACTATTATGGAAATACCATCTTGCATTTACATTTCCAACACTGTTTTTCATGACCTAGCTGACCTTCTGAGGCTGCAGATGAAGCAGGACGTTTTCTTAAATTATCCTCTGTAGCTGAGAGAACTGTCAGTAACAGAGGCTTCAGAAACTGGGAATTGTTGATTCCTCCTGCAGAGGGCATTTTGTCAGAGCACTCTACTTTAGACTAATGGAAATTCTTGGACTAAATATATGCATGCATAGGACTGGAAAAATGTATCTGAAGCATGTGTCTCTATAGGAATCTGATTAATCTAGAGCATAAAATTTGAAAACACATTTTCTTTGTGACTCAGATTGAAAATTACCATGAGCATGAAAGACTATTTTATTGCAGGGTTTTACCATGTTTGTAGTAATGGGTATTTGCTAATCAATATTTGGCAAAGAGAAGAAAGACATCATAAGGAGGAAAGAAACATCCTTAAGTGCTTAAGTAGGAATGTGCTTGAGTTTTTCCACTTGAACTTCAAGCTGATCTTTCTGACAGTGTACCCTTATGTCTAAGTAGAAAATAAAAATGTGCACCTGATAAAATAAGAAGTAGGGATTTAAAAAAGTGTAAAGTTTCACTTTCAGCTTTTCTTGTTTTAAAGCAAATTATTTCAATATCCATTCTCCAGTCTCACAGAGTTACCTCAATAAAATCTGTAAGAACAGCTGCAGACATTGTGAGATTTTAACAATGAATAAATAACACTTCTTCCAGAGCCTGGTGAAATTTATAGGACTTTTTCCCACAGTAACAGACTTGTTCAAATGTTTACTAACTCATGGTGTATGTAAATATTCAGGGTTCTGTGCCTGTAAATGCATGCCTAACTGGGGCCAGCTGAAGGCAACTGCAGTTTCCTGCAGCATGGACACTTTTCTGGGAAGGCAGACCTAATTTGCACACTAACATGCACAAAGTGGGCTCAAAATCTCTGTGGTACTTCAGGCTACTCACCTGCCTTCCGTCTCCTTTTCTTGGTCTTTTCACTGCCTGCAAGGGGAATTTGTGCCAGCAACTCTGGTTACAGTTCTCAGCAAATTCATTAAATAGGATGTATTAAAAACTGAAGCTCATGGCTGATGAGCTGTACTGCTGGGACAAACCTTATCAACATTTCTTGGGATATCACCTGTCTAGGCAACTAAAAAGGATGCCAGAGTTTCTGGGAAAGTAATTTTTTCTTTCTTGTGCCCTGTTACACTTCAGAAAAATACCTGTGCTTTCCAATGGAAACTGAAGGAAAATGCATGAAGAATTGCAATGTTATTTGATGGGGTGTTTAAACTGAATCTAAACTTGATGGAGAGAAAACATTTATTTTTCAGAACTGTAGCATATTGGGAGCATACAAAGATTTTATCACAAATGTGTGTGGTAGCCATGCAGTGGGTGTCTGTGCCTCAGAGAGCTCCAGATTATCTTCATGGTCCCTCTGGTTTGGATGTGCCAGTGAAACATATCCACATGATGTGCAGGCTTTGCAGAGCCAGCAAGTGAGAGAGCTTGTAGGTTTTACAAAGTTTTACACTGCACTAGGAAAAAAATTTTTTTTGTTTGTTTCTGAGGGTACTTGTTGAGTACCTGATATCCATGGGGAACTTCATGTGCTTCATGAGAAGGAGGACTAGGTCATCCTGAGTGCCAGACCTGTACAACAGGGACATCACTCTTTTTTGACACTGCTCTTCATCCTGGATGTCTTCACGTTTACGGCAAGTGACAAACCTGTTAAGGACATCTCAGCCGAGAAATGCCAGAGGAAATCTTCATTGGAGTGTGAATGAGGGCAACTGTCTCCTGCAGTAACCTGCAAATGCATGACTTTTCATTGTAAATTAGACCAGTGATTTATTTGCCTCTTTATCAGGGCCAGGAGGACACTATTGCTATTCCATGCTCAAAACTGTATCTTCACTACTCTTAGAGTTCCCCATGTGCAGGGAGCTATGGCTCTCCATCCCCAACTCTTTGACATTTTTCAGTGTTCATCCTCCTCTTTCCTCATAAACTTTGGGCAACATCATTGGCTTCTGCTATTTCATGTTACCAAGGGCTTCCAAATTTGGCTCTGTCTCATTTCTAGTTTTTTGGATCCAGATCCTTTTGGATCTGCACCTCTCTTTTTAAATAGCTTGCTTACTTCCATAAGAATTTGCTGCATGATTTTCACTCTTGTACCCTGTCTTTTCTAGTTGCCAGGCTTTCAATTATTAAGGTGTTATGAATGCTTTTGTCAAAAATCATAAAGAAGTGCCCCAGCATATGAATGACTGCAAGATGTTTTAAAAAGTGTATATGGATCTTCTCATACACGGGACAATTTTCTAAAGAAAAGGCAAAGAATTACTTGCAGTTCAAAACCGCGACAATTTCTCTTAACTCCGAAACGTTCCCGGCAAAACATTGCTTTCAATATACCGGTATTGTTATTCACTAGAGGGCACTCCTGTGTGCGCAAAGCTTGTACGGCACAGCGCGGCCAGGCAAGATCGGCTGGGTTTAGGATTTTGCGATTTTATAACAGTGTCATGTGAGAATGTTTCCTTCACGTTTCTTTCTTGATGTACAATTCTATCGTGTCACTGAAAGGCGATCTTCTCATTCTGGGGGCTTGTGGAGGCCGGGGGCGGGAGAAGGGAGTGAAAAGAGCGACTGACCCCTCAGTCTTCTCCAGCGGTGAATGCTTTCGCCGTAAATCACACACTCCAGTGTGAGGGGGAAATATGAATGGCCACCATCTGGAAAAAGGTAAAGAATTAAGCGCAAGTACCCTTCTGCCCTTCAAGTTTTGCCGACAGGATTGGAGGAGCAAGTGAAGAGTCTGTGGAATTGCCTCTTAGCGATGCAGGACGGAGCCGCCGGTGCTGCTCCCCGGCCGGCGGGTTCCCCAAGGGGCGGCGACCCCCGGCAGCGGAGCCTCGGTCCCTCCTGCCGCCCTCTGCTCCAGGGAGCAGCCCTCTCCTTCCTCCAGGGATCCCTGCTGCCGCCGAGCGCTGCGCACTTGTGGTCTGGCCACCCTCGAAGGTTTTTCTCCTTCTTTCCAGATAGTTGATGCGTATTAAAAAATATATCCTCGGGGAAAAAAAAAAAAAAAAAAAAAAAAAAAAAAAAAAAGGGGGGAAAAAAAAAAGAAAAAAGAAAAAAGAGAGATGAAGTGCTTACATGGTGTTTCATCAATAGGAGAGGTTCCTGGTGTGGAATATTCCAGTGTAACAGGATTAAGTAGCCATGAGTACAGCCGTGAGCGCGTGGGTCGGTAACACAAAGCGACCCTCGATGCTGGAAGCAGGGAGGGCTGGCACGGCAGCCCGGCCCGGAGGCGCACAGGGCAGATCGCCCCGGCGGCAGGCGCGGAGCGGGGGTGCCGGCGGTACCGGGAGCCCCGCAGTGCCGGGAGCCCCGCGGTACCGAGAGCCCCGCAGCACCAGGAGCTCCGCAGTGCCGGGAGCCCCGAGTGCCGGGAGCCCCGAGTGCCGGGAGCCCCGCGGTCCCGGGAGCCCCGAGTGCCGGGAGCCCCGCGGTACCGGGAGCCCGGCGGTACAGGGAGCTCCGCAGTGCCGGGAGCCCCGAGTACCGGGAGCCCCGCAGTACCGGGAGCTCCGCAGTGCCGGGAGCCCCGCAGTGCCCGGTGCCGCCTCCGGGCCGCTGCCGGCAGCGGGAGCGCCGCATGCCTGGCGGGCGCGGGGCACCGGCTGGCACCCGCCCTGGGGCGTCCCGTCCCCGCCAGGAACCGGGAGAGGGAGCAGGTTTAGGGCAGGTTTATTTTCGTGCAGAACTCTGGTCTCTCCTGTACTCCGTAATTTCGGGACCAGCTGATGAGCTGCAGGAAAATTCATTGAGAACTGTACTGGGAAACCAGGGAGAAGAGGAAAATGGAAGAGGGCCACAGATTGTATCAGCAGAGATTTAGATTGGAGATTAAGAAAAAAGTCTTCTCTGAATAAGTAGTCAAGCATTGGATCAGGCATGGGAAGTGGTGGAATCCCCATCCCTGGGGGGATGTATACATCCCATGTATTTAAAGACATGTACATGTGGTTCTTGGGAACGTGGTTTAGTGGTGGGCTTGGCAGTGCTGGGTTAACAGTTGGACTCAGTGATCTGAATAGGTCTTTTCCAACTTAAAGGAATCTATGTGTGTGTGATGGAATGCCATTTTGCCAGGGTGTTTTCTGGAATTTAGTGTAGCTGTTGGTATGTAAAGCTGTGTTACATCTATGTCTAAGTGCCAGGCTCACAGGGACTATGATACCTTTCCCCCTTGCTCACACACCTCAAACTTATAACGGGCCATTTGATTCCTCTTTTCTCCTGTATTCTGGCCATAGTGCAGTTCACCATTCCCACAGAGTCATGCCTTCCATCAATTAACCTGAAAATGTTGACCAGTGTTTATTTGGGGAAAAAATGAAACTGAGGTTTGCCTTAGTTTAGCTGGTAGCTAGCTATTACATCTCCTCTAAGGATGCCTGGGACACAAAGGTGCCAAGTGAAGAAGGGAGTGAAATAAATACTTCAAGTGTCCTTAATATCTTCAGATGATTTTGCTATTTCATCCTCTATTCCAGATCAGTAACAAAAACACGAAATGAGCGCAGCACTGGGGTTTCCCAAGCAGTCCACCTCCACTCTGGAAATTAACTATTCACTCTTTCTAGTTGTTCTTCCATATTAAACCCACCCTCTTTACGCATACAAGGGCCCTAATTTTCTGGTTTATAGCAGCTTAGTTTTCATAAGTGAAAAGCAGCATTTCTAGTTAACATAAAATCTTAAAAGGCACCCTGGAAATTTGCATGATAATAAGGAGATAAAAAAAATCAGAACTTGAACTCAAACTTTATGTCTACATCAATGCATTTCAGGACCTGGTTTCCTTTCTGAAGCTGTGAATAAGAAAGTGCAGGCAAACCTTTTAGCCAAGACCACCTTCATCAAAGCTGCTTTAGAAATGGGAAGTAACCTCATTCCTAACCTCAGCAGCATGTTTGAGGATATCCTCCAAAGTGTAAAAACCTTTCACTCCACATTGATCTCCATGAGTGAGGTGAGCCAGATTTTTCCAGAAAAAAGGTTTTTACCTAAAATACCAATTTGAACACCTATTGATAATTCAACAGCCATAGGGAAGACATCTGGTGTTTCAATTGCCTGCTTCACTCAACTCAGAATCCATTGTTTCCAGCTTGCCCAATCAGTACAAATATATTAGTTATAAGTAATTGCTAATCTTTCAAGTGAAGAAAAGAAGGAATAATCCAACATATCGACAGCATGGTGACATTTTGGCATTGCAGGTAGCTATAATATATGTTATTTTTAATATGTTTAAACTTGGATATAAATTAGCTATATCCTCTCTGTCTGTTTTGTGATGCATATTAAATGTCCAAATATTTGAGCTGATATCAATAGAGTATAGGTTGACACTACTTTATCCTATTTTTAAACAATGAAGTGGACATCTCAGGACAGGAAATCCATCCAAACTTCCTCATCTGCTGGTGGAAATAACTTGATGCTCTGAGAAAGCAATCAGGCAGTGAAATGAGTAATTTGGGTCTGCCACCTCACATCCAGATAACTAAAATTAAATGAGGCAGATCACTTGCTTACTTCTGCAGGATCATTCAGGTGAGCAAATACATTTTAGCTTAAATAAGCAAGTGCTGCATATTCATTTCAGTCTTCAGCTGAAAGTGTGCTGCAATTCTATGTAATGCACTTTGAATTCAAACTAGCACCATCAAGAATATTCATTCTGCTTTTTAGGCTCTGCAAGGACCTTGCATGATAGTTGGTGATTAAAAGGAAGATGATAATGTGTAAGCAAAGCAATTGCTATCATGTTATTATAAAGTGAAAATAGGAAAGATTCAAATAGATTTAATTTAATTGTTTATTCTGTGGTTTTTATGTGAGAAAAAATAGGACATCTAGAAAAAATGCTGTAAATACATTTGAAATTTATCAATCAAATCTGTTTCACTATGATTGGTTAAAAAATAGATGAACTCCCTCTATTTTTAGTTCAGTCAGAGAATTTTACTGGCAGGGAAGACAGCTTTTCTGCCTTTCTTAGGATTGTGAAGCAGTGTTATTCAGAGAAATTGTCCTTGCTTACAAGCACAAGCCTCTCTTGTTTGTGCCAAGAAGGGTGGCAGCCATCTTTAAACACACTTTTCCTTTTTCTCACTCACCTACTCTTTCCTTAGCTCCTTTTTTCAGGATGAGAAAATTTAAGCTGTGGAAAATTTAAGCAGTCAGCTAGGCATTTATCAGACTTGTAGGAACAGTTTCTGCTTAAATGGAAATGTGAATTACTAGTGAAATAACCATTATTTTACAGAATATTTCTGGCAAGCATTACATTGTTTGGAGACACATTGTTATCCAGTACCCTTCTGATACATGTTTCTCAAAATGACTGCAAACTTCTGTGTTTTTCCCCCCACATTTTGTGGAAGCAGGAGGTCACTGGTATCACAGATGTAATTTTTTCTGCCAATATCTACTCAGGATAAATCCCTTTTCTGCCAAATTGTTGGCTCTTTCTACCAAACTGTGACTCATGTCAGTAATTCCTTGCTGTCTTTTGCTTTAAAGCATATTCTAGGGAGGCAAACCAAAATGCTCTTCCATACCTGAGAGTTTGCACACTGATTTGGCAAAGGTGCTAAAAATATTTTTCCATTTAGCTTTCTATTTTGTTGGTTTTCATTGGTCTTGTTGGGACTTACAGTTGTAGGCAAGGTGGTTTGATCTTTCTGGCTATGACAGGCTGAAATAAGTAAGTATGGAGATAAGTATTAGAGTTTTCTTATATTTCTCTGATAAGAAAGAGTCTTTGAAGTTTTTGCCTCTTGAAAATGGGCATCATTTACAAGCCATGAGATTTCAAAAGTGGACTTTTTTTCATATTTGCAATCAGAGGAATACTGTTTGGCTGTTAGATTTTAGCAACAATTAGGTGCCAGAGAGCAAAGCTGGTGAGAGGTGTGGTAGAAGAGCCAAGTGAGGGCAGAGCATGGTGGGTCTTTGTGCTGTAGCTCTGGTGAACACCACAAGCAGAGCTTTCCTCTTGTTGTGCCACCCAGGCAGAAGGCAGCAGCAAGGCTGAGGCTCTGTGAGAAGCTAACACTGTCCTGGATCCTAGACACAACCTGAAAACACAACGTACCAAGCACTGCTGCTCATACACACTTGACTAAACATAAAGGGCAAAACCAGAAGTTTTCTGCTCCTTTTTCTTTCTTGGTACCCTTTGGTACCTGAGTCTCATCCAGACAAAGGGAAAAACTTCATTTTTTACAGATAATTCTGATCTTTGACCAAAGCAGCTAGTATGTTTTATGGGAAAACTTAAAAGTGAAGTATGTTCCAAGGATATTTATTACAGACACAGTTTAAATGTCTTTTTACAACTTCCTTGTTGAATTAGAAAAAGATCACAGATTTGTTGGTTGACTCCCCTTTCCTAAATGTCACAATTTAATAAACATGATTTTGGAATATTTACTCCTTTAATGAATAACAACAGCAATAACAAGTAAGAAATCCTGTCCTTCCTCTGTGGCCTTCCTCCTTACTCCTGCAGCCCTGTTAGTAGGCAAGCATTCCTTACACGTCATTTTGTCCAGATAACCTAATGTTCTTTTTTGTATTCTCTATTAGTGACCTAGAGCACTAGGGCAGGTTCAACTGTGTCTCAGCTTAAGGCAAACTGCCTTTCATACAACCTGAAGTTCTGATTTTATTGTTTTTGGGGAAATAAGAATGATAAAAAAGCTTCAAAGAAGATTGCCAGTGACTGAACTGTCTCTGAGAAAAATTTAAAGTTGCACATGAAAAATACTAAGGATAATTTTCTAATAAGAAAGCAAAGAAACCAGAATCAAAGAGCTGGAAACATAAAAATACTAGGACAAAAAGAAGGCATGTGCCCTTAAGAATTAAACATGTACAACCTCTCTCTTGCATGAAGCACCACCTAACGTTAAATGATTCTTTCTCATATTTCCCCAGAAAGATGACATTTCCCATTAATATTACAAGAGCAACACATTGCTGCAAGTGTAGTATTATCAAATTCTTCTAAGAGCAGCCATCTGCACTTCCCTTTTAGATATTTTACCAGGTTAAGAAGTATCTGAATGCATCTCTGCTGCAATAGTATTGAAGGAGCTATTTTAAAGGTATTTTGTGAGTGGTGGAAAACAAACCACTAAAATTAATTGTTGTCATCAACGTCACTAGACATGATGCCACCTCCAAGATGGAAACACCTTTCATTTACAAAGAATGTGTGATGAGAATTCATGCCAACAATGTATCAAGTTGCCATTATGAGTGGTTGAAGTGATTTCAGTTTCCATTGTGACATCTCTAACAGCATTCTCAAATTGTGGGGGTTGTTCTTGTGTAGGAATTCTGTGTGTTGCCTCTGCAACTTTTTCCATGCATAAAAGAAGTGATATTTAATTATCTGATCCTTACTTTAGTTATTGCAGTGGCTTCTGACTTTCATGTAGAAGTATGTTCCTTGCTTGGAAAGCAGATTGTAAAAATGCAAATGGAAGGAAATAATTAATTAGAAAGTCATTGTAAAACCTTTGCAAAGCAGGAAATCAGCTGCCATGAAATGTTATATTAAAGAATTGTGTATATTAAATAAACACCACCAGTGGTAAACAGATGTGTGTAAAGCAAGCAGAGTCCTATGTAACATGGCTTAAATATTGAAGAGGTACAGTTTGCTTCTAATTTCCACTCCTGCCTGATCCCACAGTGTGGTCTCTCATCTCCTGCTTTTGCAGACATGGTTAGAATCATGGGTCTTCTCTTAGTTTGTGTGGGGACTCTTAGATTTGCCAGTTTAGGAGTCACGACACTCATATTCCTTCAGCTTCCAGGGAAATCCAAGCTATAGATAATAAAGGGCTTTAGACAACAAAGTAGACATCAGGTCTAGCCTGATTTCCTACTTTTAATTTATTTGCTGTCACACTCTAAGTAGCTTTTTATCTTTTCAGGACTATCATACTGTCTGGCTTCCTTTCCTGTTCTGTAGGAGTATCTAATTCCTTATCTCCTGGCTTATCATCCCAGGCAGACAGGCAACACGACGGACTCTTGAGGCCACCTCTACTCAGCTCATTCAGCTGCAGAAAAGAAAGTATCTTTGAGTCCAATATCCAATTAGACTTTAAATCCAATATCCATCCAAAATGGATATTGGAACTATTAACATTTAATTTGTTAACTACATTTCTGAGAAAGAAGGTATGGGGGAAGCAACAGAGCAACTGCTAGAATGGCCCTTGCACCACCACAGTGCACTGGATCAATGAGCACTGCAGAAGTGTGGAGTTTATGAAAGCATTGAGCAATGCCTTGTGACTTCTTAAATCACTGCTACCTCAGGCACTGCTGCCAGCTGAGATTAGTTAATGAAGTGGAAGATCACCTGACCATTTATTTGGCTTCAGCAACAGTTCTGTGCAATGGTAGAAGGCAATTAGAGCTGTATTAATTCTTTTTTAAATTACATAGTCATTCTTTATTAGCAGGCTGTAGCACCCTGAGGAATCTGGAGTATTGAACAGAGGCATTGTATTGACTGCAGAAAGAGACTAGAAAAATCCATAATAGTAATCAATGTAGAATTTTGATCTGTTAATAACTGAGCTCTTTGGATTGATTCAGAGCTTTCTTCCTCATTAAATTATATTAAATATGGAAAATCATCAGGTAATATAGAAAGTAGTGACATTTCTCTAGGTGTAAAAGTAAAGAGATGAAAATTATTTTTCTAGTCACCATGAAAAATTGTATAATCATGAAGCCTCTTCTTCCCAGGATAGGGATGAAAGACAGGGACAGTCTATACTCATTCAGGCAGCTGTCCCTATTTTTTGTGTTTCTCAGGGTAAAAATAAGGTCAAAGACAAAGGTAAGTGACAGGGAAACAGGGAATTTCCTGGCTTCCAGTGCTAAATCTATTCCTCCACAATTGTCCCATAATCTGTGGGAACTGTGAAGTAAACATCTTTCCAGAGAGAGACTGAGAAAATACAAGTTACTAATGAAAAAGACGTAAAATATTGCAGGATTTGGAAATATGTTTTTCCTTTTTAATATATGAAACTTGCCTCAAATTAGCTTTGAGTATTCTTAGAGTGTCTTCTATAAAAGCCATCCTTCTAAGATAGTAGATGGTGATCAGGCCTTTAGAAAGACAGAGGTTTTTATGGGAATGTTTTCAAATTTAATGGGGCAATGCCAATTCAGGTGATAAAACAGAACAGACTATCAGAATTTCTGGGAAAGTCCAGTTGTTTCTATGATTTCCTGCAAGTTGCATCTCAGTGTCTCTGGGCATTTGTTACGTGCTTAGGTATATAAATGAGGAACTTGAGCATCTATGAAAACTGTAATAATGGCTTACAGGGAACACATAATGAATTTGGGTGGAAACATTAAACTCTGAAGTAAAAGAGGAACTAAATAATGTAGAAGAATGAAAATAATGAGAAATTAAAGTTGCGTATCATTGCCTCTAAGGTTTATTCAAAGATTTAGATTACAAAGTGACCCAGAATAATTCAGATGTTTCTTTCTCACAATGCTTATAATTCGAATATGATTAATGTTCTTCATAAGATACACAATACTACAACTTCCTTTATATGAAAAATGTGCTCTGAAGGGCTATGCTGTACCAATGGGCATAAAAAAGTACAAGAAACTGACATCACAGATTATCTCACTATTGGTGCAGCAACACAGGCCTTTCTTCATCAGTTTTGCAGAGAACAAGGAGCGAGAAAACGATGAGAAAAAATTAACATAAACTAATGCAGTCTCATTGGCAGCTTCTGTGGTAATAGAGTTTCTCCTGTAAAAATGTTTTTGTCATGGAGGAATTACAAATAAGATAAAAACCTCAAAGAAAGGACAGGATTCTCAGGAGCTGTTGATAAGTCTGAGATACTTCTTAAGTGGCACACTATATTTCAAAATATGAAGATAATTTTCTGTTAAAAACCACGAACACCATTCAAATTCACCTTCTGAACTTTAATAAGAAGGTTTTGGCTTACAGTTTTAAAATTGTATTACTGGATCTATCACACTTCTTTTCTGTATGGAAATGAAACTACTCCCCCCCGAACACCACCATCATCAACCTATCCCAAACCCCACATTTTTTATCTGGTATTTTCATGGAAAAGAGTGAGTTACTGATTTCTAGGACTGATAAGAAGATCTAACAGATCACTATGAGACTTAGAAAGTATAAGCTTTACAAATTCCTTCTTGAGACAAGCAGATTAGCCTGAAAAGAATACGGAGCCAAAAGTGCCCTTGGCCGAGGTTCTGCAGGATGGCTGTGCAGAAAAGCTGAAATACAGCTTAGAGAATAGGGTATTATTTCCTTTGCACTATTCTTAACCTACTCATGTCCTGCCTATGTGGTTGATGAATTTACAACTGCAGATGTAGGTGGTAAGGTAGACGCACTTCAGTTAAGAAAACTGAAAACAAGAAAGGCATCCTTAAAAGTGGGCCCTCACAATGAGCTCCTTGCCTGCAAATATTTCATCCTGAAACCTTTAAGATTTAAATGATGGATAGTCCACCATATATTAATGTCACTGGCACGTGACACTACTTCAAGTAGGAGTCTTGTTTCACAAATAATTTTTAAATACATTTTTCTCATCTCATGACCCCTGCTCTTAAGCTCTTAAGCTCTGCAGCACCAGCAATGAAATTATGCATTAAGATGTTTGGGCTCTCAATATACTCCCAAACATAATGTCATGTCAATTTGCATTGACTCCTGTAATCATACTTTAAAATGATAATAGATCTAGAGCCAAACAGTAACATTCATGCAGAACAAGGGAATCCAATATTCAACATATTTGCCTGCAATTGAGAAATTGATTGGTATTTGCAGGAAGTAATTTAGACTTTGCTGTCTCATTAATAAGAGGAAAATAATATTTAATTACTCATAATCTACAGAGTTTTAAACAATATAAATCAATAAACCTTGCTTTCCAAACAGCCAAACTTAAGATAGCTTTTCCCTTCTCTCAGAGAAAAGTTTCCCTGTGATACCTACTGGTACATGAAAGAATTTATTGAATGCATACATGCTTTGGAAACACAGGGATTTCAATAGTGTGTACTCTAATAACTATTTGTATCTGGGAGCTTGTAAGTTCGAGTTTAGTTAAGTACAATTGAATTATGATGGCAAACATGGTCAATAGATGATTGTTAAATGATTTCTGTAATTCCTTAAGGTTTTGTAGATTCACTATTTGGCAATGCAGTTTATTTGTTTTTGAATTAAGACAATTGTGAACATTTTATGTTAGCATTTTCTGAAAATTTACATGAGGATTGATGTTTATCAATCAAGTAGTAGCACATATTTTGTGTAACTAATCTCCAAACTTCTGCTATTGGGGAATTTCTTTCCTTTAGGACCTTTATGTTGTAATGTCATCCAAAGACAGTTGAAGAACATGGGTGTGACTTCTCTCCAAATACAAGGAGAGATTTCACCCATAACTTCCCAGGTATTCCTCTGGTCTTCATTTTCCCATGATTTACAACAGAATTGTGTTCCACACTAACAGGATACCTCATTGAAACTTCAGTCTGAAAACAGTACAGTCTGTGCAAAGTTGTTGCTTGGTCATTCAACATAATACCTAATTTATTTTAGAGTTCAGTGATTTTTCAAAAATTTCTCAGAAAATTGCCACACATAAAGGCTTAAAAGACAGTTGTAAAGAATTAAATGGCATGCTGGCCAATGTAAAATAGCATAAAAGAAGTGAATTTTTTGCCAAGAAATAAATAGAACTTAAAATTATTTTTTTACTAAAAATGTTAAATTAGATAGCTTGAGATCTTTAGAATACTTTTTGTTTCAATCCTTTTTCTTCTGAGCAAAGGCTTCTTCCATGCTCTCAGGGAACTTGACATAAGACTCGAGCCATAGCACTGCTTTTCTAGGAAGGAAACTGAGGAGACAAACACTGAGTTAGCCTATATTTTTTTTTAGATAAAGGTACTCTGTAAATAAAGAAATGACAAATACATTATACGTGCACGATACTTCCAGTGTCTGGTAGTAGCACATTTGGCACTTCAATGTTATGAATTGGGAAAATGAATGACAGACCATTTTGTGAAAGCCCAGCCTGCAGTGGTGGCAGGGACTGGAAGTAGACAGTGCTCTCAGTGTATCATCTCAGGAAAAATTTTGAAGTTTCTACACCCAACTGCAGCTTAAAACATTTCTTGGAGACAGAAGAGGCCAGAGGAATGTTATTCATCTAGATTATTGAAAAATCAAACCCACTGTTTCTTTAAAATTTGGTACATATAACTGGATTGATTGCAGGAATATTAACTAAAGGACTGTTTGACTAAATGTTCCTGCTGATTTTACAGGCAAATGGCAAAGGAAAGAAGGTAATGCTAGAAGACAAGTCACATGCTTACATTTTGAGACCAAGTAAGTATACAGCTGGAGGCATGATCAGATAAAATTTCTCCTTTTTAATTGCATCCACGATCCTACTGGCTGCATACTCAGGATCATAAACAGGAAACAAACAAGGTCTCCTGTAAAACAAGAAAAAAGGGTTATGAAATGATAAAACTTAACTTTTGTGATAAATACACACACATGCATAATTGAATAATTTATGCAATTTCCCCTTCCCCTCACATAGTCTTGAAAAGGATCTCCAAACCCTTTTGTTCCCACTATCATCAAAATAAATTGAAAAGACTTTGATGATGTTGTGAATTTAATGACTTTTTGTAAGCTGACCCCAATGAAGTTGGTGCCCACACTGATTGCAACTTTGGAAACTTCCAAGCTTAGCCTTACTATGTGCTGCTCTGTGCATCACTGCTCTCCAGCAGTCTTTTTCTGCTCTAAGTGCTGAGGTGACAGCTGAATGGACCAGCCAGGAGGTGACAAGGAGGGCTCTGCTCTGCATGCATATGCTGCTGCACGATGCTGAATGGTGCAAGCAGGAGCAGAGCACTGAAAAACCAAGATCACTGGTCCTGCACTCCTGCAATGGCTCATTCAGTGCTTGCAGCCTCTCCCATCAGTGCAGCCACAGAGCCACCCAGCAGATACCATCACCACAGCTGTTCTCACTCCAAGTACAGTTCCTGCCAGTGCAGACAGTTAATAAGGACAGGTCATGGATATCCTGATAGTCATAACTGTAATTATACTGACAAAATTACTTGGTGCACAGAACATCAGCAGTCTCCTGACAAATAAGGTTCCCTTAACCCTTAAATACTGCTGTGTATCCCCAGCTGTTCCTTGACTGTGAGGTTATTGCACAGTTCTTGTTATTCACTGTATGTAAGACCTGCATTTCCTTATGTCTGTGCCAATAGGGCAAAAATACTGAATTGAAAATCAAATCAACCAACCAAAAACTGAATATGATGTACCCAGTGAGTGGCAATTATTTTTTATACAGGAAATAGTACAAATCTAAGCTTTACTTACGCGCTTTTGAAGCCTTTGCTTAACCTGGTACTAATGAAATAAGGGCAAATGATTGTGGTTTTAATGCCTCGTTTTCCTCCATGATACAGTTCTGAATTTATGGCTTCCATCATTGCAATGATTGCAGCCTTACTTGCTCCATAATCTAGAAAGGGAAGAAAAGAGAAATATCCAAAATTTTAAAAGTACCACAATAAAAGCTAAATATAAACTGAATTCTTTGTAATACCATTTAAGCCACGATATTATTTACTTCTATTATTGGCAGTCTTATAATTAGTATTTAAAGCATATTCGTGATCCAGCTCTGGAGATTAATTGCTCTTCCCATGAATGATGCACAATTGCCTAAGGATAAAATGAATCCTTTTTAGAGGAGGTTTTTTTTCTTTTTTTTTTTTTTTTGGTGCACTATAGAAAGATATAGGCAAATGAGCTTATTCAGCATTTTCTGTAAATTTCCAGATACTCCTATACCAACCATGCATTCTTTCAGTTCAGAATGTCTTCAACTTTTAATATCATAGGCTACATTTCAGATAGAACTATTTCTAGTAGTAAAATAAAAATACCTTACTTAAATGCTGCTTCAGCCTAGCCTATTACTTCTGATTTGCCTTGCAACAACAATACTATTTTGTTTGCCCAGGAAGACTAATCTGATTTTTATTGTTTGATGAATGTATGGAACCCCATCCTTGGAGATAATGAAAACCTGCCCTCACACAGCCATGTGCAACCTAACCTAAGCTGAGCCTGTTTTTATCTGGGGATATGGACCAAGTGACCTTTACAGATTTCTTCCCACACAAATTATTCTACAGTTTTCCAGTTGTTAGAAATGAATTTAATACAGTGCCTTACATGTAATTTCCTAAAACCTTTTCAAATGTGTGTGAAAATAGTCGCTAGATACAATGAAATCCAATTTTGCTAAAAGACTGACTCCAAAGACTGTCATCAGAAGTAGTTTGCTGTTCTTCAGGAGTTCACTCACAGTGAGTGATGGGACCACACAGCCTAAAAATATATATCTAAGGTGTAAAAGGTCATAGTGCATGGATGGGAAGGCCCATTCCCATGAGCCTAACAGTTATATGATGAAAGCTGGATGTGACTTGTGTTATCAATACCAAATATTGATAATATATCAAGGTAACCCCTAGGTGATAGGTAGCAAGTGAACACTACAGTAACACCATCAACCAGCAGAAGAAAAAAAGAGATCCTTATTACACTGAAGTTCAAGTTCTCATAGGGTGACCTCAGAGATACAATCAACATCTAAGAGGCGTTTGAGGAGAGACTGGGAAGCAGACTCAGGCTGATGAAATAGGCTAGGCTGGCAGGCTGCTCTCTTGAGGGAAACATCTGAGAATACTGAGCTTTAAATAGCTTAAACCATACTTCATTCAAATGAATTTTGTTGAAAATTCTGCCAGAATGCCTTCTGCACTTGATAAACCAACTGAATGTGTAGTTCCAGGTTACAACCCTTGTGTCTCAGGTCTCTGAACATTCACCTGCAGAAAAGCTGTCATGAGAAAGCACTACACAACCTATATGCAGGGCTCCCTTCCACTGCACATGTACAAGCTGAATTGTCCTTTCTTTTGTGGAAAAAACATAGTCTGTAACCAGACAGTAACACCTGCAGAGAGCTCCCTGTGGTGCTCAGGCATGTGACACCATCACCTCTGGCACCCACAGGCTCTTGTCAGTACAGGCTGCTTAAGCCAAGCATTTATAAGGCACACAGGAAAAGTGATTAGTATGTAGATCTATTCTGTAATGGCATTTGCCAATAATTACCCGACAGCCTGTAGAATCCCATTATTCCACCTCCACTGGCTGTGTTAATCAAGTGCCCACGGTTACAGGCCACCATGGCTGGAAGAAAGGCCTTACAAGTCTGAAAGAATAGAAATACATTTATTTTAAAATCCTCTTTACAATAGGCATAACAAAAATGTTTCTTTCCAAAATTAGGTGGTACAACCTGACTTGCTTTCCGGGTCTTCAATATACAAGGAGCCCAAATGGTATTTTATTTCTGTAACAATTTTTAAATGAAAGACAACATTTCCTTGAATGACTGCCTCTGTCTGAAGATCTAACAGCATTAAAAGCATCTTATTAAAAGTAGCAAAGTTTGTATTTTCTCTGCTTTCCTGGCTCCACACAATTTGTCTATTGCTAAAGGTTTGGTACACAAGAGGGAGCTAGAAGTCAAGACATAAAGGAGAGTTCAGCTCTCTGTGGGTTCTTTTTGTTACAAGCCGAATTGCCTGACGATTCCAGAGCTCCAGGACACCACTGTGGGTGATACTAACTGGGAAGAATGTTAGTGTTTTACTAAGGGGGAGATAAGAAAAAGAGACAAGAGCAGTAACAATTTATTTTTTTCAATAGCTGAGGAATCCTATTAGACTCCAGATGTGAGGGCAAAGTACATTGCTGTCCTCCTGCCCTGGATTTCTTCAGACCTTTCAGGGGGAACACCTCTCCCAGTCCATTCTCCTCAAGTGTTTGGAAGAATGATGCAGTGTGACTGGGGATTACTTAGAGAACTTCTATCTGCAATGATTATCCATCGAGGAATGCCTTTAAACAAAGGAGTTGCAATGCTATATTGTTCCCTGGTGCAGGCTGTTCACTCAGGCATATAAACAAAAAATGCAAGAGGGGCAATAGTAACACTCTCTCACAAAAAACTCTCCTAAATCTACTGAGACCCCAAATAGCTGCAAATTCCTCCAGAGATAAAAAAAAAACAAAATAAATTTTTACTAGCTGGATTAGTTTTCTATGTATTTCAATCAGATGGTGACTAGGAATGAAAGCACAGCCTGAAGGGCAACATGTGCAGCATAAAATAATGGAATCATTTAGGCTGGAAGAGACCTTTAAAATCACTGAGACCAACTCTAAATGTACCACTGCTAAGTCTGCCAGGAAACCATGGTTGTGTCTCCCTCAATGCTGCAAGTCTCTTAGGCAAAGCCTTCAGATGCCAGGAAGCATCCAGGAGCAGGGAAGTCACATGCCATCATGTCAGCACTCTCCTTTCAACCACAGCTGTTAAAGGTAGGGTGTGTTTCATGATGCAGCTCCACAAACTTTGATTTACCAGAGTGCCCAGGCAGGTTTGTGTTAGCATTGCTGAGACATACTGGGGAGACTGTCTCAAACTCCAGGACGATCATGAAAACAAGTATTCCCCCAATCAAGGTCCTTCACATCCCTACTCCCAGCTGAGTTTTAAGGTAGAGGCCACCATTGTGGTTTTCACACCAAAATACTTGTCTGTACCTTTTGGTCACTCAGGAGTAAAAAACCCACAAAAACTTTACCCAGACTTGAGCAAAGAAGTTGATTCTGAAGGTCTTTTCAAAGTCTTCATCTGTAAGATCACAGAACTTTTTCCCAATCAGTATGCCAGCATTATTGATTAGAATAGTAACATCCCCAACTTCTTTTCTAACCTGAATTAAAAAAAAAAAAAAGGATAAACAGAAAGCTTTAGAAGGTATCATTGCCTCTTGTACTTCATTTATGAAAAATTTTAGTAATATTGGCAATAATTGATATATATGAAAACATACGTGTGCAAGAACTGTTGTATTGCATCAGATCAAATTCATGGTGGAAAGCAATGAAAAAAGGACCCAGGCTCTAAGTTCTCCTGTGTGCTCAACTTTTCACATGCTGCAATTTAGGATCTTTTGAGAGGTATAAGATATTTATATAATTGTCTTTAATGTATCCCAGTGATTCTCCACCTTGCCCTCCTCCCCAAATTTGTCTAATTGCTCCCTGAACTCCAGAATACTTTTGGCTTCCACAGAAGCCAAAGGTGAAAGGTTATGCAGCTTTAGTATGCACTGTGAGCACGCTTTAACTGCAATCAGAACGCTTCCAGTCCCCTCTTTTTGGTATTGTGAGAACCTGCATTCTTCTGCTAAGCCTGCTCCCCCTTTTCCCTATAATTTCTACTGAACTGGAAAGAATTCAGCTCAGATACCTGGGGGATACTATCCTCTGAGCACAATAGTATCTACCATGAAATAGACAGATGAAATCATCATTAGCTCCATTTGAGTTTGTTTTCAAAAGATTTTGTGCCATGATTTGGATTTGTATCAAAGCAGTTGGCCAAGATTTACTTATAGTATGAAGAATAAGTCTCACAGATTTCTCTGCTAAAGGTGGATGATTACCTGTGGTCTCAAAAATTATGACTACAAAAACGTTAAAATCCTACATGTGTTGTTTTCTGGCAATTTAGGAACAGGTGATTGGATCTGGTGCACCAACATTTGACCTTCCTTTGGCTCTCTCAGGGAACCATAGCATTTAGTGAAGATTTGTTTGACATTTCTCCAGCTGTGTCAGGTTTAGGCCTTCTCATTGGCAAGTATGGCTCAGATACTTGCACCTTTCCACCTACATAAATGAATGTAAATCTAGACACTGTTCACTATGGCAGGATTACTCAATTCTTCCTTTGAGGAACACAAAGTGTCTGTACTTTCTCTCCACTCTTTTAACTGCTGTGTCAGTCCATATGATCCTCTTTTTCTTAACATGACATCATATCTTCACCAATGGCAGCATTTTATTTACCATGGCATCGATTGTCCTGTTTACTCACTACTACAAAATATGTGTGAAGCTTGGCTTCCACTAAGAAAAAGGTCAAGATGATTATTCTACATTATTTATAATTTTAGGTGTCTGTTTATTCTTCTGTTAGCATAATTTCTACTGGTTTTCTGTAAGACAGGTTCATAGTGTGCTTGGCCCTCAAGAGAACTTTAAAAGGCTCTCAAGTGCCTTTTAAGACTGGCAAATTTACTGTGCTTTACTTGTTTAACTATGCTTTGTTCCTTGCTCATCTGTTGTGGCAAAATACACATTCTGCATTTCTAGCCACCAGATCCATGTCTGATTTCCTTCAGAATTCCCAGGTGGACGCCTCTTGTTCCTGAAAATCAGTTGCTGTTCACTTGACCAGTTTGTGCTAAAACCTCTTCTTTAGAGACTTCAATGGTCTCTTTTGTTTCCTAGAAGCAAAACTTACATTATGGGAAAATACTTATGCTTTGCAGCAGTGAGTATACCAAATAAAACCAATTAATTTAACTTCCTTGCTATTGCTTTCTCTTCTGTGTCCAAGATCAAATCTTTTCATATTACCAATCAAAAATTTGAAGGTATTTCCAAGAGAAGAGGAAGCCCATATTTGAAAAGCTCTTCATCTAAGAAAATTTCTATCTCCACCAGGACTGAACAATATATGTAAATATCTGTGAATATGTTGGTGTTGTTAACAATAATTTGACACCTTAAGAGCAATTTTTAAATGTTGAACTGCTCTTTAAGTTTCTGTTGGCAGGTCAATCTGTGCACTTCAGAATAGTGTTTGCTGGTTTGGGCACAGAAAATTCCACAGGCTGGAGTCCTGTTGCTGATTTGGATAATGTGTTTGGAGATTGAAAATTACTGGGGGGCACAAAACAAACCTTTCAAGACTCTGCTAAGGTAAGAGCAAACAAGTAATTTCAAAATGTTCATTTTTTTTTTTTCTACAGTGTGAGTGAGCTGTGGCCCACATGCTACTTACAAGTATGGGTGAAAGAAACCCTTGCTGATTTGAAACCATGAGAATTGCAGTTCCAGACACTTACAGATCATGAATCCGACTTACCTTTTAAAACTACTTTTCCTCAAGAACATTTCTTGAGGAAAAAAGGTATTTCCAACTTTCATTAACTTACTCAGAAAGACTTTATCTGATTTGGTTAAAATTAAAAACAACAATCACAAAACAAAGAGCTGAGCCCCCCCTCTGTCCCCACCTTTTCACCCACAACTTATAGAAAATAAATGTTACATTTCAAGTCTATTCTGAAACAATCTATCAACATTCACATCATAAAATAATTTAGCTAATTTCTCTGATGTGTGCCTTCAGACACAGAATGTCAAAGATGTGACTTGAGAGTCATGTATGTAAGCACATACATTGAGAATTTAACAGAAGTTTACACTTGGATGAAGGTTGCAGAGTGACTAACTGGATTAACAGTGAAGTTACACTGAGAAGCATTTTCAGGCAGTTTAAGGAAAAGTAAAAATTAATCATGTTAATTCAATGTCCAATTTTTGAACTCTGACAATTAGATTAACAAGGTAATAGTTTACAAAGCATAGGTCAGCATAGCAGAAGACTTTCATTGAAAATGGAGCTCTTTACCTTATTTTCCACCTGTACTGATCAAAAAAAGAACTGAAGCTGAATAATCAATTTGACTGGAGACTAACCACATCCCAATGACATGTCTGAAAACATTACATTCCGCATCACCCTTAAAGAACTACAGTTTCCTTCCTAAACAAATAGGCAAAGGAAGTAATCTCCCTTTTACAACATCCACTGATTATTCTTTTCTTTAAAAATTATTTATTGATATCTTAAAGAAACTATAACACCTACATTGGTTAATGTATGGAGATAACCTCTGCTGCAGGCTTTACCACACTCTTAATCTAAACATTACCATCTCACAATGAAGAACAGAAATGAATAAATCTCAACAGAACTGATTAAACCCAGTTACTTTGTTGCAACCATATTTTAAGTTCCATCTAGGAACTATTCAAAACTAGAAAGACATTACCCTACATGATTACTTCCCTCTAGGTACGGTTTCTAAAAAACAATAAATCCAATAGGATATTCTATTAGAAAGAAGCAAAAATGCAGATCTTACCTTGTCTGCCTGTTCATAGACCTCCTCCCTCCTGCTGCAGTCACAGTGGTAGACAAACACCCGGTTGGCTCCATTTTGTTGGGCCAATCTGCTTGTTTCTTTGTTACCTTCATCATCGATGTCCCAAAGCACTAAGGTTACTCCCAAAGGAGCTAATTTTAAGGCAACCAGCCTTCCAATCCCATTTGCAGAGCCAGTAATAAGTACTATTTCACCATCAAAATATTTTTTTTTGCGGAGAGGAAATAAACAGAAGGTGTTCTCGATAATTAAAAAGATAAAAAATTTTATGTACTGTAGTAACTTCTGGATGCATCTGAAGTTGAACATGATTTCTCAGGTACAAGCACCACTCTTCTGTTGTGCAAACACAGAAACACAATACATTACAACAGTGGGATATTGACTGAAAAAAAGAAGAGGTTGACCTTCAAACAGCAAGGTCTTTCGCAGTGTTCTTCTGTTTAGACACAAAATATATTATAGAGACTTGTTTTGTGAAAGCTACCTTACTAGTAGGATTAAAGCAACTGTTTTCCTCTAGATCCTACAGACCTGTTTCATCCCAGGCTTCTCACCTTCCAACTCTGGTTTTAAAAACGTTTAGTAACAAAGATTTTGGGCAGGTATGTTACGGCAATAGCACTTTGTTTTCGCAGCAAGCTGATGCTAGCTGAACAAAAAGTGCTGAACACATTGGTGCAACATCAACCTTCGGAAGGAAGGTGTCCTCCTTAGCAACAAACCTGACCTCTTTCGGGAGCCAGGAGTGTTCCCACACCCTGTGTCTTTTCCAGCGCCGTGCGGCCGAAATCACACCACGCATTCCCATTGGCAATGGGCCAGCCGCGGGGCAAAGCCTGGCCCTGGCACTTACGAGCCTTGGTTTTCACCCTGCTTTAGGCAGCACCACTCCCTTTTCTGTGTTTGGCAGGGGACAGGAGGAGAAGCGCTCGCACCATCCCGGCGGATCGGATCGGATCGGACCCGGACCCGTCCCGTCCCGGTCCCTTGGCCTTTCCCGGCCCTGCCCCAGCAGTCAGTCACATCTTCGCCCCCTCCCTGAGCCCGGTCCCCCCGCACTCACCGCCGGCTCCTGACTGTCCCGCAGCCGCCTGCCCGCCTGCCCGGGGCTGGCCTGGCCCTGCCCAGCCCGCGCCGAGGGTTTGGCCCCGTGAGGGGGCGGCCCGGGACGGGCGGGCTGCGGGGTGCGGGCCTGGGCGGGCGGGCGGCGCTTCCCGGCTGGGCGGGTGCGGGATGCCGGCGGGGCCCCCTGGCTCAGGGTACCGGGGTGCCTTCCCGAGGGCACCTGTTGGGCGGCATCCCAACGTCGGGGCATCCCGCTGCTGCTGCTGCTGCCACGTTGGTGGCCCTCCCGAGCCCGGCCGGCCTGGCCTGCGGGGAGGTATCACTGGCTCCATCCCGCCAGGCCGCTCCATCCCGCCCGGCCGAGGGCTCGGAGAGCAAGTGCTCCCTCCTCCGTCTGCTGCTGCTTCGCTGGAGGTACCAAGTTAAACACTTCTTAATTTATATAATAAATTACTGTTCTCCAGCTTGCTGGACTGGGAGCAAAAAAGCAGATGATAATTGTGTGGCCCATAAAACAGTGAATCCCCTGATTATAATTTCACACCTTTAAAATTATTTTTGTGGGTCCTCAGTTTCCCATACATGAGTTATCCAACTCGAAAAGTACAGCCCCACACTACTGTGTCATCAATATTTTTGGATAGAAAGCCACATGCATACTTAGGTCCATATGAATGTGCTTCTCCTGTGGCATCAGCTTGTATCGATCACCATGATGCCTTCCACATACTGTTTATGTAAAAAGGCAATGAAGAGAACACTACTGAGTTAGTGTTCTTTGCATTTCAAATGAGTTACATTAGAGGCCTTGTTTATTGGCAAGTCATAAAAGGAAAAAAATGGAATAAACTCACACTGTGCTCTGATGTACACATCTGTGTTGTATGCACCATTCAGATTACAGTATATGGGAATTCATAAGGTATTTTCCTGTTGAGCTGAGATAAAATGATAGTTCACAAAATGTGATGTCATTTACACCAAGAAATATGGTGTAAAACTGTACACTGTCAGTGTAAACAGTTGTATGGAAAGGATGTGTTTCCATGCACAGTTAACTGTTGAATATTCTATTTAGGTGCCAGCAAAAGGGAAGCTGAAATACTCCCACTGAGGAGAGTGGCAGATCTCAAAGCCTCAGTGTGCTGTGGTTCCAAACAAGAGGCCAAGAAATGCAAAATAGGTGGGTAACCTGACTCCAGGTGTCCCATGCTGCAATCAGTAATTACATGGCAAAAGCAGCAGATTACGGTGAGGGGAAGCTGAGATGATTCAGCAATGAATTCCTGGTTATGAAACAATTCAGGGAAGATGCTTGTTTATTATGATGACATTTCAAGGTGAACAACATCGGTGAGGAATGGTGTTGCAACCAGAACTTTGTAAGCTGTGAGTTAACAGGAGGAGCCTGTTTCCAAAGCACGTGCTTATGCCAGGATGAAAACACATGACTTCCTTGCTCTTATGATGAACATACCTAAGGAACAGCCTGCTATCATTCTATAAGTGATGAAAATGACAATGATGATTAATAATTTATATACCTAAATTAGATGCTTTGGTGTGGTAATGGAATGTTACAGCTCGTTGCTATCTTGAGGTGAAGAGTGGATGTGGTAAGTGATAAGAGTCTTGGGGAACACAGAGTGATTTAGGATAACTTGCATTCCACTCACTGTCAGCTAGATTTGATGATTCATTTAGAGAATTGTTTAGCATTTTGAAATTAAGTATTTGTGTGGCTTTTTGTCTCAGTTTTATCCCAGTGTTTAAAAACATTGATTTTTTTTGTCAAACAGAAACTTATTCTTCTGACTGATGTATGCACTGTAATTGGTCTCTAGCCCCAAACTTATCTTACTCTGCAATTAACTTTGAATTTGTACCAGAAGCTCAATTTTCTAAGTGGTAGTAAGAACACAGGAATGAAATTGTCCACATTTGACTACACTGAAAAAAAAAAGAAGTAAAAAACCTGCTGCAGCTAGAGAAGCCACGGAAATAATTCTGTGAGTGATATTTTTATTATTGACCTTCCAGTAACAAACCTTCACATGCCTGTCATTTGTTTTAATCATAAAAAATCTATTAAACATAGGAAACAGGGCGAATGCACAAATAGGTCAATCTAAAAGTTAAAAGTACATCACTAATGATATTGAGAGCAGGGGTAACCACACAACCAAGAATGCCTAAAAATTACAATATATTAACAAGGTAAATTAACAGTTTATTCACCTCTGTACACTTTGTACATACCCCATGTTATGAGAAGTTAAGAGACATCATAAGAGGCTGTTGTGGTTTAACACCACACACCAACCAAGCCCCATGCAGCCCTTTGCTCACTCCCCACCAGTGGGATCAGGGAGTGAATTTGGAGTGAAGAAACTGGAAAACTAGTGAGATAGAGATAGTTTAATGTGGAAAGCAAAAACTGTGCACACAAGCAAAGCAAAAGAAGGAACTCATTCACTGTTTCCCATGGGCAAGCAGGTGCTTGGCCGCCTCCAGGAGGGCAGGGCCCCATCACATGTGATGATGACTTGGGAAAACAAATGCCATCACTCCAATCATCCCCCTTCCTCGTTCTTGCCCCCACATAAAGATACTGGATATGATGCCATAAGGTCTGGAGTATCTCCTGGGCCAGCTGGGGCCACCTGTCCTGGCTGTGTCTTCTCCCAGCCTCCCATGCACTCCCATACACTCATGGCAGCAGGAGAAGCAGAAAAGGCCTCAGCTCTGCGTAAGTCCTGCTCAGCAGCAACAAAAGCATCTTTACATTATCAGCCTCGTGTTCAGCGCAAAAATCCAAAACCAAGCCCCAAATCAGCCACTGTGAAGAAAACTACCCCAGCCAAAACCAGCACAGAAGCATGTCAAATTAAGCCTATCAAGTCTACCAAGCAAGTCTATTAAAATAACTCACTCTCTTTTTTTTATGTGTGTAAGAATCAGTCAAACGCATATGCTAAAATCTACCCATGTAGTGAGGGATTTGGCTGAGGTTTTCTTATTGTGTAAATCCTCTGGCATACTTGAAAGGTATGTCAAGTATGTCAAGGTGATAAAACTGACAGTACTTCAGTATATTAATGTATATGCTTGTTTGATGTGTGAAATTATCATGGCTGCTAATGACCATGCATAGTAATTGTAAGTATAATTCATTTTATTGCCTGGCCTTTTGATTGGTAGTAAAGATTAGGGTTAGATAATTATTCTTATCCTCAAGCCAGCTGGACCTTTTGAATGTTTCTGGTGGATTAGACATTGATCAGTATTTTTGTTACCAGAAATGTGAAGATGCTTACTTGCAATGTGCTGAGATGAATGGTATTGAAAAGTATTTTCATAGCTGAGTTGCAATAGATGCTTTAAATATATGTCATAAATTACTGGTAATTATTATATCCCACAGGTTTTAATAAATGGTTATTAAGTATTTTTCAATATGTTAATAAATCATTCATATATTATCAGCATGTAAAACTTAAAACTCCACTGAAATAAAAAGAAAAATATGGATTTAGTGGAATAAGATTACTTTATTAAAGTGCTTGATAAATAATTACCTTACTGAGAAGATGAATGACTTGAGTTTGTCTTTTTAAAACTTAATATAAGCCGTTCTCATACTACAAACAGATGTGACAAATTCCTTGATAAATACAGGCAAGAGATATTTTAACATTTTCTGACAAAACTCATTTCTGCAGGGTCTAACAGTTCTTTAGGTCTCTGCTGAATTTATGGAAGAATTTTATTTGACATTCAAAATGGTTTGATATCATATCAGTGCTAACAATTAATGTAGTTGTTCTAATCATGTGGCAATTTGCATTCACGTGTTTGGAGGAAGAGAAAACCTCCCAAATACATATAATTCCTCAAAAGGTGAACTGTTTAGCACTGGTAAAGACTGGTGAGGAAAAGAACTTCTCTATAGGCCACTAGCATTTGTTGAAGTTAGTGAATTGATATCATGAAAACAAATAAAGAAGCACATAGTGTCTGTCTGTGATAGTGAATTAAGTAATGTGATTGACATTTTAGAGTAATCCAATATTAAATACAAGATGACAAGTGGGAATCCCTTACTACACAGTGTATGTGAACCTTAACTCTCCAGTTTTATAATTTTAACTTTCAGAATGGCAGGAAAAGCTCCAATTTTTTCCTGGGTCAAAACATGCTTCTGATCCATAGAGGTCAAAGGCACCAGACTGAAATCTCACCAGATAGCTATGTCTTAAAATCTAAGTAATAGTTTTATTAATTAATCTGAAGGAAATTCTCAGCACAAGTTCAATGAATCCCTTGGATCTGTGTGTATCCCTTCTAACAGCTTTGGCCAAAACTCAGGACTGCAGGGGAGCACCCACTAGGCAAAGCCCTCTGCAGTGAACCTGACATCCTACCTCAAGATGAAGTGGACCAGAGGTGTGCAGGAAGTGGCTGTACACCCTATAAATGGAGAAGAACAGGAGTTCCAGCTCACAGAAATTGTATCTTATATTCTGAATCAAAGCATGTGTTGCTTGCTTTCCGAGGAATAATATGGAGCACAGAAGACCTCCTTTCCTATGTTTTTTTTTTTCTTTTAGTTGATTCAATATATTTCATCACACAGTCAGCCAAACTAAATCAATCTCTACTGAACTAAAAATTAGTAGCTGCTGTATGAGGTAGATGTTGTAATACTGCTGAGGCACGATCCAGGGGATAACTATAGGCTACTGCAGCTATGGGAGGGTTTGTACTTACAGGCATGTGAGAAAAACTTTCAATACTCTAAAGAAAATCCTTAGCTAATGAATTTAAGCCATCCTACAGTGAGCCTACTGAGACACAGCTCTAGAGCTGTGGAGATGGGCAGGGATCCCTCTGCAGGCCTGTGCATGCCTCATCCATCTCCTAAGATGCTGCCTATCTGGATCCACATCCAACCCTGCAGCTGCTCCGTGCGCTGCCAGTTGGTGACTACCATGTCAGTCGAAGGGCAGCTCCACCCTGTGGCTGAGAAGGTGCTTGGATTATGTGGCTCAGCAGCTGCAGTCTGTGACCTGGCAGCACCCAGGTGTGGGATCTGTGAGGCTGCAGTCATAGCTGGTGTAAGGGCACCAGCTGCAGGCCACCAGTGCTTGTCTGCTGCTTCATTCCTGTGAACACACACAGCTGGTGCTGCATTCCCTGGGAAGAGGGCACAGAGCCTGTCATTGTTGTGTGTAAAGACACTTGAGAATTTAAACTGCAGAGCCTCACATCCCTGGGAATGTGAAACATTTGGGGAAAAGTTGCTGTTGACTGTGCTCTTCACAAGGGAAAATACAGCTATCTTGGGGACAATTTTAGGCAAATGAGGAGAGGAGAAAATGATAAAGCTTTCTATCACAGGTAGAAAACTGGCTTTGCTTCGCAGAAATAACATATTCCCCAAAAAAGCCAGGGAGGAGAATGATGTCTTCTTTAAGTTTGATGTCTTCTTTAAGTTAGTCAGACACACAAAGTCATTTTGTGTGTAGTCTGACCAGTTCTTCCTGTCAAATGGTATTCCTTTCCTCCCAATTAATTGAAAGGCTGAAATAAACCTCTTTAACTCTTTTCAACATGAATGACAAGTATTTGGACTATTTTACTAGGATGGGTTGTTTATTTACAGGTAGGTATAATGACTCTTGAATGTAGTCATAAATAATGTACATATTTTCTTGTGTACTGAAAAAAATGAGTTCATATTTATGTGATGGTAGTACTGAGGACTACAAAAATAGGTAACCTGATGTCTTTTGCCTTGACTAAAAATATTCACTATCACTGTGCAGCTATAGAGCCTAATAGCGATGGGACAGTAATCGTAGTTATGGGGAGACTGGCAGTAAGGAGAAGGAAAGATGAAATTCCTGTTCAGGAAGTATCCCTTATTCCAAGACCACTTTCTGATATCAGGGACTGGGTTGGCTTAGGGACTTTGAACTCCAGCAGTACAGACCAGAAGACAAAGGGGATGTGCTGATGGATGTCTGGGCACTTAGGCTGACAACCTGCTGTTTTGTAAAAGCTAAAGCTTCCTCAAGGTGTGACTCAATGCAGCTGCTGAACTGGAATTATCAAATAGTCTGAAAATCACTAACCAAAGAATGATTACCCCAGGAAGAAGTGCAACCAGGAGACCAGAAGAGCTGGAGTATACTAACAGTGCCAGCAAACCACAAAAGACCTCAAAGCAGTGCAAGAACTGGAGGGGTTGCCTTCAGTAGTGAAAGGTATTATTTGGAAAAGGATTTCCTCTAAGAATTTATCACTGCTATGCCTATTTATTTTGCCTCAGGTTAAGGTAATTTAGTAATTTAATTGCTCTTCTCATTAAGATACTGAGAAACTGAATGAGGATGGTATTCACATTTACACAAAGAGTGTCGAGCAGATTTGTTGTCATGCTGTCACCATTTTGGTCATGCCTCACCAGTGACCTCAGCCTTTCGAGGGCCCACAAGGTTTGGTGCTGGGACAGCGAGGTTGGTGAGTTCAAAAGGCATTAGCAGGCACCACATGTTCTGAATGGTCATGTTGCTGGGAACAGATTTATTTTATGCACTGATGGTGAAACTCCTGGAGTCTAAAAGATCTCTGAAGAATCCACAGGGAGAAGATATTACTTCTAAACCTCACCTAGCCTGAGAACCCCGCTTCAGACTTTTTCTCTCAGAGAAATTCAGTATGATGGATACCTGGGAGTGAAACATATCCCCTATCTTCAGTCTGCTGATCAACAGCTTGGTTAGCAAAGTTTAAGCATGCAATGGCTCCCACAGAAGTTCTGTGCTTTGATTAATTTCCACTGAGACTGTTCAGATGGAAGCTGACAGCTTTTCTTCTGGTTGATGGGCAAAGAATCAGTTAATCATGTTCTGAGAATGACTTTGTCACATTAACTGTGTCAACTGCTGTCATAGCATGACAGCTATGCTGTATTAACAAAAATGAAAATTAAAAAAGGTATAATTCCACATAATATTTTTCTAGACAGAGAAATGTGGTGCAGTTGAAACTTCAGCCCTTTTCATCTAGTTATTTGCAGAAATGAAAATGTAGAGAAATGTGAAACTCCCACTGTAAAACCCATTTATGCTGCAGGTCATGATTGAAAAACACCGGTTTATATTTACTAAGAGAGGCTTATGTGGCTTACCTGCTTCAACTGCTCTTGTGAGAGAAAATTGCCTACCATTTGTGCTGTTGCTGCCATTTTCTCCTGCTCAAGAAAAAAGCATTGCCTGAAGATGGGCTTTAGAGTATTTTGCAGGGCATTAAGTCTAAAAGTTAAGTTGCAGATTCTCATAGGACTGTAGGAGTGGTTTTCCTAATCTGGTATCTTGTAGTTTTATATGGATCAGAATTGTGATAAACTCAGACCAGACTAACACACACAGATCTCACTGCAATTGGAGTGCAAGTCAGTGCACATGCTTAACAGTGCAAACATTTTAAAAGTAGAAAAATACAGGGTCTCTTGTAAGCAGCTACATGGGCTGGGGAAGACTATGTTGAGAAACAGAGTATGTTGAGGGGCAAGAGGCAAAGGTCATGTATGTCCTAGCAGACATGGACAGCTGTGAAAAGGTTTAGCACTCATGATCTGTGCATAAGTAAATGCCATCCTTCCCCTTGAGGAAGCAGTACAGCACAGCACAGAGCTTTTAACAAATTTTTTAGCAGAGTGATATGCTTTTGTGACAACTATTTAACCTTGAGAGATTTCATTCCATGGTTTCAGCAAGGATTACAGTAAATGATCAATTTAGGTAAAGTCACAATCTAATTAAACAAATTCAGTCTAAATCCCTGCTGGGCCAGTAAAGATTTGTCTGTCAAATACCTCTAAGCATTTTCATTTTCTATAGCAACAGTTAATTGGATATGGAACTGTCAGTTTAAATGCTTTAAATGAGGCTGATGGGATTAGTAATTGAATGCTGGGATTAATGATTTACAGCTGGTTTTGCTGCCCTGTTCCTTGCTTACAGCTATGCTTGTGATAACTCCCTATCCTTCTCAGATGGATGGAATAGTTTAATAGCGTAACTGCAATATAATTGTATAGAATGAAATCCAGGTATGATACAGTGGCCAGGTAGCCAGTGTATTCCCGTTGACACAGAGAACAATTTTTAATACTGCATGGAGCAAAGAATTATGATCAAAATGCTAAAAGCAAGAAGTCTAAGAGCAGCTGCCTAACTTCCACAGCTAACAGTTGGAACTGAAGGTCTCCGTCACTCTCCAATTAAAGTAGTCTTTCATGTTTGAGTCAGAAAGCAAACCTCAGTGTGGTGAAATTAAATCCAAGGCTGTGAGTGGAGGCTGACAAAGGGATTTCTGCAAGAGGTAGTAGGATTTCAAAGGGGATGGAAGAGATGAAGTCTGTGCTCTGCCAAAGCGTCTCTGCTGTTAGAGAAAGACCTGACTGCAAAGTGTAGTCATGTAGAGGAGTCTCAATGGGGATGCTTGAATCTCTCAGCTTGTTGGGAACTGAAGAGAAGGATGGAAGCATTTAGGGAAGTGGTTACACTGTTCTCTGTGTGATTTTTAAGATCCTTCTTTGCTGCTTTAAAAGACCAGAAATACAGTGTGCTCCTTGGGGTGTCACAGCTTTCAGGACCAACTAACCTGTTCCAGGAACTTCTTAATTCTCACAGCAACCCAGAGTCAGAAAACTTTACCATTTGTTTGCCTTTTAAGCTGAAAATTCTAGCATGGTCTTGTTGGTATAAAAAGGAATTTTGTTTTTTGTGTCCAGATGATCACTGTAGTGCTTGAGGAAGAAAGCTATAAGGAAAAATTTCTGGGGCACTGTCATGTGTACATAAATTACAGAGCACTGTGATGTATACATAAATTACAGAGACAAATGAATTTGTCATTTTGCCTTACATGTAGGCCTCCAAAACCACTCAATGTCAGAGGGACCCTTATATACCTTAAACTGAAAATTTAGGTTCTTCTTAATTAAGTTCCCTTCAGAATTAAAATGAGTCAGTGCATATTTAGAGTCTCTGTTGAACACAGTATAATAATACTTATTTCAGTATATTAAATTAGAACATGTTTCTGTTCTAAAGATTCTATCTCGGGAAACATTATCTGAAAGAGCTAACAACATTAGATGTTATAATTACTAGTATTTATGATGTAGTTATAAACAATTATAAAGTAAATTATTGTAACTATTTAGAAATAATTACAAAATAATGATTGTAATAATAACCTTGTAGTTATTTATATTTATTATATATCATACTATATTTTAATTTACCAGAAATAATCAAACAGGAAATTCAAAGTTATGCTGTGCATATTTCAGTTCATATTTCAGAATAAGCCAAGTTCAGCTGAAATGTGGAAATAGATTCATAACCTTTGCTCATTATCCAAGATTTAAGATTAGGTTTTCAGGCTCAGCTTCAGCTGCAAGCAGTTTGGTATTCAAAAATCTCTGTATTCATCAGCTTCTGTCTCTCTCCTGTATGTGAACTCCTTTAGTTCGGGAAATACTTTTTACGTTGTTGTTCCTTCCTGTAATTAGCTCTATTAAAAAGCCCAACTCATTCTTGTCTAACCTCGATTAGACTATCTTTTTTTCCCTTTTGTTCCTTATGCAGAGACATTCATCTCTTTGACTGGTCTGGACTCTTCCAGCATACATTGTTCATATTAATTATTTTTTTTAATATATATACTCAGTATTCAGACCAATGATTCTATTCTAGAACAATGATAAAAGCCAGAAAAAGGAAATATATAATCCCATTTTTGGTCTCAGAATGACATTTTTTTCTTCAAAATACTCTTGCAATTAATTTTCCTTCTAGACATCAGGCTTTCCTCCTTTCTGCTTTTATTTATATAAAGGAATGCAGCTATTTCAATGATCTTGTGATGAAGTGATAGTTCTAGGAATAGGAATGTATTGTAAGATGAAAATTAATGGAGCCTTTCAGAACTTGAAATGAGAGCGAGATGCCTTTTATCATCTCCCAGCTCAGTAGGTCCTATCTTCAACCTTATTTTGATTTGTGATTCAGGAAACCTTGATTGATTCACTGGCACATTTTGAGCTGATCTAACTTGAAATGTTAATTACTGGAAATGTTAGAGCACTTTAGAGTTAAAAAGGGCCTGAATGGTGGTATAACTGAAAGTCATAACATAAGAAATTCCATGTCAACAGAAGAAATTAGATCTTATTCTAATTTCACATCTTTAAAATTGTAATTATTGAAGCAAGAAAAAATACTGGAGATATTTTCAGTTATAATGGGAGGAATGGGGACTATTCAGTTTTACTATTTCATTCTGAGAATCAAAGTCACATCTGCCTTCCAGGTCCATTGTTCAGCCTTGGAAGAGGCTTACTCCACTTTGGATGGCCTTACCCCAGTTTTGGGTTGCATGCAGATATCCCAGTGAGATATTTGTACCAAGTGCTTTAGTTTTTCTATATAAATTCACAGAATCAATTTGGTTGGACAAGATCTCTGACATCATGGAGTCCAACCTGTGACCCAACACCCCCATGTCAGCTAGAGCATGGCACAGAGTGCCACATCCAGTCTTTCCTTAAACACCTCTGGGGAGGGTGACTCCCTCACCTTCCTGGGCAGCCAATTCTAATATCTAAATACTATTTCTGTAAAGAAATTCTTCCTAACATCCAACCTAAACCTCCCCTGGTGTACCTTAAGACTATGTTCTTGTGTCCTGTTGCTGGCTGCCTTGGAGAAGAGGCTGAACCCCACAAATCTCATTTTAGGGAGTTATAGAAAGCAATAAAGTTTCCCCTGAGACTCCTTTTCTCCAGGCTAAACACCCCAGCTCCCCTCAGATGCTCATAAGACTTGTACTCTGGACCCTTCACCAGCTTTGTTGCACTTCTCTGGATACAGCCCACCACCTCAAAGTCATTCCTGAACTGAAAGGCTCAGAACTGAACACAGGATTCAAGGTGTGGCCTGTCCCATGCCAAGTACAGAGGGACAATCACTGCCCTGGTCCTGCTTGCCACACTATTCCTGACACAGACCAGGATGCCATTGACCTTCTTGGCCACGTGGGCACACTGCTGGCTCATGTTCAGAAGCTGACAACCAGAGCTTCCAGGTCCTTTTCCACCAGGTCCCTGTCCAGCCACTCTGCCCCAGCCTGTGGCACTGCAGGGTGTTGTGGCTAAAGCACAGAACCCGGCACCTGGACTTGTTAAACCTCACATTGTTGGATTCTGTCCATCTATCCAGCCTGTCCAGGTCCCTTTGCAGACCCCTCCTACCCTCCAGCAGATTGACACTTGCACCCAACTCAGTGTTGTCCATGAATTTGCTGATTCAATCCCCTCATCCAGACCATCAGTGAAGACATTAAACAGGACTGGCCCCAGCACTGATCCCTGGGGGACACCACGAATGACCAGATGCCAACTGGATGCAGCACCACCTCTCTCTGCGCCTGGCCAACCAGACAGTTCTTAACGCAGCGAAGGGTGCACCGGCCCAAGATGAGGGCTGCCAGCTTTTGCAGGAGTATACCATGGAAGATGATGCCAAAATGATTGTTCCTTTTATACATATTGTTCATATATATTTGTAGTTCTGCAGACTGTTCTTATATAGTTATACATTTACTTCAGAACTTTTCCTATTAGACATGAGAATCCTGAGGGCCTGTTCTAATCTTGCTTCGTATGGGAATCAAGACCAAGAAACCTTCCCAAGACGCTTTCCCACCTTACCAAGGAAGGTGGCTTTAGAAGAGGTTGAACCAAGAAGGGGAATTCTTCATTTGTGTGTCTAATTGGGGAGTCTTGTCAGTCTTGTCTATGCTAATTTGCTAAACTTATAAAACTCTACATGCCCTATATCACGTGTGCATCTTTGGCACATTTTTGGTGTGCATTTCAGCATGTTGTGCACCTGGAGGGATCTTCATTAAAATCATAACATTTTATTACCTTGTCTGGCTCTTGATTTTAGGGCTCAAAAGGTGACAAAGATGGTGGCAAAGGTGTCATATTGATATAAATTTAAAGGTTTAGTTGATCAAACCCCTTCATTTTTCAGTATACATACTAGATCTCTTGAGGTCTGGGAGTTTTATTCGTTTTTAAATTACCAAGGTTTTGTTAACTGTGAAGGATGGGGAAAAACAGCTGGTCAGCTGTTTGCATCAACAGGTACAGCAATGCTTGTTTTAGTTTGAAGGCCAGCAAGGGTCCTTTGGCTAAATTACAGGTGAGGAACATTTTAGGGAAAAGAAGTGACTAAATGTTGAAGTCAAATAATAAGGATGTAATTTATTTCTTCCTGGAGTGTACATTTAAATCAAACCTTCTTGGAGAATTTTGCTCAGAAATGGCTTACAGAGTTTTGTTCAGACATGCCATAATCATATACAGCTGATGGAAAAGTAAAAGGCAGCTGTGAGGAGCAAATTCTCACAGCCTGTTTCTGTAAACAACAAAGTTCTCAGGCTGTTTTTTCATAACAGGTAAACATTCTGTCCTTGGCTGGTATGGGAAAAGCAAAAGTTGACAAACATGGAGGCCTTGAGAACTTTCATAACAGGGTGAGAAAATAAATCTTGGTTTCAATAACAAACCACAGGTATTGAAAACAAAAGGAGGGATTAATGTGTAATCTGTAACCTATGATGAGCTCGGGTTTTGCAATATGTATGAGCTTAATTAACACTGTTATAAAATGTGCATGGTGGATCAATAAATCAGAGTTCGATGCTGATCAGAGGATGGGTCGACTCCCTTCGCTTCTACAAAACCTGTTGCTGATGGCTGCATCCCATGTGTGGGTTTGTGCTCCAGAGCAGCCCTAGTGCACACAGCCCAAGGTTCTTGTGGATGAAACCACTCAGGTGATGCATTGTTCTCCAGCCACTATGGGCAGGTGCAACGGAGGAAAGAATGGGAAGACTCTTCCTGTGGCTGGTGGCATCTTGAAGAACTCTATAGTAAGGTGATAGGGAACACAACTGAATCCTGAAGAGGCTGTGGAGCTTCTCCAGGCATCTGTATTTTCTGGATTTAAAATTGTTGTATTATCAGTTCTGTACAGCAGGAAGAGGAAAATAGGTGCTATGATTTTAATTGAAGGAAAAGGAATGCCTTACACTTTAGCCAGCCTTCAGCAGGATTTTTGACCACTTCAGACTACCTATACCATCCTCTAAGGGCAAAGCCTGAAATCATAACTAATTGTATGTGATGAGGCCTTGAAACACATCATAATTTTCTACAAACCATGAGAACCTAGACAATCCCATTGCCTTGAAATTAAAGAAAAGTCCGACCATTATTTTCCCTTTTTGTAAATAGCTAGTACTGTGCAAAACTGAGATACAGATATTGAAAGCAGAGTCACAGAGGGTTTTGGCAGTGCCATGGCCAAGGCAATTTTCATCACGTTAGTTTAGGTGGGAAGTGACAAGTAACTAATAGTAATAGGTGGGGGAAAACTGCTCACAGACTAGGAATAGAGGAGGACAGTCAGGATTTTGGGAGGAGTTGTACACTGGAATGGGATATGGCCTTTGATGTAAGTGCTACCTGTGTAAATTGCAAAGGAACTACAGTGTTAGCGTTGGCTTTTCTGTTTGTTCTCAGATTTACTTATACTGCCTTTGTTTGAAACACAGAAGTCTGACCAGCACTTTCCTATACTTCAGTTGTGCCAAAGTGAGGAATGAAAGACAAAACTATTCCATGGAAAAACATTTGTCAGGTGCCCTGCAACATCGAGTATTTCTATGCAATTTTAAGTCATGTTTATTTTGCACAAATATCTTACCACTTCTTAAATTAGTGTTTATTATTTTAAAGGCCAAGTATACAACCCTATAGTGGATGTATATCAAAGATGTAACTAATCAAGCATATAACTGTGTTGTACACTGGAGAAATTATTTTAGGGCTTAAAGTCTAACACACTTAGGATTTTTTATTTTTTTAATGTCAATTGTTTAACACTGTGAATTATAAATTTAGGCTTTAAATATTTATTCTGTTAACTGATTAAAATCATTTATTATTTTAGTGTTCTAAGAAACAGAAAACTAAAGACAAAAGTATATTAAACTGTTGTGTGTGCACTACAAATTCTGTAATTGCGGAAAAAAAGGTTGGCATTGCTCTGATGGCTTAAAGAAAAATTGAGATGATATTTGATTAAATGACAGAAAAAATAGCACTTCAGAATTTTTGCAGTTAGGATGAAGAATTTATTGTATGTACAGTTAAGCAACTCTACTGTAGATGTAGTTCCTCTTTAAAGAAAACGAATACAGTAATCAAAATAGTTCTAGCATGGAAATTACAATACAGACTGAAACTTGACTAAACCAGAAAGTAGTTATTTGACTTGAAAGAACACAGAACCTGAAACAACAAATCGCAGTTTGCATCATTAACCAAGGACAGTAAAAAACTGTACAGTACAAGCAACACGTTACAATAAGTTATGACAAATAAGGCAGTCTTTCTCATTTAGGACAAAAGGGATAAAGGGAAAGGTATTAAAATCTCATAAAACCACCGTATCTCTTTTCCATCTCTGGGACTTCTTTGGAATAAGTTTCCCCATCTTCTTCTGAAGGGAGAATGGAGTCGGCAAAGCGCTTAAGGAACCCACCATATCGTTTCTGGTAATCCAGCCACCACTCTGGCCTGCCCACTCTTCTCATGAAGCCACCATATCTCTTTTGCAGCTCTTTGGCCTCGTCTTCCAACTCAGGGCTGCGCTTTGTGCTTCTCATGAAGCCTCCGTATCTTTTGCTGACATCGCCATCGTTTTCATTTACGTCTCGGTAGTGCGCTGCTTCGGGGTTATCCCCTGCTCCCAGAAGCTCCTTCAGGAGGTCAGAGGAGTTGGCAAGGGCATCGTCATCTGAGTCTTTCTTCATAAACCCTCCATATCTCTTAGCCAGGATTTCTCCTCCATTAGCTTCATCCTCTGGCTCTGCCCGATAGAGCTCATCCATTTTCTTCATGAAACCCCCGTATCTTTTCATGAAGCCTCCGTACTTCTTCGCAAGCAAATGGTTCTCGTCCAGCTCTTTCTTGTCTCCTGGAGCAATGTTGCCATCCTCAGAAAGATCCAGCTTTGCCAGTTGCAAGAGCTCCTTGCAGGTCTCCCAGGCTTTGGCAGAAGGCAGTTTTCCTTCGCATTCTAGTGTACATGCCTGAAAAATGGATGTGGTTCGCTGAGAATTATTTGATAGTAACTATCACCTCGCTACGACCTTATCTTAGATTTATAAGATTGTTATAAAAGAGCATGAGTGAGCCTCTCTGTGAGCGGCTTGGAAGAAATGCTCTTTGGGAACAGCTGGTTTGGTACCTGTCTGGTTTGAAGTTCTTCATATCCCTCTCTGAAGGACCAGGTAGTCTCCACTACAAGATAATGTGAATTGTGGATCCTCTATGTTAAGGTTGCCATTATGCTTCTGTTTCAAAGGAAGCCAAAAGTACGGTTCCTGTATCTGCCTTACACTTGTGAGAGTTATGATTTATTTTTTAAAATTTACTACTGGGAAGCTAAAAACCAATTGTTGTTTGCTTCATAATTCAAGTGTAGAAATGTATTCAATCTTCATAATTGAAAGCATAATTCAGAAACTTTAGAAAAGCTGCACAGCATGGTCATTGCAAAGAAGCCAGCTGTGCTGCACTGTTCAGGATCTTCAATACACTGCATAGCTTTAAAGGCTGTGTGTTGCCATTTGTTTCTCGTTGTACATGTTGGAAGAGATCATTCCAACACGTACCAATAGAAATGTAGAAATACATGCTCTCTTAGGGTAGGATCAAAGTTCTAGTTTTGCTAGCTGGAAAGCAGTGATCATCAAAGAGACAGAAAAAAATCCTAAGCTGTGTTGTTTCTGACTGTATTGAAAAATTGTCAGGCTACAACATGAAAAAAGCTTTCAGTACCTTATGCATATCTCATAACCTGTCTTGTGATGATAATAACATGGATATTAGCTTCTCTTATCTCTCTTGTGTCAGGGGAATTTACTTCTTGTGCAGCCATAACCTTAAGTTGTAAAATAAGGTGATTCCAGTGTTCTTTCTTCTTGCCTGTGGTTTTCATACCACAATGGGTAAAGAAAAATCATCAATATTTTCAATAAGAGAAACACTCATTCTGACTATAGATGATATGTTCTAAGGATCCTAACATACTTTAAAATGTGAAATTAAACTCCAGCACAGCACTGTCTGATAGCTTATTGTCCACTGCAAAGTCTGTCTCTTCAGCCTCACTTTACTCTAAGAAATTTAAATATGACTTTTTTTGTATGATCACAAGAAAATTAAAGGGATTTATATATTTTGTAATACAATAATTTAACTGCCACTACATGCTGATTACTATATATTATAGTCATGCTGTAGGGAGAGTAAGATTTCAGCTTCAGTCTGAATTGCTCTAAATCAAAGAAAGAATAGGTCTCTCTCTTCCTCAATTAGTTTTAATAACCTCCTATTGTCAGATGAACATACTTCATAAATGTAAGTGACCAGGTACAGCATGAAATGTCTGGCATCTAACAAATCCAGGATAATAAATTCAGTTATTATGTTACTAGATACTAATACCTAGAAACAACAGTTTCCAAGAATTGTTTGTACATATTTGACAAATACAAGATATGCTACATTGCTTCTTTACCTGTTTAGTTAATAAACATTCTTACAGAACAGAACATTGATTCTTTCTTTAATGACCACTGAAGGTGTGCAAGAGAGACTGTCAAAATAGACATGCAGAATATATACTCTGAAAAACCGTCCATAAAGGCAAACTACCACTTCTTTTACCCTAGTTGATATTAAAACTAAAGTTTGATTGAAAGCTAATGTAAGCAGAGAGAAAAAAAAAAAAAAGAAAAAAGTAGAGGGAACTGTTTGGCCAGCTGTCCAAATAATATTGCCCTTTTGAGCGTGCTATGGTAAAGAGCTCTTGAGCTTTTGGAGTAAGTAGAAGTACTCAGTGGTTCCTAATTCTGTGTAAGGCTAGCGAGCTCAGCCCCTCCTTTTGCATGATCCCAAGTAACCAGTGACATGAGAGGAACAAATTTTTAAGATCATTTAGATGTGCCGAGAGCACAATGCCTCAATGTGTGTGTGTTTAAGGTCAGGAACAACCGATGCCACTGGCAAAGTACTTGGCAGCCAGAGTTCCCACCTTCTTCAGGAAGGGAAGAGGGACCCCAGATTTGCACTGAAGCCCAGTCTTTAGATTTCAAGTTGAATAGCCTCTATGACTATTCTTTAAAATTATTTCAACATCATAAGAATTACAGATAACCCCCATCCCCAGTCTCCCTCATTCTGGACTTAGCACAGTTTGTCTAAGAAGCCAGCATCTTCCACAGGTATATTCCTAACGCTGTGCAGCACCGTGAGGAGAGGAGGAACAGCGAAGGTACTGCTACTCAAATAGGCGTTAAACACACTTTTTTTTTAGTGAGACTTCAGGCAGATCTTTTCAGCTCGACAGCCGTCCTGCCCGGAGAGAGCTCATCTTACCATGGAGCCAGCGGACAACGGTCGGCACCCTCCCTCCCGTTCCGCTCGCCTTCCCCCCGTCCTGTCGGTGCTGGAATGCCCTGGAGGGGCAGCGTCCCCTCCGTCCCTTGCAGAGATGCCCTCTCCGGTCGGATTTCCCTTCCTCCTTACGTTTTCATTCGGCCTTTCCCTGGCTGCCCGCGGGGCTGCTCGGCGGTGTCGCTTGTCCCCGTCCCCGCAGGCCGCCTCTCGCCGTCGGGCAGCGGGAGGGACGGGAGGGACCGGGGCTCCTCGGGGCGCTCTGGGTTTCTATCAGTGCTCTCCGCTCGCTCCTCGCCCTCTGCCCAGCGCCCCTAAACCCACTTCTCCCTCTCTCCCCTCTTCAGAAAAAGCGTCTTCCAAGCGACCCCGGTCACTTCCCCCACTATTTATTTTTCTTATTTCGCTGTTTTTCCCCGCTCCCCCTTTCCTCCCTCCAAAGTTAGCGGGGAAGCGGCCCGGCCGCGGGGATCCAGGGCTCGGAGGCGCTCCCGGCCCCGGTGCCGCTTACCAGGGGGTGGATGCCGGCGCGGGGTCCCAGGTGGTAGGCGCAGGCGGCGCAGTCGCGGCCGCAGTCGGCGCGGGCCCTCGGGAGCAGGCAGGTGCTGAGGGCCAGCAGCGAGCAGCCGAGTCTCAGGAGCAACGCCATGGGGCTGCGAGAAGGAGAGGTCAGCCGGCAGCCGCCTCCTCCCGCTCCCACCCCGGCACGGCCTCCCCCAGCCTCGGAGAAGGAGAAGGCGGCGTGAAGGGCTCAAACCAACTCCGCTAAACTCACGCTTTTTAGAGCGGGCGTGATGGCGCTTGCGAGGTAAGCGGGAGCTTTAACCAAGCGGGCGCTTGGCAGCTGCAAGGCAACTGACCTGCGTCCGGATCGGGAGCGCACCCGGAGGATGAAGCGCCCAGAAGACCCCGTTTGGTGACAGTGCCCGTCCCCAAACACTTTATCCCTCCCTGCCTGCCAAAGCCGGCACCGCAGGGGCAGAAGGGACCGTGAAGCGGCACGGACGGGATCCCGGCCCCTCCCGGGATGGGTTTCCCACCGGGATGCCCCGAGCAGCCTCCCCAACACCGGCACCAGCCCCGGCAGAGCCGCCCCGGCCCTTCCCGGTCCCGGCCGCGGGCAGAGCAGCTCCTCACTCACACACGCTGCCCTCGGGGCTCCCGGGAGTTGCTGAGAGAAAGGAGCTGCGCCTTGCTGAAGCCTCGGCGTCGGAGCCACTGATCTTTATAGCGAGACCGAGCAGCCTACGGAGAAGCCCCGGGGGAGGCAGGCAGGGCAGAGCCGAGCCGAGCCGGGCCGGGCCGGGCCTGCTGGCAGCTCCAGCGAGGGCGGCTCGGGGGGCGCCGAGCCGAGCCCGCTGCCGGGGCCGGGCGCGCCGCTGCAGAGCGTGTGCGGGCGGCGGCGGCGGCACTTTATAATTGGGGACCGCGGGGACAGGGCGGCCTCCCCCAATCGCCGTCGGGCTCCCGCTGACGCGGCCGCTACGACATCCCCCCCGGCACCACCGCCCCGCCATCCGTGACTCCAGCGGGGCCCGGGATGAGGGGGTGTGTGTGCCCCTGCCACCGGGGAGGGGCAGCGCCGAACCGGCCCCGCCAAAGTTACCGGGGGAAGTTTAGCCGGGGGCGGGCGGGGAATGAGACAGCCCGTGAGTCATGCGGGGGTGGGCGTGAGGGACCGGGAAAGGCGCCCCGGGGCTGCGGCAGCCCCTCGGAGCAAACCCCATTCCCCGGGCAGCGGAGCAGGCTCCCCAAAGAGCCTCGCACAACGCGGAGAGCGGGACTGAGTTTGGGAATTTTGGGGTTTTTAGTGTTTTGTTTGTTTGTTTGTTTTTTGCTTGTTTTAAATTCTTTTTTCCTTCTCTGTTTCCTCCCTCTCTGCTACTCCGCCAAACCCCCAAGCTGCTGTGCTGAGAGTTCTTGCCGCACATCTTCTGCCTCTCTCCCTGAGCCCCAGGTGTAAAACCGTTTGGGGGAAGCAGAATTTATTAGATCAAGGAAGAAGACAAGGGTTGTAATTTGAAACTATTGGAATTCACTAGTATGGGTAGATTTGCATTGTTGTCACAATTTTGGCGCTCAGGAAAACACAAACTGGAATGAACCAGAGAGAAGCAAACCTCCAAGACCTTCTTCAAGGCTCTCAAACACAGCAGCTAGGGCTGCTCACTGTTGTGCTCTGACTGACGTCTTGGGGAACAGGCATAAAGCAATGACACTGATCCCTGACACCTCTTGTTTGTAGAGGGCTCTGCCCCAGCCATGCTCAGCTGTGTTTCTTTGACTGTCAGATGCCAATTTCTACTTCCAGCCCCAAATTATTTCTAGTTGGTCTATATTAACTTGATTTTCTTCCAGCATTAAAAGAGGATTTTCCCCCATGCTAGTGTGTTTCTGGAGTGGGATTATTCTCTATAGTCGTCATTTTGCTGAAGTGAACAAGCTGTGCTCTTCATCAGTCCATCCTAAGATGTCATGTGAATGTTCTGCTCTGCATTTGCTTTGGTTGGAGTTCATAATTTCTGTGCATGAGTGATGGGAACAGAACACAGTATGTCAGTTGAAATTTCATTAGGACAATAATGCGTAATTATGTTCCCTGGAGGAAGAAGACACCTCAATTTATACCTCCCCAGGTCTCATTTGCCTTTCCTGATGCTGCAGTACATTGATGTCACACACTCACTGAGATACAGCCAGATCTTTATCCTTTAGAAGTAAGAGGAGATCCGGTGTTATGACTGTATGGAAACCGTGATTTTTTGCAACCTTGTCTTTACATCAGACTCAGGTTAAGGATGCTCAAATGAATGTATGGATTTTCAGAAATACATCCATTCAAGCCAAAGGATTGCTATTGCCTATAATCAGTGTATGTGAGAAGAGAATCAGGCTCTCTGTTTATGCAGTAGTATCAGCCAACTTTGTAAGTGAACCCTCAAGAGAAGAGGTAGACATTTTAAAAATCATCCCAGTGGGTATATTTATGTTAGCATGTGAGGGATCTACATTTGGAACAATGAGCAAATTGCTATGCCACTGAATCAGCAGGATTGCTTTCAAGTTTGTTCCTGAGTTGGTTAGGGAAGCACTGACTAACTCCAGAAGTGACACATTTGATGTGTCCTTTGCTGAAGTTGCTCAGTACAAGTAGAGCTTTTTGTGATGGACATCATCAGAGTAGTCCTCAGGGTCACTTACTGACTCTCAGCTCTGCCATCATTTATTGGCTTGCGCTCTGATAGTCAGCACGGTGTGACAGGACAGACAGCCCAGTAGTGCCTGACTGTGCCTCCAGCAGCGTACACGCCGTGTCCCTGGGCTGAGAGGCTGCTGCTTTCATCATTCTGCACAAGAGCATCTGTGCTCAGCCAGCTCACTCAGCCCCTCAGCCTGCCACAGCCTGCTCTGCTCTGTTTGATGTCGCTCATTGTGCTTAATCTGTTCACAATGAAAACCAGCCAGGGTTAGAATCTCACTGTGTACAGAGGTGCAGATAATCCCTGTGGGTAAAATATAGATTATAACAGGAAAAGATAAAGGATGAAGTAAGAGCAGAGCATATAAAAGGACCAAATAAAAGGCTTCTTGTAAATTCTGTGTAGAAGTGAACTAGTGAAGAGAGTTATTTTACTGTGCATAAGTCTTTTGTCTGATGGTGGGAAACAGGGAAAAGGTGGGAAGAGATCTAGTGCAAAATGCACATCTGCAAGGACATTTTCAGCAAGAGAGAGAGCAGAGGTATCTGTGTACAGCCAGCACTGGGCAGAAGAAATCCAGCTGTGGCTGTTGCAAGTACTACAGATATCCCTGACTCTTTGGTTTGTCTTCTTCTTCCTGTCATTTGCCTCTTCTTTACCTGGTTCCTCTCTGTCACTGGTCCTCATCCCACATCCTTATGGAGGTTGTAGAGGGGTCCCCAAGGCCTGGCAGAGTTGAGAGTGGGAAGAAGGTCAGCTGGACTCTTGTTTTACCCTTTCCTACAGTGCCTGCTACACAGAGTCCTTTCCTTCCTCTTAAAAGATGCTAATATTCACTGTGAATGTGATATGGGAAAGGAGTGATGTAGATGATATTTCTTGAAGAGCTCACTTTTCCCAGTGTCAGCAGATGAAAGCTCTGTAATTCCCTGTCTGAGTTTAGTTTTGTACAGGGAAAGTATTCTTTGCACAGAGAGGATGAAACAAAAAGAGAGTTTAGCAAATTTTGCCAAAATACTACAGAGCAAAAACTACATAAGGAAAATTACTCACTGTAGGCATGGAGGGTAATATTTCCTCTGCAATGGTGAACTAAGAAACAAAGAAATAGGGAGGCAGAAAGAGAAAGAGAGCACTTTTCACAGCAGTAAAGAAAACAGCTTGTTGTTTGCTACTAATGTTAAAATAAAGTGTCCTGGTATTGATAAAAACTGTAGCATTTGTGTAATCCAGAATTACCACAGACACCAACTGCTTTTTATCTGCCATCTAAAAACAACAGCCAAAATAAAACTGTTTTTACAACAGTAGTGCTTCCAGTGCCTAGGGCCCTGTTGCCCTATGGTTTGTCTAACTCCCAAACTAATGGCAAAATGAGGTGAAGCCAAGATGAACTTGTCTTCATTTTGCTGATCAAGAACACAATCTGAGTGAATTTCTGAACTGTAGCAAAAAATGAGCAGCTGAGTTAGAAATGGAATCTCTATTAGAATTCACATTGGTATCTTTTCTGCAGGACCAGCTTTCCTTTCCAAACTCTACTCATCCTGCTAATCAAGATGCTACAACGTCATTAAGTGAAGATGAATTAATATAAATATGAAATAAACATGCTTTTAGCACCTCAAGCAATCCTCCTCACAACACAGAGGCTTTTTGGTAGAATTGGAGAGTAGGGAATGTAGGAGCAGCACGTTGATTATTCTCTTAAGCTCAGTGTAAAAGGTCACAGTATTTCTTAAGATCAAACAGTCGGATTCCATTTAGCTCAGCCTAAATGGGTTTAATTTTTAATGGGAAAATACATAACTGGTATCAGAGCCAAGAAAGACATTGCAGGTCAACTCTCTTATACCAAATATAATCGAAGTAATTAAAAACCACGAGTTATTAATCTATATATACAAGACATGCATTGTTATTTTTGAAATATCTTTATTAAATTATGTCTAATGTAAGCAGAGAGGAGCTGTAACGAAGAGAGGTAGTCAATTACAGCTGGTATGCATTGCCTTAAATGCACCTTTACAGGACAGAGATGTTCCAGTGCTTCCCAGATATCTGTATATTCCTTAATAAATGTCTAGAGGTATCATTTTAGTTATAAAAAAATAAGAAAGATCTCAATGATGCAGACATTCCTGCTCAGAGCTGCTGCAGGCAATCTTGTATGAAGAACTGGAATGCTAAACTTTGGATCTCGGATGAAGCTGGCTCTTATTAATAATATTTTTGCCTTTGAGCAATTTACACCTCCTTTAGAAGGCAAAGCTGTGAACAGATCTGGTGGCAGTAAGGTGATGTTTTCACGGGAAGAGCACTGACAGCTATTGTCCCCACCTAGTGGTTGATGCCATGTACCTTTGTGAGGGGGGAGGAGGCTTCATGCTACTCTATCTGAGTGAAATAAGGAGTGTGACATGCATTCAGAACAAGCATGCAGCAAATTCAATTATTAGTGCATTTATTTACCTGGAGTTGTATCAGACAAAGTAACAATGAAGCAAAGAATTTTATACTGTTCTATAAAAATACACAGAGATTCAGTTTATTACATTCTTCTGTTTCTCAGAGACTGATGAAGACTTCTGAGATCAGTCCTGAACTGCAGTAAATAGAATGTGCTGCAGAGTGAATGGAATAAACTGTAAAAAAACTCTCCTTAACATATTTGTTATAAAAGCATCGTTTTTCTCATTTCCACAGAGGCAATGGGAGAGGTATTTCCAATAAAATAAGAAGAAAACTGGGTGCTGGGTAGCAGAATAAATTGTGATGGAATCCAGACACAGTGATTATTATTTAAGACAATAACTGCTCCACGTAAGTGGAGCGATTTATCCTAATTTTTTCAATTAAGAAAATTCATCCATGAATTACAAAGGAAGTATTAAACTCCATCTATGAAAAGGATTTGAGTGTCTAATGCATATGTGGAAGGATTAGCTGAAAATTGTAAATGAGAGATTTTGATCACTTCACTCATACTAAGAAAAGCAAACAATCAGAATCTAAACAATATCTTTGGAGTGTGAGTTTCAATTGTTTTCTCATTATTCACATTGAGGCAGCAGAATTTTGGAGATTTTTCTCCAGTTCCAGCCTTACATTTTCGCTGCTAGCATTTTATTGCCCAGCTGGGGAGTGCTGTGCTCACACTTTAGCACAGTATGCAAAACCAGTAGTTTTTGCAGGCTGGAGCTGTGAGGAGAGCCTGGTGTGGTACATGCAGGCAGGGTACGGGCTGGCTGGGCTCCTCCTCGTGGGGCACAGCATGGTGCTGCAGGGCAGGCAGAGGTGACCCGAAAATCCCAGATTTTGGGTGCTTCCGAAATGTAGCTTGAGATGGTAGTGTTGGTGGTTGCTGTGATTTCCAGCAGCACAACCCCGAGTGCTCTCAGGCGATCACTGAGCTCCCTCCTTCCCACCCCCACCAGGGCCTGAGCACCAACTCTCTCCTGCTGCCCCTGGGCCGTGAAGGGAGCAGCAAGGGGCTGTGTGTGCTCCTCCTCTTCTGCTGGAGGCATCCCCCAGAGGTGATGGGGATAGCAGTAAGGGACACACACTTCATTTTGTTACACCTCTGCTGGAAATTCCCTTGCTCATGCTGGGGTCTGTCTGTCTCAGCTTGCCGTGGCTGTGCAAGCAGCATTGAGCCTCTCGTGCTCTTACAACATACCTTGGTCTAACACTGGGCTAAATTCCTCAGCTGCAAAAGCAATGTTTTGCTCATTGAAGGTAGAGTCCACTCCAGATTAGCTACTGTCACAGTTGTAATCCCTGTGGAAATGTAAATTAAGTGGATGATGTTCATGCAAAAAAATGGAGTGGGAAAGATACACAAGCACAGGGTTCTCACAAGTACCATATCAAAGGTCCATAATTTTTCTTTCAGGACAAATGATCTTCAGCTGTTTTACTCAAACTGAGTCCCCAGTTATGTTCCAGAAACTGTTTTCCATAGGGAAGGAAAGGTTCAATTTATCAAGTAACCTAGCTAGGAAGTGGAAGAAGATGTTGACAAAAAAAATCATAAGAGCATTTAAAAATGAAATGAGAAACATTATCATCACATTCCCTCATTTTACACATATTTGACCTGTTCTGCTGGCCATTGTTTGTATCTCTTTGTGCTTTGCATTTATATTAAAAAACCTGGAGATTGAACTCTGACCTTTTCCTTCTCAGATTATTTTCCTTTCCTTACAAGCTGCTTGCTTTATATTTGAAAGTCATTTCATTTCTCCTGCTGCATAATTGAACACTTCAAAAAGTAAAAAGTGATCTCAGCCAGATGAGTCCTTATTGCTTTTGTTGTGGCAAACTGGTGAAAGTATTTCATGAAGGTTGAAGCACTGAATTTGCATGGGGTCTAGGTTTGATCTGAAGATTGAAGAATTTCAGGAGAAGTTGGGAAGAATGGCTTTGGAAGCAGAAGAGTTACCATGTTGAGTGAAAATGGAGGTGCAGTGACAGTGCACAAGAAAGGAAAATGACAGGCGTGATGTTTTGATTATTTTGAGATAACATAAATGCATTGGAGAAGATTGCCTCGTGGTTGACTCCTTTCCAAAGTTGCAAAGGGGTGTCTTGCATTTTGATTGTTACATGTCCTTGTTATTATGATATCTAGTTTTTCCTTTGTCAGTTTGAAAGCCTGAAAAATTAGGATGGCAACCACAGCTAAAGTGGAGGTACAATACAAGGATATTTTTAATATAATAATGCTCACTATGACATTTCCACACAGCTAACCAGCACTGCCTATCTTGGCAAAAGCTTTCTGTGCCACCTCAAAGTGGTGAATTCACCTCTTCCTTCTAATGTAAAGTAACTGCTACCAATTAGGACCTGATAATTACTAGCTTGGCAGCATTTTGCTAGACAAAGCAATTGATGCCATTTTCTAGCCTCTGATTGTGTTAATTCAAATATGAGGTATAGTATTTATACCTCTAAGACAGGACTAAAAAAATCAAGTGTTTCAAACTTCTAGCTTAAGGATTTGAACTTTCTTTGCAGCATCCCTTGTCTACAGTGGTACCCTAGGATTTAATCAGCTGTTGTGTTCAGACACATATAAGGTAAAGAGACTGGTGTGTGCTAAGATCTCAGAAAAAAAAAAAAACCAAACCAAAACCAGATAGAATATAAAATAATGCATCTCTCACAGTATTAAAATACTGATATATTTTAAGGAGTAATAAGTTGTACTTCATCTTGCTCAAGTGCATCAGCACCTTAAATATAGATAATGACTACTGCAAGTCACAGTTTTGAAGGTTTTTTTGGGATTAGGCTAGTTTATGTCATTAAGTATTCCCCAAGATGATACTACTTCTCTGTGTTTTCTGCTGTCTCCTGCTGTGCATTTGCCACTTCTCTGCAGGCAGCAGTGCTGATCAGTGCCTGAGGCAGACACTGTGCCTGGTTCTGAGAGCATCCTGGTAACTGCATTTGCACCTCAGCCATATCTTCAGGATGAGGTGGGGTTTTATCATGGCACACTGTAGCTAGACATAAAGCATTTACTGCAATGAGGACTACTGTCTAAAATCCCAGCAGTGTACTGCTGGTCAGCTGGTCAAAAATATCATTGTCAGGGAGCTTCTAGGCAGGCTGACCACTGTCACCAGTCTGGTCGTGCATCTCCTTGGGCATAGAGCTGTGTATTGTCTCACAGGGTCTTTGCTTTCCTTTGGAGATGGGATGTATACGGTACATGGAAGAGCTGACTCTTGTTTTCAGCCTTAGCCCATTGATTTTACTTATTTTGGCAGTGCAGAAGCATATAGAATTACCTGAAAGTGGAGGGGTTTCTGACAGGGGAACAGATTTTATCACTGGCAGAAAATGCAGGCCAGTGGCCTTCTAAACATGTGTGAGATGTCACTTTTTTTTCTTGATGGTACATTTCTGTTTCTTTTAGGAGCATGATGGAGCTTCTGACAGCAGTCAGGAGATGAGCTTCAGGGTCTTCTGTTAAGACCATAAATGAACTCAGAACAGAGTTGCAGATGGGATGCTCAACATGACTTGCATGCATGTAAGCCTAGTGAAAGGCCTTGTGAAGTAAAATAACTATAAATCAGCAAACCAGAATGATGAATCAATGAAATATAACAAAGTTAGAGCTCATGAGGAAGAATGTCGGAGAAAATGCTTCATTTATGTCTTAATTATGCTTCAATTTCCAAGTCTTTCAAAATGTAGTTTTTGTGTAGGTCTGCTAGACACATACAGTTCCAGTGATTTCTGCTTTATCTTGTCTGCTGTTTCCTTTAGTCTTTTAGATGTCTGATGACCTCCAGGTTCTCTGTGTCCCACGTGGAGCTCCCTGTCTCCAGGGAGTGTGGTGCGGTGTGCCATGACCAAATGAAAATCTCCTCCAAACACTTCTCACTAAAAATGTAGCTGTAGCAATAGAAAAAAGAAATGGGAGAAACTCTAAGGCTCATAATATTTCCAAATTTTGCCAATTATTTAATTTTATGGTGAAAATCTTCCATACATTATGAGGTTTAGTCTGATATCTGTATTTGTGTTATCCTTTTCATGGGCTGTTGAAAGGTACTTTGGAGGAAAGAAGTGATTCCACAGTCTAAATGTGCACTTGAGGCCAAGAAAATAATTACCAATCCCTTTTAATAAAAATGTGTTCTGTGTGGAGATAACAAAAGTTTGAAATCCAAGGTTGGTGCTTTGAGCCTGGCTTGACTGTTTAACTGTGATGAACTACACTTATTTCTGAGTCTCAGTGTTTTGAGTTCAAATCACACCTTCCTTCCTCCCACATGCTACCTGCCTGCTCTGCTGGGATTTACAGGAGTGTGAATTTTCCTTTTTACACCTGCAAAGCTTTTCATCAAAAATTTAGGCAACAGGATTCTAATTGAAAACTTATGATTTAGGGACCCTTTATAGGCTATTATGGTCATTAAGTTAATAAGGAAAGAAGTGAAAGCAAAAGGCAGGGCAATTCAGTGTTAATTTATTTGACATCTGTGTCTTAGGTATGATTTATGAGAATGTTTCATAGTACAATACAGTAATCTTATTGCATATCTTCAAAGAAGGAAACTGTAATCTGAGGCATTCCAAATACTGTACAAAATGGGTTGAGAATACTGAAGAGGGAAGTAAGTTTTAATTCTTTAAAGGGTAAGTACATTTTAAATTAATCAGATATGGATTAATTAGCTTTTGTTTATGACAATAATATGCTAAATTAAATTTAAGTAATATGGAGTGATATGAAGTTCAAAGAAAGGTGGTGACTTTTCCTCTCTGTAATGCTTTCAGTAAAGAGTTTAATTAAATTATAAATTAAAATTTCTTACAAGGTTACCACTATGAATGTGCAGAATCCAATAATGTCCATGATGCACACACAGAAGTGAGTAACACATATATTTTTACAGGATGAGAATATTCCTGTAAACATTTTCATCTGAAGGAAAACTGTAATCAAACTGAATCTAGTATTTTCTAAAGCATTTTGCAAATGCTTTAGACAATTAATGTCACTCTGTAAAACTCTTCATTTAATTTTTGCAGAGGTTTATGGGGCTGTATGATATTTAGTTCCAGGAGGCTGATTAAAAACAGAGGTTTAGTTTTAATCATGTACGCCTTCCTTGATCTCGTGCAAAGAAACTCTTCACTTTGTTGGAGTTGTGATTAATGGCTTTTGTGCAGTTACCTGAGTTACAAATCAGAACGTGAGGAAGCTGTAGGGGAATAGTGTCTGAAGCACGGTGATCTAAGTATTAAATAACTGCTGCTTTTATGGATCATTGCTTCTCAAACATCATATTACAATAGATAGAAATTACAGTACAGAAAAGAAACTCATGGAAATAGTACTCCTGCTAGATTTACTCTCCAGGTAAATACTACTCTCGCTCCTTTTTATTCTGGTTTTTTTTTTTTTTTCTGTTTTTTTTTTTTTTTTTTTTTTTTTTTGTTTTTTTTTTTTTGTTTTTTTTTTTGAGTGGAAGGGAAGGGTTACAGGTAATCTACTCACTATCTTGAGTGGGCCCCAAATATCAGCATTTAACTCACTCTTTAATAAAATAATCCATGAACAATGAGAGATTTTCAGTACTCCACACTTCCCTGCCTGTTCATACTAATCTCCTTGGCTAATCTTACTTAATCACTACCTAACAATTAAGATCTGTTGTCTCAGTCCCATGAGGAATCTTTCATGGCTGAGGAGTACAAGGTGTCACCCTTTAGAAATTACTGCCAATATCTTGGCTGGTCCAAATTCACGCAGCTACAGTGATGCCACATTTTGTATTCTTGGTGAAGTTCAAAACTACTTTTTCTTGTCTATGTGTCATGTACTCATGTTAATATTTTTCCAGTCTGCCAGTTTTTATGGCACTGATCTTTTTACTTGTTATGCATCATTTGATTTAATTCCATTGCAGACAATGATTTATAACTGCTTTATTATAAAGAAAAAACACCAGAAAAAAAGAAGAGAGATGTGGGATGGTGAGCACCGACATTAAACTGAGCTAACATCTGATGTGCTTTTCAGGAAAACCTTTTAAGATAATGATTGTTCTCCTAAATTAAACTGCAAATGAGGTAAGTGGAGGCACACCTGTGGCTTGATTTAGTTTCATCCAGTTGATTTAATTATGCAGTGGGGGACAGTATATCAGTGCAATATGGATGTTTAGGAAAGGTCACTTTGATTCTTATTTTGATGCTTTGATGCACAGTTTATTTCAATGAGAATGTACCTATAAACCCATAAATATCTATACATTGAAGAGAGGCCTTGAAAAACTTCTTAATTCTGTTATTATTGGTAAAGGCAAACCTAACAGAATAACAAAAATATTTCTTATAAAATTCAGTGCAATTTTGATAACTTTTTTAAAGTCTGTACTCTTCCCACCCAAGAATCTTGAAGCCTTTGATTTAGTCAGTCTCATTCTTGCAATGGCATTACTCTCTGTGTGGTTTAGGGATGAATGTAATTCCTACTGATGCTATGAACCTGAATTGCTTCCTTCTGAATCAACTATTTAGGATTGTCTTTTTATAGCATTAATTATTCTGTATGCTCCTATATGCTTTGAACTTTTCTGATGTCACTTTGTCAATTTTCTCTAATGTCCTTAAAAATATGGGGGAGGTGAAGCCTTTAGCTGAAGAGTGACTACAGATTACTAAACCTTTCAAGGGTGACATTTGCAAAAATCTGACATTTCTTTGTTATCTCAGGTTTGTGCCTTCATGAGAAGTGAGAAGATCAGAACTTTGTGATTCCTATTTCTGTATCCTCTTGGATGACATTTCCCATTTAACATTCACATTGCTGCATCTCAGACAGCATAATGGAATAGACAACGATTTCCTTTGCTGACAGAACCCAGTTTATGTGGCCACATTTCTAAGTGTTGATGTTGTTGGTGTGCATAGATTTCAAGGACTTGTATTGTCTTGTACACAAAATACACGTGCTACAGATTCTGCTGAATTTTAATTCAGCTAAATTGCAGTTGCATATTTATTATAAATATATATAAAGAAGCAAAGCAATCCTTCATATTCAAATAGGTGCTTACATTTATTTTAAAGCCATCTATACCCTCGGCTGCTTGAGTTTCACTCTGTCATGCTCCAGCTTTACTGCTTCTCTTACAGATGACTCCTCTTGCTTTGTGTTGATAGGGAAAAAACTTATTTCAATTTCTTGAAGTTTCAAAAGCAATTCTGTAAACAAGTTTCAAAAATGTAGGTAATGGCAGATAATGATCAGAGAATGTCAACTATCTGTCACTGGAATTGTTTATGAAGAAAAGAGAGCTATGTTTAAGAAAATGTTGGTAGCATCATGGATATAAAATTTTATTTCCATTGATTAGACAATGATGTCTTTTACTACTCAGGCACAGGAGACAGAAAATATAAACTTTTTATAACACGATTTTTAAACTTTTCCATTTTAGCAGAAGCAGCAGAGAGGCAGCAGGATGCAAAACAAATGAAGCAAAAACTAAATATATGTGACTACAGATTTCAGTTATAGTATTTAGAACTTTGCCTAATGTGTCTACATTTGTCAAATCCAAGACAAACTCTGTCAAGTCTGATAAATAATTTGAAGCTGCAGTTTGCAAGGCTCAGTCGGGCTAAGGTTATCTGGGTAGTAAATTATTTCTCATCCATCACTCTCTGCATCTTGGTTTATTGCAAGACAGATTTGATAAGGTAGGGTTACTTGCACAAAGGATGGCTTTCCTCCATTTCAAACTGCACATCACAGCCTGTTGTATGTACTCCTTAAACTGAAAAGCAAATTTTGTATAGTAAATTGGTCAATATGGAAACAAACTTTGGGAAGTTAGATCTTGGCAGCACATTATTTTGCTAAGTCTTGCCTCACAATAGAAATCTTTGTCACAGAAATATGTTGATTATTCTTATTTTAAAGTTGACTTTCAGGTATAAAAATCTATGTTTATTCATCATGTGTGGGACTTCAAATGAAATGCAGTCCTGGAAGTCCGCAACATAGCATTGCCTGTCTCATCTAAAGATGTAGGAAAGAGCAGCTCTTCAGTCCTGCTGGCATGGAAAAGTGCTGGAATAAATGGGCCACTGACAAAGTTACAAGACCCCCAACTTGCTCAGGCTGTTTAGTGAAAAAAGCCGCTGTTAAGCAGAGAACCTTCTTGTAAGTTGGAGGGCTGAAATGGACAAGGATTCTCTCCATGACTTAGTAGGAAGCTCTGAAGGAAATTGTAGCCAAGCAGTGTTGATCTATGCACAGCAGCTTGCAGGCACGAAAGAAGTGCAGAAACAGCCAGACATTAAAGCAATTTGAATGGTCATTATTAAGTTTTTGAGGAGTTCTGTGGCTGAGGAACATCTTTATCATCTCTAATTCATGAAGGATTCAGGTTTCATCCAACTTTTGTTCAGTTTTCATAGATTTTAGTAGTTTATGACAAACATGCCAGAAATTCCAGTCCAAGTCTGTGCTGTGTAGTGTTGCAGACATTGCAATTACTTCCTCCCTCTGAAGGGCGGCCCATGGGTGAAGTGGTGCTTTTGTGTGTGAGCAGTTGTGTCTGTCTGTCCTGTACTGCTCCCTGAGGATGCAGAGCACGTCCCTGTGTTCTGCTAATGCCTTCATTATATTTGTTCAATATACACAAAGATATTTAACATTACTTTTTAATGAAAGAGGTATTAAACCAAGGACTTAGTTCTTACATTTTTATTTGAATCCCCAAGAATGAGTTCATACTAGCTGGCTTTTAAAGAGACAAAGCCTTTGCAGCTGCTAAATAAATGGGGCTAAAGCCATTCTCAATAAGTCCTTTCCATGGTGAAATAACAAATACAAATGTTAGCTTCTCTTTGAAGTCCAACCCTCATTCTTCTGCCTTGAAAAGCAAAGGCATCCTAGTTTTTGTTGCCAGATGATGAAGAGTGATATTTTTTTAAAATGAAGTATGATAGCAATAAAAGAAGAAAAACACCTAATGTCCTCTTATCATAGATATCAGGAAGGATTAATTTTACCAATAATAAAAAGGTCCAATTTCTGACATTTAAAGCTATCACAAGAATAAAAATTATTATTTTCAGGTAATCATATAAATCAATGGTAAGGTCTTGTAAATATCTTCTTGAATCACTTCCCTCCAATAAATTCCATGAAGATAGTGCGTATTAGTTGTCTTGTTAAAATGAAATTGGACAAAACATCATTAAAAACCTCAAGTGCTAAATCTGGGATTTGAGAAATAACTTTCCATACCTTTTCCTTTTGCATCTTGTCACATGAGGGCACAACTATCTATTTAAATTTCCTTCTTCAATCCCCTGAGTTTTAGAAAGACTCAGATCCTATTTGAAGTACTTTCCATTACTCTGTACATCCATCAAGAACCATCAGCTGGATGCATCAATTCATTAAAAGGACTTTAAGAAGCAAGTTATTTATTTTTTTAATTTGTTATTCTCTTATCCTGAAGGTGAGCACTGCAAAATATCTGGGAGTTTCTTTACATTTTTTTTTCAAGCATAAAGACAACCAAAACATTTTTGTTTGTTTTTTTTTTTTTTTTTGCCTGGCATTGCTACAGCAGATTCCCTTTAGGCTATGACTTTGCACCTAAGTGCTGTGATATTTCAGTAGCAGTACTTGTGCAGGTGAGTGGGGATTCCATGAAGTCTGCAGAGTAATTATTAAGCACATTTTTCAGCTTTCTAAATTTTTATTCTTGCTATTTACTGCTGATTTTAAGACCAAAATTGACTAGTAAGGCTAATCCTACCTTCTTCTTGTCCTGAGTCAACTCCATCCATGTACCTTGTTACAAGGCAACACCTTGGCTTTAGAAGAAGCATGTTGTTGTAATGGTATCCAGTGGGGTAGAGTGCTCAGATTATTTTAAATTTTTTTTCCAGTAATTAACCATATCCCCCATAATTAAGTAGTGATGCCTACTTTTTAATTTAGATTAATTTTGCTTAGGTTTCAGCTCTTGATCCTTGTAATCTTCCTTCTGCATATTACGCAGCCTTTCCTGTCTGATGTTTTCTTTCCAGGACAGTGTTTATACACTATAATCAGATCTTTTCTAAATGTACTTTTTCAAATGAGTTATTAAAGTCTGTCTTTTCTGGTCTGTCACAGTACAGGATTTTGTCCAACTCTCAAATAGTTTTGCAGTCTCTCTGTTTTCCTAATGCCTTTAGAGAACATTGATCCCAGAAGTGGACACATCATTCCAGCACTGATCTTTATCAATGTTGTTATCTTAAAGGAAGAAATTAGACCTTTTTGACATAATTTTTTTTGTCATATTGATAAATGTTAGCTGCTTTTCTATTGGTAAATGCTCCTTAGTTTTCTATTGAATCTGCAATTATCTCATGCTTGAAGAAATAGTCTCCCTGTCTCTAGCACAAACAGGAATGCCAACAAATATTTATGATAAATCAAATAACCAATGTTTTTTTTTTCCCCTCTAACGTCCTTGGAATTGCAAATGCTTGCCATCTTACAGATTCCAAGCTTCCCTTAAAAAGTGGTTAGCTTCCCCCTTCAACAGTTCACCTCTCCCAAAATGTCTTAAAATCAAGTGTGTCAAAGCCTCTTTCTTAGGGCAGGAAGAGGGATTGCTCATTGTGAAAGATAATTTAAATAATGTGAAAACTTGAGAGATAATCTGCAAGTTTAGAAAGAAAGCACAAAGGTAGGAATGAGGCACGAGCCCTCTAAGATGCCAGGAGATGCCACTGAAAGGAGAAAAGGTTTCTGTCCATGCCATGATCTATTTCTTCATCCTAAGCTCATTTCAGTGTTCACTCTCAAACTCTACAAGCCAGCTGCAGGTATTCTGATTAACACTGAATAATACTTGATGAGAATTGCATTGATTTCTGCAGAGTTACACATGCAGAATGGTATTGCTCAACGTGACTCAAAATTAGAAAAATTTGGCCCCAAAGAAAATGACTCATGCTCATCTCCCTTTGCAGTTATTTTAGTACTGAAGCAATTAGAACAGAGCCTGACTATTTCTCCTGTTTCTTTCTCCCCAGCCCATTGAAAGCTCTCTTTTATGCCAATCCACTGGCACCATGTCCAGGTAGCTGATGGCTATCTTGTTAACAAGACAATTAATGATTTTATTCCAAGTAGTTTATATTCTACACAATTATTTTACACAATTGGCAGACTGAAAGATGCTAAGCACAGTTTTTGCTACTTAAATACTACAAAAAATCTTTATAGCATTTATTGAGAGCTGAAAAAGGCAGAAAGCTTCTCAATTCTTCTTTATATTGAACAAAACCCTCTCAGGAAATGAACTTCACTGATCTGAGCACTGTGTCTGTCTCATAGCCTGGGACATGCAGAGTCCTGTGTGCTCCCTAGCCACCCCTCTGACAGAAAGGAAACAATCCTGGAGAATGGTTTGAGAGCAGCTCTCAAAGTGCAAGATCACAACATACTCTTTGAAGGAGGCTTGCCAGAAAACACTTCAAGTTTGTAGAGATTCATGATGAAATAACTCCTATTTTGTGACAATCTTCATAATTTTTCTAGCACATTTGTAGAGAATTACTTGATTACCTCCCTACCTCTGCAATCCTGTAGTCAGAATTTCAAAACTGCTGAGCCCTTGAAATAAATGGGAGCTAGAGATAAGATGTGGTTGTGAAATGTTGGTTTTCTGAACTAGAAGTGTGTTTAACCTGAATACTGGTGATATTTTGATGGAAAAATATTTTAAAAAAGAGCAGGAATCTGGATAGATACTGATGCATTTTCTCTTCATTAAAGCAAAGCACAAGAATTCATGATCACGAATCAAGCTAATTTTTTGGATATTTTTTTCCTGTTGAAAAAATCCATTTTCCTTTTCTCATCCTAATAAAATGAGCCATCCTGACTTAGACTAAAAACTCATTTAGTTCAAAATCCAGTATCCCACTGTGTCCATAAGTACTCAGTTACATCACTGTATAGGAAAGTGCAAAAGCAGGCCAAGCATTTATAGTACTTCCCTCTTATATTTTCTTAGCATTTAGTTATTTCAGCATGGGCACCTCCTGAGCTGGATTGGTGCCTGTGTGTCCCATAGCAATGACTCCTCTCACATGAGCAGCTTTCCTGGAAACTTCTTCAGGTTTTAGTGTTCACAGGGTCATCTCTCAGGAGCTCTGCAGATCTGCTATTCCATACATGAGGAACCACCAGCTTCCCCTAACCCAAATCCTTTTTAAAGATGATTTCTAGCAACTTCATTTTCAGTTCTGATATGAGAAGAGGCAGTGAACAGTTGAATCCAATCCAGATCACTGATGATTTTGCAGCTTTCTTTTGTATCTCCATCAATATTTCCCTTCCCAAATGGAAACACATTGGTTTACAAAGCAATTCCTCACGGAGAAACTCGTCTTGAACCTGATTCCCCTTCCTGCCTTGCTCTGAAAGTTTTCTAGTTCTGTATATTTCTTAAAGATGAGGAGATCAGATCTGTGTTTTGTGCATGATGTGGATGGACCATAGATTTATATAGTAAAGTTTTCCTCCTACAACATTTATAGAGATGTCTTTATTAGTTTTGGCTTTACTATTTGTCTTAAGAAATCATGGGTGTGAACATTGGGAGGATATACAATCGCTGTTTCAGGAGTCCAGGGGGAAATTGTACATGTGTCTAACAGCATTTACTCATGCAACTGTTTATCCACTTTCTGAAGTACTTGGTTAAATGCTTAGAAAGAAGATGAAGACATCTTTTCCTTCTTTTAGGCTGAGATACTTTTAAAGACTGCTGAGCATGTTTTATGTGTACAAGAAGGCATCACTCAGGCTCAGTAACATTCCCTCTGCTCTGTGCTACAGACACCATCACCCCCATTGCTTCCAGCCACATGGAGAGGTGTATGAGCAGTGCTCCTGCTCCATACATTGGCACAAATTAATACTGTTAACAAGTTTGCAGATTAATCCAAACTTGTTTTTCATATCAGCTCAGATGTACGCTTGTTTTACAAAGACATTCTATGGTAAAAGTAAAATGCATACTAAAATGTGCAGAATAGACTTTTTGCTGTGTTAAATAAAGAGAGTAGAGGGATTGATTTTTTTTGCATTACTGTAGCTGTACTTGACAGACAATGTAGCACCATAGCACAACTGATAGTGTAGTTACATGATTTAGTCTTACACTAGACACTAGTCCTGCCCAAGCTTTATAGTAATAAGCTTTTACCTTATTGTTCTCTGGTAGGCAAAGTGAGTAAGTGGAAATGAAATTCCAAGCTTCACTGGCAGTAAGAACAGTACTTGTTTTGTAAGCAGGATAATGTAGAGACATGTCAAAGCATTACTGATTCTTCAATATCTCTGGCAGTATGATGCTCTGAACATATTTCTCAAGAGGATAATGAACAGCAGTCTGTTCACATCAGCTTGCTTGGCTTTTTTATTTTTTTAGATTTACTTTATCCTCACAACAGAATTTCTTTGTTGCTGTTTGTCAGCAGCAGCTGTTCTGCTTTACATTGGTGCTCCTTTCCACTCAATGGGTTCTGAAAAACATGGTGGTGGCCCATTTGTTTTTCTCACTGTAGAAAGATGTAAGCTCAAATCCAGGTTCAATTCTATTCCATAGTTCCACTCTGAGGACACGGGATCTCTCTTTCTCTTGCTCTAACTTCCAAAGAATTTGGTCAAAATGTAAAAGGTTCCCCAAAGAACACAAGTGCTACAATTTCCAGAAGGCAAATGAGCTTATATTTAGCCTGCTTTGTATTTCCATGAGCTAACTCAGTAAAGCTTTTCCAGTGAAATAATTCTAGGAGACTTGCTTGTAAGTGGTACTCCCAAGAGATGCTAGGATGAAGCAATTTTTAACTAGAAAGGGTCCATATTGCAATCTTATCTGCAGAGTTGTGGTTGTGTTGGAGTACATTTGGTACATAAATTCACAGAGTTTAACTCATGGCAAGGTACACGTATTTCCCCTAGTGTGCAGCAGTGCTCCCTCCTCTCCTGCTTTTATTTGTGTTCTGCATTACAGCAGGGACTATTTGCCTACAGTCATGTGGAATTTAGCTGAATTTGAGAACAGTTACGCAGTTAAAAACATCAAATAACATTTAGCAAAATATCTCCTCTGAATGAGGAGAAAACAATAGCCCCCTCAAAAAACTAAAAAGTACTGAGTTTTTGGGTTAATTTCAATAAAACCCTGCTGATGTTCTTTACAACCTAATTGGCTGAGTCCTTGTAAGGATTATTAGTAGTCTGAATTTTCCACAAAGAAAAAGTTTTTTTCCATGGCGTTGGTCAATTATTGTTAAGTTTATCTATGTCTGTCCTACATTTCCTACTAGCTAATGTCTTATCTGAAAAGTCATAAGGTGTTTCTTGGATACCTCAACTAAATAGAATGAAAAATCAGTTCACAGCATTTCTTTGATGTTTTGCCAAAAACCAATGAAGAGGTCTTAGTTGGAATGCTGATGTCATTCCATATTGAATTATTCTTTAGATGAAAAGTGTCAGCACTGAAGTGATGCTTATTTTATCACTTTGTATGCCCTATGCACATAAAATCAGATACTATTGCAGAAGTCTTTTGCCTTAATTTAGCATAAAACCAGGATTTTTTTATACTTATCTTGTTGCTGGGATTAAAAGCTATTTAAGACAATATAATGACCCTTTTTTGGTAAAGAATGGCATGTTCATGTACAAACCAATAGAACTACATAACCTTGCTACTTTCTGAGGGTAAAATGACAATGGTTTCAGGCATTATTTAAAAGGATGGTATCCACAGTAGCATTAGCAGCTGTAAAACTGCCAAGTGAATGAAACCATGCATAGGGAAACTGCTGAATACTTTATTGAAAGAGGTTGTGAGCTACTCATCCCTGAACAGACAAACACCATGGAGTAAGATGAGGGTAGTGAGGAGGATGAGAGAATGAGGATTTCTTTTTTCTCAAGGTGATAAAATTTAGAGCAAGGGGTGCTCTGTACTTTTGCATGGAGGTTACCTGATGGATTTGGAGTCTCCAAATACAGAGGAAAGAACTGAGTGAAGGTTTGGTGTCACCTCTTTTAGGAGCAGTGTATGACAGAGTTATGGAGCTGCAGGTCAGCACTTTTAAAATAGACAACTTCCACATGGGAGGTGCTTTGCTGCTCCTTCCATGGATTTTGGAGCACAATCAGTCCTCCCCTCCTTCTCCCTGTGTCCAGAAACTGACAAAGCCATCCTGAAGAGCATTTAGCCCTTCCCCTGTACGTGGATAAAAGAGGATCTCACTAACCAGGCCCACGAATCTAAGACAATCTCAGTCAATCAAATTTCCACTTTATTCTTGGGGAAATGAACAGCAAAATGAACTGATGTGTTTCACGATTGAGTTTCATCTTATTAATTAAAGAAAAAAATCAAAGTGAGACTTTTTATCTTTACATTTGTGTGTTCCAGCAAAAGTTTCTGAAGTGGTGCCTGCATTATTGGGATAGAAAGCCACATGTTAGCTTTGCCCATGCTCCAGGGCAGCAGAGAACAGAGCTACAGCAAGTCTCAAAAGTAGAAAACTAGGCAGACAGAGCAGGAATTGCCAGCTGCACTGAACTATTCCTTTATCAGCCACTGCTGGCTTCTCCGTGAGAGCCCCTACATGTAATCCTAGAGACCTGTGGCAAGGTGCTAATTTTTTTGTGAGTCATAAAATTTTTGCTTTAGATGATGACAAATTCTGTATTTTGACTCTATCCTTTTTTTTTTCCCCTAGAACGTGCATGTGAACAAAATGAAAAAGAAAAATTATAGGAATGAGCATAAAAGAAATGCTAAATTTGAAATTAAATGAAGTTCAGATAATAATCTGTCACTCAGTTTCCCAGTATTATCCCTTAATAACCTTATTTTCTCTTTGCCTATTTGCTTCTTATCTATTTAAAACAGTTGTTTATCATTCACAGCCTGATCGGTTCATCTATTTCCAAAAGAAAGTGAAGATGATATTCCTGGGATCCAGATAGTTTTTCCTTCTTTTTGTTCCATAAGTTGATGAAAAAGCATGGAATTGGCACAAAACCCCCCAGCTCTAGATTGAAGATGGCCTTGAAATACAGGGCTTAGAGCCAGATCCATCTTTCCCAAAGTTTGGATGAGATCAGATTTGGGCTTTAGGGGCTGGCAAAAAGCTAATTCCAGGCTAGCAAAGCATAAAACCCAGGAAAAGCACAGCCTTTTGTTCCAAGTGAATAACTGAGAGACACTGAGGGCACCGGCTGCCAATTGCTCAACATATTTAGTGTGTGGAATATTCTGGGCTCCTATGAATCCAGAATTAATCTGTATAAAGTGCTAAAGCACATGCTGAATTTCAAGGGGCCAAAGAACCTTCAGCCTGGCACAGTGTACCCGAGGAACATACTGCTGTGTATGCCTGCAACCATACTCATCTTCACTCCTGCTGTAATTCAAATATAGTCAGTAGGTCTGGTTTTACTAGGCAGTAAGTGGATGCTTGTGTGCTCAAAGAATGAGAAGGTCAGGTTTGAAGTAGCACTTTTGGGAGTAGTTAAGTAAGGGATATTTTACTTTGTCTCAGAGTATTCCCACAGCCTGTTTCAAGACAGGTTGCTGCTGTGAGGACTGGCTGCAGAGCTCCGTGTTAACCCACATGCATGACCTGAAGCCTGTCCCAGCTGTTTGTGTAAGGATGCTCCCAGCAGACCAGCAGTAAATTGGTGCTGGGCTGTTGGAGGTCACGATGGATGTCAGCAGCACTACTCTGTGCTGTGCTGGTGGCCACAGAAATACATTCGCTGCACCAAATGGATTCAGGCAGGCTGCAGGTGGTTCCCCTTGTGTGTCAGTCTCTCTTGTGCAGAGGAGAACAAACATCATGTACCAGCTCAACAAACACCTAAATCTTGCCTTTTCCAGTGACTCTTGCCTGTATTTCTTTGGCAAATGCACAGGAACTCTTTAAGGTATTTTGGCACACATTGAAATGGGAAATGTCACTGAGTCAAAAGTGAGTAAAATCTGACAACAGATCCACTGCCACACTCATCTTCCCTTCAGATACTCTTAGGTGAAATTAAATATTGATTGGTTAAGATGTTGCACTCTCAGTTTCCAGCCTGAGCTGTAATGGCAATATTGCGTGCAGAGCCTGGAGGGTGCTGGCTGAGGGACAGGATGGGCTCAAGGATCTGTGAGACAGAATGGGATTCTATGATTGCTTTCAGGATCTCAGTCAGATTTCAGTGTGATGGCTGAAGAAGTGACCTTGTCAGATCATCTGTTAGGGATTGGGCATGCAAAGGCCTGAGTGATTTTAAAGCAAAGCAGAACTGATGGCACAGTGACTCACATGCTGGGCTGGGAGTGAGGGGGTTGGAGAGCACCTTCAGCTGTGCTGTGGGTGGGATTGGGAGCCTTGGGCAGTGGGGTTAGGGGATGAGGGGACAGAAACCACAGCTGCTGTGGCCACACCATGGCCTGTCAGACAGAATGAGGAGTAGGTACTTGGCAAAGTCACCTTGTGTGTGAGGTCAGAGTCAACTGGAATGACTGAGATGCACCACTAGTTCAGTTCCTCATTTCCAGGAGTGTAATCTGCAGCAATTACTGAACGACGTCAGTTTAACAGATTGAAGTAAACAAAAATGATGTTTGGTACCCCAGGCTGTAAACTACAAATGGGAGAGTTGTCACCAGGCTGCTCAGCTGTGGTCTGGGCTGGTGCTTCGGGTGCAGGACCAGATGAGCAGCTGGGGGGGAAGCAACTGTTCCAGCCTGTTCAATGGAAGCCAGCTCTTTCTTCCCCAAGGTGCTAGATATTCCTGTGGAAGCAATCAGCAGTGAACCAGGTAACGGTATGACCCTTGAATATGGGCCTTGAGTTTCTGGAAGAGCCCCTCACAGCCCTTGCTGCAGTTTCTGGCAGGGATCTGGGTGCACAAAGCTCTCCCTGAGAAAGGCAGAGGCTCTCTCTGAGGTTTTCCCCTGTGTTACTCACAATTGTATAACATCCCTTTGGCAGTTAAAACAATTGTTTACAGGGAAATGTAATGTTACTCAAATTCTTTAATTCTGCATTTTTTAACCCATCTTTTAATGTGATTTAACAGCTGGAGATGAGGAGATGGCAGCACCAGAAGAGCAGCCAGCTCTCTACAGACAGACAGAGAGTGTCTGGGGACTACCACTGGCCCATGGATGACAGATGGGAACTTATGGTCTATAACTTAACAGATGGGTCACAGACCTGTTTTTTACTTGAATGGAGAAAATCAAATGATTATGGGGAAGCTGAATAAGAGCAACTAATCAGAAAGGTCTGTGAGTCAGTGTACTGATTTGGGGGGATGTAATTCCTGGGGTTGAAAATCTTGTGGCAGTGACTAATGTGTAAAAGTAATGGTAAGGAAAGTGAGCTATTGCCCTGATTCACATTCCTTAAAACTGTATTTCATCACATAAACCTTTTTTTTTTTTTTTTTTTTTTTTTTTTTTTTTTTTTGTGTGTGTGCCACTCATACTTTTATTTCTGTAAAATCCACAACTTTTCTTCAGAAGAGTTACTCTTCTTCAGAAGAGTTACTTTTCTTCAGAAGAGTTTACTCTTTATTGTGGAGAGTAAAATAGAGATGTGATGTTACATTTTGGTGTGACATGCTAGATATTCAGTAATATAAATGTATCTATTACCCCACCCCAAAATGTTTTTTCTATTTGCTTTATGATCTACCATTAAATTGACAAAATAAACAAGAATTTTTATGACTTCTACTGATCCCTGACCCTTTGTATCACAGTGAGACATGGCACATTTGTGTATTTGTAATTGCTGATAGTGTGCTATCTTATTTATTTCTGCATTTCATGAATGCCTGTCATGGTGGGAGATACTTTTTGTTATTGTCATCTTGAAACATACTCAATAGCATTCATGGCATACAATAAATACTCTGATAACTGCATTTTTAGTAGGCCTTCAAGAGCTTTCATTTTTTCAAAACAAAGCAAAAACAAATGGGATGCAACAAAGTCATTCCACGTAATGGAAACCCCAAGGGGTGCTGTAAAGTCCCCATTCCCCTCTTCCCAGTTTGCTTATCAGACTCCTAGACAAAGTGTAGTTTAAAACACATCAACTTTCAACATATGTAGATAAATCTCTTTTACCACACTGTCATGGTATGGCTGAAGTTACTCTGGGGACAAGAATGGTTGCTTCTGTTTCATTTTTATTTTTGTTTTGTTTTCCTTTATTCCCTTTCTAAGTTATGTTTTCTTTTCCCAGAATCAAAATGTTGAGTTTCTCCTCATAATTTTCCACCTTTCTTCCAAGGATGTGTTTTACTCTCATATCCTGTTTTTTTATACCTAGATTTTTGAAGGAAATTGTATCTGTGTAGTCCTGTTGTGTGTGCATGGGCTTGTATCAGACTACCCATAGTAAGCTTTGAACTTGCTCAATTTCAACACCCTTAACAAAATTTAGGAAACCTCTTAGCTCTTAAATTCCTACAAGACTTAGGAGAACATGTCTCCTTGTAGATAGAAGTGCTGAGAGGTTCACCCTTTATGAGACATCAGAATCCACAGAAGAAAGTCAGAGAAACTCCAAATTTAAGTTTTATTAGCTCTGCCCTTTATCAAATTGATTGTCTTTAGAAACTTTCGCAGTGCTGTCACTTCAAAGATTCTTAATCCTTTAAAATTGTTACAATGCTTATTGTCAGCACAAAAAAAGACTCCTGCACAATGACTAAATTATAGTGACCCACATAAATTATACATTCCTCTGCTGATTTGTGTGAATTCAGCATTGCATATTGTTATTCAACATTGTTTCATAGCTTATTGGATGATTATATAAAAGAGGGAGGAAAGGAAGCCTCCAGGAGAACACATACATGAACCTAATGAAATGAAACCAAAAGTTCTTAAAATACTTGTTTAGTTAAAAGTGCTTGCAAGAGAGCATCACACCTGACATGGTGTCATGTCATGGCTGTAGACTTAGCACTGTCCTCTGATTGAATGTAAAAATCCCCTCCATAGATATGAAGTAGATGTCTCTCACTTGAGTTTAACAGACCATTAACACCTTCTGTATCCCTCCTGAACATCACAGAAAACAAGTTGGTCATTACTGCCTCTTTGTTGAGAGAGAGGTTAGAAATATTTTGTTTCAAAGCTTCTCTCTAGACTTACATAAAATTGCAGAAGTTGGTGTACTCAGCAGCTTCAATGCTACATTGTATTTGGGACTGGAATCAGAAGCCTTTTAGGAATTCCAGTGTCTTTCCATGCTGTTCATGGTGTCCTCTCCTTGTATAAAACTGGAAGTGGTTTTCTGGTGGCTGACAAGAGAGTCCTGTTGGATTTTACTGTGGCACATCTGCTGCTGTGCAGGTAGGCTCCATTCCAGGCACAATAGTGCACATGAGAATAAAGAATCACAGCAAAATGAGGGCTGGAATGGATCTCTGGATGTTGTCTGGTTCAGACTCCTGCTCAAAGCAGGATCAGGTACCCCAGGACCTTGTTGAGTCAAACTTTTAAACTCTTCAGGGTGGAATTGCCACAACCTTTGTAGGTCATCTACTGCAGTTGAAGTCAGCTTTGTCATGAAGGACTTTTACATAAATGCTCATATTCATTCCCAATTCTCCTCTTCTTTGCTGGTCTCTGTGCTTATGGTGGGTGATTTTGCACCAGGAGATTGTGCGGGAGCTTGAAAAAGATCTCTAGAGCTAAAATCATGTGTTTCTTGAGGTACTGTTATTGCTTAGACCTTGCAGCTAGAAAACTAACCTTGGTGGACTGGCCACAGTCACAAACTGCTACTAATTCCCAGAGGGTTTCTGTGACTCAGAACCCTGAAGGAGCTTTCTTTTACCATCATTTCCAGGCACTTCAGCTTTGGTAGCTAAATATGCATGGGATGACGCTGGAGCATTTTGCACGAGAATGCACAAATGAGACTTTGGAGTAGTTTTGATGGAGCCTCAAATTTTTGTCAGCCTCTTGACCTGCACCCCCAGAAGAGGACAGAGCAGAGCAATTAATGATAATGGACCCTAATGGAGTCTAAAGCAGCACTCTGTTTTGGAGGGAGGTGGGGTGATTCTCCAGTCAAAGTCAGGTATCCTGGGTGACTGTAGGGAAAGAGGATTTGAGGTATATTTGTTAAACTTCATTCAGTTTAACCTGAAAACATTAGGGAAGAAATGATGTTGATGGCAAACCTTACCCTGGGGGTTTAATGAATACAAGGACTGGCTCTGCAGAGGGGAGGAAATATTGTGATTACTCCCCTGAGAAAGCTAAAATAAATAGGGAAAACCAGTGTGCAAAATAAATCTTTGTCTGGACATAAATTGTTCTTAGAAAGAACTAGCTGACCTGTGAGAGCAGAGGGTGTGAGTCCAGGTTGGCAATTACTGAAAAGTTCAGATATTTGAGCTGCTGCAAAGAAAGTTTGTCTGTACCAGTGTGGGCAGAGAGGAAACATGGTAATTTGACTACGGTATGAACTAAAGGAAGAATGGACAGTGAGTGTGGATAACCAAGGCTAGCTAACTAAGTTTTCCACTTTGTTTGGTGCTTTGGGGGCACTTAAGTGTATTGGCCTCTTGTTAATACAGAAAACTACATTGTGGCTTGCACTCTCTGTTGCATAATGTCTCTGTGGCAGGGCTGCTGTTGTTTACTGACAAGTATTTTTAAGAATGTCTCTTGTGTATGTTTTTTAATCCATTAATGTAGTTTGGCAGCTGGAGAAAATGAAGGTCAGCCAGCACCCCACAGACTATGGGCAAATTCTCCTCTGAGTGCAGTGGAAAGACAATTGCATGTTTAATACAAAGCTGTATAATTGAAAAGTCTCCTGGTTTTGGGGATGTGGACACTGGCAATCATAATCAGTGGTTCCCTGAGGCTTTGTGGTTACATGGCATTATCTATCACTTGATTGTACACTATAGTGCAATGTGGGAAAATCTTCAGAGTGAATGGCCTGTAAAACTCAACACCCACACACACAGTGACCTGGTATTTGCTTGAAATTCAATATGACTATTGCCATTGTCATGTTAGGTTTATCAGTTTTTTTTTAATAACGCTGGAAAGGTCATATACAGTTTGCACACTTACACTGAATTCTCCAATTTCTACATTGTGAATTTTGGTTTTAGAATCACAGAATCATAGAATGGTTTGGGTTGGAAGGGACCTTAAAGATCACCTAGTTTCAACCTCCCTGCCATGGGCAGGGATGTCTCACTAAATCAGGTTGCTCAGGGCCACATCCAACCTCGCCTTGAACACCTCCAGGATCTATATTAAATCCTTTTGATCTGCATTAAACTCTTTTGATCTGTATTAAATCTTCAGTGAGATATTAATTATTTATGAATTGAGAGATATGATATCATCTTTTCTTAGGATGCATTCAGATTTTTCAGTACCTCAGCAATTTGATGCCCAGCAAAGTTCAATATAAATCCCTTTTTCTCTCCTGTTGACCAAATGCAGTAGTTCACACTTTCTCTGCTGAAGAATGACATTACCTATCTTATGCAGGATGTTTGAAAGGATTAAGCAAATACACAAGCATAGCAAAAATCTGTATATCTGTATTTCAGTTTGTTTCAAATCCTTCATCCCTTCTATAATTCACACAAGAGAGGCAGTTAGGCCTTGGAGCTACTTTCCAATGTTGGATTTTCCTTTCCAAGCCCACCTACCCTACTGGGAGCAGCTCTATGCCTCTCTGGATCTCCTCCCTTCCACTCAATCCATTGCTCAGGTCAGAGCAATAGATTTAGAAGGAGATATTAGATGGGAAAAGCTGAGGATATCTGCTGATCCAGCATTTTGTCACAATGATGGTGAGCTCTCCTTTGCTTTCTGCTGGTTCTCAGGACATTGCATCCCACTTTGCCTCATTGTCTCAGCCATGTGCCTCCCCTGAGTTTCCTCATGAGTGAATTTCTTTGTTCACACGTTCCACAGTCAGAGGGATGCCAGCTGGTGCTAACATCAGCTGTGAGCATGGGCATGTCCTGGTGTGAAAGCCCTCATTGCATGACACCCTCTGTACCCTGATTGAAATCAGTGCCTGTTGTGACCAGGCAGTGTTTGGGGTCCTCGTCCAGTCCTGCCTGCAGCTCCCCCCAGGCTGGACTTCACTCACAGTTTGGCTCTTGTCCACAGTGGTGGATCTGCTTTTGCAGGTGAGCTTTAGAAGGCAATTGGGGCAGACTGTAGTGCTGATAACACATAAATGCAGGACTGGCTCTTCACAGCTCTGCTGTCTCTGTAGCTATACTAAAGAGGAAGTCATAAGTTCTCATACTTTGATTTAAAAGCTGCAATGGAAGGCTGCTGCACTGTCTTCCAGGCCCAAGGCTGACTGGAAAGATAGAGAATGTTTAACTGCTCACACAAACCCTGCCTGGTACATCGTGTGCTCTTGTGCTGAGTGCCTGCTCCCTCCTCTTCCCACTGAGTTCAGCATAGCCCCTTCTCATTATTTCAGGAATGCTGGGGACTCTTTTGAACTGTGAGAAAGGTTAATTCCATTGTGGAAAAGTGAAACAAATCTTTGCAATTATTCTCATCCCCTCTTTTAAATAAGTAGAATTGTCTCTGGATCTTTCCAGTAATAATTATCTAACACAATGCAAAACACCTTTAATGAACTGATGTAAACACCCAGACAAATCTTAACTCCCTCTACGAAGGATTCAGTGATGAAGGATTTCCCTAGAGCCTCTCTGTTTTGTGATATTTGTTTCTGTAACAGTGTTTTAATCTTTATGAGGCATATCTTGAATGAAATGACACCTTTGGTTATAATACTGTTTGAAGGTGTACAGAGATGGGAAACTCTGCTAACAGTAATGGCATGATTTAGTTTTTATATCCCAGGTTTTCAGTAATTGCATAAACTTCTAGGAATCTCTTTCACAGAACATAATGCAAATATGTGAAGCAAAAGAAGAGAACTGATTTGCACAAAGAAAGGGTTTCTGCACACACAGCAGCAAAACAGGATTGCAGCAGCACTGTTTCTGTCCAGGTGCACTTGAAAACATTCACCTGTGCTCCTGTGTCTTTCTTTGTCTTAGTCCTTAAAGAAATGTTAAATGAAAGCAAACAAACAAAAAACCCCCAACCTCCTAAAAAGAAGGACATGCAAGGGAACACAAATGCTGGCTACCTCCTACCAGCAGGTCTGATCATTCCAGTACCAGTGAGAAAAGGAATTAAAAAGAGTAAGTGTGAAGTGCCATCTGAGCCTAGCCCCACTACCTGTAGGATGATCCATTTCTACCTGTTTATTGCAGCTTTTCAGTTCCAAAGATTACTTTCCATAGTTCTATTAGCCTATAGATGAAACACTCTATAAGCAGAAGGACAGTTTTGAAGCACAATCTGTCTCTTGAAGTGAGTTAGTGGTGGTTTCAGGTCGTACAGGTGATCTTTGATGAACAATTTTTGCTTTTGACAATGCAAATAATTGGATTTTTTCCTGATGATGATGCCCTTTATGCAAGGGCATGTAGTGATATGATGAGCTGAAGTAGGACAGATTTAGAGCAGATATTAATAAGAAATTCCTTCCTGTCAGAGTGGTGAGACACTGGCATAGGTGGCCCAGAGAAGTTGTTGATGTCCCAACCCTGGAAATGTTCAAGGCCAGGTTTGATGGGGCTTTGAGCAACATGGTCTAGGGGTCCCATGGCAAGAAGGTTGTAGCTAGATGATCTTGAAGATCCCTTCCAACCCATGCCATTCCACGACTGTCTCCTAAAACTTGAATTACTAGTCTGCTGGAGAGCAAGGATTGAGCCGGGGTAACTATACAATATATACAATTTTTTCAGAAGATGTAAGCAAAAATTATTTGCATGTATTTTCCCAGGTTATTCACTGAGTATGAAGGCAGATGTGCCCTACCAAGCAGAAAAGATAAACGTATGGTCATATTTTCAGGTACCACAGTGTGTGTTCCAGTTGCCCATACTCAAGTGTTTGCTTTGTGAGCCCACTGCCTTTCACACATTGCCAGTGTTACCTGTCACACGAGTGAGCGTCAGTGGAAGTGCCAATGTTCCCAACACTGTTTACTTTCCCTCTTTCACCTGCAGGCAGCTGGTTCTTTGCAAGGGCAGCTGCTGTGTCAGAACACCAGCTGTGCTCCCAGGCTGAGCCGCACACACTGAAGGCCCCCAGCTCTGTGCTCTGTTGCACAGTTCTCCAGCTTTTCTAGTCTCAGATCTTTACACTCCTTCTTTCCTTCTCATTTTCTGTCAAATCCTGCCCCTGCTGCATAGTTTGCATTTATTTGCATAAAATAGTTACTTTTACAACTGCTTACATAAATGCATATTCAATTTCCCTCTAGCTCATTGCGTGCATCACACACTGATGTTTTACACTCCTCACAGTCCCCAGCATCACTAAAATAGTCATTCTCCATGAAAGTATCTTTCAGGACATGAGCTGAGGAGCTGCAGTGCAGCGGTGTTGCCAGCCTGTGCCATTGAAACACCACTCAGTGCTGGTTGCTAATGCTCTGGCTTGTGGCTGACATGTAAAGGTGAGTTTTCTAACTTACCTACAACAGAAAGAAGTGTATTGCTTGGCTGTCTTAATGCCAGAGAGGAGAACCTGAAAAGTAAATGTCAGAATAATTAAATCACTTCTAGCAGTGTTGGCTTGGGTTTCTAAATAAAGGAAGGAGAAATGATTATTTATTTGTTTTGAGTAAGTTTGCAAACCATGTGTTCACTATTTGGTGAATGCATATTAATCAGGGAATGAGATTACTGGGAAAAAAAAAAAAAAAAAAAGGGAAAAAGCAGGGGCAGCTGTGAAAGCCCTGGTTTTTATCAGCCAGCTGGCAGTCATCTCTGGGGCACTGGGCAGCCAGCATGAGCACTGCTGTGGAGGGGAAGTGCTGGAGCATATGTGGACAGAGATGATTTTTGTGGTGGTGTTTAGAAGACAAAGAGCAATCAGCCAGAACAAGAAAAGAGCATCAGGTACATGAACATGCGGCTTGTGGAGCAGTGATTTTCAACAACCTGACTCAGAGAGGCATGGTTATGGAAACCTTTGTTGTGGAAGAGGAGGAGCTGGTGTACCCACAAGTACGAAACTGCTACTTGATGAACTTTGGGTTAAAAATCCTTTGTAGTCTGTTAATCTGTCACCTGTTCAGGGGGAGGAAGCACCAGCTACAACCTCAAGCCCCCAGGCATGCTGTGACCATATGTTGTAGCATCCCTCAATCTTCATGTCAGTTTTGACACTGTGAAACTCCCTGAAAACAGCTTTCTTACCAATTTCAATGCTTTGTTAACCCTATAAAAATGGATTAATGCAGAGAGACTTGACAGATCAAACAAATACAAGGATATCAGAACAGTTTGAATCCCTGGATTTGGAGAGCAGAGATTTTAATAATGATTATTGATATTGAAAGTGAAAGGGGATATTTCAAAGCTGGTAGGAGGCTATTTTCCCTTTTATACCTTGATAAACTATAAACATTCCTTTATATATACTATCTCATAGATTGTTTTTACTCTGTATTTTTCAAGCTGTCCTTTATTGCACAATTTTGATGGAAACAGGAAAATAAAATGTAATGCCCCAATAATTCTTCTTCATCTTTCTCTGGCATACTTTCTGTGCCCTTGCTTTCAATTTCATCCTCATTTTATACCTTGTATATATAAATCTATTTGCTCCTTTACATTTAGCCTGAGTTCAAATATTAAATGGGCCCACAAATTTGCATTTTTGTTGTGACTACTCTCTAAGTGTCTTAGTTGAGAAAGACACACACACTCTTCAGTTTGCCTTGAGAATTTCTAGAAATTATTGTTTATTTTTATGATAATCAGTAGTTGGTAGATTTTTATATCCTCCTGTAAGCTTCTGTGAACAACTGAAGACACAGTCTGCATATCCAGTGATAAGTGCTGTTTGGTGAATATTAATGTACATAAAGTAAATGTACATTCGCTTGCATAGTGCCTGTACCTCATCACATCCATGCCTGTAATCCATCACATTTTCATTTATAATTTCACAGGAACCACAATGCCAGGTCCCATGAATTTTGCAAAATTAATTTGCTGCATCCTAATCTAAATGTGTTGCAGTGTGTCTTCTTCAGCCTTCTGCAGCAGGGTAGCCCTGGAATGGCAGAAAGTGACGTGTGTCCATCACTGCTGCTCAGAGTGGCTTTTGTGGAGCAGATACAGAGAAACTGCTCACACTGTCAGGTGTGGAAGGAATTGAAGGGGGAGCTGGAGGAAACCCGTCCTGCTCTGCCATAACCTAGCAGCCTGACATCCATACCACAGCCCTCTTCCCTCCACATTCAGCCCAACTGGATTCACCCTGGCTGGTGTCAGCAGCAGCAAGAGGCAGCTGCTACCAAGGGTCGAGCACAGCATGCTCACCTACTTGGACATTTAGGACCTTTTGATTTTATTGGCAGCACATCAGAACATGTAGTTTTTCAGAGGTGGGAATTTTTACTGCTGTTTTATCATTGTAGGGGAAGACAACCATGAGATAGATGGATAGATAGATAGATAGATAGATAGATAGATAGATAGATAGATAGATAGATAGATAGATAGCTGCTTTATGTATTGATCTAGACAATTTTTTCTTATAACAGTTTATTTCTTTTAACTGTTTTGTTTCCAGCTTCAAATATCTTCCATTCCTCCAGTGCTCAGCTGGATGAATGTTTTTTGTTCCTGGTACTCTTTCTTCCAAGAGGCTGTTTGCTTCTCTCTCAACCCTGTACATGTCTTACTTTGAAAGAGCCCAGTACAATGTCCTGTTAGCAGAAACATGGGAAAACTCAAGACTGTACTAGAAATTATTTATGTATTTTTTGTATGAATACAGTAATAGAACTAGGAATTCAGGCTTAAGTATGATTTATTGCTAAATCTTCTAAACTACAAGATGAAAAACTTACAGGTGCTAAGCCTGTATTATTGTGTCCCTTGCAATTTAATCCTCCATTTTCTAACATTCTTTTGCATCTGTTCAGTGATGTTGTGTGACCTAGGCTGACGGCAGGGCAGAGAATTGCAGCCACACAGCCATAGTCTTATCCCATAAGGGGAGCACATTTACCTATACAAGAGAAATGCCAGCACGAGCCCTCTTAGCTCCCATCTCAGAGGGAATCTACTCTACACAGGGCTACCCATAGTTAGAAAGTAATTATGAGACTTTTTTGATCAATTATTTGACAGATTTTGGATTACAGTACCCTTGCAATTCCACGTAAGGAGGTCTCTGAACTCTGTGCAGTTGAGGGGAGGAGGATTCCCACTCCCTGCTCGTTCTGCAGCTCCAGGTGCCACGTGCCCTTCCTCAGCCTCTTGTCTCTCTGCAACAAAGAGGAGCCAGAGATGAGTAATGAGGGATGGAAAGGTCTAACCAGCATGGAGTTTATAGTGTTTTAAAATTCTAGCTTGCTTTTTCCCCATAAATGCCCACTTTGGTGATAAACCCTGCAGCCTGTTTGTCAAGAGGGAGCACGCAGTGAGTGGCATTGTGGGGGCTCAGGAAGGCTGTTGCTAAGGTGAATCTTAATTTTATTTTCTTTAGAAAGTGTCTTCTTCTCTTTTCATGATTTCCCAAACACTTGATTAATAATTGATTAGCAGTTTTAGGAAAATGCTTTATACTGCCAGTTTTTAAAAATTGAGGTGATTTAATTATTTTTTTATTCAAGTGAAATGCAAAACAAATATCAATAATTTTCCATTTGGCTTCTGGATTTCTATGTAGTCAGAACAGGCATCACATGGTATGAAGAAGAGGATGGGCAGACAGGCAGAAGACTGCCTCATGAAACCATCTTATTTCCCTGTGACTCCTCCATCTGTAAGGGCCCCAGCAGCCAATGCCAGTCACTCAGCAGCCATCCCGTGTTTGGGAACAAAATGCTGGCAATATAAGGCTGTTTTGAAACACAGGGTTTGAAATTCAGGGCTCAGAGAATAAATGGCAGAACCGTTCTCTTTTATGCCTTTGATGTCAGATGGGAAATACACCTCACACAGGGTGGCAAAAGCAGGGAGCAAACTGTAAAACAGGCAAGACCTGGGTCTAAACTAAACTTTGGGGCAGGGCTGGCTGGTGGGTTCAGCTTCAAGCAGGATGAGCACAGAGCTAGGGGAAACTGAGGAGCAGGGATAACCAGAAGTGAGAATAAGCTTAGCTGTATCCAAAAATACAGGATTGAAAGGGTTCCTGAATGGGGCTTTGCAGTTTGCCTTGATACAGAGAGGATCCAACTGTACCATTAAGTTGAAGCTGCTCTGCGAGTATTGTCGTTTCTAAGCAAGAAGTAAATGAGAAAAAATCTTGACTTTGAAGTGATTTATTGAGTGAATTCTAATATGCTACATATGAAGTTCATGAGGCCAAACACAAAGGAATTTGAAATAAACTATCTCCACTGATCAGAAGTTAACCTTTGCCTCTAAAATTTTCCTGTGAGATGATTTAAACCTTCAAATTTAGCTGTGTCTCCGGAATTCCAAAATTCTCAATGAAAGGATGTTTCTCTAAAGCATTGCATTTTTTTCTGTATTTTAAACCTGAAAAGTTTTAAAATATTTAAGAGTTGATATAAAAAAAGGGTTAGCTTTGTGCACCCACACAAAGCAAAAGTGGACTTATTATGGTCACAGTTATTATGATCTGCCACATAGTTATACTAAAATACTGTATGTGGTGTCATTCTTAAAAGGTTTATGTGACAAGCAAGGTCCTTATTCTGCAATATTAATAAATTAAGACATTTAAGATAGAGTTTTTTATATTGTTAATGTGGAATTATATTTTTTAACTGATAAAGGTATTTGTCTATGATTTCAGTTTCCACTTTCTTTTTTTTTTTAATTTGAGAATCATAAATTATACATGAGACTTTGTTTCTGGGAGGAATTATCTATTTGTAGAAAACAAAACCAGGGGACGTCTCTGACCACTACAGAATGTGCTACCATTGCATGCTATGCTGGATACCAGGAGGAATGATTTGTTTGTACTGTGCACTCACTCAAAATTCACTTGTTTTCTACTTGAATTCCCTTTTCTTGGTAAAGCATCCACGTATTTTAAATGTCTTGTTAGTCAGTTTATACAGTGTCAGGCAAACAATGACGCCATTGATGGTTTAAAGAGTGAGTCAGCTCTAGAGGACATTTTTTCATCATCGTTGTGTTTGAGGTAACCAATCTGCTATTTTTAAGCATCTCACAAATACAGCAAATGTCTATATCAATTTGTGTGAGTGGAATTAGCCTTTCTGTGTGATTTTAATCACATCATGATTTCTTTGAATATATTAATTACAGTTTCTTCATGCCTGTGATTTATGTGTATCCATATGTGAAATTTATAGCTGGATTTTATTTATAGCATATTTTACCCACTTCTTTTGTCCCTTTGAATCAGTGTAACTTACAATAAAGTTCTGGTAAAAATCTTAATAGCTGTGAGCTTTTTGTAAATATTGGGAAGGTATTTGTTGTCTCAGAAAATAAATTCCATAAATGCTTTAGCTAGTAAACTCTTTTTTAGAATGCACAAGACTAGTATAACATAGTTATTAATTATGAGAATGGGATATCTTTATTAAGTGAAACCAATAGGCTTATTAGTGCCTGATAAACAAATTCAGATAATCTTATGAAGAGTTTAGATTCTAAGTTTGGTTTTTGAAATGTGTTTTTACCTGCAAATTAAATGCATCCACAACTTTCTCCCTAAAATAATGCTCCACAATAGGAACTACAGTATATTTTTTTCAAGAGAGGTTTTTTTTCGTGGTAGAAACCAGATGGATTTTCCTCCCATTTTCAAATTTGTCATTAACTGTGTTAGAAGTTTCATTTATATGTACAATATGCATGAGATATTTGGTTAATGTGGTGGGTAGTGAGGAAATAACAAAGTTGTTACATTTTTTTTGTTGTTTTTCCAGAGTGCAGTGATATAATTTTCTTTTATTGTTTAATAAAACTCAGAGGAATGCACAGATGAATGACTTTAATACCCATCTAGCACTGACATTTCCAGAAGGGCCATATTTGAGACAAATCATTGGACAACAGGATTTGCACTGATAATCTCAACTCCCCAAAAGACACACCACTGGAGAAACATATACACTCCACTTCTGAGGGCAAAGAGGTCTGGAAATCTGTTAATGAATCACGTTAGAAAAGGGATTTTGAAGTCTTTTGACTGTAATAACATCTTCCCTGCTAAGAAGTTAATAATCTGTTGGCTCTCTTTTCCTCTCTTGAACATTAGTTTGAAGAGCTTCCCATTATTGTTTTTATCTCTAGCTGGGAAGAAAACAAATTCTTTGACCTTACTATTAGGGAAAAAGAGATATTTTTCTTTGCTGTCTCAAAAAAAATTAAACATTTTAAAAGACCAATCTTCCACCTCTGTCTGACAGAGTTATCATAGGGAATTTCAAGTCCATGCCCTGTACGAGTCCTTGTGTTGGGACACACTCAGTGGCCTTTTTTTTTTTTTTTTTTCCCTGAAAAAGGAGGATCCTGGATAAGAACCAAGTTTGTAATCTTGTATTGAAACATGTCACTGTTTCCTCATTTCCAATTTGCTCACAAACATTATATTAAAACTGCTCTGTGTGTACTTACCACAGTTTTATTGTAATTTTATACATATAATCTAGCAGATATATAGTCATATATATATATATATATATATATAATTTCCTTTTTAATTTGGCAGTAACAGTGGGGTAGGAAAAACTTGGATGCCTGTAATGCAGATAATTAGGAAAATATCAGTCACCTGATAATGTTGTTTTTTTCCCCCAATGAAAAAAGTGAAAATATAGTACTAAGTGTATTGAAATGTTATTTCTATCTGTTAAATGATAATATTTTTATGAAGTATTGGCAAATTTTATCTCACATTTTTCTTCTGGGATTTACCTAAATCATGTTACTATGATAACCTCTCTTGCCTCAGTGGTTCTTATTCCATGATGGGTGAGACCAGCAGGAGCAGGGACAGGAACATGCACAGGAGTTGTAAACTGACACAGATATAAAAAATACTGGGTTACTTGGTGGGATCTCAAGATAAAATAGATGGATCAATACTGGCCAATGACCTGATGCACAATACCTGACCCACCTCGTGGCTTCTGGGATCTTGTGGCTGCTGGGTATTTTTTTTTAAACTTATCCCAGGAATTTTAGAATTTCCAAGTTTAGTTGAAAGCACTAACAATTCTAATAAAAAAGGCATATTTCAATATTTCACCTTTTTCATTAACAAAGTATCTGAGATGTAAAAAAGGTTTCACAGAATGATTATTTCAAGAACTGAATTTCATCACAAGCTCTTTATATTAGGAATACTTGAAACTTTGCTTGTGATGTGGGTCTGTGGCCTTGTAGCAAAATTTTTACTGACTAATTCAAGAGAATTTTAATTAAGCCAGAAGGAACCTGAAAGCTAGTAATGGTGAGAATGGAATATATGCTGTCCTCTTTCTTGGGGCGATTTTAAAATTCAATTCTTCAGGAGCTTGAGAAGAAATGGTACAGTCAACATTTTTTAAAGACAATACTAAAAAAGAAAAAAACATTTTAACTTGTGGAACTTGTATGATCTTTTTTCTGAATGTTAATTTCCTAACAGTTTTGAAATACCTACAGTTTTTCCATATATATTTTCTCTCACTCTTCTTGAGATATAAGAAAAGGGAAATACCTGCTTAGATTTCATTGTTCTAAGAAAGGGACTCTAAGCTAAATAAAAAATTGTTTTCCAAATTAAGAACTTGAGCAATTTGAACCTTCCTAACACGTGGGCCTAAGTAACTATTTTATGAAAAATCAGCTCTACCTTTTAGCCCATTCACTAAACTCAGGGCAAAATTCAGTTCAGCCATGGCTGGGTATGGAGAATATCATCATTGCCTAATGTTTTCTTCTGTCTGTGTTCAGCACTGACTGCATAAAGGAGAAAGTTGCATAAGGAGTAAGATCATCTATTCCATGGAGACCAAAACCAGTTAATACTTAGACAAATTAATATTAGACAGAGGGTCTAATTCTAATTCTAATTCTAATTCTAATTCTAATTCTAATTCTAATTCTAATTCTAAATTCTCCCCTTTATTGTGCTTAAATTGGTTTTCAAGGAGTTCACATTTTCAAAACAGTGAGGAACATCTCTTTTCATATAGCCTTTTGTTTGAGTTGAACTGGGCAGGTGTCTGTGAAAAGATATCACACATTTTCTGTGGAGGCTCTGATGACAAAGGGGCATATCAGTTCATGGAAAAATTTGGAAACTAGGAAGCTAGATGCATGCCTTAATTGTCACACAGTGAAAGACTTTTGTCACAACAAAGCTTTTAGCATCCAGCAGAGAGTTTATGCATAGTCTAATTTCTTATTAATCAGAAAAGTGTCTATTATATTATTGAGTGAAGTGGGATTCCAAAAATTAACACTGTTTAATTGCCCAGCTGGAATTGTAAACAGTTATCAAATCTTTCTGCTAGTGTCACAAATCCATCACTAACATGGATTATTATGCTTCTTCTCAGACAGGGTAAAAACAAAAGCTGAGTTTGACTGTAGAATGTAAACAGTCTGTGGAATGGCTGTGATCTTGGTGCTGTTCAGTGGGATAATGGCTCTGCAGACGTTGAAATAAAAAGGCAAAATATCAAATTAACAGGGAAAGAAAAGCTGAAGAAAAGTTTTCTAGAGTTTTCTTGTTAGACCATTGCTATTTCTGTTGGACCAGCTCTTTTGCTGCATTTAGAAAACATTGGTAATTTCCTTCTTAGCTTTCATGGCTTGGATACCTGAAGTCGATGTTTGCTTGTCTGGGCTGTTACCACACACAGCAAGATCTTGTGTCTGTTTTTCTGGACTGAGCAATGAAAGATGTGTGAATACAGATCCTGGATGGGCCTGCCTGTGTGTTAGGGCTCAGCCCAAAGAGTGCCCTGGTCCAGTTGTAAGCGTGAGAGCAACCTTTGTTGATGCCATTAATCAGCAATTTTTGTTGGTTCTGGCACTCTTTATGGGCAGAGGTCCTCCTGGAGCTGCTCTTGCCTCTTCCTGTGTGAATTTTCCCCAAGATGGCAGAGATTGTGGGAGAGGGCAAGGGAAAGCAGGGGGAAATGAGCTCCCTTTCCCCTCCCTGGGGCTAGTGGAGGCTCCATGGAGGGAGCAAAGGACAGGGGAGTTTGTGCTCTGCCTTCACTCACATTAAGGTGAGACTTGATCTTTCAGTGAGAGCAGAGGGGATTTTGGGCTCATGAACTTGCTGCCATCTGATCTTCCAGCCATGGGTGGCTCAGTGCCATCACTCGAGCTGCAACTGTGCTGGTCTGATTGCTGAGCTGATTTCTCCCATTCAGCCTCCCTGTGGAGGATGGGATTCCCTCCAGCTCAGAGTCAGCAAGCTCTGGAGGCCCTTGAAGTCAACCTGGACATTTGTCACTGTCATCTGACCACTTGCAGATACCTTTAACTTCAGCACTGAGTAGCCCTGGGCACCAGTTACTGCCTTACCTGTGAAGACACACCTGTGATTCAGAGTTAAATAGTGCAGAGGGTCCACTTCTCATCTGAGTAAATGGCAATATAGAGCCAATTCTATCATGGACACGGATCAAAAAGTATGGTAAATTCACAGTTGAATAGCTCTAAGGAAACTTTAACACAGATTCAGAATAAAACTTTTTGGAAATGAGATTTTTCCTGCTCCCTGACTTCCTCTCCTCACACTGTGTCACTACATTTCCATCTGCCCTGAGAAGTCCTGACTTTTCTGAACCAGTGTTTCATGTATTGTAAAATAGAATTTGTTTTCATTCATAACACTTCACAAGGAAATAGCAGTTTTTATGTATTTCACACTTGTGAATTTTTTCAAAATAACCAGATTTTTCTCCTCAGATGTTTTAAAAAATTTTTCATTTTGCTGAAATTGCATTTTTGACTTTGTGGTTCAGTCAATGCTAAGATAAATCTTTAAAGGACACATTCAAAATAAAACATTTTAAAATTATTTCAAATGTATATTTTTTTCAAATTGGGAAGCAAATTTTTATAGGGTTTTAAAATATTTTTAAATATTTTTATACAATTAAACTTTTTGTTTAATTCAAGAGGAAAATCATTCTTTGATATTTAATTTCTTTACCTGTAATGCAAAAAACTTTGCATTTTTAATCTCCTTACACCAGAAACTTCAAAATTTAAATCATTATTCTTAATGAAGCTGTAAACTATTGTGGATCTCATAACATTCATATATTAATAAATTTCAATTAAAAACAGAGTGCCTACCAATACTGTGTAACTGGAACTAATATTTTCTACTATGAAGAAATCCATTGTTGATCAATAATCAAAGAATTGATTGATGCTTTGATTCAAGTTTTCTGGTAATGGACTTTAATTTTCTCTCTTTTGGCTGCGGTCAGTGACTGGCACATTGCATAGCCCTGAGGAAGTCTGAAATCAAATCCACCAAAGATGATAGAAAATTTATATTGCTTTCAGAAAGCTCTGTGCTGGACTCATCAGGAACAAAGTGTAAACCCTCCTGGTTGTGCCCTACTGATCAATCTGTTTGCAGTTACCAAATGAGAAAAATGCAGTTCGTTCTCTCATATTTATTAAGTGGGGACACAAATGCTAATAAAGGGCACACCTGTGTCTGTGATGAGTTGTTTTATCTTCTCAACTGTCCTACAGCTGCTGTTACAGCTCTGGTGTTTTCTTTTGACCAAAAGAAACTTGGGCCACACGGACCACTGCTTATTTGAGGTTGTTTCCCAGAGCACCTCAACTGAGATCCCTTCATTTGTAAATCCTGTAGATATTTTCAATAAACTTTCACATAAGCAAGTGTATATGTACCTTTGCTTGGATGAAATATGTGTCCTGATTTTTTCCAGAAAGAGCAATGGCGTTGCTCTTCATGAACAGATTCAAATTGCAGGTTTTTACATTTTTGTCCTGTTTTATATGGAAAGAGGACACTGAAATAAGTTCCCAGAGTGAAGAGAATGAATGTGGCACATTTTCTTAGTATTTTTCATGTTTCAATGTCACTTGAAAATTATGATCTTCCCTTCTACAAAAATGTATTCTGAAGTTCTACAGGGAGAGTTTATGTTATCTTTCAAGCCATCAGTCTCTGATTATAATTTCAAAGCAGCTCTTGGTACTCATTTCATAAGAATTTTGACCACAGGGGTTCTGGCTAGGGATGTACTAAGGCAATTAATCACTGAGTATCATTGCAGATGATAATTCTATGTTAAATTTCAGTTTAGCAAGAACAGAGCTGAAGATGTCTTTGTGCCTTGGCAATGATAAAAGAACCTTTGATGGGTATTATATTTTTCTTTACCTTCAGAGGAAACACCAGTGAAATGAACATTTGAAATATGGTATTAGTGAGACCAAAGCAGTCGTGCCAGTGGGCTGCATGCAGAGACCCTTAACAACTCCTGCTGGTTATGAATAGTGATTTTGTTACATAATAAAAGAATGTCTTTCCTGTTAGCCAGTGATATTATCCTGCTGAAGTAATTTCTCATTGTTTAATGGAACATTTATAATCTTAAAATCTGGAGTGCATTTCTTTCCCATTTTTCCTGTGGTCGTACACTTGGGTGAACTCTGAAATGCACTCATAATTTTTGGTACTTCTGAGCTGCACTCTCCTATGGTCTTACAGCACACATATTGCACTGGCTTTGCAGCTTATGGTCCTCAGGGTAAGTCCCAGGGCATTAATTCCTGCCTGGTGATTCTTTATTAGAAAAGGAAGAAACCTGGAAGATTGCAGTGCAGGCTGCCAGCCTCCACTTGTCTCTCTGTGAGACACCCCCAGGGTAGCTCTTGTCCCCACAGCCTGCAGTTTGCTCAGCCCAGAACTCTGCTCCAACACCCTTTATTAGGAGAATCCATTGTTTTTTCTCACCATCTGCCAGCAGATGCGGGGAGGACACTGGGGTCAAGTGAGGGAAGGTCCTGTGTGTTATCAGCTGTGCATGACACACCAGAGGCAGCTTTCCCAGCCTGTGCAGCACTGCTTTTCCCCACCAGATCCCAGCAGCTCAGTGATGGCTCAGGGTGCCCTTCCCATGAAGGTTTCAGAGCTGAAGTATGCCATGATGGCCTTTGCTGTCCCTGTGGCTCATGCCCCCAGCACTGACAGACCCACTAGCTGGCAAGAGCACAACCTCTGCCTTGGCACTGGCAACAATGGATCAGCTTCCTGGGCTTCTGTTTGCTTGTGGAGGCAATAAAAACATTATTTTCCTACACAAACTCAGTGCCACACACTCAGTGCTAATTAATGGATGGCATCTGTACCCTCCTCACTGACCTCAACCTCGCAAACATCACCTTATAGTGCAGGGTTCGTGCTGATCCACCATCCACAGGGTCTTCCAGAAGGAACCCCAGGAGCCAGGGAAAGGGACCGGTGCCTTCTTTGGGCAGCCAGCTTAGACATCACAGCAACAAACTTTTCCCAAAGAGAAAGCTCTTAAATAAGACTCAGCTAATAGACAGACTCTGCCTAGGGTCTGTCCTTGGTCTGCCCTCTTGAGTCAATAGAAAATGAAAAGTTTCAAATTTCTGGCTGTCTGTGCATGAGAAGGTTTGCTACAGCTACTCTTGCAGTACGCCAAAGTGCATCTTAAGCCTGATCAGCTTTCATTGGGCTCACCTCCCACACCAACAGGAGCTGGGCCAAACCCATTTGACAAAAGTATTATATATGACAGGACTGTGTATTGCCAGTATAGATCTGCATGAATAGTTGGGAAATCAGAAACTTAGGTGTTTTTGAAAGTTTTCCTCGGAATTAGGAGAACCTTGATGTAATGACATAATTTAAATGATAAAAATGGAAACTTGCTAGAAAGGAAGCACTTTGCTCAGATTGTCTATTTTCAGCTCTTATGCAGAATCCCTATGAATTTTAATTTTCACAGTCTGAGTTGTCTAATAGTTCTGAGAACTTCATCCACTTTGTAGTACATTGTCTTATTCATCAAAGAGCTAAAAGATTTCCTGCTTGCTTTTTTCAGCACTTTCTTAAATCCCCATGTGCACATGCCAAATGCTGAGGCATAATTATATCATCTCTAAGGTATTTTAATCTCTCTATAATTTAATTAAAAATATTTGCTGTGGATTTGTTCAATGATAATGGAACACAGGGCTTTGCATTAATTTAACGATTTAAATGAAATCAAATTCTGTCAAAACAAGAAATGATGTTGCCTAATGGATTCTGGGCACAGATTAGCTGATCTGAGCAGGCCTGTTTCCTAAACAGTTCTCCTGTTTTCTCAAGAAATTGAAAATCCCACTGGAAATTATTGGGATTTTCCCTCAAAAATATTCCGTGTGTATGTGAGAACAGACAGGCAGACTGTGTGCCACTTCACTAATTCATTTCTTGATCTGAAATGAAATCTGAAGCTATTTGATGGGCATTCAAATAGCAACTAGCCCCACAGCCTTTTTTGTAAGCTGCTCACAATCCACAGAAATATACTTCTATGTCTTAGTCTTTCCCCATTTTGCTCAATCTCTTTTATATGTTGAGTAACATAGTCACAGTCTGTTCATTACAGGTCCTTTAAATTTCCAGTGCTCCTTGGATCTTCCTCAGTCAGTGCACAAAAATCTTCACAAAGACTGGGTAAAGCTATCATCTTCCCTTGTTACGACACAACATATGTGGAGTGGGTTGCATGTAGGGTAGCAGAAGTTATCTACACAGTCTGTGGATTAAGACAAGCCCATGTTCAATGACTCGACTCCCATTGGCAGGTCTCAAGGTGCATCCCTCCCTCCACAGTCGGGAGAAGCAATTTCAGCAGCTCTAACTCCCTCACCTTTCTCCTGCAGCACAGATTAAACCCCATATGAGGCTAGATTGTGCTCCCCTTGGGATGACTATCCATTAATCCTGGAAAAAGTACTGCCAGTTTTCTTGTTGACAAGTCAGTAGTATCTTTTCCAAAATCCTCTAGTGCTCTTTCTGCCAGTGACTAACACCTTGCTGGATATTTCCGCTTGTTTCCAGGTGACATTTAACTCAATGTGATGAGTGGCCAAGAAAAAAAAGGAAAAGAACTATATCCTGGACAAGAAGATAAGTTCAATGTTATAAATACCACCTAAATTTACATCCAAAATATTTCTTTAGCTGTCAACTTCGGATGATTGATTTCATCCTCATTTTACCCCAGGAAAGCTCCTCTCATGTGTTTTGGAGACCCTAATGGTCTTATCCTATATGCTGCAAGAAGACACATAATCAGAACCAAGGCAGTAATTGAAAATCCTTGATAAAGTTCTTTTTCTGGCAGTCCTTTATCTTGTGGAGTTGGCAAGGTTGAATGAAATTGCTCCTTCTACATGTCAGTCCATCTACTCTGTGGCTCAGTTAGCTCAGTCATGTGGGGACTCTTTCTATACCAGGGCTAGCACAGAATTCATCAGAAAATCTTTGAGGTGAACTGACCTCTGCTGAAACAGCCATTGAGCTACAAAAGCCTATTTTTAGTGCTGTAAATGGAGATAAACCTTTCCACGTCACAAATGGTAGGAAGAAGTAAGAAGCCATGAAATGTGTAGTGAATGGGATCTTGTTAATTTTTTGCAGGGGAAAAAGCCCAAAGCAGCCTACAGAATTCACAGTGATTTGGTCTAGGAACTCTGGATATTAAATCAAAAAATTGCTCGTGGCAGTGTGAGAAACCTGATCACCTGACCATATCACCTTCAGTGTGGGTGTATGAAGCAAGAGGAACATTTTCCCAGTCTTGCCTGGTGTGTTGGTACTAATCAGTCTGAGCAGGGCTCTGGCTTTGTAAATGCAGGCAGCTGTCAGTCTTCAGTGGGGGAGTTGTGCTTCATAACAACGTGTGGATGTGGGACGTAAATCTGTCACCTGTCAGCCAGTCTGAAACATGCATGAGGTTCCTCACTCAGCCAAAGATCGCTAATTGCACACGGTGACAGTGTGTGGCATTTAAAAGAAATGCTAAGCAGGTATTTATGGGAAAGTTAAGCAGAGAGAGGATTCTGCCCCTTGAAGAAGAATGAGAGTTGGTGATGGAACCAGGCTATGGAATAAAGCACGCTGATTGTTTTCTTGACAGGCAAAATTACTCAGATCTTGGTGGAAGGCATTTCAGCATTGCAGGGCAGCAAGAGTTTTCTTTGGCAGCTCAGTGTGATACGCATCACAAATGAATATTAGCAATAATTATTAGGTTTGCGTTCTGTTAAGCAAAACTCCACTTTTTGTTCTCATTGCCTTTTTACACTCACACATACTCATTTTACAAAATTATAGATCTTCATGGAAAATACTGAATGCCAGGATGAAAGTTGGAAGAATTATCTGATATTTCTATGAAAAAATTAATTTAAAGTATTTGATTTTCAGTCATGACATGAACAGGTGGTCCCATTTCTATTACTGCTGAATTTTCTGCAAATCACCTACATTCAGACCCGGCTGGATTTTCAGCAGGGTTCCATGCAGAAAGTCTGCATATGATGCATGTCATGACCCTGACAGACTGTGTCCTACTGTGTCCCTTTTGCATCTGGCATTTGATCAACTGAAATCCTCTGGGGACAACACAGTTTGGGCTCTGGAGTATTCTGCCCGGCCTGGTGTTCTGGTTTGTAACGAACACCTACCAAAGCAGCCTGGATACTCTCTCTTTAATTTATCTAACATTTCCTCTCTATTGTCTTGCCTGTTTTTCCAGAACAGGCCATTTGCATTAATTTGTATCCATTTATAGCGATTTATTAGTCATGTGTATTATTCTGCCATATCCTGCCAATTAAATCTTTGCTCTGGCCACAACCTGACAACCTCTCTGGCTTATTCCCAATGTTTGCTCTGGACTGACACACTTCTACTCCATCCTTCAACCCATCATCTGTGAACTTGCTGAATATTCAAGATATTGAATGAATAAGTTATTGGTGAATAAGTTAAACAATACTGGGCTCAGTATAGAACCCTGGGGGATTCCACTGGTGACAGATCTTCAACAAGCCCCTGTGCCACTGATCACAGCCCTCTGGGATCTACCACTCAGCCGTGTGGCATATTTAGCATGGACAATTTCCTAAATTCTGTAGAATTTTGCCATCACTAGTAAGGGTTGATAGATGGGAATAAAAAGATTGATACCAAAGCTGCAAGCCCAATCATGTACCTTCTTGCAGAGAGTACATTGATTAGTCGCAAAGGAAAACGGTAAGAAATGATCTAAAATATAATTTTAAATTTTTTCCATCAGTTTAAGGTCAGGTATGGTTTAGCTTCAATTAAAGGTAGTCTATCTATAGTGATCCAAAGAGGTATTTTTCATCCAGTTGCCAAAAATTTTTATTTGTTCATTTGACTCTTTTTCTGGCTAAATCAACTGTAACCAACTGTAAAAAATGTAATTTTTGTCATCCAACCAGTTCAGAGAGGTGAAATTGCCTGGAGAGCTCTTGGTATAATTTTTCTCCTAGAGATTAAAGTGTAGGGCTTAAATCAATGCTTCCAAGTAGTGATTTCATGAACATCAGATTTTTCTCCACAACTGCTGCATGAATTATGTTTCAATGAAGTCACTATGTCCCTTCATCAAAGATTATCTCTGTATCATTTCCATATAGTTCAAAGAATAGAAATGTCATCACAGACATTATTGTAAAGATCAACTCTAGGCAGAGATTCAGCCTTCAGTGTTACTTTTTGATTTCATCTCATGGGCAGCTTTCCTTATCACCTAGGGAGGCAGAGATGGCTGTGCAGTCCCAGGAAAGGCTCAGGATGCCCAGGGATGGGAAGCATCCTGGGTGTCCTCTGGCTGCAGGAGCAAATGAGGAAGGGAGATGTTCCTCTTTTCCACTCCTTTGCCAGCGTGCTGGAGTTTGGCTTCTACTGCTCACATTGTCATTTTCATGCTCCCTAAGGTGATAAAAATACCAAATTGCTAAATTTGCTGCTGGTTTTCGCTGTTGTCATTTTAGAGCATAGATAATCATAAGATAAGGGGTCATCAGTACTTGGCCATGTGGTTGAAAGTGTAGCCCAGTAAGAGAAAGGCACTGGAGAAAAAACGTTGGAATTGCAGTAGACAGCTTTATAATAGTCAATAGGAAAGATGCCTTCAGTGCATGATGGTTACTTTCCTTTCAATAACTTATTCACATTATTAAGTTTTAATACAATTTCTTTAATATGAAAGCTCAGCTCTTCCCATGCTCTAAATGTTCATATGAAGATGATTCTTTATGTATGTGTATAAACCCAGGTGCCTCCTCCTCTTGGAATGAATATGTAACCAAGAACAAATCAGAACACATGCAGAATATCTAATTAAAACAGATGTTGAGTCAGTCTAGGAATGAGAAAACCATATCCCAAGGTGGCTTCCTATATTGGAATAATGATTCATTCCTTAAGATTGGCTGCTTACATATTTGATCTTCATTCAATCTGATGGAAAAGAACAGAAATGCTGTAATTTATGGACACTGAGGTGCACTTTCCCTTTGGAAGGATTTATAGAGTGCCAGTCCTGAAGGGAATAAAAAAGGGCCCTGGATGAATGATGTTTTTATCATCTACAGATTGCATCCCAATGAACCTTGATGACTTATTCCTGTCATAGAGCAGTATCAATTTCTTTCATGCAACGAGTGAAAGGCAGGATACCAAAGTTGAATTGCTGATGGAGGCAGGAAGGTCATTGGCTAGTCCATTAATCCATCCCTTCTTTCTAATATCTAACACAAGCAGCAGTCACAGATGATGGTAGAGGTTTATCCTAGTATGTAAGTGGTGCGGGGTCTTATCTGAGTAAAACTTGCTTTTCCTCCACCAAAACCTCCAAGTAATTATTATAGTAACCTATGTACTTTTGTGCTTTTATTGAATACATCTTCCTTGAGACACAGCTTCTCTCATGTCCCTGAGACTTACTGCAGCAGAATTGTACCCACATCTCTTGTTCATGGTCTTGCCAGACCCATTGCATAATGCCTATTTTACACTATTTGTGCTCCTATAACATTACCTCTACACCTCAGACCAAGACCAACACTGACAACCTGCTGTGCCATTGCTGAGTGCTGCAACAGCTTGCAGACTGATCTGAGGAATTTCTGATTTCATCTGAACCAACAGTAAAATGATGCAGTTTACAAAAATTTCCCAAACAAAAAAATAATATAACAATTGCACAGCTTGAAAAAAGTCAGCTTGTTACAAGTATTTTTTAAAAATGAAAGGATTTAAAAAAGAATAAATGATGTTATCTTCTGTTCTTTTCAGTTTGTCTTTTAAATTTCTACAAGTAAAATAAAGTTCTATGAAAAATCAGCAGAATCCTCTTTATTAATCTTTTATTTGTGCCTGTTCTGGATAATTTTTTTTAACCTAAGTTACACTTTTATATAATTTTCAAGAACATTGCATTCTTTGATGTAAGATTAACTTAAAATTTTCAAGAAAAGTTGTTCTGAGTGGGCTCAGATACAGACAGATCAAAGCAGTGCTGGTAAAAGGCTTTATTTCATTGAGTACATCACTCTTCCTCCATTTATGGCATATTTCTAGAAATATTCCTATGAACTCTGGATTTCTTTGATCTTTTATCAGTGTTGCAGGTAATTTGTCAGATGTATTAGGCATTATATGCAGCCTTATTAGAAAAATATAGGAAGAATAAAATAGAATTACATTTAAATACATTTAAATATCTCTAATTAACTGATAAAGACTGAGACTGGGGCTTCCAGTTCTACATTCAAAGAAGGAAATTAAAAAATAGAGAGTCATTTTTTGTTCTATTGTGCCCCATCCTCTCTTCACACGTTGACAGAACATTGCATCCCTTCTGAAATATTTGCATGGCCAAGATTAGTCTCTTGGCAGACACTTGTGTTATGACTGTAAATGCAAACTGAACTTTTCAATTGTGAATAATACTAAGTTTAAATGTGCTTGAGAACCATGTTATGAAAAGATTGTATTAAAATCATCATAGAGTGTATAAAAGTTACAGTAGAAGTTACCTTATTCCTTTAAAGATGCACAGATTCCCTTAAAATAAATTATTTCTTGCTTTTGAGAGCAATGTGCTTTGACTGTATCCCTGTGACACCTTTGCAAAGGATGAACTTTGCATATAGCTCTTCTCCAGGTCTTTGATTTTCTGTTGTTCTTTCAAAATGTTGAAAGTCTCCTGTTGAGTCTGGTATTGAAACAAGAAGAAGAAAAAAGGCAGTCAATGGCTGTTACTTAAGGAGAGTTGACACACTCTGAAATACTGTTAAATTTGTTACCATGCCCCCTGTGTGGCAGATTTACTCTGCAGTGTTTAATGGGAAATGACTGTGTTTTTTCCTGGTACTGAGTTAAAAAGCCGGCAAGCACTCACAGCTCTGAAAAACTGATCCAGGTTTGATGAGGCATTTCTTCAGTAGTCCTTATTGTTGGGATTACCTATAGCTGGGGGTAAATGCAAACATACTCTGCATCTCTGTGAAGGGAATTCCAAGCTCAGTCGCGCTCTTCAAGATGCATCAGCGTCAGATCTTTCCCTGTGTCAAACCTTCCCTACCTCGCTCAACAGAGGAGACTCAGTGTTCTTTAGTGCAACTGAGGCACAAACCCCTGGTTTCCATTTCTGGGTACACCCTCACCTGGCAGCTGTGCCAACAACCATCCTGGAGACACCTACAGGCAATTTGCTTCTCTTTTGCTTCCAGTGTGTCTTGGAAGAATAGTGTCTAAATGGTCTCCTTCCATTTCCTAAGTTCTGTATCAAGCTTTGTATCCCATGTCCATCCCAATCTCTACAGGAATAGGCCTCAAGTTCTTGGTTCAGTCAGCAAAATTAAGCACTATTTTCCTTGCACTGCTCACCTCATTACACGGATTTTACAGGGATCTTGCTAAAGGGATTTCTTTGTTCATTCAGAAAAGTGTGGTGCTGGTGGCCTCAAAATTGTCATCAAACCTCTACGCTTCCTTCAAGTTTTCTGAAAGCTCCAGCTGTGTTTGGTCATTCAAATGCTTTGTGATTCAACTGTTTTAATTTCTCAGAGTACATTTAACCCCCCTGCTGTGCATTTTCCAGCACTCACTTGAAGCTGAGGCACTGACACAGGTCTGGTCCTTTTGACAGCTGACTGCTGACAGACTAGCGCTGTATAGCATGAGCTGTGGCACACCACAGGGATGACAGATGGCTCCTGCAAGTCACCAAGCCAACCCTGTAAATACTCAAACACCTCCATAAGGAGAGAAAAGACAGGGGAAAAAAAACCTGTGGAGAAATTGAATACTGCGAGATGGAAAATTAACACATCTTTTAGCTTAACAAATGAAATTAATGGACATATAGCTAATGGATCAGTGGATGTCAGGGAATGGCTCTCTGAAGACCATGCCAAGCTGCTGAGCAGTGACAAATTTAAATTTGATAGTGCTGGCCTTTGTTTTAAGGCAGAAGATGAAACAGATGTTGCTGGAAAGACTTTGGCTTCAGTAAGCTCTTTCTCTCATGCTGAAACAAGATATCCCTGCTGATATTGATAAAAAGATAAACTGAGACCCACTTGGTGATGATGGAAGCAACTGAGATGGACACCTTTGGTGTCTGTACAGGGGAATCCCTATCTGTGGTATTACAGCATTGGAGGTTGAGCTCAGAGCTCCTGGGGTGAAGAGCAGCAGCAGGTGTGGGACCTGAGCAATCCACAGCTGAATAAGAATACCTGCTGTGCTGGTTACTCTAAAACCACAATGTAGGGATTTTCCTGTGTAAAGACTCCAACCCCACTGTGTTTCTCCATCTCTTATCAATACTAAGGAATAAAGGAGGAAAACATAACTGTATTCTCTTTCAAGCTACCACTAAGCAAGTAGATTGAGTATGATTTCTCTTCCTCAGTTTATTTTTGTCATAAGAACTGATAGCTGAAGGACCTTTTGCTTGTGTTCATTCCAAGATAAGATTGTTTCTAGAAAGGATAAACACCCTGCTTTCATCTCTGTTCCAAGCAAAACTGTTCTTACAAGAACGTCTTATTGCAATATATTGCTGTGCTTATTTTATTCAGGCTTCAGTACTCAGACAGAGATTACATTAAAAGTTGAAACCACATTAATCTCCTCTGAAATATAAATACATGAAAAAAATACAGCCTTAATCCATTTTTGTGACGAGGTCATGTTTCTAATCTCATGGATATTTGGGATGGCATGTACATAAGTTAAGGCTTTCACATTTCAGATCAGCTAAATGGGCAGCTCTGGTGTGACTCCCTCAGGGAAAGCAAATATGCATCTTTTAACAGGTTTTCATATGAGTCACTGAGAGTGAGTGGAAAGGGAAGAAGAAATAATTGCATATTAGCCTGTATGTATAAGATTAAGTCCTTATATAGAGATGGAAGAAATCAATTCTGCACTGTTTTTCCTCATTGATACAATAGATGGTTAGTTAAAATGTAGAAGAAGCAGGCAGAAGTGGCTGTTACACATAAAAATGTTGCATATAGGAAGAAATATATTATGGTCTATGAAAAATGAGAGAGAAAGACAGGGCCTAAAAGAAAGACATCTTTAAAGGCAGAGAATTTGAAGTAATTGCAAAATGAAAATCATAAAGAGAATATTATTTTCTGGGTTTTCAATAAGTAATTCTAGAAGTGTCTGTGGGGCTATGGGCACATCTTATCCACTGCTTTTATCCTGAAGAGTCTACAGTTTCAAACCCATTGGTGGCATTTGTAATTTTGAACCCAATGTGCAGTTAGCTAACACAAGTGGTGAGAAGAGCTTTGTGTTGACTGTTGCTCCTCTGTGGTAGAGAAGATGGAAAAGTCAAACGGTCAGACCAGGTCTTTTTTTTTTTTAAAGAACTCTTTATTCAAAATGTTACTTAGAGTCATCCCTGGAAAGTTAAAAAGAGCAGAAAGGTAAAGTAAAGGTAAAGCAAAAATCTTAGTGAGTTGTGAATGAAAATCATTGAACTTGATTTTCTTTCTGAAATGGGCTCAAAAGAAATATCAAAACTTCAAAAACTCCTATGGGACAATGAAAGCATCATCTGTCCAAGATATATTTACTCATTACATATCATAACTCTGTAGCCTCAGCACCAATGATATACACAAAATCTCAGACCATCACGCTGTAATAATGGATAATGTTGACATTTTAATGGGAAAAAATGGTAGCCTCATAGTTGGCTTTTGGGATACACCGTAGCAGAAGTGGGTTGCAGGCTCTGACCTGGAAACTCTGCTCTTGACCTGTTCAACCATCAGCACAAATTGTGCCTGAGAAGTTTGGGCCTCAGACAACCACCAAGAGATCTGCAATTTGTCTCACCAGGTCCAAGACTTTCAGCACTTTCCCTTTTCATGGTGTGAGTGAAAATCAGTCTTCTTAGTCATGTTCTTCTTTACTGTGGATGTAACAAGTATGCACAGTTTCCAGTTACACCAACCCACATGAGTAACTTTAGTTTATTGTACTCACATTCTATTTTGATTTCTGAATAAATGGCTAAATCATACTTGGGAGGGATATTTGTATCTGAAAAATGAAAGATGAAGTAAGCCCACCAACTTGATGGATTAAAAATTAGAGTGAAAATATGCAAAGAGTTGAAAATAATTTTGCTTTTGCTCAGAACAGACAAATTGCAGATCCTTATGCTGTGGCTAGTAATTCACTGTTTATCTCCCTTCCAGAACATTGGAGTGTGGATATCTCCCTAAGGAAAATGGATGAATCAAAGAGAATATGGGAAAGACATAACTAAGAACAAAAGCCTGTCATGCCAATTTGGGAACTGAAAAGGTGTTATTTTGCTTTTGTCCTAAGCATTTGAAAACACCGCAGAAGGCACAAACCAGGGAACGTCACTAGCAGAAAATGAGAATTTCTTTTGCTTCCTCTTTCTTTTTGAATTGTGCCAATGAAAGCCTGGTGAACACAAGAGCCAGAAAGCTCCAGTTCATGAATCACCTGGGCAGAGCTCAAACCCTTCACAGGTTCATGCTGCTCCTAAAGGATTTCTGAAGCAGGCTTCACCTGTAGCCCTGTTTTTTCCCCAGCAATAATGCAGCTCTATTGCTTATAGAGTGTAGCCCAGTGGGGATTGAACTGATTGAGTACCAAGAACATTTCAAAAAGACAGGGTGAAGTCAACTACTATTTCTGAAGACATAATAGAGTAATTGGCTTTCCTCGGGGGGAAGAGGTCATGTTATAAAGCTGGATACCACCAGCTCTTCTAAGACATGCGTGGCTGGAACATAAACATTTTCAGCACTGCTAAATGCTACTTTGCTTTTACAAAACTGGGTTGGTAATTGGTCCGATTTGAGAGAAAATATTTAAATAGAGCATGGAATAAAAATCTAATGGGAGAAGGCAAAATAAAATTAAAGGAGTTTTAGACTGATCAGTTCTCTAAAGTTTTCCCCTTTTATTTCCAAATATACTACAGAAAAACAACTTTGGGGAATAGACTCACAATACAAATAACAGCTGAATGCTTATTATTTCCAGGATTCTATAAGTTGTCTCTTTAGGATGGAACATATGTGGATGTATATATATTTGACATGTGGATGTCAAACATAAATATTTTATTCAATATAAATTATGAAAATATGGGAAAATTATCAGCAGAGTTTCCAGTTTTTGTACAATGCTGTTATTAAAGTTTTTTGATAAATCATCCCTGTTAGGGGAGCTGGAACAAATTTAACAGCCCAATGGATATTAGGCTGGCACAGCTCTTTCCCCCCATGTACAACCAGCAGCAGGTTTCACAACTAGGATGTGTTTCTAGGAGGCATGTACACCATGCAGTGCCATAAATACACATGTACATGGCCAGCCACACAGGCTGACACCGACAGAAACACTGAGGACTCACACAAATAGTGTCAGGGGTCTCATCCTGAACTCCTCCCTGTATAAGCAGGATGGAGTGGTGCTAGTGGAAAGATACACATATATTTACATACCCCTGGATCCCAGTCTCTCCATCTCAATAGCACCGTGGCCTGGCATCGGGTCTCTCTGATTCCAACACAGAGGCTGGCACTTGATTTTACTCATTCTGGTGAGGAACTGGTCTTTTAATTCCTCAACATCCCATAGTAAACCCTGTGCAATCTCTTCCTCTGTGTCCTGTATTGTGTGTGACACCCTCAGGCAGCAAACCCCAGAGGTCGGGGAGATGCTGCAGCATTGACTCATGGTGGTGGTTTTCATGGACTGAGGGTCTCCTGGGAGAAGCCTGGGACTGGTCTGGACAGTGTGTTCCTTCCTCTGAGTCCTTAATCTGGGTTTTCACTTGGCCCTGTGCTCCTCCTCTGTGCTGGTGGAGATGGACAATCTTTGATGGGTTGGCAGCTCTGTGGTGGACACTGGAAAAGTCTGGCAGGTTATCATTTGGTCTTCCCCCACCACGTCTCTCTCTGCTTCTTTATGGACATGCAGAGCAGTTTTTAACACATAACAAACTTAGCTGCATCTTTTAGCTGTTGTTAAGACCCAGTCTTAATTATTTCATGAGTTTAAAGTACCATTAGCTTTGATATTAAAGCTTATATTTCCAGGAAAGCACATGAGTATCTTGCAGAGGCTATGCAGTGATGCATTGCAAGGATTAAATCTGTGTTTGATCCCTGGATTTTACTAACAGGTAAAGTAAAATTCATTCCAGGATTTCATCAGTTCACTGGAGACATCCCTCAAATCACCAAAATGCAAACATAGAAAGGTTTCCCATTTTAAAACCTTAGAATGTTCAAAATTAAAAGAACTGCTCAAAATTAAAAGATAAAAGCAGATGGAATAGATATTAAATACTTAGAACAATTTTACATTAAATGCTCAAACTAGCCTGGAGCAAAATACTATGATTTCATTTAATTGGCTGAAAGTTTTAATGAAATTTAATTCAGCTTCTAGAAATACTTTTGTATTCTAAATTAAAATGACCATTATGTTAAGCTCTTTATACAATTTCATTCATAGTTTCTGAGAAGAGCTGGGTGGAAAAATGGCACAACAATAGCTGCATAAAAGCTAATTTAACAAAATCCAGCTGTTCTCTGAATTTAGCAGCGGCCTCCACCATTTTGTATGAAATACTGCTTTTTAAATCTACCTCAAAATAGCAATATAAAAATATGCACAATGAAGCCATTACACAATAAGAGGAAAGATCCTGTAGTCCTGGTTTTCAGAGAGGCTGAATATTGCTCACTCGAAATAGAAATCTATTTTTCAAGTGGTCAGTGTTAAACTTCTGGAAATAATTTTTATTTCAGGAGTCCAGTGGCCATGGGAGTGGAAAGGTGCTCTGTGTGGCTGTTGTGCTGGCCAGTTTTGTGACTCAGCTGCAGAACTGGGCAAGTGAAAGCAGGTCTTCACATGACTTTGCTGGCTCCCCTGCCCCTCCAGATCTGTGCTCTGTATGGGCTGTCTCTGCCCTCACAGAGGCTGTGGATGCACAAATATCCTCTCTTGCTGCTCCCCCAGCCCTAGATTTCCCCCCCCTTGTCACTGTGTTGGTGTCAGCAGCAGCAGGGAGCACTTGGGCAGAGAATGCCTCATTGAATAGCAGTTGTTGTGGGCTTCATGCTGTTTAATCCTTTCCAGAGCTGCTCTCATCTCCTTTTTAATGCTGCTGCTGTCAGTCACGGAGCCAAACGAGTGGTCATGTTAAATGTCAGGGGAGGGGGGGGAATTGAAATCCTTACAAAGACAAAGGCAAACAAATGAATGAGGAAACAAAACCCCAAAGAGAGAAAACAAGTGAGATACTCTTAAAATTGTTAATGAAGAGTTGCAGTTGCCCTGTGTCAGGACCCCTGTGAACTCTGATGTCCTGAAGCTCGTGCTGCTGCTCAGCACAATGTCTGGCTGGAGGACCGAGTGCTGGGAATGCCCCAATGAAGGCAGGAATGATGAATCTGACTCCATGTTCTCAGAAGGCAAATTTATTACTTTATGATATTATATTATATTAAAGAATACAGAAAGGATACTTACTCAGTGCTAAAAATATAATAATGAAAACTCATTACTCTTTCCAGAGTCTTGACACAGCTTGGTGTTGATTGGCCAAAGAGTGAAAACAGCTCCCACCAGAATCCAATGAAACAATCACCTGTGGGTAAACAATCTCCAAACACATTCCACATGAGGAAAAAAGAGGAGAAAAAAAATGAAATAATTTTTTTTCTTTTCTCTGAGGCTTCTCAGCTTCCCAGGAGAAAAATCTTTGGTGAAGAGATTTTTTCAGAGAATGTGAATGCCACAAGTGCTCACTGTCCTGGGTCCAAGTGTCAGCTGGAGGAGTGTGTGTGGCAGCTTGGTGCTGCTCCTTCACCCCCTGGGTGCTCCTGAGAGGCTGCATCCATCCATGGGCATGTAGAGCATATGAGAGAAACAAATAATCCCCCAAATTGGGTATTTTCTTACAGCTCTTCTGATGCTTAGAGACCAAGAATTTGCTCTCTGTGGTCCCACTCTTCTCTCTGGTGACCAGTGGCAGGACATGAGGGAATGGCCTGAAGCTTGTGTCAGAGGAGGTTTAGGTTGGATCTCAGGAGAAGGTTCTTCACCCAGAGGATGGTTGGACACAGAGGGTGGAACAGGCTCTGCAGGGAAGTGGTTGGAGCCCCAAGCCTGACAGAGTTCAAGAAGTGTTTGGACAGTGCTCTGAGGTGCATGGTGTGACTCCTGGGGCTCTCCTTGCAGGGCAGGGAGCTGGACTGGATGACCCTTGAAGGTTGGTTCCAGCTCAGGGTGTTCTATGATTCTGTGATTCGCTGACCCTTACCCAGAAAGCAGACAGGGTCTGATGCCTTGCTGTAAGGGGCAAGGTGCTTCACAGCTGCCTGAAAATAAACTTGAGCTGAGGAAGGCTGCTGTGTCTTCTTTTTCTGGGACAAAGGCATTTGTCTTTGCAAATATCTGTATATGAACATCACATAGCCGAGGGGCTTAAAGACTTGGGCAATGTTTTCTCTTTTCTAAGGTTCAGGGCATCTTTTCTGGTTGTTTCTGAAGAGAAGACAAGAGCAAGGGAAGAATTTAAATTTTAAAAAGAGGTTTTGTGATTAGCACAAATCTTCATTATGAAAATATATGAGAGGTTTTGTTTTTGCTCTAGTGAAGGACAAAAATGAATTCTAAAATATCCCAAGTTGTCATGAAACTGAATTGCTGCACTCTGGCTGTCCTTTGCCATTGTGATATAAGGGAAATTTCTCTTCAGCTCTTGGTATTTGGAAAATATCTGTTATCTAAACCCACAAAACTTCATATACTTTAAGAACTTGCAGCCTATCTCTGTAGCTGTATTTATTCTGAATCTCATTAATTTTGAGCCTTTCTAAACTCTTTGGCTGAGAGTTATTCTACAGCTTGGAACTTAAATGATCACATTCATGAGTTGAAGAAACTTCAAAGCTGAAGTTCAGAAACCAAGGCAAGCAAGACAAACCAAAGTTATGTATTTAAACTGAGTTGCAGCTATGTCTTAGAGATGAGCAATTTTTATTTTGTGTGTGTGAAATGCATTGCACTTGGGCCCACAGAGCAGGAAAGAGGAGCAGAGGTTTTTCATTTTGCTGGATCTAAGGCAAATAATATCTTAAAATAAGCTACTGGAAATTCTGCTGTGTTTGCAGGAGATCAGAACAGAAATAAGAGATGCAAGAGACTAAGGAAGAGCTAAAACTGATTTTGTTAGACTTTATCAGAAGTTTGAGCTTTCTTCACAAACCTTCCTAGCCTATACAAAGCAGGATGCTGTAAGTTTCTATAAACATCCAACAAGAATGTTTTCATTTCTACCTGTCCAAACAATCTGATTGAATGGTGGAACTGGTTACTGGAATGACTGGGCAAAACCCCCTCATGATAGCAATTTGCTGATGATGCACTCCAATTTACACAAAGGAACAAGCAAAATATGGCTGTTGTGTGATACCAGACAACACACTATATATTCCAATCACTGGCTGAAATGGCAAAATAAGAAAAGAGGGAATGGCAACAAAAGGAAGGAGCTGTTAGTGACACTGAAACAGATTGGTTGAGAAAATTTTTTCTTGAATAGGGACAGTTGTGACAACTGAAATCAAAGGAAGATATTTGGCACCAGGAAAACTCTTTTCTTATCCCATTGTACTGCTTGTGCAAAAACTAGAACTAAAGGAGATTGATCTCTGTATCATGCCAGCTTTGCATCAGGATCTTGAGCTTCTGCCTGGAAGTGATCAGCTCAGTACCTTGTGTCCTCTAGTCACCTCTTTCATAATCCCATCCATCCTTTTGCTCAGCAAACAGCAAAGATGAAATCTGATGGGGTTCTGCCTGCAAATAAAATGGTCGTGCTCTCTGAGTCATGACTTGGAGAGCATTTCTTCTGAAAAAAACCCAAGCTGGACCAAGCTGTCTGCAAGCAAAATGGCAAGCACCAGTCAGCCCTCCCTGCCTGCCCCCAGCAATCTGGAGAGAGAATCACAGAGAGAAGTGGTGTTCTCAAGAAATACACTGCTCTCCTTCATGCTGAGAGACCTAGTGAAAAGCCATGGCTTGGCTAAATGGTCTGGAGGATGAGGAAAATTGTGGAAATGCACTTTCTGTCTTTTCCATCAGCTCTGCATTGTAGGTGCTGCTAAGCTGCAAAATTTTGTATCCCTTATGAAGTAAAGGTTTGAGGGCACACACACACAAAAAAAGGTTCAAACAGGCCCCTACTGGATCATACAACCAAGATCAGCTCGAGGGATGTCTGTCTCAGCACAGCCAGTAGCCACTCTGCTGGCTGAGCTCTGACACATTGAAATACAAATACTGCAGGCATAAAGGCTTGGAACATTGGACAGATAATTGTGATTTTTTTTTTTTGTGAGAACAATTTCAAAACTAAGTAACTGCAAGTAAGCAAGGGCCTCACAGTCCTGGAACATACAGTGAGATAATCAAGTTTAAAATAAAGTTGCCAGGAAATGAATAAATACTGCCATACATCTGGGAAACTCAATTGTTAGAGTACTCCAAGGTAATGTTATAAACCATGATGTACAGCTAGAAATAGCTGTTGACCATATTATACAGGGTATAGAATAATTCTCCTCCAGTTTACCAGGTTTAATTTAAGCCAGCAGTTATTCTGTACTACTTAGGGGTCATCTAACTCTCACATATTGCTAGAAAGGGCAACTCTAATATATCACAACTTCTAATAAAAAATCGTCCTTCATAGAAGGGCAGTTCTGAAGATGAACTGTCTAAAGCCATCCTGTGAAATGAAAAAGCAGTCTTAAAGAACTAATAATAGTTTTTCTGAACTTGATGAAAAAGCCATTAATGTCTTTCTTCATTCAAAAGCAATTCTCATCTCATTAAACACTGGGGAATCTAATTTTCCTTAGCTAAGCTGTGACTTTCCTACCTAGAACAACTTCTGTGAAATGACATGCAATATCACAAATTGCATTTACAGCTCTTCTAGCTCTTGGATACCTATAAAGATGGTGATCCCAAGAAAGTGTCACATTTGCAAAATTCATTCAAGCATGGGTAAGAAAATATTTAAGTAAATGCACTTAATTTTCATTTTGCTACACTTGGCTTAGCCTGATATTGGTCCCAAAGAGAATTATTTTAAAGACTAAGCTAGTTTCTTAATGTGTTTCCTTTTAAGTGAATGAATTCAATTCTCAGAAGCTAGAGCAAAAATCATCAGTGGTATTTTAAAAGAGCCTGTACCAGACAAGCACAATTGGGAAAGTTCCTGCACTGTCAGGGTTTAGGCTTCATGAATGTTCCTGCCAGGTGGAATGACAACCTAGACAGAGACCTCTTCCAGCTGCAGGCTGCTGGGAATATGTATTTTTGTTAGTGCAATTTCTCAGAGAAGGAAGGAGCCTGGGGAGGAAAGCTGATTACTCAGAAGTGCAGCTCCACTGAGACATATTTTCTGAAGGGCACACCTTTCCTGGCGTCCTTGCAGAAGCTTCAGTTCAGAAAGCATTCCAGAACTCCAAAAGCTGAGGACATCAAAATCCTGGGAATGGACCCTAAACAAAGGGCATCACCTGAGTTTTGCCATCATGAGTTTTAGGGTACCTCTCTCTTCCTTCAAGGAATATGCTTGGTGGCTTTTTCCTGAAAGTGGAGACCCATCTGCAAGGTCCTCCCCCTTCAAGGCACAAAGGGAAACATGGAGGCACAGTCAGGCATGAATGGTTCCCTGAAGAGATAGGGAAGAACTGATTAAATCATTCAAAAGGAAGGAAAAATCCCTCCAAGATCCTCCCAAGTTGTCAGTTTCTGATGGGAAAGGTTTGTTGTGCCCAGGTGGAATTGCTTTAGCATCAGGGCCTTCAAAGAAAAAGGCAGTAATACAGATTCAGCTGTTGCAATGGATTTAATTTAATTTCTAGTGTATCTTAGACAGACTGAGACAGGATTAATTATTTATTTTCCTTTGTTACTGAAAGAGCAAAACAAATATAAAAATAGAATACTGAAATTCAAAAAAATCCTTTGTTATTGATGACTTTTTAACATTGCATGTGCTTGTAGCTGATGTGTCATGTGATTTATTAGGATTTGCAGCCTTTACATTGGATCTTTAGAAAAGATGGAATTTAAAGGCTGGTGCTGCTGAAGGCTTATAATGGCACAGTAATTGAGAAGCTAAATGGAAAACACATTTCTATTTAAGGCAGTCAATGTCAAAGATGAAATGAAAAGAAAAATTTATGGTGGTTTTGAAATCATGTCATCAGAAGATAGCACAGAGAGCATGAGTGAAGGTGTCTGCATGACTACAATTTTCCATGTAGGTGCATGGGATCCCTAACTTCCTGTATTTAGGTAGAAATATAATTAACACCTCTACTAGAAAGAACCTTGAACAAAAATAGATGATATTTAATTTTGCGATGATATAAAATAATACACAGAAATTACTATTTTGCCATTCAAGATACATATGGGAAAATTATTTACTTTCTCCAATAATTTATTTTTATTTGCCACTCTTCATTTCTGATAAGTTATGATGCCTATTAACCTAATACAGAGATTTCCAGGAAAAAAGTATCTATTCCCCATTAATTAATCACCTGGCCATGGGATATTTGTTTTCTGTATTGTGTTAGAAAATATTCATACCTTTGTGGGTTGTAGAGTCAGAATATTTTTTTTTAAAAAGTTCTTTTCTTGAATATTATTGCCTGCTGGTTAGAACTGTTAATACTTTATTTTCCAAATGTATCTAATTTAGGATCTACTCATTTAGACAGAAAAGTAATTCCTCTGATCATATAAATGAGATTAATTGACCTGTTTTCTGAGGCATGAGGAGATGTAGCTGCCTCTGGGGCTTTGGCAGTCAGCACAGTGAGAGGTGTGCAGCAAGGTGTTCTGGCTGAAGGTAAGAAGGAGGATCTGTGAACAGAGGTGTTCTTAAACTGCTCCTGGGGAAGGCAAAGCTTTTCCTGGCCAGAGAAGTTTTACTCAGAGATCTGTTGGTAAGCATGGTGTTGCTCCTGTCACACAAAATGTTTTTCCAGTAGGTTCCAGACTGAAATTTCTTGTTTTATTTTTCTCTTTGGGCTGTATGTAAGGGGTTGAAATTGTCTGAGGAAAAGTCGCTGTGCAGACAAGTGTTTGATGGGCAGACTGCATCAGGTGTACCGTGCATCTGATGGTCCTTTAGGACAGTAAACTATGGTGTGATAACACCTTAGAAAATTCATTTCTTAAAGAAGCAGAGAAAACGAATGGGGAAACAGCCAGGTAACAGAAGTAGAACAAGAGAGTGTTTGCAAGGAAAGATGAGAAGAAAAAAGTTACAATATGGAACTATTTCTTGACCTCAAACACCTGTTTGCTCTTTCTGAGAAAGAAATGTTTTCATCTAAATCACTTTGAAAGAAAGATGTCTGTTTGGCTGCAGGGCTACAAATGGCTCCTGGGAAGCAGTAAAAGGAGTAAAAAAAAAAAATTTGAAATGGTTCGTTAAGTATTCCAGGAGGCCTAAATAAAATAAACAAAAGCTCTGCGTGAAGAATGTGTACATATATATATATTTTTTCCTTCCAAATAACAGAGAATATATATTTTCTTTTACTTGCTGATCTTTTTTAGTCCCATAACAGAGCTGCTGGTATTATTGCTCTTAGGGAAGAATTAATTCGTTACAATAATGAACAAACAAAAAAAAATATCTCTCTAAAGCAGATGTATTCAAAAATGCTTGTATTTGCACATCAAGGTTGAGGTGTAATTACTGCTTTCAGATTTATGCTGCAAAACTTATTTTGAGACTGTTGTATGATTTCTGTTTGTGGAATACTGATAAAGCAAGATCGCTTAAGTGTGCTGGCTGTGTGTATTTATACAAATGTTAAGAAGCAGAAATGCACTTTTGTTGCTCAAGTAAGCACAAAAAATTGTTTGTGTACAATACACATTTCTTGAGGAAGAGCCAATGTTCCAACTCAACTGAGACCAAAACCTTAGAAAGAATTGATGGGTTGAGCTTCTTAAGTTATTCTGACACTTCAGTCAAACATGTCTGTTGCAGTTTTTTGTTTTCTTTCCTTGTGACTATTATCAGTATAGAAGTAGAAACAGAAATTTTAAGAAAATTTTGATTTAGAATGTGATGGAAGCTATATGAATATGTATTATACAAAGCCTGAGGCAGCAACTGCAGAAAAAAAGGGAGACTACTTTAAAAAGTCACATATCTTTTGGGTATTCTATTCCAAATAGTCACTGAAGTGAAGACAAGAAGTAGGAGAAATAGTCAGAATATATACTTTGTCATGCTGTTGGAATTTGGATTCCAGGAGTTTTAGGGGGACACACTGCATCTTCTTTCCTGTGGACTGTGAAATAACCACAGTCCATGCACTGGAGTATCTCATACCACATAACATTTATGCTGGTGGTGAATATTCAGTTTAATGTTGTTCCAGTGAATGAGTAATGCAGCATGTCAGTCTGGAAGAAGTCTGGTGAAATATTAATGCTACTGTAAGTCCCACTGGAGAATGTCTCCTGTGAATATATAACAGACATATTTATGTTGTGCACTATTTTGCATTAAAAAACTGTCTCCTCCAAATGTCTCCATGTGCATTTGTCTGAGCAACAAAGCTCATTCAATGCAAATAATTCTCACCACTGCAGCACTATGAGAAAGATTTCTGTTTTGCAAAACTGAGCTATGAAAACTGGACTAGTGAAAAAGTGCAGAATAAATTTCAAGTCATAGATCAGAAATTCAATTTAGAGGAAAAAAATCAATATAGATTTCTGTTCTTGTGACAATGGTAGAAACTGAATTGATTTAGATTGGTTAGAAGGTCCACATAGTAATGACTAAAGGTCCACGTAATCAACAAGTAAAGACATATATGTGGTCCCAATGTTGTTTATAACAGCATAGTTCATACAAAATGTATGAGATGTGACACCACAGATACTTTTTTTCCCTGACATCTGATTTGGTATAAGGTTTTGCTAAAGAAGAAGAAATTACTTGTTAGTCCCATTTGAGATTTCTTTGCAAGTCAAAATCAATAAAATCATCATCATTACTGTCTGTTTTTTGGTTGCTGTCTTCCACGCTGAATATTAAAGAGCTTTCAGACTGACGAAAATAAAAAGATTAGAATGGTGAGAAAATTCTTTTATATTTTACTTAAACGTGATGATGATGATGATTTGTCAGAAAAAGCAGGCTTATTGTTAGTCAGAGGATTATGTCAAATGGGAAAAAATGTCTTTTCAAATTGAAGGATTAAGACAAACAATTAGAATACCTTTGCCTTTATTGCCTTTTCAATGTTTTATGTCTTATTTTTCACAGTTATTTTAGAGAGACTTTGACTCCAAGCTTCTTATACACTTAAGACCTGTACTAGCAAAGATTGCATGGTGTTTTCTCCCGCCTGGCCGGATTTGTAGGATTTTCTGACTACAACCAGTTGCTGGAAGACAACTTTACCACACTAACACCTTATTTTCATTCTCCAGTCAGCAGCTGAATGCTGTTTATTTTCTAGATAATCTTGATTACTCTTGTTCCATGTTGGCCATTGTTATTTCGGTTCTGTTTTAAGGAACATAAAAATGGCACTTTGATGTTTTGCCAGTCCTAATGAAGCAACCTTTAATTCAAGACAGACAGGAATTAAAAGTAAAGAAAGAATTTGCTTGCTGCTGTCTACATGCTAACAGGACAACATTAAATTTAGGAAGTACAGAGAAGCATTATAATATAGAACTTATAGCTGTCCATTTAGCAGTCTCCAGCTTTGTTTTGTCCAGCTTGTGACCCCTGAGGACAATTCCATAGCCTGGTGCTTGGAATCCAGTGCTTAAAAATAAACTTCTCCTGTGCCTTAGAGGCTTATTAAAGAAAATCCTGATTTGGGATCACTGATAACTCAATACCTTGAGTTGCTACGGATTTAAAAAATTTCCAAGCTTCTGCTGTTATCTGTAATTTAAGAAAGGAGGCAGAATGAAGGTCTACAGCACCTTCATCATGGCTGTTTCCATTAGAAATATCAGTGCATGTTGGAAGTGGTAACTAGAGCCACGTCCTACTCATCCATTGAACTGAACTCACCAGCGAGTGTTCTGGCAGTGCACTGTAGGAAACAAAATCCACAGGCTGCTGCTTTTGCCAACATCCTACAACATCTTCGCTTTACCTGGTGGACTGTGGTCCCTTGTGTACTGAAACTCAGGGTTAGCAGTATGTATGTATCAATGAATGAATGTATTTATTCAGCTGTGGAGACAGGAACAATGCAGACTCTAAGATGAGGAGCAGGGCGTCTCAAGTATTTTCAGGATGTGATCAAGTGTTTTCTGAAGGGCTCCAAGACAAGACTAATGTGCCATAAAGACCCTGAGCTCAAGAATATCTCTTAGTAGGGAAAATATAAATGCTTTGCAAAGAAAACATCATCTTTCTGTCATATTTTGGGTGCAAGAGGAAGAAATTACAGAATCACGCTGCATCATGTCTTCAGTATATTGACAGCAATCAAACAGACTTTGCCTTTTCTTCTTTCTGAGATAGAGGTAGCACTATGAAGATGTGAGGTACAGGAACAACCTACTAGATTTGCTGCTGTCTTGAAACCTAAAATGATACAATATGCAAAACCTGTGAATGGTTAAATTGAACTTCAGCCAGCTCTCATTGTTAAATGTTGATTGCTCATAATCAGGATGAGTTAAGCTGAATCTTTTATGAAATTCTCAGAAGTGAATTAAATAGCATTTCCCTAGTATTCTTGGAGAAGAAGAAATGAGGGAGGACTCTCAGGGACATTGATTACCTGAGTAATGGGAACAGACCAATCTAAAAAAATTGCTCAGATAGCACTCCCAATGACACAAGGAACAAATGGAAACAGCATGAAGATACCAAAGGAGCGCTTTCTTATGGCTTAGCTGCCTCTTCGTTTGGTGTCTAAGCAACCTTGCATTCATGTATTTTTAAAATGTATGTGGTTTTTCAAGGGAAGAATAGACTCTCTTAACCTTAGAAGACTATTGGATAAAAGGTGTTCAAAGGTTTTCCTCCAAGGGTTCTTCAGCACTCTAAATGAATTAATATGAATATGTTGCTGCAGATGCCTTTGTCCCACCAGCTCTTAGCCTGTGTGTGGTAGGCAGAGGAAGCAACCTTTTTTTGCAATAGTGAAGGCTGAATGAACCTTATTTTAAACTCCTTTTACCTCTTTGAAGTGACTCAACCTTGCTTAGAGGCATACTTTGACTCTTCGAGGCAGAACAGAAGTATTGTAAGTGCTGTTCCTGTACACCGTGAGGAAACATTTATCACCAGTGGGTGATTTTCTACATTTGATGATACTCACAGGTGTGTGAGTGGTTTTGGGGGCTGGAGGGACAGGGATGATGGTGCGGCATGCTCTTGTGTTCTTCTATTTACAGCAAAAGTCATTGCACAGAGGGAATCCTTTCCCACATACATCTCACAGTCACACATTGCACATGGATAGTCACGTGTACACATGTACATGTGTGTACACACAGTCAGACTCTACCACAGGGAGAGGAGGCCCACTTTGGAGGCATTCCTCTTCCAGCCTGCCTAGCTGTTAAATTAAATGCATTAGTTCTATGATACTTACAGCAGCTGATGAAATGGTTCTTCCAATAGCACTGCAGAAACACTGGGTAATGGTTTTCACAGCTGCATTTCCCTGACAAGTTAATCACAACACTCCCTCCTTTTCTCCCTCCCTCCAGCTCTGCCTGATATTAGCAACTGGACATATCTCATGGCTGTCTGGTAATTAGAGTTTGAACTCTTCTGCTTGACTAATTTATTAGCTAATATCATATGAAATTTGATGTTAATATGTCCTAAAGGCTAATCTATTCAGATTGGAATGCATAGATTTTAATAGTCTAGTGTGCTTTGGTAATCAGAAAGAATTATGTGGTTATAGCTTGTGGCTTAGGCAATTAAAAAAGATTGGCTTTCAGTGCTCATTTCAAGGTTGCTGTAGCATTTATGGAAAGGGGTCTATAATTTCAATGCAATGTGGATTTTATGTGAGTCACTGATCTCTTTTAAGTAAGCTACCATGTGTCCCACATGGTTTAGGATGAGCAAATAGCTTAACCCCAAATTGTTAGCAGAGTACTAGAGGTGAAAAGATTGTTAATCCCCAACATTTTTTTGCAGTTTCTTCTTTATTCAGCTGAAGTGTCAGTAGGAGTCAGAACTTAAAGAAAACTGAGGTGAGAAAAGAAATAGGAGATATGGAATGTGTTTAATTCCTATCAGGGTTACTGATGGGCTTTTTAGCATCATTCAGGGAGCTTATACCAAACTGCTTACCCACCACAAACCTCATTTCCAAAACACAATTTCCACTCTATAATACTGCCATTTATATATTGCTTCTAGGCATCATTTTGCCTTAAATAGTGCAAAATTACACTTTGAACCGATTTAACTCTACTAGATTTCTCTGTGCAGTTTTCTAATCTTCATTTAGACATTTTTAGGCTCCCCCAAAATTTCATAACTTTTAAATTGTAGGTATATTTATACCCATATCACAAAAAAAAAAATAATTAATATTTGGGAAGCCTCAGGTTTAATCTCACTCACATTATAGCAGGAGAATCCTGCTATAATGAAGTCCATGACATGATTGATGATTAAAGATCTGCCTATTAGATGGATTTTAATATACTTGAAATATACTTTGCTGACCTCACTCTGATTCACTTGTTATCAGAATGAATGTGGCACCAAGGCAAGCAGCATACCATGTCTATCACATTTACACTGTTACTTTTATTGACCCAACCTGCAGTCTCCTGAAGGAATTAAATCAAACGTGCTTGACAAAGTCTGTTTCTGTAAGACTGGCATCTATTACATTTTGTTCCTTTAACGTTTTGCTGAGCTAGAGAAGGGAAGAGCTTTCAGCTACTCTACAGAAAGACCATTTTCCTGTAAGAGAAGCCATCCAGGCAGAAATCTCCAGACAAGTTGCACTCTGTGCCGTGTATCCATGGGACAAAGAAGTGAAGTACACAGGCTGCTGCAGTCATGGCCACTGTGCAAGGATCCAAGCTGATTGGAATTTTAAACAGAAACTGTTCAAGTCCTAATTATCTTTAATCAAATGGACTAATCTGGAGATCAAACCAAAGGACTGAGAATCCTATTAAAGTCATCAGGCATCATGAGTGACAGATACTCTCGGCAGGCCTATTCAAAAGAAGCTTGCAGACTGATCAGCTCAAACTTATTTAGCATACAGGGCTGTTCTTGTGAGGAAGATATGAGGTCCAGGAGAAGACACTACATTACTTCCATGGAAAATGTGCTTTTGTCTCCCATAAATTTGATACAATAACTCAGTTCTAACTGAAGAACTGCTCCCAACTTCAAAGCACTAGCAAAACTATTAGTGAACAAAACAGAAAAGAGAAATCTAAAATCAGATTGTGTGATGGATAAAGGTTGTTAGAGAAAACTCTTCAGGACAGGTTTTCCACGTTATTTTGTGCTACTTTATATTTATGAAGAGCAGGAAGTGCCATAAGATAGCTTAGTTAACTGAACAGGATACAGGGCTACAGACGCATTCAGTAGTGCAAGACCCGAGTCCTGAATTTCTCAGACACTTCCAGGACCACAAATACCTACTGCACAACATAAAGGACAGGCCACAGATGATATCAGCCATGGTATGGCACGTGACTGCTTCTACATTGATGTCTCTGCAATGATTTTTCAATCCAGGGACAAAAGGAAATGAGAGTATAACATACAAATGAAATGTTAGCATAAGCGCATTGCAGGTGTTTGGATCGCTGGGTTCAGTCACCCAATATATTTAGCACCTAAGATTGTGTTTGATAAATATGCAGATCTGCTTCTCCAGGCAAGGTCTTTCAGTGGCTGGAATTCTTCTGAAGTACAATTTTCCTTTGCATTAAATTTCTACCTTCTCCCTTAAAGTCCCAAACATGACTCTCCAAATGATCTACTTTACACAAGGGCGCAGTCCTGGAAACTGGTGACTTCTTATTCTGACTCAGTTCCACCCCTGTATGCCTTAACGTCTGGCACTTTTTTCCCCTCCTCTTTTCCTTTGATTCTATCACCACTGTTTTCTCTCTTTTCAATCATTCAATACTTCTTCCTTTAGTATAATCAGATTTTAGTCTAATTTCAAGTGATTTATTATACAGGTGACGTCCCATAAACTTCTTGTACATAACTGATGCACCAAAACTTGCATGAAACATATTTTTAGTGGGTAATTCAAAAAACAAAGAAAGAAAAGGATAAATTTATATTTTATACCTGACAAAATTTGTACAGCGTGTTTTCAGTTTCATTCTAGAAGATTCACAGAAGAGACATCAAAACTCAGATGCAACCTGGGCCATAATCAGATACAACTCTGGTGAAAGTTCTTCATGACAGACTTACATGAGATAATATTAGATTTGAATTTGCTTCAATTACTGGGAAAAGAAAAGGTTCACTTTCAAAAAAAGATACAATTTCAGTGACAATGATGCAGTAGGACAAATGGTGTATCTGTCTAACTGTCTCTTTTGAAGCTGTCTGAAAAAGCCAGACATGGGCAGCTTTAATTCCTGTCTGCCACATCACACAAGATACATTTGGGTAGAAAAGATACAGCACTATCTCATACGGGTGACTATAGCAAATTTGAGAAAAGTGACCCATTGCAAAGATCATTTGAATAAAGCTGTTTCTCCTGTGATATTCATAGAAGTGGCTTTGATCTATGAAAAACATTCCTGTATCAAATAACCTCTGAGTCAATAACATGCCATTAGTCAGGTAGTAATTTGCTTACTCCCTTCAGGACTAATATAATGTTTCTCATATAAAAGTATAAATTATCTTTCCAAACTTATGATGTCTAGAAATGAAAGAGTTAGTTCAGTGAAATGAGTTGCCAAATCACTTGCTAGATAAATCAGTAATGACAGGCACCTGCTAATATTGCATAAACATACATGACACATGCTGAACACCATCGAAAAAATTCATGTATGCATGATCCATGGCAAGGGAAAAAAACAGGAAGAACCACAGTTTTGAAGACAGTAAAAATACCTTTAGTATTCAAACCATGAGATAAAGACTCATCTTCAGAATGGCTGCAAAATCTGATCAAATTTTATTTTTTTTAGTTTTCTTTTAAGTTTGAAATGCTATTTCACAAAGCGAGAATATGTTATCAGATATAAATTTTATCAAAATGATTACAAGATCATTGGTATTGAAAAGTGTTCAAAATTGTAAAGAGTTCTTTTAGCTTTTAAAATTATTTTTTGTTGATGTTCAGAGGACTATTTATTTTGAAACTTAGGCTAATGTTAGAATTTTTTACCTTAATATGTAATAATTTTAAAATACTTCAATCTTATGTTTTGGTTTGGAATGTGGAAGGAGCTCAATGTATTGTTACTTAGCCAAGAGCAATGAAATGTCCAGTTTTAGATATGATGCTGAATGTCCATTATTTTCTACCAAATAGTAGGTTACACTTTGTGACAATTATAAACATTTAATATTATTTATCCTTTTTCCATGTTCCAGGTTAATTTACAGAAAAAACTATAAATAAAAATAAATGTTTTAGGAGAGTCTGTAGTTATTGTGTATCAGATTGTCATTTAGTTATCATTGTAGTCCTCCAGAGCAAACACCAGAAGACATGCACACACCTGTATAACCTGTTAACCACAAGAAAAGATGGGTTATTTTAGTACAAAAAACTGTAATGTCATCATTAAAATATATTGTAGTGGAGATGGTACTTCCAGGAACTGGGTATGTTTTTAGCTGCATATATTTATATATTTATAAACCAAATAACACCTTGTGGGTTAATTCTTCTCTCTATGATTTAGCCCCCAAACCAGATGTCTTGAGTTATTTTAAATAAGAACATTTACTTAGGTTTTCATATCTTTATAAAAAAACCCCTAAAGAATCCTCTATTATTGAAGCCTATTTTTCTTTTTTTTTCCTTTATTTTTCTTTTCTGGTTTATTTCTTTGATCTTAATTATTTGTCTTCCAGAAATATATTAGTTTTCCTACATGTAGTAACTGTTCAATTAAATTAGAAATGTTTATGAACATGTGTTTCCTATCTCAATACACTGTGGATTGGGCGGTCTGTGCTTGAAAAGTGTCAACAAAAATCAGGTTCTGAAACTTACAGAAAGGACTACCTTTGAAATGTGAATAATCAGATTGCAAGTAAGCTGGCATAGGCTTCATGACTACAAGTTTGCAAGTTTATTGTCTAGCAAAAGGGACGTAACTTTTGAGTTTCATTCCTTCTGTAAGAATTTTATAGTGCTTTTTGTCTTATCCAGAAATTGGTTTTGATGCTTGTGATTCAACAACTTTTCCTAAACTTAGCAAATCCCAAAGATTTCAGCCTAGATTTACTGATGGAGTATGTCTCAGTTCTCCCAAAATGCTTGGTAAGTGCTACAGAGTTTTGCAAACTCACTTGTCAAAAACCCAAATCAATGGAACTTGACGGGCTTCTTCAGGCGCAACCTCCTCACCTCCATTGAACAAAGAACCAGAGCATGTCAGGAGGCAGAGAAATGGGCAATGAAAAGAAGAGCAAAATACTCTCTTCTTGCATGTATTGTTACAAATATAAATGAGAATTCACTCTTTTTTTCTTTTCTTTCGTATTGCCTGGGTCAATGTTGTTGAGTAAAAACACTTTCCCATATTGCTTCACTGACCACTTTAAAGCCCACATCAAAGGATTGATATTCTTGTGATAGTTCCTCTTAGAGAAACCTCTCTTCACAGACAAGGAAAATAATTAACAGAAATTATGTGGTTTAGCTCTTTTTGTAATAGCTCTGTGGTACAGCAGGCAAGATTTAATCAGCACACCCAGTGAACTGTTTTCACTAGACCAGAGGCAAATCTCTGAGTTTACTTATCTTCTATGTTTATGGAAATCAGTGCATCCTTAAAGCATCTCTATATCTTCCATACCAAAATTCTTTGCTGCTTCTGGGGTCTTTATGTTCCTGTTTGGGTCTCCAAAGATTTTTTTTCAAAAATAATGGACTGGCAAGTTGCTATGCTGCTGCGTGTGCCAACTGAACGTGCTGGGATTTGAATTGTTGTGAATGCTTAAATATCACATCTGCAAATGCCCTTTGCAAACTTCAGCATTCAGAGATTTGCTGCTGCTGCTACAACACTCTGGGGATGGAGTTTACTTAGAACAAAACACCCTGGAGGAAAGAGATGTGGTTTTATCTAGTCTGGAGCACAGAGCTGGATTGTGCTCTGGATGCTCTCCGCGCAGGGGAGCTGGCAGCTGGGGCTGGCCAGGGGCTCATTGCTGGCATCAGGAGGCCTGGCCCCACACAAAGCACCCCAGCCCATCTGCAGAACATTATTGTGCTCTCTTCTGGGGTAAATGCATGCAAGAGCTTTTGCAAGTCAGGAAAAGGCATGAGATTTTTTGCCAGCATAGTCTGTTGCATAGTTTGGTAAAATATGTGGAGCACAAGTACCAAAGTGTTAACAAGATTCTACCAATGGGCAACAACATTAAATTTTAGTAATAAAGATTCCAAATTGCTTTGGTCTGCTGCCAGACTCGTGCCTGAACATACTTTATTTCCTTTTTTAAAAAATTAAATAGAAAGAATACCAGGAGAAATACTCCTGAAAATGAAAAGCTTTAATAATAATGTATTAACTGGTAATAGCTGTTCTAAAGAAAACTCCACATTTGACAAAGCTTTGTGTGAGACAGAAGCACTTTGGGGTCAGGGCAAAGGAAGATATTTATTTTTTGAAAGGAACTGTTGTGGCAATAGCTGAGTGGGCAGGTTTGGTCCCACTGCTTCTTCTGAAAGCTAATTCATTAGAGGGGTCAGGAAAGCATGTCAGGGATTAAAATACATTCTTTTTTTCCTGCTGCTGATCTTCACTTGCATTCTCTTTTCCTGGGGGTGGAGGCCCAGCACAGAGTCACACTATTTTCACTCCTACACCAGTACAGGTGAAGCACTGTCAGCTTTCAGGCAGCTGTAGAGGAGAGCCACAGCACCTTCTCTGTGGACACCCCTGATTTGAAGACACCTGGACAGCTGATGACTGCAAATATATTGTAAAGGAATATTGCAGAATTTACAGTAAACCTTAAAAAAAATATTATCCATAGTTTTCTTTCTTTTCATCATCTCTATCTCTCCTTCTTAGTTTGAACATATTTGTTTGAAGTTAATTTAGCCCACAATTTTCAGTCCAGTCCAAGGTTTGGTCTTTCATTCCAATGCTGTATTTCATTGCCTTTCTTTCTCTCCATATTAGATATATTTGTCTTTCTGGCTTAATTTCTGTTTCTTTACTCCAGCTTGCCTCTCTCTTCTCTTGCAGCTTTTGCTCCACTCAGTCTTGTCTCACTGCACATTTTCAATTTTCTACAAGGAAGGACTGCCACGAGGGGAAATATCTTTACTTTGTCAAGAATCCTTTTCTTTTAATAACATAAAATATTGCTTTTCACAGAGAGATGAAAAACTGAATTTATTGTCTGCTGATAAGCAAGCCCACAGGCTCTGTCACCTGGATAGGACTGGGTTTTTATTCTTTTCCCCATTCCTCTTATGGATATGTCCATACAAGCTCTTGGCTTTTCTTTCAGGAATCAGGGAAGCTCTCACCTACACTAGCTTTTTCACAACAGCACTGGAACCTGGTAATGTTTGTTTTATTATAACAATATGGGAACCCCTTGCTGATTTGTAACTGAAAGCTGGGTCCCTGTTGAGGAAGGAACAAAAATTAAACAATGTGTTGGCACCATTTCTCTTGCTCAAACCTTCATCTCTTGTTCAAGAATTGAGAGACAGTCTGTGACTCTGTTCCTCAAGCTAGCACAGCTCCAGGCAGCTACAAAAACATGTTCAGAGCTCAGCCATTGCACAAAACAATGTCTCAGTTAGTGCTTCTTTCTGTCAAGTCTTTGCTCACTGAACAGCCTTTGTGTTATAAATCATGAGTAGACTATCCCCAGGTTTGGCTCCACTTCTCCTGGACATCAATAGGAAAGTAACAAAAACCAAACAAGGATGTCTGCTGGTTTGAGTCTGTGCTAAATGGTTGCTAATTCCAGGTGAAGTCTGAGTACTTTTGTCTACATATGGATGTCTTTCTTCCCATCCCTGCAATATTTCACACTACATACTGTCATGTTTAATCTATTTTGGAGTGAAAAATTAAGAAAGGTTAGAGAATTTTAAATATTTGATTGTATTTTTATTCCTAAATCTTTACTGATGTATAGCTTGCATCAGAAGCTGAAGAGTAACTTAAAACCATAAAATAACAATGAAAGTATCTGGAAAGACCCATAGGCTTGTTCCCTCAGACAGTGGAGGTGACCAAGGCAGCTCCATGACTCCCTTCCTCAGCTGGACAGGGAAGAGAAAATATAATGAAAGACCAAGAGGAGATAAGACCAGGAGAGAACACTCACTGATTCCTGTCATGGACAAAACAGACTTGACTTGAGGAAATAGCTTAATTTGCTACCAACCAACTCAGAGTAGAGTAATGGGAAATAAAAATAAATATTAAAACCAATCATCAGTCCCTTCTTCGTGGACTAAACTTCAGTCCTGATTTTTTTTTTTACATCCTCCTGTCAGAAGCACAGCAGAACAGGGAATGATGTTGTTGCACTGGGGTTTTTTCCCCCATTTTAAAGACATTACCCTTGAGGCTCTTCCACAGTTTCTGATGGGCTTGTCCTTGGACAGTGGGGTGTCTGTCCTGGAGCTGGCTGGCACTGGCTCTGCTGGACACAGGGGAACCTTCTGGCAGCTTCTCACAGAAGCCACCCCTGTAGCCCCCTGCCCCCACAAACCCAATAGAGTCTTAGACTCTTGCAGGATATTTAAGTAGCAGAAATGAGCATGTGAGAGCAGAGTTGTACAGATTGAATTATAAAGACCCTAGTTAGAGTTTTCATATAACATCTACTTCTAAATATTGTAACATACTATAAAGTTTAGAAGAAATGTATTTTTAATGCAAAGTCTACTAAAAAGCAAGGTAGAATTAATCTGTAGACGATGCTCCAGAATTACTTTGGGTCTTACTGAGGATGACACTGTTAGCTACAGCTGAGTTTCTTCTGCACCTGTATGGCACAGGTGACAGTCTTGACTCAGTGTAAGTCTAATGGGAATAGAAACACTTCACACAGCAAGGAGTTAGAGCAGTTTCAGACATATGAAATGGCCTGACTAGGTTTTGAGAAGTGGAGCATTATGTTCTGTTCAAAAGAAAAATGTTTCAGAGGTGAACAGAACAATGCTGAAGTGACTTGCTCTGAATGTTATTTTTTTTTTTCCTTAAAGAGCAATATATGGGAGATTTGCAAGAAAAGATGGTTTGGGAAAAACAAAAAACTCACATTTGTTAAAGTGGAGAGATTCAATCAATATTACACATGATTCCTGCATGACCCCATTTCAGAAAAACACCGCTTCTTGTATTTTAAGTGAATATGGGCAGGATGCAGTGTTATTTGTACTAAAGAAGTTTAAGGTCTATTTTGCAAGGCTTTTTAACATCTAAATTCCGTTTGGCCCTTTCAAAATTCTCAGTGCATTTAACAGAGTGCATGTAATGCTCTAAGGCACAGTTGTGTATATTGACTCCATGAAGTATTTACAAGCCTTCTGCAGTCAAAAGTCTTCATCAAATCTCATTTCCTTCTCAGTATTTCATGCTATAGCCAGATAAAGGCATTGAAACTGTTTAAGGGCTGGAACTTATTCCTCCAAAACATTATCATGTAAAATGAAGTCTGAAAGAAATAGGAAGCAAGCCTGAGGGATCGATGAAAAATCCTTGGCTTAGAGCAGGGAGAGCCACTCAATGCATGCAGCTAGTGTTGGATTGATATTCACTATGGCCATGTTGTAGACAAGAAAAACATCCATGTCTTGCCAACACTGACATCTAGGTTGTCTCTGTTTTTCTCCCCTTGTTTGCAGAGCAGCCCCAAGAGCTTTGAAACATAAAATAACTTGGACAAGAACTTTGAAAAGGGGATAACTTCCACACATCCTTGCTTGGTATACCATAGCCGGGCTGTGTTTCAGAGAGAACTACTCACTCAACACTATCTATAATTACAGTTCCATTACATATTTTAGCCTGGGAATTCTAGATTAATTTGTCTCAAAGTACAAGTCCAGTTTAAAAGAATCTTGTAAAAGCAGTGACAGATGCCACAAAAAAAATAAGCCCTCAATCAAACCCCACAAGAAGCCCTCCTCAGAGATAAAGGCACCAGCTGGGCTGAAATTTCAAAATTATGTTTGCATGGAATGATTTGATGATGAACAAATGTGTGTGTACATGTAAGAAAACCTTTTGAAAGCTTTTGAATGAGTTTAATGATATTTTCTGGTTTCAACAGAGTGGCAGTTTCTCAACATGCAGGGCAATTACAGGTATTTAATATGCACTTGCACTGTTTTATATATTTTTTTTTCCGTCCATTAATGCAATATATTTGCATCTTATAGGATTGCTACAGCTTTTTGCAAACCTTAGGTTGCTACTCATGAACCATTTTTCCATCTTCTCTTCCCAGTATTTTAATGACTTCATTGACTCATGTGAGGGCTTTCATCAGCTGTCTACACCATGAATGTGTCTGACCTCCTTATCCCTGCCCTTCCCCACCTGCATACCCAGTCTGGCAGTGTCAAAGGTTTCAATTTAAAACAATAAACCAGAAGTGATTCCTAAGCCCACCAAAAAGTGGCAGTCCAGGAAATGTCTCCATGGACGTTGTCCTCAGGAAGCTCTGGAGCTCAGTGCCCTCTCCCCACTGTGCTCCTTTCCCCCCATTTCTTCTGAACAACTGGCATACCTCCAATGTCTCCTCCCCTGCACATGTCCCCAGATATTGCCTTCTGTTTCATCACTGAGCTGGTACATTCAGGCTTGTGCCTGTCTTCCAGGAGCCACCAGAGAGTACAGCCAAGCACAGTGTGTTTCCAGCTTTCTGCATGGAAGTGGGTGCTTTCTAAGGACACCTTTTCACCTGCTTCACCCACAGATGATTTTTTTTGTCTCTGTCCTGGCTCCTGGGATGATGTCTCCATGAGGAAGACAAAAGTTCATTTTGCTCCTTTATATGCTACTTTGTTTTGTTCTGTCACCCAGCTGTACTGCAAATGTTCTTGCAGCTTCATGTACTCAAGAGCCAGCCAGATGAAAAGGGGCATATGTAGCAGCACACACAGCACAGGCACGTGTGCTGATAAGATTAATTCCTTGTCATCTGCCATAATGTTAAATCTAACTTGAACTGCAGCCCTTGGGACCTGCAATTACATTTGTCCATCTGTCAATAAACTGCCATTTTGAGCTGTACTGTAGTTAATTGCTCTTAATAACACAAAGCTTTTCTCTTGTTGTTCTTCCACCCCCTCACATTACCCCTGTTTTTTTTCTAAAGTATAACTAGAGCCAAATAAATAGAAGCAACACTGCATTAGCACGTTAGTTATTTAAGAAAAAGCTGAAGGACCAGGGCAAGTACTGTCTGCTCAGGTCTAGATAAAAAAAACCATCAACCCTCCTTAAATACAGATAAATGAAGGAATAGACATAAATGAAACCAAAGTACAGGAAACCAATAAAATAGAATGTGTAAGGGGCAATACTTCCCTAAAACATGCTCTAATGCTTTGCTCTTAGTGCTGAAAATGTTCACTCTGAACTTTCAGGTTTGAATCTCTTGCTCCTTGTTTGCTTCTGGGTTAATGCCCAACCCAGCTAATGAGTAATGGGCAGTCCCAGGATCCATTTTAGTTCTACCCACAAGGATGGTGCAAGACTCATTTCAATCTGCTTTTCTTATGTACTCTAAAGAGCTTTGTAAAAATTCTCAGTCTTCTATGGAAGATGGAAAGAAATTTGAGTTTTTGTTTTTGAGTACACTTGCTGTCTTCAAATTCCCTAAACTCTTATAGAAAAAAGTCAGGTAGATATTAACACCTTGTAACAAGTTGGAAATGTTGAGATTTCTACTGTTAGCACATTACATGTATTGCATATTAAAAATAAAATTAAAGGGATATTTCTGCTTTTATAAAAGTAAACTTTTTTTTGTTTTTCTAATTTGTATTAAGAGGGCTCTGACTTTATACCAAAATCTAAACCTTTCCTTTTAGCAAAAAATTCAGAGTCTGTTTAGTATGATCTAAGTGACCTTTTGCTATGAATCATTATGTTTAAATTAGTGTTATTTGTAAATAATAAACAAGATTATGCATCATTTTCCAATCCTTATATATGTGTTTTTCTTTTTTTTTTAATCATATGATCTTTTTGTTACTGATGGAGGGGAGCAAAGAACCAAAGCTAAGCTCTTAGTGCTATTCAGTGACAGGACAAGAGGCAAAAGGCACCACTTGAAAGATCAGTAATCCCACTTAAACATGAGTGAAGACTTTTACTTTAAGGATGCTCAAGCACTAGAAGAGGTTGTCGGAGAGGCTGTGACCATCCCTGGAAACCTGGAAACCTGTCTGCACATGGTTCCAGGTAACTTGATTCATAGAAGGGTGTTGTACTTGGTGGTTTCCAGAGGTGCCCTCCAGCCCTAGCTCTTCTCTGGCTGCTCAATCACCTTGGTCACTGCAAAGTGCCCTTGGTAAAGGGCTTTCTGTTCACTGTTTGAAATTCTCTTTTTGTCCTTTGTTGACTCATAAATTGATTGAGTGGGTTGTGCTCCAGTGTCTTCCCAGTGACTGAGGGGAGGTTGAGCAGCCAAAAGTTCCTCAGACTCTTTTCCCATGTTTTCAAAGCTGCGTGTTTTGTTGGCCTTCTGCCAGCCCTCATTGACCTATCTGTCACTTAAAAACTAAAATTACAAATACCAGCACTTTAATTACAGTGGTCATTTTTGTTCAGCCCTGTAGTAAAATTCTATGCAGTTTCATTGTTCTGAATACACCCAGTTTATCTAAAATGCCTGTAAATTTTTCCTTCTCACAGTCTTTATTAACTAAACAGTTACTTGCAGAGGTACAGGAGCAGGCTTTGCTTGTGAAGCATCTAGTAAAAATACATTCCTGTATGCTCCTTCCTCTGGTTTACTTATAGAGGAGTTCCTTAGAAAAATGTCTTTTGCCAAATCTAATTAATTAATTAATTAATTGACTAATTATAATTTATTTAATTAAGCAATTAATAGAAGTTCTGGTTAATAAAAGGATGAATAAATAGCCTGGGTAGCTCTCTGGGCTTTTCTTCAGGCAGACGCTCAAAGAAATGTATTGAAATTAACATTTCTGGCAGTAACCTGAATCATGTAATTGTACATCTCTCTGTACTTACAGCAGTAAAGTGGCCTTAATTTTGTATTATTTTCAATTGTCTTAATTTCTCTTACTTTAGTTTATTCTGGAAATTATATAAGTTAGCTAGAACAAAGTGACTTAAATTCAGAATAAGAATATTCCTAGAGGGATTTAATGCTGTTTAATGACTGTATAATACCCTCCCTGTGTATTTTCATGTAGTTAAGCCCCAAGCCCTGACCAAAATGTGCACAGCTTGTTAATTCTGAAGAAAATAAGTCAGAAGTATTTTCAGGCTAAAGAAGTTCTTTTAAGATCAGTAGGATAATAATGCTGAGACACTTTACATAAATGGGTTAAATAATTCACTGTAAAAAGTCAGCGACACATTTTAATAGTTATATGCCCAGGAATGTCTTAATGAACCATATTATGTAGCTAAATTAATTATGAAATACCATATGGAAGATCCTTTTAACAGCTACGAAAAATCCCAAGCGTTCTAATGACTAAAAATTTAAGGCCTTTTTGAAATATCCAGAGGAGTATTTGCACCTGATGGATTGTGTAAACATATTGTGTAAAATTTTATGATTTTACACACAAGTTTAATTCTCAGAGACAACTTTTACATACAAATTCTCCTGCACTAACTGCCTTTCCTGAAGAAAGGAAGGATTTGTTGCAGATTCCTTCAATGTTTTCCTTTCTGTGCATTAATAATCAATCTTTATGACAAGTCTATTTACCCTGCTGTTCATCCTTCCTTGCTTTAATAGTAGTAATTGTATATCAGTGGCATTGGCAACTGGAAACACCTCTGCCAAGGGTCAGCTGAGGGGAAATGCTTTCTGGGAACAAGGAGAAAAAGGGGTGAAGGCTAAGGAAAATCTGGCTTAGAGAGGGGTTGGAATATTTGACAGTGACAGCAAAATATACAGCACCGGATTTGCCTTTGCTTCTTCTGCACAGAATGTTTTGTGTTGCCACTGTAAAGAGTTGAAACTCCTGTTTTGCATAGAAGCAAAAACGTGGTCAAGTCTGCTTAGATGAAAAGGCAATGGAGAGAAAGAGTAGCTTGAAAAAATGTCTGAAAGAATGAGTACTAAATTTGGTTTGAAATAATTTTACAGGAGAAATTGATGATAAACAGAAAAGCAGGGAAAAGATCAGTAACTATTGTTATGAAAAGGAAGGGTTGACTACAAAATCAGAGGAAGAGAAATGGCCTTTTCAACCCCTACTTTTGCCATTCCTATATTAATGTGGGACCTCCAGAGTACTAATATTTGTGTGTTTTCTTCCACACCTCACTGTACACCAGATCTGAGTGAAATGTGAGGATATATACCCTGTTTGTAAATGGTTGACATGCATATTTAGCTTGATCTGAATATTGTTTGGCATATTCTACATCAACTTTTTCTTAAAGAACATGCCTCTAGCTGTTTTACTCTGTTGGAGCTTTTATTATTTGATGAAGTTGTTTCAATAGGGAAAGGGAAATCACAGTGCTTTTGAAACAGGAACATACACAAGCCTTAAGAGAGTTCTGTTAGACCTTAATCAATAGTTTAAGGAGAAATATAATTAGTTAATTAGACCTATTTTTCCAGTCTCTGTACACAGAGTTATACTCAAGTTGAGTCAGTAATTTGCTTGCATATTCTCCCTTTCCACATATACTGAATTGAAGAAAGTTTTTTTCAGTACAAATACTTGATATCCAGCTTTTCTACATAGGTTGACTTTTTGTATTTTAGACCAATTTGCACTACCAGCAGAATGATCACATGAAAAAAAAAAATGGTTTGCCTGATGCAAAGTGCAGTATGAACATGCATTTACGGGAGAACTAAGCCCCACAAGCTATAAAACTAAACAGAAGGATGGGAAAAGATGCAAAGAGATGGAAAAGTGATCAGAATAATACAAATTAAAGGATTTAGCATTGAATAGCTGCTCTTTTACACATATTCCTTAGCCCTTTCTCTGCTCTGACTAACAACCCTGGCAGCTGCAAGTATTACTGGAACTGAATTTTGCATGAGAGTAGTTACAGAAGACTTTCATTAACTTTGGAGTCAGTGGGACTCAGCTGCTTGAATTGCCACTGTGAGCAAGTTCAAGAGGAAATGATCACTGAGCTCTTGTAGCTGCCTGGGGATTTTTTCCACAGTCCAGATCCTTGTGAATATTTCTGTTGGCAAAGTTAGATCAGCCCCTCAGTCCTCACCCCAGATGCCAGTTTGGCAGACCACAGTGTCTAATTCCTTGGTGAATTAAAATTAAAAATTAAAATTAAAACCTCAAATCGGGAAAATATCTGAGCAGTAGTGGTTCCTAATTTTTATTTATTGTTTTAAAATGGGATGAATATATTCTAGAGCCTCAGTCATGCCAAATTTAAACACTTTGTACATCATGTAGAAAGAAATTTTTTCAAACACAGGATGAAGCCCACAGAAACAAAGAATCCTTTTCTTAGTATTTGGTAGTAATGCCTATGCATACTAATGTGTATGTGACAGACAGTCAGACCTTACAAGCTCATGTATATGCCATTAAATGGATGAGAGAACAGAGAAGTACTAATTAGAAAGGAGGGTGATAAAGATGTCCCTGTAGTTAGCAGTATAAGAAGCAGCATAACTGTCTTTTTTTCTAAGGATCCCCACTATTTGAGAATGGTACTGGAAAATGCAAGTTTTAAAAAGCAAATTTCCATCCTTTTATGTCTTTACATTTATGTCTTTACATTTTTGTTTGTGTGTTCCAATCCCACTGGCTTAACCAGTTGTCTTCACTACTTACATCAGTTGTTCAACCTTCTGAAAGGCTTAGCTGTGGGAGTATGTGAGAGTTCAATGCATATGTGATGGAATCAACCACAAGGCAGAAAAGAAAATCATGTCCTAGCGCTCTTACTGCAGGACTCTTTTCTTGTTGCCACTTTTCTCCTTTTCTGTGACAATGGTTCTGCTTCCATCATAAATAAGAGCTCTGCTCCTGCTCTTACTGCTTTCCTCCGGGGAAGAACTACATACAACATGGCTTTTCTTCAGTTAATTCTCCATTTTTCTCTTCATGGACTGGGTGCACATTTCAGCAGCCTCCCTGCTTGTTGGGTGCTCTTATGGTGAGCCTGGGGTGTCCCTAACACATTCTGAAAGTCTGATGGCTGAAAATATTTCTGTGGTCTCTTCTCACTTGGGAAATTAGTAATTAGTTTTCACTAATTACTGCAGCTGTGATTCAGAGAAGCCCTGGATTTAAACATTAGTTTCCACCTGGATGTAGATATTTAAGAATTTCTTGAAATGGAACCTCTTACCATCCAAACAAATGGCCAGGGTGCAGAACACTGTGTTTCAAAATTAAGTGACTCAACAACTACTTTTTGCTTATGATTTGAAAATACCACAAAGGCTGTGACTCAGAAACTGAAATAAATTTTGGGTATTTGCCACTTAAATAATGTAATAATAAAATTGTGCTTTGTTATTCCAAGTTCATTAGCAGAGCATGACTACTAAGAGAAAGGATGGATGAATTTTTGAGCAGTGGCTTTGCTTTACTGAGCCACTTGGAAGCTGCCTTGACACATTTCAAAAGCCTGAATGTTCCCTCTTTATGTTGGATTTGACACAGTGATGTTGTAAGCATAAAGTCCTTGGTAGAGGCCTTGTGTTGTGATAAGTGTTGTGGAGTTTCCTTATAGTAACTGCACAATTTACATTATCAGCTTTTAAAATCAGGTTTTAAACCAGTGAAGGACTAAGTATGAATGTATACTGTGAGAGTTTAATCTCATGCTGAGTGAAGACTTCAGGCTCCATAAACTTGCTCATACACAAAAAATGTTAGAGAAGGACTGCAAAGGATTCACAATCTCACAAATTTCTGAAAGTAGAAGGGGATCTTACTTGTTATCTAAATAGTTTATTTTATTATTAATTCAAATTATATTTATTAATGTTAAAAACTGAACTGAGAATTTGCTTCAAGTATCTGTCCTAGAAATTCCTGTGTGGTCAAATATAAATTATGGAGCTATGACCTTTCTACTTTTGGATTCATTAGAGGAGTAGTACCTTTTATTTTTCTAATTTTCATGGAAAGAAATTCTATTTTGAATTACAACACAAAGATGTCATTGAAATATTCAGATAAATATGCAAAAGAGCTTTTAAGTCTGTTCTTCGAAACCCTGGTCTCAGTATTAAGTATGTCACACGTAAGATTCAGGGTTATTTAACAATTGTTTGGATTAATTTTTTCAGCTGAGACTCTTAAAAACATTGAGTGGAAATGATTGCATTATTTGCTCCTCAGCAGAACTGGCTGTTCAGTAACTAGTATATAACTCTGATTTAGTGAATGTGATTTAGAAAACCCAGCTCATTATGGTGATCAATATCAGCAAACTCATCACCAGCATGGATTCTTTTGCAAGCTCTGATCACTAAACTTGAATTATGTGCTAGTTCCAGGGCAGTTTGTCCTCCATGAAGAAAAGTACCCTTGACCTGCTCTTGGCTCTTGTGAAATACAGAGGCTCCAACAGTCCTGCAGTGCTCTGACCCAGACATTTCCCAGGTGTTGTGACACTGCAACCTCAACAGTTGGTAGAAGGTTGAAGGGTAGCAAAACCTGGCAAAATATTTCAAAAAACTTGTTTTTTTTTTTAAAATCTCATTATATACTGTTTAATATAAATAATGAGTGAACAGCCATCAGCTTCAGAATCAAGATCTAAACATATAATTTCAGAATATACATGGCTAATATATATATTAGATGCATAATATATACACACAGAATATATACATAAACATGTAATATGTGAATTTCCCAGAAAGATTTCAGGAATTACATTCCCTCCTATCTGCTTCTCCTTGAATTTGTGATGTTTTGCTGTTTTCCACAGGTATATGCTTGAAGTGTCCTATTGCCTTTGGTTAGGGGGTGCAAGACAAGGAAGATGTAATCCTACTTAGTACTTATTCTTACTGCTTGATTGCTTGCTTTGTTTTAGTGACATTAGCTGAATAGATGGAAGACCTGTTATGTAAAGCTGTTTACTCAACACAGCTTTGGAAAGAATATCACTGTGATATAAATAAACTCATGTTACAATTGCTTTAATAGATGTTGATAATGAAATCCAGTCATAACCCATGAGAATGCGTAACTATTAATTAGATTAAGCTTCTTTAAATTCCAAGACCAGCACATGGAAAGACAAATGTATGGAAGAGGAGAGTAAATAAAAGGAAAGTAAGTGACAGGATGGGAAGAAAAAACCCTCAGAGAAAAGGCTGCCTGTGGCCAAGGAGATAAGTTTCTTGAAAGGTCTCTGATGGCTGTTGCAGTAGAAAGAGCCATTAAGCTCAGAGAATTCTGAAAACAACTGGTTGGTAAAAAAAAGGTTTCTTAGAACTCATCATGTACAGGATAATGTAAGAGAAGTTGATATGCTTTGGATGATATACAAATAATTCAATATTGCACAAATGGGTTGAAAAATAAGAGATACCTCTAAGGGGTGAATCATGCTACTTAATGTTAAAACATGACAAGGAGTCTTACTTTATGTTAGAGAACATGACTTATCAAGCCTATTTTCAATGCTCTTGAATTCCTTAAGATTTTATTCTATTCTAAATTAGCTGTTGTGAGGGCTGGATGCAATAATATGCTGTGGAATTTTTCACCGTTCCTTCCATTGCAATGAGGTGTTTCAATAGTGGGCTGTCAGATTTTTAACAAGGGTCTGCCACAAAAACTTCTTTGAGCTACAGGTAACAGTAGGTGGTAGGAGATGAAGAGAGAGTAATTGTGAAAATGGACTGTTTGAATAAAAATATCTTCCCTTCAGCTGTAATCAAGGATGAAACAACTGCACAGTTGTTTGGGTTTGTGTTTTGTTCTTTTCCTTTAAAATAAGGTGGGTGACAGTACTGACAGCATATGGCTTGATAGAGGCTGAAAGGTGAAAAACCTCTCCTAAGGTTTTCTTCCCAATACTCTTGAAACTTCTTGCCATTTGGTGCAATCTTACTCATTTTAAAGAAAAAAAAAAAGGTGCAGTTAAGAAAAAAAAAAGAAGCCATGTCTGACAAGGACAATTTAGCAGGGAAATTATTTCTAATTTGAAGTGGAATTTGAACAAAGAATTCTTGAAGTGCTGTGGCGCCTTCCGGCCCCTCACCAAACGAGCACATCTGCTAATTTATCTGGCTCTTCCTCCATCCACAGCAAGTTGGAAAGATAGTTCTCTTTTCCCTTCAGCCTTTTGGCTGGTCTAATTGAGGGCAGTGAACTACTTTTTTCTTCTTATGAAGGACACTTTAATAAATGGTTTTCACTTTGGACATTTTTAAGGCTTTTCAGCTTTAAAAGCTCTTCTCACAAGTTGGTGTCATTTTAATTGCTCCAACATATTCTTAGCTTGATCTGAGGTCTTTAAACAAGGGAGAACTCTTAGATATATTTCATCTAACTAATAGATACCTCTGCCATAGAAAAGCATATGTGAGTCAGACATTTTACTAGACTTGATAGGCATGTATATGAATGATATTTTGAAGAAAAGAACGAGACCTTTTTTATTATTTAGTGTTTACAGTGCAAAGAGAACTCCAACACTCATGTCTCTTGAAGGAATATATCAAGAAAGAAAAACATGATGAAGGCATTAACTTTTAGGAGATTTTTCTAACCAAAGCCAGGCCTCATTTAGGATTGAAGTTAGGCACATTTCTTGTTGGGTCAGGAAAGAACTTGTGTCAGCTCACTCCTTTGAAAAACACTGACAATCCTTTGTTAATTTGCAGGAGGGCTGGAAAATAAAATGTCAAACAGGTATCTCTAATACAGTTTGGAGAAGAAAGAGAGATGATTCAGCTGACTGCAGTCAGATGTCAGAGATGTAGCTGACTTTGGGCTGTTTTCAAACGAGTTCCAGCAGAAGGCTTTGGGTCTACAGATTATATGTAGCAAATTCTGTTTATGACTACTGGCACTGAATTTAAAGCCCAGTTTGGCAGTCCATCTTCTAAATGACAAGAGCTAGGTGTCTGAGGAAAACGGTTAAAAAAATATTAGAAAACAATCAAGGGAAAGACACTGAAAACTGAAGTGCATCTAAAACCACACTTCTTTCTAGATTTAATGATCTGTCTTAGCTATCAAGAGACTCAGGGTCTCTCTGGCTGGTTTTGGCATTGTTAACTGTTAATTTTGTAACAGTTAATAGTTTATGAAATATAAACCATAAAGAATTTAATCATGTCTTCCATGATTAATTTGAGCATTCTATTCTGCAGAACACGGGCTCCCCAGGGCAGTGGTAACAGCACTGAGCCTGAGAGAGTTCAAGAGAAATTTGGAGAATGCTCTCAGGCACATGGTGTGGCAGCTTGATGGAGTGGTGGGTGCTTTCATAGCATTATGTCAAGGTGGTGTTTCAGGGCGTGGGCTTAGAGGATACAAGGGAGTAATGGCTACTGCAAGGGTGTTGGAGGACTCTGAGGGCTTGAGGGAACCCAGCCTGGACTGGACTTGTGTACTGGGAGCTTTGTAGAAGCTGTTTTGTCTTCAAGGAATTACCATAATCTTGAGCAGACAACATCTGTTCCACTGGGCCTCATACTTAGGGCTTGAGAAGCCCATATGTTATTAATGCAGCCTGCAACCTATCTGTGCTCATTAGCTGGAAGGAGCCAAAGAGCTCTCCATGGACAGGATTTGCTCTGGGCAGTGAGCTGTGACAAAATCCACCATGCATGAATTGAGGGTGCCCTGTGACGGAGGTCATGTAAATTTACTTGTTGTCCATATGCCTTTTCTCATCCTGTCTCATTGAAGTAGTTTTCTTATTAAGCTGCTGGTTCTTAGGCCTTATTGAGATACAGAAAGGATCCTGCACTTTCTCTCAATGCACCCCTCCCAGAGCAGAATAAATTTTCAGTATGGATCATTCCTAGGATGAATTGTCTAAAGGCAGCTAAAACTGCATCAGGTGTGGATAATCAGGGAGCAGGACCCTAAAATTATTCATGGGGATAAGTTATTTAGCACTATAAGTATACTCATTGTTTAATACATAGCCGTAACCTATTTCAAAACAGTTTTTAACTTATAGGGGGAAATGTAAGATCAGAGTGCAATAGATGATTTTATTGCTACATCTTCTCTGCTACAGCCATTTATTTCACAACATAGAATTTCCTTGTTTTAATTTCACTACCTCTAGAAATTTTCATCTCATATGGGAGGGTATTTTATAGACAAAATTTACAGGAATAAAAACAAAAAGCAATTTACCTCATATTTAGATCTGAGAGAGTAATATAACCTTTTTATACAATTCAGATTAGCACCAGCCAGGGTTAAGTTTGATGTCTTTCTAAATGCATTGCTTCTGACACAGAAATACTAACTCCTGAACAAGCAGAAAGTCTCAAAAGACTTACAGCTTGGATCTAATGAAAAATAAAAATGATACTCACTTCTGCGAACTCTCTGTTCAGCTCTGATTTTATGTGTCTTGAAAGGATTCTTCAAAATAACCAACCTATTTGTCTACATGATAAAATTGCTTCATTGCACAGCTGAGACCAGGACTTAAGCATGAATTACAGACAGAAGGTAAGTCTTGACAGCACTGCTTATTTGAGTGTGGATGTTTTCAAACCCAGTTAAAGTATGTTTGAAATACAGTCATTTCCCTGGCTTGTTATTACATATTCCAAAAGGGACTGTTCAAGTATTTTAACATTTGAAGTGTAAAATGAGAGACCATTGATCATCACTAAATGTCAGCTAAGGAGAATTAGTTTACCTCAAGGGCTTGTGTGTAACATGAGTGTTGTATCTCTGCAACTAACATCACAACTTTCTTCATCCACCCAGAAGAGGCAGAGCAGGTTATTTTCCTGTTCAGAATTGCACTGTTATTCAGAATTGCACAGTTAGAGAATGTGGTTAATTAGATGTGCAGTGAAAAATCCCAATTACTGCATTATGTCTAGTATCTTCTTTCCTCACAGTTACAACACTCTTTGGAGTATCATATATATAAATGTGATAAGGAAATGCTAATTAACTTTTAAAAATATGATAAAGGAGAAATTTCTGACATTTTTCACTAAAATTCTCTACTTCATGAGCTTCTGATACTCTACTACATTTGGTTAACAGCAGCTACCAGAAAAGTTAGCTGGTGTTTTCTTGGCACAACAAATGGTGCTTCAGTTTTTATTCAGCGCATTGTTGCATTGCAGAAAATTAAATAGGATTTAAAAAAAACAACAGTACGTTTTGGTCTTTATCAGAGATGAAATTTTTCCTCTCATTTTCATCCCTCCAAAGAACATGTATTGAATTATACATTCATAAGATTTTTGGATGGTACAACATTTTGTTGGTAAATCTTCTTGTATCAGAGAAAGGTTGCATCTAATATAAGTACTCACTAAACCAGCCATCAGAAAGTGTTGTTAGGATTACACCAGATCTCAAGAAGCCAACCAACATTAAATGCTGTCATAATAAGCTGAAGAGGGACATAGTGTATTTGAGGGTGAAGGAAAGTAATTTCCAGGAATTTATAACTTGACAGTTACTTTTGTAATTTCATTTCCAAATATTAACAATCTGTGATAACTAGGGTCAACATTACCCAGCCTGAATTTTCTTCTGGAGCCTCAGATGAAAGAAGTAATGAAAGAAAGTGGAATTGGTAAGAGAAAAATGGCCAAAGCTTGCATGAAGCAAGAAGACATAATTCAGTTTTCTCCAGCTTACCATTGCATTAAGAATTTTTGTCAACAGCGCTTGAAAATAATTGAACTGGATTTTTAAAAACTAGTAGAAGGAATGCAGGACTGATAATAGATTTATTTACTCTTCTTGCATCACTGTTTTAGCATGAGCAGTCCTCCAAAAACCAGAGTCTGGATTGTATTTTGCTAAAATCATTGGCAAATGTTGTCCCTGGCCTGAAGAGTTTCAAGACCACAGTTTAAACCTAGTGAATTCAAAAAAATTGAGAAGAGGATGCCTGGATGTATTACAGCAATGTTATAGATTCCAATGCATCTTGAGAGCTCTGAGTCAGATGAAAATATGATGTTCTATTAGAAATAAACAGAATCTGTTACCCCAGCTGCTGTTACCTTTAGCCTGCACTAAGGGGGTTTTACCACCTGCCATATCTTTCCAACTGCTATGATTTTATAATTCCCACCATCCCTTTCTCTGCTCTCCTATGAAGAAAGGCTGAGAAAGTTGAAGATTTTCAGCCTGGAGAGGGAAAGGCTCCAGGACAGATCTTAGAACCCCCTTTCTAAGTGGAATCTGCAAGAGAGCTGGAGAGGGACTTTTCAAAAGGGCATGTGTCCTTTTAATAGGACAAGGAGTTAAGCTGACAAGAGTGTAGATTGGATATTAGGAAGAAATTCTTTACTGTGAAGGTGGTGAGACATGGGAACAGGTAGCCCAGAGAAGCTGTGAATGTCTCATCCTTGGAAAATTTAAAGGCAATTTTGGGTGGGCTTTGAGCTGCCTGGTCCAGTGGTAAGTGTCCCTGCCCATGGTGTAGGGTTGGAGCTAAATCATCTTTAGGATTCTTTCCAACCCAAACTATTTAATGACACTTCATGTATACAGACAGGAGAATTTGGGTCTGACCAACTCCTCAGGATATTCTTTTCCCAAGAATACCCAATTTTCCTTCCAAGGCTCCACAAACATAGCAGCCCTGATCCTTTCCTTTCTATTTTCCCCTTTATTCCACATTGTGGCTTTTCCTAAGTTTCATATAAATCTTCCAGCAAAAGAAGCCACTTTTAATTCTCTTTTTTGGTCAAAAAGTCATTTTCATAAACAGATTTTTTTGATGTGGTTTTTTTGTGTAAACTCAAGATGTAGACAGCTAGAACTGCATACCTTTGAAACTTGCTGCATTCTTATATTCTCCAAATCAAAAATTTCACTGTACTTTTGTCTCCTTAAAAGGCCCAAACTGACCAATATCCTCTGATTTTCAGTGGGTAAAATTTACCTTTTCTCATTCTAGTTAGAGTTTGTGTGGACAAAATCTGTTTGACCCTGTCAAATGTGGCTCAGTAACCTCTCAAACCAGAAAAGGCAATTGAGGTAGCTATTCCAATCCCTTTAGTTAGAATTTTGCATTCTTGACTCCTCTACATCTTAGAAAATTACCGCTTCATGCATTCAACTTCATCCAAAAGCCAATGCATGAGCTTCTCTCCCCACTTGCTCAGTCTTTGTCTGAAGCAAAATTATGCAACACCCGTGTGACTAATCTGTTGTGAGTAAAGCCCAGACTTATAATTTCTGCCTCTTCTCCAAAAGTGGACTTTTGAGGATACTCCTTGAATGCTTTACGCCAAACATGACGTTTGGATATTCATGCAATTAAAACAGAGGCCTCCAGTGCTTTTGGCAGCTTTGTTTATAAGTCCAGCTGCATTTGGCTTGCTTTTAATGCTGCAACTTCATTTTGCCTCTGACTTCTTTTCCTCTGTCTTTTAAAACCAAGAAAATGATTGTCTGAAACTATTTAAGTGATCTATGTGTTTTCCAGTAATGATACTTATTTTTCTAATTAATTTGCTTGTAAATCTTATATTGATTACTGTCAATTTCATCATGACCTTAAACTCTGATCTGTTTTTTCTCTGAAGGTCAATATGTTAAAGATGTTGATGAGATGGTAAATAGTGAAAGGTAGCTATGTTTGATGGTGTGAGATTATCATGTATTGACAATAGAAAGTGATTTTAAAGCACTCTGGTGCATTCCAGCAATAAGTCAGTAAAACAAAGGGGAACAAAGAAGCTGCTGCTTGTGTGAGGATTGTGAAGACCTCATACGAGGAATCTGACTTGTTTTAATGAGACTTTTTTGCTGAAAGATTTTTTTGTGTCTCTTGCATACTTTACATGCATTCTATTCCACGGCATTAACATCAACATGGCTAATTTACAATGTGTGTTTTCTGTAAGTTAGGTTTCACTGAATTACAGAACCCCAGGCATGCCCACCTCTGCCTCAGAGGAGCAAATGTGAATTGTCTTTGCACAGGTGCTGTGGGGTCTCATTTCCTGGGAATGTACGGCCTGGCTCTTCCACACATGTCATGGTCAGTGATGCTTCCCTGGACCAGACCCATGGCATGCTTGCTGGGAATATGGAGCTTCGGGGAACTGATGGATTCTGGGAACCCTAGGATTGTGCAGGAAGTTTGGTTATGGGTGGAGACCAGGCTTTGATGGCTGGTTTTAGTGGAAACTTATGACAAACAAAATCCTCAATGGTAGAATACAATGGTAGAAAGTGAGCGAGACATGGATCCATCCTAGAACAGTGCTGGCAGCTTTACAGTATTGGATTTGGCTGCCTGCTGCTCTAGGATAAGCTCTTGGGGTCAGTTTCATACGGTTCTGCCCAAATTCTTAACCTAGATTAAAACTCCTGAACTTGGTTTCTCAGTTTTTTGATCCCTCTTCTTTTGACTTGACTGCTTATGGGGCATGCTTGGAGATCTGATTTACAGTGACACCCTGATTCTCAGCATGTTGCTCACTGCTGCATTTCACCCTGCACACCCTCAGAAAGCCATGGCATTCAGAGTGATACTCTGCTTTCCACCCTCTCCATCCGTAGTCTATCCCACGCACACTCATGAAACCTAGAGCAGGGACAGCAGTAAAAGTTGTACCTATTTACCACCAAAGATGATCAGTGATAATTAGTAAGAGCTTTAAAATATTAGACAGGATGTCTTCTCCTTACTGCCTTTCAGGAAAGTATTGCAGCTTCTCAGTCTCAGGCTGTTATAATTACACATTAGTGTTATGTGCCCCTAAAAATCCAAGAAGAGCCTCAAGCACAGTTGCCTATATTCCTTCTCTGCTGAGACCTCTGCACAATCTGCTGGATTCCCATCTTCTCAGCACAGCTCTTCTCACCCCTGCTCCTCCCCAATCATTTGGATGTTTAAGAACAGCCTCAAAAAGAAAGGCATAATTATTTGTGGACTATTCCTAATGCTTGTGAAGGTGTTCTTACAGACGAGTATGAAGACACAGATCTCCAAAGCCACCTGCCTGGAGGTGAGGTGACCTGTTGCTCCTCTTTTGCTCGTTGTACATGTTCAGGGGACTTTTATCCTTGCATGAAGGGTTCACTCTTAGTTTAGTTCTGTAAAATTTCATGACAGACATGAAATGGTGCAGTCTGGTGAATAGGAAGCAGGACAAATAGTACAGATAGCTACATTTCTTACAGTTGTGCTGATAACTTGGGAAGTATAATTTCAAGTTTTTTGGTTTGGAGGAAACATGGAATAAGGCTTTTTCACAAATCACTGAGATGAAAATTGTACATGAAATTTAGGATTATCCATCTTCTCTTTATAGACACAAATTTCCACCCTCATCTCAACCAACATGAGAAGCTAGGTAAGCACTCCTTTACAGCTTCAGAGTGGAGTCAGCTGCTTTCCAAGAAGACCTGGGTGCTCTTCCAAGAAACTCATGGACCCTTAAGCAAATCTATTGAGCAGTATCAGAAAGTTAGTTCATCTGGGTGAACTGAGGGGCCAGTAACCAGCATGGGGTGAGTGGGGATGGGGAAGGAGGGTGTGGAAAAGAGAGTCACAGACACTTCTAGAGCAATTATTGTATTTAAAACACTTGAAAAAATGACATAAAAGCCATAAAAACGGAGGACATAAACCTCAAGTGATTTGAATTTGTAATATTCTCCATTAAAATGGGTAATGTGAATTTTCTTTAACTGCAGAAAAGGATTCACATTTTAAAAGATATTTTTCTTTCTTTTAAATATTTGTCCCCTATGCCATAAAACATGGATGGAGACAATTCGTAATCTCAGCTTCTGGAATCTGCTTTTAACTAATTTGACAGTTGTTCATAACAATACTTTTGGGAGTCTGAGTATGTCTTATTTGGTTGCCATCATCAAGTCAAAAAGTCATTGCAGAGAACCTGGTTCCAGTTACTTGTGTTGTCTTGCCGTCATTCTGTTGACATCAAATAAATGATTCCCAGTTTATATCAGCATGAAACAAATTAGACTCTGCCCAAAAGCTATGTATTGTCACTGTGATCACAAAGTACACAACAAATTGACAACTTGGGAAGTTAATACTTGAGGTGTCCAATGAGAAAAAAAAAAATAAGCATTCTATACAAATTATTGTTTTGAAATACCTAATATCATATGAAAAGTCAGAAATTCAGATAACATCACTAATTGGTCTACCTTGAATCTCCCAGCATGTCTGTACTTTGCTCACATGTCCCATTTTTCACCCAATGGTGTCAATGAAAAGCTGGAAGTTGACAGCCTGGGTCAGATCATTCAGTTCTGCCTCTGGCAGTTGTCAAAACTGAATATGTCACAAGGCCCTTCTCAAAACAAAGTATTTCCATCTGTCAAATCAGCAGCTGTGATGGGGCCAAAAGAAGCCTTTTCACCCATTTGACTCCCGTGGTCTGGCATTTGCCAAGCATTCAGACACAATTCATGGCCTCTGCTTATGGCATCTGGGAAATCTCACCCAAAAACTGCATCCAGAACTGTTCAGCTTTCAGATGAATTTTGTGTGGAGTTATGCTAAATGTGGACAATCTATTTACTGTTACGAATGAGGAGGGATTAATATTTCTGACTCCTGTCAAGATGTGTCAATGCACTAAATAGAATGTTCTTTTCCAGTAATTTTTGATGTGTTGTGCTAGGAATATATGAAAATCGGTGGTAATGATGGGTCCTTCTTGCCTTAATATAGAAAGAAAAGATTATCTGGAGGATCTTTTTTGCTCTCTTCCCTTTCCTTCTCTGAATAAAATAGTGCCCATTTTTCCTATCCATTTTTATATCATTTCCCATCTTAATTTTTAACCTTGGTTTCATTCCTGGAATGTACCACTTATTAATTTTGATGAAAATGGAACAAAGACTCAACAAGAGCACTTGGACAGCAATTTTTGTGTTTTATTGCTGTTATATTACTTGTGTCAAGTAGGAGGATTAGGACTAGGAAGCCAACAAGCTTTCTACTGGTGACATGTGTCCCAGACTGGGAATGTCTGCTCAAGGGAACTTACAAAATCCACCACCATAAAAATCCATAGAGACAAAGCCTAAAATGGCTTTGGGATGAGGCTCTGCCTGTAGAACATTGGTGATAAGAAATTATTGTAAGAATATTTTACTTTTGTAAAATATTCAATAAATGCATTTTAAACATCCTTATTTTGAAACATTATCAAAGGATTACATAGAAAAGGAAAAAAATTAAATTAAACATTTCTATCAGTATTCATTGATTTGTTGATTAATTTTGTTAAAAATTAATTTTTTTCCCAAATCATACTTTCCAACTTATTTATTTTGACATATACTGAGCATAGATTGCCAGATGTTCATTGCTACTGACAATTTTACTATTTAGTATTATACATCAGCCCCCTATGTAAATGTCCTTTAGGAAAAACTTTTCTGAATTAAAAACTAATTACTTTCTTTTGCCTATAAATCTTGCTCCATTTCATTATATTTGTTTATTTTATGTTGCCTTCACAGGATGTGATTTCTTCATGACCCTAAATTTGTCATTTCACAACCAAAAGATTGTTTTCCTGCCTGTTTGGTTTTCTGCTTGATACCCTTTCTTGTAAGTACCCACATTTGTTTTTGTTTCATCTGTGTTCAGGCACATCAAAGTTGTTTCCCTCTAATTGGCAGAGCTGCTATTTGAGTTTTGTGATCAGATCTTTGGATGCACTTAAGGATAAACAAAATAAATTGCTAGGGGGAAACAACAGGGAAAACAAAAGCTATTATGGAATAAAAACACAGGAAATGAGTGGCAGAAATGTCATGTAAGAGTACAAGGATGAATTGTTTGTAGTCATGAGTTAAAAGAATTCAAAGTGTCTACGGTTACTAAAGTGGATTTAGAATGAAAATTTATGTGGCTTTACAGGCAATGTGTCTTTTACAATGGAAATCACTAGAGCAGGAAATATGCTGCATATCTACTTCTATCCTTAAGTGCTTTGAACAAAACCCCAGCAAGCCTGATCATTTAAGATTACTGATACATAAGACAGCACTTATATCAAAAGCAATAGAAAGTTGTTCAGTGACAGGAAGACATGAAGCACAAGACCTATTTTCTTTCAAAAGAAATTTATACTTAAATTTGCAAACTTGGAACAACATGTTCTGCACTTTCCAAGAGAAGGAGCAGGAATTACAGCCTATGGTTGATAAAGGCCAAGTTCACATCACATTTGTATGGAAAACAATTATGAAATGAATTGTGTATAGAAAAAAAGAACTTCCTTGGTCAGGCTGTAATTCCAGTTCATGTTGGCTATTATAATAATTCCTCATTATTTTTATGCCCACAGGCCACAACTAAGGAAGACAGCACACACCTTTCAACTTCTTAGGTGACCTTCCATTTGATTGAACTGATGCTGTCTTCTGCACAAAGCACAGTTCCATGGAATAAGGAGCTACAGCTAAGCACAGAAGCTGTACTGCCATGCAGACCAGGTCAAGAATTGTCACTGTTTTCCTGGTGTCCAAAAGGAGCAAAATGCTGACTTCAGGCTTTTGAGTAGTTTTCAACTTCAAACCAAACCATTGATGAGCAATGGGAATAACTAGGTCTAGAAAGCATAAAGAGTTGGAAACCAGAAAAAACCCAACAAAAACCCCCCACAACAAAACACTAAAACTAGGAGAGGTGACTTGCTGAAGACTGGCTCAACACTTCCCAGAAAAGAGAACAGACTTGAATCAAGCAGAATTTTTCCTAGTTGTGCTATGTCTCTCACAGTTTCCTTCTGAAGTATCAGGCCTCTAGGTGTCACAGGCTCCCCAAAGGCTCCCCAAAATATCTCTGAGAGTCAATACTGAGAAGGAGATGTGGGTCCTGTATTAATGGAAATTCCCATTAGTCACCAAGAAATATTATCACTTTGAAGATGGCCAAGAACTGAGGGAGAGGGACTCAAACAGTTGGTGAGATCTCCATCCTTGGAGAAGTTCAGGACTTGGTTGTGTGTGGCCCTGGTCAAACAGCTTTCACAGGTCCTGCTTTGAGCAGGAGGATGGAGAAAGTGCCCTCAGGGGTCTCTTCCAACCTACACACGTGGATGAGTCTTCCTCTGTTTCTGTGCATGCCCAAATGGCCACTACACTGTAACAAAAACACCAGCCCAGCTGCCGTTATATTCCCCTTCCCCTTGCTATGAGATTGTGGTAATACCATGAGGGTCCATAGCACTTTGAGAGTACTGATAGTGCACAGAACTCTACAGAATTACTCATGCCATCTGGTTTTCTATTGTTAAAGATTAAAAATAAAACTCTGAACATTTATTATGTTGGCAGACTAAAAACCACAAACTGGTATTTTGTATTCCCTCACTTAAGCAATTATCAAGTATCCAAAAAATAAGTGGGAAAAGAGAAAGGAAGAGAAAAAGTCAATCTTACATCACACTAAATGATACTTTAAAATGAATTTCCACAGAGCTTATCACATTCCCAGTTATCCTAACCAAATCCTGCAGTTCTCAGCCCAACTTTTTCCCTTAAAAAACTAGGAATTGTTCTTCTTAGGATTCCCCTGGAAAAGTATGGGAAATAAAAAGTTAGTTATGAGAACCAAAGAATACTGTGATGATGTCATTCTGAAGTGAGGAGCAGTTATGCCACTGCCATGCCAGCAAACTTCTCCACCCTTCCAGAAGACCTTCCCTGTGCAACTGAAGGGAAGGAGCAGGAAGGACTGGAAGACCACCTATACTTGAAGTTTTGCCTGGCAAGTACAGGCGAAAAGGGAATTTGCTTATAATCCTGTATATTCTCAATGATATGGATGTCTTCCTGAGTTTCTGGCAGAGCTAGAAATGCCTTCAGTGTTCAGTGTTTCTAGATTGTCCACTTGATTTCTTTTCAGTTGTAAAAACAATACTTGGGTTAATAACCCATATGTCTCTAGGTGCAAAACAGTTTATTCAAAGTGGATATTAGGAATCCTGCATTTTACTTTGCTATCCTATAAAGGAAGGATGTTGATTCACAGGAATGAGCTAAGAACATGAAGATGTCCGGTGGCCAGGGAAGCTTGGAGTTTGCTGTGAAAATTATTTGCAGTATTTCTTACTGGAATAATACTCCTTGCCTCTTCTTGGCTTTGCGTGTTACGATGTGATGTAAAATGGTTCAATATGGGACCTCATTTTCTCTGAATTATGTTTGCTGCAGAAGTGCTTACTGCAGCAGAAGTGTGCGCATAGTGAGAAGTATGGCCCTGTTTCAGGCATTTTAATTTGAGGCCACACAGAGTCTAGAATCAGGGTAATCAATTTCCTCATGCTAGATTTTCTCCATTCAGTTTGGTATTAACAAGACTGGCTTGGCATTAGTGAATATAATCTGGATTTTATAAAAATTTATTCTTTGCCTGTCTCCAAAGAGCCACTTTTCAGTACAGTAGACAAAAACCTAGTTTATGTAGACAAGCTATTATACAAAAAGGATGGAATGATGGGAAAGAAATTGTCTTTGACAAATTAATTAATATGGACTAACTAATTGTTAATAAAATGCGCTTTAATGAGAGCTTAGACATTCTCTGTCTGGGAGTGTCACTTAAAGAAATGTAAATTCTAGTTAAATAAACCTTTTATGAACAATTAGCAATTAGATTTTCTGTTTCCCTGAGCAGAATAATGTGTGCCTGCAATATTCATGTGATGGGTCCAGGCATGGGCCACGTTGAGATACTCATATATCCCTCTTGGAACTATCAATTAAGATCTGACTGAAACCCTTAAAGTATATTGGCACTTTGAATCTAAAAGCTGGTATGACCATCATGCCTTTGAAAGGAGATGGACTAATAAGAAAGTGCTGCAAATTAATTCAAAGGCATGGTTAGCTTGTATATATGACTAAACACAGAGCACTCAGAGTAACATTGCTGCTTATCTTTTGCCAAGATGAAGTTTCCCCTGACCTCTCCAAAACAGAGTAAGAAAAAATCAGCTTTTATCCTTCCCTTCCCTTTAAATCTTTTAAATAACATGGTGTTTACGTTCTTGTTAATAAATTGTGGTGCTTTTTTATCTCACCAAGGGCTTTGAGGTCATGATTTAAAATGTGGTTTGGTAGCTTGCAGGTAGAAATTTACACTTTCTTGTTCTACTTATCTGCATCAAGAACAATATATTTAAGACTCACAAAGGAAAGTGAAAATGCTGAAGTATGTTAATCTGATTTTTCTAGATAAGCCTACCCCTTCAATACCCTTTAATAGTATCAGTTTAAATATGCTAGAAGCATATTTAAAAGGAATGTAAAAGGAATTTATTCAGTTAATACACTTTTATGTATTTTTATTGTGAATATGGGCATTATTTTACTGAGGTTTGAAATGAACTCATTCATTGCCTGCGGTGTGTCTTAGACTAAGGCATTCCATGCAGATTTGGATTAATAGCTATCTATGGAAATCCAGGGATGTGTATAGAAGTACTAGGAGCTATCCCTGCCAGTATGGGTCTACAAGACCTTATTCTTTTTAAATATGTGAAAGAAATAGAGACATAGGACTTGTGATGGAGACAGAATCTCTGCAGAAAACCAGTGACGTCTGTCACCATGAACCAAGTTGCATTTGCTGTAAGACAAAGAATATTCCTACCTCTCAGAAGTCACTTAAAGTACTTGTTCTCCTAAGCTTAATATGGCTGGGGACTGCAGCTTTTATAGGCAGCAAGACACCAAACTGTACAATATTGCTGAGAACTTCCAGCTTTGAAAAACAAATACTCTGGCGATAGAAAATTCACCAAAACTTCCAACTAGCTCACCCTTATCAATAATTTTTCTCTTTTCTCTTAAGGTGAAGTATATGAGCCATCAGGTTTTGATATGAAAACCAAGTTGAAGACATGCTTTCCAACTGAATCAAAGATTTACACATTTCCCTAAAACATTCTCTCTCTATCTTTATTTATTCCTGCATTCTTCTCCAGTGCTTTCCTACATTGTCATCTTCCTTGATCTGGTGGTGTTTCAGTAGCAAGTTACCATAGTAATAAGTACAGAAACTCCAACAATGTACTTCGTTGTTTAAACATTGGAAGACTGCATTAATCCTTTTTTTTTTCAAGCTGAGTATCAGTCATCACCTTTAGGCTCATTTCGGGACACATCTGCAGCTCTTGTTCTCTGTTGTGCAAGTGGTTATGTTATTTATTCTACACTTTATGCCTCCAACCTTGTTCTACATATCAAGACATCATTTTGCACCTATTAAGCTTTAGAAAGTGGCAGGCATATTCCATCAGTTTTATTTGTTTATACTGAACTTATAAAACACCTGTTTTCTGGATGTTTTGTTATTTGTTCTACTCTTTCAGTTTTTTATTATCAGACTAACATGCTCTTTATGTGATTCAGATCAGTGTCAGATTGACAAGCCTGGTACAGACTGTTGTACATTTTACTTGTTTTAAATTTCAAAACAAGGGAATTGTACAAATTTCTAAAGAATGTTTGAAGTCAACATAAATTGCTTAGAGAGTTAAGCATTTTTAAAGCTCCTAAATGCATATTCCTTACTATTTAAAATTTTCCAATATTTTCTGTTTCAGCTTATTATTTGATTAGTGTTATTATCATCAGAGGCGATGAATTAATTGTCTATATTTCATCAAAAAACAACTAGAAATATTAAGCAAATACTTCTGCTTCATCTGGGTCACTATTAAAAATTCTACCATACTCCTAACAACAGGATAAAAGCATAGCAGTAAACCTTCTTTCATTGGTTCTTGTTCCATTAGATAATACAAATCTCTGTTATCAGGTTTCTCTTTAGAAAGTTTTTCTGTAATTAAACCATTGCTCAAGATCTTCAAGGTAAATGAGGGAGCTTTTTAAAAGTTTGAGCACACAATTCCAGTGTAGCAGTCCATAATGATTTTATTCTGCAATCAGGCTGCAGAAGCCATGCTTGCCTATGCTTCTCACACCCAGAAAAACACTGGGGTATGGTGTAGCCTAATCCTTCTTCAATCCCCTTTTGCACTGAGTCGAAATTATTTACTGTCGCTGATCTCATCCAAAGTAACTGATTTTGAACCAACTCTGTCTCCTTTAGGTTTCTTCCTCCACATTAATCCTTGACAGGTATTTCAGCCCAAGCAAGAGAGCCTTGTTGAGAGCCTGGCTGAAGGTCATACAGCCATAGAAAAGCATGTGGCAAAATAAAGGAATGAATGTGTACACAAGGTAAAATATGAATACTTCAGGGTGTAGCTGGAGGGAAGAGCCAGGTGAACTGGATCATTCCTCTTTGAGAAGGAGGCTGAAAGAAATGAAAGAAAGGCCAGCATGTTTCCCTGCAGTAAGAGAAATAATAATGCAGTAATGCCTAAAGAAGTAACAGGTGATGACAAAAAGAAGAAAACCTAGCACTTCATAAAACAGCTTCCAGCGTCTCTAGTTGTGCTAAAATAATTTAATATGAACATTGATTATTTTGAATTTCATATAGGTCTGCTCAAGGAAACAGGACGTCAAGGCTAATCAATCTATATATCCCAAGTGACATCACAGATCAATTGAAAGTACCAAAGAACATATGATTAAACTTGGCTTTCAACTTCCTGGCTTCAAATCCCCCTTAAGCAGTAAAACATTGAAGTCCAAATTACAGAGTATGCCAGGCTCCTTGAATTTTTGATCTGTGAAATGTTTCTTAAAAAAAACCCAACAAAACAACACCAACAAACCCAAAAAAAAAAAAATCCACAAAAAAAAAAAAAAAATAGAAAACCAACTTAAAAAAAAAAAAAAAAGAACCCAAAACAACCCAAGAGAATTTCCCAAACTTTAGAAAAAACTTTTCTCTATGAAGATTTTGGCAGAGTCTGCATTTCTATTGTATCTTAACTTCAAGTTACATTAACATCACTAGGACCAGCAGAGGCAATAGGTGAGCATCAGCTACTGCCAAACTGCTTGGAGTAAGCTCATTTTAATTCATAAAAATTGTCAAATTGAGTGTGCAGTAATCACTTTTCTTGAACACCTTAACTCCACAAGGGAATGCAGGAGAACATAAAGGAGAAAAGTAGCCCTGAATTTTATATTGATGTGATTTAAACAGGTTTGTTTAAAAATTCTTTAGATACTTCTAAATCAGTTAGGCATCATGCAAGATGCCAGCATCCATGCTACAGACAATCCTATTACTTTAGTTGTGAGGTTAGATGGCACCTTCCCCTGACATGGATGGCCATAATTTCATCATTCTCTGAATGGAAATCTTGTGTTTGATAATAAAATATATCCCAGCCCATGTGCCCAGGCTATCTCATCACACCAAGGCTCCTGCTTGCCTCCTCCTGCCTCCCAAGCTCTGCACAAGCAAAATGACCAGGTCTCTCAATTACCATGCATTTCTAGGCCATAGAAATCTAACTCAAAAAAACCCCATCTGTGATGTAGGTAGGAGCATTGCAAAGAGATTGTTCCAACGTAGCTTGATTTATATTCCAGGAATAGCATTCAGGAGCCTATTGAGAGGGAGTGATTGTGCCAGACTGGAGAGAAACCCATAGAGCACCTTGTAGTGTTGTCATTACCATAGTGCATGGCAATTTCATCTGCAAAAACCCGCCCAAGTTACATTCCTCTTTGCCTGCAGGATCCAAGTGATACTCAATTTTTCTGCATCTCTATTGCTACAGCTTTATCAGAAAGTCATTTTGCATGAAAAATATACAATTTTTCATTATTCAGTCTTCTTCTTCCATCAGGCTGAGGAAAAATATAAATATTCATGATTTATTCTGTATAGCATAATCATGACTACAGGTTTATTAATCTCTATGCAATTGTAATAGGAAGTGATACAACTTCTGTAATCTTTCTGCACAGTCTTATAGCCCTAAAAATCCCTCATTATAATAATGCAGCAAAGCTCAAAGATTTCCTATAGTTATATTTCTCTACTTATATTTTCTTATTCACAGACACAAAGAATCATAGAATGGTTTAGGTTGGGAGAGGACCTTCAAAATCATCTTGTTCCAACTCCCCTGCCATGGACAGAGACAACTTCAACTAAACCATGTTGCACAGAGCCTTTCCAACCTGACCTTTAACACTTCAAGGGATAGGGCATCCCCAGCTTCCCTGTCCAACTTGTTCTACGGCCTCACCACACTCACAGGAAAGAATTTTTTCCCCAAAATCTAACTTAAACCTACACTCTTTCTGTTTGAGCCCATTCCCCCTTGTCCCATCACTACATATCCTTGTAAATAGTCTTGCACTATCACTCTTGTAAGGACCCTTCAGGTCCTGGAATGACACAATCCAGTCACCCTAAAATGTTCTCTTTTCCAGGCTGAAGAATCCCAATCCTCTCAGCCTTTCCTCATCGGAGAGGTGCTTCATCCCTCTGTTCAACTTGGTGGCCCCTCCTGCAGCAGGGTGATGTCCTTCCTTAGGGGAGACCCCAGAGCTGGATGCAGCCCTGCAGTGGGCTCTCACCTGAGTGGAGCAGAGGGGCAGAACCCCCTCCCTGTCCCTGCTGCCCAGGTTGTTTGGATGCAGCCCAGGACACCTGCGGCTTTCTGGGCTGTGAGTGCCACTGCTGGGCCATGTGCAGCCTCTCACCCACCAACACCCCCCAGTCCTTCTGGGCAGGGCTGCTCTGGATCTGCTCATCCCCAGCCTGTGCTGGCACAGGGAGCTGCTCCCTGAGCCAGGTGCAGCACCAGCACCTGGTCTGGTTAAACTTCACTAGATTCCCATGGTCCCGCTTCTGGAGCTTGTCCAGGTCCCTCTGGATGGCTCCTGCCCCTCAGGTGTGTCAGCTGCACCACTCAGCTGGGTGGCATAAAGAAGCTGTCAGAAGTGGGATTTGAACCCACACCTCCAGGGGAGACTGCAACCTGAACACAGCACCTTACACCACTTGGCCATCCTGACCTACCTGGATGGACAGAGGGTTCTGTTGGGAGCCTCTGTCATCATTTGTAATGACTTATGAAGGCAAGTTGGGATTATGAGCCTCTGATATACCAAAAATATTTCTGCAAACAGTAAGAGGAGGCTGTAAATAGTGCTCTTGTTTTCTTTAAATTTTTTTTTTTGTGTGTGTGTTTTTAAAATAAAATTTCCAGCCCTAGTATTATTTGAAATTCCTTATGACAACAGTTGAATCTCCTATTATTAAGACTAGACTTGCAGACATTTAAAATCAGCATTTGTAAGAATGAACTAACATTAAAGAGGGGAAAAAAATCTCCAGGAATGCATGCCAACATAGCAGCTTTTAAGATACTGGTATATATATTTTTTTTCTTTATAATAGTACTGCTTGCTAGGGGTATAAAAATGAACTAAAATATTTTACCAGCTGGCTTGTTCTGATGACATGAGCAGATGAAAAGTTGAAGAAAATGCTAAGCAGACATGATGTACTTTTTCTCTAGCTTCTCCAGGTTAAATTCTTCATTGATTTGTTGTCTGGGTCAGATTCTTGCCATTAGTATGTAAAATAATGAAAAATTTGCATTAGTGTGTACTCATACTAAGTCTTACCTTCAATATTTGCTTTCAAATAAGTAAGTGAAGTCAGGGGTCAGATTTATGAAGAACCAAGCAGGTATGTTTACCCCCCTGCTGCTGATACAACTGTAGTTACTAACTTCAAACAATCTGACTGTGTGTTAAGAGAGTTGGACTGTCAGCTGCTGCAAAAGCTGCAATTTTTCTCATTTTCAACATCCCACTATACCATTCCTGGCACCACTTTATTCCAATTGACATAGCTTCCTTGCTGAATTTAGCTTGTCCAATGCAAAAGAAATAAAATCCTCCTCTGAAACCGAGACTGGGTTTTTTTCTCTCCTGTTTTGCTCATTGGTTCTCAGATAAGATGTAAAGTGGGAGCTGGAAGAGATTCTGCCCCAATCTTTTGTGGGGATGTGGAAAGTGATGGTTCTCTCCCAGGTCATGTAGCCAGCACTGAACACTGCCATGGTCCTGGAGCCTGTCATGGACCAAATACAGAGGTGGGGAGGTGAGCAATAAATTATTCCCTGGTGTGTTTTGCGGGAAAAAAATGTCTCTGGAGAGAGGGGATGTTCTTTGGTGCCTGGAAGCAACCCCACAGCAAGTTTGGCTATAACTACACTGGTAAGGTTAGTGCAAGAGCTGGTGTACGCAACTGCAAGCTTCAGTCCCCGGGCTGTCTCTTAGTTTAAGAAAATGGCCCAAAACTATGTGGTCTGTTAAAAAAACCCTGCAAAATAGATGTTATAGAAAATTCACCAGTATTTCAATCAACTGCTTTTATTATATATTTACTCATTTGAAGTGTGCCTTTCTCTGCCAGAGGCAATCAATTTGTGTCTAAGAGGAAGCTATTGCCTAGGCTAAAGGATGCATCCCAACTTCAAATATTATTCCCGAGGAAAGATACATGCAGATGCTTTCCTTTGGGTGTGGAGTGCTACCAGTGGATTGAAAATTTATGGTTTGTCAAGTCTGGTAAGCAAGATTAAGTACTTTTAACATAAGAATTAAGAGTTAAATCATCATTGCATGAGTCTTTACAGAGAGTCAAATGCTGTTCTCAACAATGACACTTTCCTGAAGTCTACAATTTTTTTTTAACTTCAAATATATATTTAAGTGAAAAATGGTAGATGTGAGGTTTTTCTTTTTTAACCTAAGGCCTTGGGCTGCAGTTCTCATAGTTTTCCACCTTTAGTTGAAAATCACTGGAAGTTTGCTCAGTAGCAGCCTAGCTTGATTCTGCAATTCTTGGGATAGACTTGGAAACTGATAAACAAAATTCCTGACCTGTCTCAGGGAACCAGAATAAACAGGCAAAATTGATCCTTTAGTGGGTCTAAAATATAACTATATAAATTCTTGGCCATAATACGTATTAATTATTAATGGCTTTTTTGTTGCAGGGCAGTACCTTGTTTAGCCAGTCATTTTCATTCTGTCAGTATTTTTTCTTGTTCAGCTTAAAGGAAAACCCACCACAGCTAAGATAAGGAGTTAACTGTCTATAAAAGTAACAAACAAATAGTTATAGTGAAACAATGGGATTTAACATTGTTAAGAATTTCAAAGAATAATAACATTAACTCATAAATGCATTAAAAAAAGCAGTACATGCAGGTGTCCAGATGTGAATGCATAATGAGTGCTAGAGGTAGATGCTAAAGGTCAGAAAGCAATACAAACAAAGAAAAACCTATGCCTAAAGTTTAAGAAATTGATGTAATGTATGTTTCAATGTTTATGTTCAAATTTATGTTTCCATGCTGATGACAAAATTTTATTATAACTTTATATATGACAATTTGTCTGTGGGCTTTCACACAACTGAGTTCCTTACCTGGTTATCACCAGGATATTGAGTGGAATCGGGTTTTGTCAGGAAGCTGGTGTTCCCCAACTCAACAGTGCAAGAAATCTTGCCTCAGCCTCAACTATTCAGGAACTGAAATTATATTTTATTTTGTACTGTTTTGCAGACTGAAAAATCCCCCCGGTTTTGTGAGTCTCACATTGAGTGCAAAAAAGGGAAAAGAGAATTTCTTATCAAGCTCCCAAATCTTGGTGAGGCAAATTAAAAATCCAGAAAGAATCTACAGCCAGAATTAAAAAGAATAAAAGAAAATGGAGATATTGAACTGGAAAAACACTTACTAACTTTTCCATCAAATATTAATCATAAACCTTTTGTTTTCAGCCCTCTTCTATCAGGTAAAAAATCAGATTAGGAAACCAAATTAAAAAGTAATAAAATAGGCAACAGCTCCACTGTAGTACTGCTTACCAGAAATCAGAATAAAATTTAATCACCATCAGTTTCCATGCCTATTTCTCTGACCCGTTTAACACATTGATATGTCAGTGATAACTAGAATGTGTAGGCCACTCTAGAAAGAGAATAAAGAAATATTTTATGCATTCACATCACTTGGAGAATTGTTTACCTACACTAAATAAAAGCATCTTGATTCAATATTAATCTGATTGTCATTTTCTCCCTCATAGCGAACCCAATGCATTTTTCATGAGTTTATCTCAGGTTGCCAAGGTGACATCCACTTATTCCCCTCCACAACCCCCACTTGATTACCTTTCTGTCTGCTAACACAGGCCTGATTCCTCCACAGTTCTGTTTCTTTTAGCTACTACTCTTTTCCCCTTTGGTATTACTGACTGTTATGTTTCCATGGAGTCAGGAAGGCTAAAAAGCATTTTATGGGAAGGGTATGAAATTCCACTGAAGTCTGTCTCAACCCCCTACTTCTGTTTTCCTATCCATGAATGGGCTTTAACTGGGCAGCCCCTGGGGAAGGGAGGTCAGTGCTGGCTCCTCTCCCTGGTGGAGTTTCTCACTTATTCTTGTAGACATGAACTGCCACCTGCAGAGTAATAATAGTGCCTGGTGTTTCTCCTCTAATCATGAGGTCGGGTTTTTTTAAACTAATATGCCTATTCATCTCAACAATTTCTCACATTCCAAGAGCTAATGCAAAAATGTGTCTGTGTAGTGGTTTAACTCCAGCCATTACCCAAGCCCCACACAGCTGCTCACTCACTACCTCACCAGAAGGATTAGGGGGAGTGTTGGAAGGGTAAAAGCTGCATGGGTTGAGATAAGGACACCATAATAGGGAAAGCAAAAGCCACACACACAAACAAAGCAAAACAAGGAATTGATTCAGTGCTTCCCATGGGCAGGCAGGTGTTCAGCCATCCCAAGGAAAACAGGGCCCCATCACATGTAACAGTGACTTGGGAACACGAACACCATCACTCCAAACATCCACCCTTCCTCCTTCTTCCTCCACTTTCTATGCTGAACACGATGCCATAAATTCTGGAATATCCCTTTGGTCAGCTGGGGTCACCTGTCCTGGCTGTGTCTCCTCCCACCCTCCCAGCCCCCTCAGCAACATGGCAGCGCAAAAAGCAGGGAAGGCCTTGGCTCTGCTCAGCAGTAATAAAACCATCACAGTACCAACCCTGTGTTCAGCGCAAATCCAAAACACAGACACATACCAGCCACTGTGAAGAAAATTAACTCCATCCCAGCCAAAACCAGCACAGTCTTTTATTTATATTTTGGCAAAAAACAAACTGACTCAGGAGTAACAAGACTGGAGTTACTAAGCTTGCTTTCCAGTTTTGGAAGCTCTGCTAAGAGGTCTCGTGCATCTCATTAGCCACCATGCAGACCCCAGGCACTGTCCAGCCTGTGCTCATTGTGAGGAGACAGGTTTACCTGCTGACAAGAATGTGTTGGATTTTTTTTCAATTTCTGTATAAAACTCTACTAAATTTTCTATAAATTTCTGTAGATTTACCTGTTTATCTCCTAAAGTAGTTATTAATTCTACTGTAAATTCACTATTTTCAAACTAAAAAAGAGAATAAATTGCTTTTGAGCATTCAGTGGCATTTAACAATAAAGTATACATATGACACAGCTGGGAAACTTTTCAACCACCTCTTCATAGACAGAAATTTTCAAGGTCAAGTTTCCTTCCTTGTTTGTTTGTATGAACAATCATGGGGAATGACAGACCTTTGCAATTTCTTGTGGCAAAATAAGCAGCAAACAAGCGATAACGAAGTGTTATACCTTGTTAAGAAGAGAAGTATCATGGTGTGTTTATTCTTTTTTTTTCCAAAACATCTAAACTAAGTGCAAACACAATGGTTATCTTATTGAGACCTTTAACATAAAAGCCTAGTTTATATTTTAATTTTAGTATCCAAATGTCTGCAAAGACAGCTATTAGTTTATGTACATCTTGGATTGCGCATAATTTTTGTGCTTAATATTAGCTTAGCTTTGTTACTCATTCAAGTTAACAAGCATTTCTTTTGGACTAGCTGTAGAATCACTGAAACAATGAAAATTAGGGGCTTTTTTTGGTATAGTTATGCACTTAAATAACTTTAAAAAGCTCAGAATTCAAGTTTCCATATAGTGGAATTAAGCATTAATAATTATGTGTGATGAATACTGTAATTGATATGTAAATAAACGTGTTTAACAAGTAAGAGAATAATAATGAATTTCCCAACTAAGATGTTTGCTATCTGGTTTTGGAAATTCTGTTATAACTTCTGTTTTTCTATCTGAAAATGTATGAATTTGGGGAGGTGAAAGGCATTAAAAAATAAAATTGTGTGTTCTGCTACAAAATGTATTATCATGTCTATGATCCTACATGGACAGAAGGATTATTCCCTGTCTACTGAAGGATTATTCCCTAAGACCACATTTTTCAAGCTTTATTAAATGATGAGGAAGACTATCTATTAGTCTTGAACTATGCATCCAATAACCCTTTTTAAGGCTATTAGATTATTTACTAGTAATTCACTTATATCTGGGATTTTGTTCCTTGGTAAATAGCTTAATCTTGTGATTCATGCTAGTATGATTTTTCAAAAACAATTACAACTTTTATATAGTCTAGATGAGCTCTGTCCATGGACTGCCAAAGTTGTGGTACAACTTCACATCTTTGGCTTATTAACAGACATATCTCCTGACCAAATATTTGTCTTTCATTCTTTCTGATTCTTCCTGGTTCTTTCTGGTTCTTCCTGATTCTTCCTGTTTTGGGAAGATTTCATGAACAAAAGCAGCAAAGAAGGAAGTTAAACTATTATATATTTATCCCACTGTATTGAGAAAACTCTTTGAATTTTGAAACTTCACAGATTGAAGTCCTCATAATTGCTAATTTGAAAATTTTCAATAAAAATTCGTTATTCTTCAGTCCTTGATTTTATATTGCAACTATCCTATTTGGAGAGGAAAAACAGTAGGGTGGGACCATGCAGATACTTGAAAAATGAATAGTTGAAGCAAATCTTACACAACCACTATTCAAACATGGCAAGTAGCCGCTAATAAAAAAGACATTTGAAAAATACTATTTGAAATTGACATTTAACTTGATCTCCTGGTAGCAACAGTAACTAAGAAGAGTAGGAAGGAAATAGATTAAAAAAAATTAATCTTCTCATGGCTTGTTGAACAGAATTCCTTCTGAAAATGGTTTTTCTGAATACTAAAACACAATAGCAATTTACTCTTCATTATTCATTTCTTCATTAATGTTGTCAGTTTTCAGGCACGGGAAATGCAGAAGTTCTAATGACAGAGGTGGCACAAAATGGGAGTCTGCACACGTCTCTATGTTTCTTGATCCTGGCTTCACAAAGGGAGTTTCTTGGGCTAGGAAGTTTGCCAATCCCTTTCTTTGTTCTTTCTGAAGCAAAAAGTAGCTACAAGCTGTAGTGTACTCTCATCCTTTCTGGCTAAAACTGGGATCAGTAATTCAGCTTTACATACCCCACTGGGACTAAAGCATAAATCATGGGAAAACCTGCTGTGGACTTGCAAAAGTAGACTAGAGCTGAAACATTCCTGAGAAACCCGATCCATTGAGTTTCCTCAATATATGCTAACACAAAATTACCTTTACCCTCTGGAGTTCAAAATCATGTATTTCCACAAAAATCTTAGGCAAAATTGTGTCATAAGTAAAGGGAGATTTTTTTTCTTTTTTTACCTTAAATGAAGCTAAACTTTGGTGTTACTGTCATTCACCAGATACAATCAACAAGGCACAATATATGCCTTTATTTCTCGAGTAACATGCCCTCTACCTTTACCACACAGCCTATGTTTTCTTATGTAGGATGCATAATCACATTCTTCAAACAGTAGTTTTCAGGATCCTGTCTGTTGTCTCACATATAGAACAATCTCCTCAGTGGGGCTTTGATGTATGAGGAGAGGATGGTGTTGTTGGGCATGGAAAAGGGATTTTGCAATCATAGCTCGGTTTGAATTTTAGCTGTTCATGGTAGTTTTTTTTATTAAGAACAGGCAGGAGTTTTTAACATCAGAAAAAACTGCACGTTGGGTGCTTTCTCATGCATGATTTGGAGAGCCTGTAGAAGTGTGACATTTTCAAAAACTGATTTTAAGGGAAAAAGAGAGAGCCTTTGATTAGGAAGTACCCACAATATGCTTACTGGAAGATGAACAAAGCAAAATTGTTTATATGTGAGGAGAAACAGTGTTGCTTGGCTTACATTGCATTGCTGCACTTCCATTTTTGCAAAGAGAAGAAAGAAAACTACTCTTCTAAGAGTAACTCTCTTCTATTCTTTATATGAGACTAATCTGTTTTCCTACCAAAGTTCAGAAAAACAAATTAAATAGTAAACACAATAGTTAGAGGGGGCCCATGTAGCTTCTCTGGCAGTACCATTTTTCAGTAGTCCAGACTTAGAAGGAACTGTGGAAATGAATTAGTTTTCAGGGTATAGCTAGGACTATTGTGCCTTACTTTCATCAAGTTTATGAGCAAGTACAAGGTTTTTACTTCTTTCTGGTGCATTTAATATTTTTAGCAAAATATTGGCTAGAACAAAATTATTAACTTGAACTACAGAATACAGAAATAAAAGGTGAAAAAAAGGTAAAAAATAGAGTTTGTGCATTTAATTTTGGTCTGAATTTACTTCTTATTTAGGTCTTAGGGATGTTGTTGTATATTATCTAATATTTTATTAGGCTAAAGTCCATATTCAGGTGGAGCACATTTTTCTTGTCTTGCATTTCACTGAAGCAGTGCCTGCTGTTGACAGGTACTGATAACTTAAACCCAGAATTAAGGCTGTGGTGTTGCCATGTCAGGTTCAAGTGGCAGATGCTTATGACTCTACCATGATATTAGCTTTCTCTTCTTTGTAGCTTCATATTTTATACAAGATTAATTACCCTGAGGAGTCCAGATCTCTGTGGGTTAGTTCACCAGCTGCTTCCTTTTATAATTTCACCGCAGGATCTGTGCGTGTGCTGCTTCCCCACTGCACACACACACATGGACATGTCATCCTACACTTGCTCTGGAGTCTGGACATGGCTTATTTGGCTTCAACAAAACCCATTTAAACCACTGGGGAGATTTCTAGTCACTTGCATAGTTTTTGGGTAAGTCCTGCAGGCTCCTAGGCACACTACAGTCTGCTGAAACCCATGTCTGAAATGTAAATGGTGGGACTTAAACTTTGGAGTAACTCTGATTCCTTCAGCAGTGCCACCTAGACATGTAACACAGGTTTTACACATTTTGCACTAAGGTTGTTTCTTCAGAACAGGATTTCTGGGCATATCCATTCATATTAATTCAAACCAGAGCATTAATCTTTTCCTCTTAACAAAAGATGCCTGACTGGATCTTCATATTGAGTTTGCAGCACTTGCAGTTTGCCCTGCCCAACAGCAAGTTGTCCTTTACTTGGCTTGTTGCTCCTTTATTTCAACAGTGCCTTGAGAAGATGCCTGCAGGCCTGGACTGTATGACTCCATTCCTTCTTAAACTTCTTTCTAAAGGAAAACCTTACACTTGTCTGCAAAGCTTGCTGCTCCAGCTGGTCAATATATATTGTATTTTAATCTGAATTTGTTCTGCTACCCATGCATCTTAGCCAACAACCAGCCTGTACACTGGAGAATGTTCATTTCATACATTCAGCTCTCTTTCTAGATCTGAAGTGCTGACAGCATGAGAAAACTGATTTAGGTGTTCCCATCCAAATCCCAGCCTATCCCAGGTACATTTGAATATTTATAGGCAAAATGTCTGTTAAGGTTCAGCTAAGTTTGTATTGTATAGAACAATTCCCACTGAAATGTGTGGGGCTATTAGTTCTAAATTATGCTTACACAAATTAGGGGAAGAAGGAGTTCTTCCAAATTTATTTTGATTCTCCTCAGAATGAGGACTCCCCAGCCAGTCCTGTCCTTACACATCTGTGGATGGCTGAGGTGCCTGGAAGCACACATATCACAGCCCTGCAATGCACCTTTCCCTTGCTCTCCTTGAATTTACCAGCCTCTTCACACTGACCATGGAATTGTTGCTTAGATAAATCTGGGGCTGCTAGGATGCTTTCTGTTCTTGAGGCCCATTACCTGATACTGAAGGGATCCAAAAAGTTGAAATACCTTAATTATGATGATTCTGGATCCCAGAATACAGTCCCCAAGCAGCAGACATTAAAATATTTTTAGCAATTAACATTTCAATCTAGTTTAATATTTTTATTTAGCAAAAATATTTTGTAGTTACACTATAAATTGTTTTTTCAAACAAAGGGGATTAATCTTATTCTGCTTTAACCTGCAGCCCTCAAAACAACAATAATTACAACGTGGTTGAATATGCTTTTCAAAGTAGGGAATTGTTTAGAAGCAGCAAATTATTGTTATGAGTTTAAAAGAAAATTCTGTGGGTGTAAAGCAGATTAAAAAGAGCTGGGGAGTACCTATCAGATCTGCTGTGGATCCCTGCAGGTGTTTTCAAGGAATGTGAGAGCCTTTCCCTGCTATTGCAACCCTTGTCCCCTGCCCCATTCATATCAGACCATACAATAACGTGGATCCTGCTCTATAGCTGCTGTTGTTTTCTTCCACATGCACATTTCCTTGTCTGATGGTAAGGAGCGCTAATAATGAATGCTGATTTAGATATGAAAAGATTGTTTGGGAGTCACCTACCTGTATTCAACAGCCCAGGAAAGGAAAGATGGAAACCCTGATGTACCAATACCAGCCCTAGTCAGCCCATCTTAGTGAATATTCTTTTAAAATTAATGTGTTCCCGACTTTAAATGTCTTAAACAACCCTGAGTCTCAGTTTTTTGTGTAACCATCATCTCCACCACCTTCAACACATTGCAGTAGTGAAGAACTCATTGAATTGAATATTCCATAGTTTGTACAACTGCCTGCACCATTTCTTTGCATGTTGTTCTTTCTTTGGGAAAGAATATTCTTGAATTATTTAGAGAAGATTAATACTAAAATCCTACTTCAAAATGTCATCCTGGGAGACCAAAAACATGTTACTTGACTCCTAAAGTTTGTACAATCCACATAGAATTATAACAGTGCTATAGTAATAGCACTGAGACTTATTTTTCCAAGATATTGGAATTGTGTGATTTTAAAACTTCAGCATCCTTCATCTGTCAAACAAACTATTTTCTATGAAAACTTTATCTGGAAAAAAACCCCTCATATTTGTATTGCAAGTGGTATCTTTTGTTTTCTCTCTTTACTAAATACTGTCTTCCCCTTCCTGTTATAAATTTGTCTGAAGTGATCTAATTTTTAACAGAACAGATTGTAATGTCATCTAAAAACTATTCAGGAGAAAAAAGCCTATTTAACTTCCCTGGCTTTGCTATTCTGCTTAGCAGCTTCCTACAGCATTCTTGCAAACCCAAATCTAAAATGTTGAAAACTGATCTCTTTTAATAGTGCCTACTGAGATTCCAACAGCAATACTGAACCATAAAATATAGCAAATGCCATCTGAGGATTTGGGATGTACACAAGAGATCACTTGTCCTTTCCTCCTTTCAACTATATTCAGATATTTTTATATCAACCCACAGAAAATGCATTTTATTTCCAAGATAAAGTTAAATTCTACTTAAGTGAAGTTCTTATGTTTCTGAAATAATAATTTCACTTAAAACTGTATGAAAACTTGTCTTTGTTTCTTCCTTTGTGGCCTATGGGTGGAAAGATACAATGGAAGAGTTAAAAAATACTCTGTTGGATCTTATAAGGCGAAAAAGATAGAGAACACTTCCTACTGACTGGATTTTTCTAGAAGGGGGAAAGAGTCTAAATTAGTACTACCGAGAACTTTCTCCAATGCAAATAAATTTTTCTCACAAAAACTTTCTCAGAAATTCCAAGAAAATGATGCTTTCATGACATCATCACAAAAATTGATAAATTTTTCTTTCTCCATCTCAAAATAATTTTCATTACACTGTTCTGATCAGCCTGCTATTTTTGAAAAGAATTCGTGTATAGAGTAATTCATGATCATTGAAAACTGAGAACCAGTTGCAAGCAATCAAGTTACTCATGATATGAAAAGGATAACAGCTATAAATAGCAAAATTATCTGTGATTTCTGATAGATTTTTTAAATTGTCTGTCTAGGAAGGGTTGCTATCTTAAGCTAAAGTAACTTAAATATTTCAGTTATCCTGTCTTTCAAGTCTGGGTCAAAGATCAATGGTAGATTTGCCAAAAATTATATATCTGTTCTGTCAGTGAAGATTGAAGAAATATAGTCTCAAAAATCATATGTTCCCGGGCTGAAAAGAAAATATAATAGAAAATAGCTTAATCACTTACTCATATTGTTGACAAAAGGAGTAAATGCGAGCAATTGTGACCGCATTAATTTGCGTTAATACTTCAAGTCCTATTATATAGTTCTACCATTTAAGAAGACTGCAAATAATTGTCTTCACCAGTGATATTAAAAAATAAAATCCCTTCAACACAAAAATGAATCATTCATATTCATTATTTTTTTCTAGCACAAAAATTAAATTAGCTAGCAGTCAAGGGATTACGAAGTATTAACTGTGAGAAAGTTAAGAAATGCCTAGGTCATTTCAGGACCAGAGCTGATCTCTTGTTATGCTACATTTTTCTTTTGGAGTTCTTGCCAGTAAAACCAAGTAATTTTAATAGAAATAAAATTCTTAGGATATGTCATTATTTGACCAATCTGAGAAAAATCAAAAGCCATTATTATATAAACTTTCACATTTCAGGGAGCATGGCTACTTGGAAACAGCTTAATTTGAAGTGAACCTGCCCTGTTCAGATACTGTAGTAGAAGATAAGGACACAGACACTGGGGAACAGCCAATGTTCCAGCTTTGACAGCTGTGCTTGAAACCTTAACTGTGCTTAACTGTACCTGCAGCACACTTCTGTTTAATCACCTCTGAGAAAATGGGTTTTATTTGCTTCAATCCTGTTCTTCTTGCCAAACAAATTATTGAGCTGTTTTTACTGTCACGTGGAAGCTGTTAGCCTTTTTTGCTGTTGTTATTGTTGTACATGTGATACTTTTGCAAGTTCCTTTTTTCTTTTCTTCAGACAATACCTTTGATGACATTATGGTGAACAACATCCACTAGGAAACTGAAAAAATCCAAGAAAAACAGCAAAATTCTGTGTTCCAGCACAGAACTAGCAGGTTCAGAGCTAGCATCATCCTCTGTTGATGCTGTCCCTATCAAGTACTCTGAATGAGCTGTCAGTGCTATTATTTTAGAGAGAACAGGGGCCTCTTCAAACACTACTGTGCCATCCCACACAAAGGGCGAGCAAGCCACATCTCCTTTCTCTTGAAACAGCTGCAGCATTGTAGGCAGAGCTGGACCCTTCTTGTACAATGCTTGAGTAAGCAAACTCTGTGTGGACATTGCTGTGAGAGAATAAATATCAGTGTTACAACCTCCCTCTGCTGTTGCAGCAGTTTGTAGAACTGAAAGAGAAATAAAGTTCATTTAGAGAGGGGTTCTGCAGTGGGGCAGACATGAGGCAGATCTGTAGGAATTGACTTCCCCCTGCCTTCTCTCCAAGCACTTCCATAACCTGACCCAGGAAAGGATTCTGCTGCCACTGACACTATGGGGAGAGGCAGGGGCTCTCCATGCAGGGCTCTTCTTGGGATGGCAGCTGCTGCATTTTCTGCTGACTGAAAAGTAAAATAAACCAGGGCAAAATTAGAAAATAGCAACACTGATGATGCAGCCATATGAACTCACCACATCCCTCTCCCAATGACAAGGTCTCTGGTGTCAAGATGACCTCGAGGTGTTAGAAAGTCTCTTTTTCCCAGCCCCAAGACCAAAGAAGAAGATGAGATTCCTTCTCTGCTTTTCAAGGTTGTTTATTATTTTTTTTCTATAACATTTTTTCTCCGACCCTCCGAGGTCTGTCCAGCAGGTCAGAGTTGAGGCATACTGCCTCACCTCAGGGCAGTGTTATATTTTATACAAAACTATGTGTACTTTATTTACAACAATTTTCCAATGCCTATCACCTATGTTAGACAGTTTGTCTCTACTCTAAACCAATCCAGAAGTGCCACCATCAGAGCAGAAGATGGAGGCCAAGAAGAAGAAGGAGAAAGATGGACATGCCCAGATTCCTCCATCTTGCCTCCCAAACTGCCATTCTAAAACCCCAAAATTCTACATTTCACCCTGAGATAAATTCACTATCATTCTATTCAAACTCTTGTGGCTTGTAACTCCTCACACAAAGTTGGTAATTGTTTCCATGGGTTAAAATCAAAGGTGTTTTTGACTCCATGCCAATGTCTCTGTGTCCCCTGCCAGGGTCTCAAGTCCTCCAGGGCAGCCAGAGGAATGTCCTGGGTTCCAACATCTCAACTAACAACATTCTCCATTTGATGTGTCAATTTTTAATGCCCAGTACACTTATGGGCTGGGGAGCTGTAGCCACTGGAGAGCAATGGTCCACGTGGCCATCCTCTACTTCCCTGGCCTAGCACATCTGTCAGATCTGTAGGCCCTGGGGTCAATTGGCTCCCCTTATCTTGTAGTGCAGAGCAGGAGGCAGCTGGTGTTTCCAGATGGAGACCTGAAGAAAGCAGAGGAGGGAGGTGTGCTGCAGGCCAGCTCCTCTGCAGCCCCAGGAGTGGCTGCAGTGTTGGGTGGGCTGCTGCTCTGGCCTGGGGTCATCTGAGAAAAATTGGTTTGTGTGCTCCAAGGTACTCTGGGGGTCAGCCATAGGGGGTCAATGAGGAGATTCTTTCCTCATCAGAAAAATAACTGCTAGTGGAGACTGCCCATTTCTGTCCAGTTGACCCATTCCACTGACCCTGTTGGTGCAGTGTGTAGATGGCTTTAGGGTCTGCCACAAGCCACTGAAGAGCTGGTCTTCTAAAGTCTGCAGATCTAAGATTTTTTTTAACAAACCTTTACATTGCATTACTTGCATGTGCAAACATGTATTATTCAATGCCTTCCCCTGAAGAATTTTCTGCTAGTGAGGATGGAGTAATTGTTTATAGGTCTTCAACAACTGCAAGAAGTATCTCCTCCCACTCAGTATCCAAAACATATTATCTAGATGGATTTTTATTTTCTGGTAGTGGTAGGCTATATAAACAAATGTTGAAAAATCCCATGCAGATTGGATATAAGCATTGACGACCTCAAAATCTTGTGATGTTCTCTACAGTTTGGGTAAAAGTCAATGTCTCTGTTTCTTTGAGTTAGAGCCAGTGACCTTTGGCACGATGAAACACAGTGAGCTTTTCAGCATGAACGCAGCTCTGCTTTTCATTTCATAGATGGTCAAATCATCAGAGAATGGTGATTCTTCAGCTTGGTGGATAAAGTGTTTCCTTGTTAGTCTAAGAACTCTGGAAATGTAGTGCTAAGGACTTGTAAATAAATATCTCCACTTCCATAAGCACTGCCAGTTGAGAGGAACTCTAGGAGTACTCATCTGAACAGTATGTTCAGAAGCATACTTTTAGTTGGATCAGCTGTGTAGAGGTTCATTAAAGTTTTAGCATTCTTTTACAGTTCATTGAGATGAAGAATGGCAACCTATCTTTTCCTTTGCTTGATAATAACAGCTTATGTTTTATGTAGAATTTTATGTGTTGTTTGTGCCTTATGTAGAGTAGGTTAGCAGGAAAGCTCAGTTAAAGGCAGCAACTACTCTACTCTTCGCAGATTGTGTGCTCATTTACAGCATCCAGTGCTGAAATCAGCCTGGAAACTCTTTATTCATGTTTCTGTTTTAACAGTGTGGGAAGAAACAGTTTTGCCAAGTAGGGAAAAAAAAGACATCTTACTGTCATGAAAATCAGCTTGACCAAAATGCATTCTGTGGAGCCACCACTGAGACAGCGCCAGCAAGCTTCCTAAGTTTCCCAGAAAAAGAGCATCAGGAAAAATCTTCCCTGACATATGAGATACATTTGAATTCCTGAGCACAACAACTGCGTAACAAAGTTGTCAAATACACTCTGCCTTTAATCCAAAGTTATTCCTTGATTACTCGAGCAGAAAATTAGTGGAGAGAAAGGGAGCAGTCTGATCATTGTAAGTAACTGCCTAAGGCCATGCTAAGTTTGCAATCGATAATGCACCAATTTTCTTTCTAATTGCTTTGCCACAGGTCTTGGAAAGCTGCAATATGCTGCATATATGTTATTTGCAAAGAGGAATTGCAGGCATGTCAGGGAGCCAACAGTTTGTTAACTTGGGACGTGGAGATGTATGGCTGTGCCAAATAGAAAGGTCAGATGACTTTTGTGACTGAGTTTTGTCCTGTGCACAAGGCTTACTGCTCCTCCTTTTATCACCTATAGATGCTGTGCTGTATTTTATGGTAGATTTTAAAATGGCTACAAGTTATATGACAGCAAGTCTTTCCGAGTGGAGAATTGAATTTATAAATCTATAGAAAGAGGTATGTCATAATGAAGATGCCAGATTTTTCTTAAAAATGGAAGCAATTCCTTGAGCTATAAAAAACATGCTCAAATATATTGCACATCTTTACACACTATTTTCTACTCTCCCTCTTTTCCACCTTTTTCAGTGAATTTTCACCTCTCCAAGGTCATTCATGCCTCAAGTTGTTTTGTTTAGCCTCCACCATCTCACTGTTATACTACTCATGACCATCAGCTCAGCTGTGCTATTTTCCCAACTCTTTATTTCATTCTTTCCATCTTTTCCCCTTGTCTTCATGAGCTCTGTCCTGCACAGGGCAGCCACCACTGCACTGAGACTTGGCCACAAGGTGCATGTGGCAAACATGGGTGTCCTTCCTGTGTGCCCCCAGTGCCCCAAAAAAACCCCACTTGTCCCTGGGAATAGCTGGCCTGGCTTAAGTTTTGCACTGTAAGGCCTTTTTCTGAATTTCTGCACACACTCTCCTCTGGTCTCTCTCAGGTCTCTCTTCCACCTCCTCCATCTCCTCCTTCTCAGCTCATCACATGGCAGCTTCCTTTCCCCAGCCTCTGCAAAATCCTGCAGCAATTTCCCCCATCTTTTCTGCACTGAGTTTTTTATTTCTCTGTTTTACTGATCCTCATCCTCCAAGCTGGCTGACAGCACATTCCTCCTTGAATCCCTCTAATTTATGATATTCTGGTTAAGAGATTTTGGTGATATTACTTCATTTAACTTCCAGATTAAATCCTAATATCTACCTAACTATTTACAAAAAAAAAAAAAAATGCAGAATTTTTTTTTTTTTTTTTTGTAAACCTTGATCAATTTGATGGCTTTCAGCTATAAAGTGAAATCAGCTGTGTGGGTTAGAAAAATGTGTATGCCAATGATCAGAGAGCTTCTATGTGAAGGGAGAAAAGGAAATAACTAACTGATTCATGCCCAGAAATGATACAGGCAGTGGTCAGAACAAATTAACTCCCTAAGATATATTATCTCTGTATCACATTCTATAACTGAGGGCTTCAGGCTGGCAAATTGTGAGGGAAAAGAGTCTATTCCAATTATCTAGTAGTCACTTTCATGAGGTTTATGTGATGTCTTTTCATCTGCAAATCTGCTCTTCAGCCTCAGTCCTGGACATTTTGCTCTGCTTCAGTCAAATGCTGCAGGGCAGCTGCTGCCCCAGGGACATAAAGCTACTCCAGGTTTTATGGGAGTTGATGGCTGGGTAGAAAAAAAATCTCAACAGCAGGAGAGAGAGGTGACTTTAGTGGCTCTGCTGAGGAAAAGGCTGCTCTGCAAAAACTGTGCTTATGTCAATGCTGTCCCTAATAGATGAGAGGGTGTCTGACCTGCAACCATGCAGGTTCATGCTCTACAAGGACCAGACAATCCAGCCAGAGAACACAAGGAAACCAGATTACACTTGCCTACCTTCCACAGATGCAGTTAGATATTAAGTATGGAATTTCTGAAAGCATGCAGAAGCTTTGGGCAAGCTTCAGCTGTTGTCCTGTCTCTACTATTTTAAAGGTGTGTGTGCCTGGCAGAGCCCTTGAATGTGTTTTGCTGATATTTTGAAAATATTTTTAACTCTGAATATCAAATTCTTCTATTTGCTGCCTCTGAGTTTCAGATTAAGGCCACCATGTTTGTGTCATATTTTTCGAAAAATGGAAAAAAAGGTGCATTCCTGCTTATTTAATAAGTGGAGTATCTATCAAAGCTCAAACAGGCAAATGTAGTTTAATTAAGTAATCTTCATATATTATCTGGGCAATATATTCTGAATTAATTTAAAAATATTTACTTAACATTTCTCTTCCAGCATCCATGGAGATTCTTCTTCTTTTTAAGCTCAATTCCTCCATGTAATTAAACAGATAAATAATGAAACTGGGGTTTCAGATATTAAGTATTATTCTATAATGCCACTCAGCAATTCAGTGTTTGCAAAGTAACAGCTCTTCCCTCCCCCAATCCCTGAAAACTCAAGAAAGTTAATACTCTGATCTGCATGTATGAGAGACACATGTGAATGGGTAAATGTTCACTGTGAATTGTTTGTTCAGTTAGAAATAATATAATGGAAATCAAAGTATGTGCAGGGAGAGGAGAAAGGAAAGTCTGAAAAAAAGCTCTCAGGGAAATTGAATTGCCTGATACTTGAAAGTAGCTGCTCTTTTTTTCCCTTTTTGATCACTTAAATTCACAAAATGACATGGATCTTTGCATTCATGCCAAATTACTTCAATTGCACTAGAAAAAGTAGCTTATTCCATTGCTTTCACCTCTCCTGGCACAGCCTCTCACAGCCTCAGGCTTGGGAACCACCAGCCTCTCTGTGGGTGCCCGTGAAAGCAGAGGTGGGTAATTAATGCACAGCAATGTGTGTTGTCAGCTGTGCAGGGACAGCCAGAGGGCAGAGGATGCTGCCCTCTCAGGTTTCTGTACAAAACACGTTTGAAAAGAGGATACAGGGTATGAAAATATGTGACTCTTCAGGTTTTTGCTTTGTACTTCCAGAGTCCAGTTAACAAGATTGAATGTTAACGAGATTCTATAATGGCTCCTGTATCCAATTTAGACATTCATTTTTCTCCCTACAGAATATGCTCAATATGGGGTTCAATCCAGGGTTAAACCCTTGCTGCTCTCTATTGTTTATGCTATTAATGCCTGCAAATAAAAATGACTGGAGAAACTTGTCTCCATAGAAACTAGCATCTAACTAAATATAAGAAGAAATTTTCTTGCTTCTTTCTCTTTCACCAGACCAGCCCAAGAAGAACATGATGTCCTCACAGAATGAAAGGACTTTGTAATTTAAATATGCAGCCTTCCCCCACAAACCATTTATTACTTCTTACCATGTCACTGTTGCTCTCACCATATTCTCAAAGCATTAATATTTCTTTATTTGCAAAAGAATAGGGGAATTTTGATCATAAAATGCATTTCTTTTGTGCGAGGATCATGCAGTCTGTTCTTAAGGAGTAAACAGAAAAATTAAGAGAAGTCTCATGAACATTTATTTCCAAAATTATTTTAGATCTTTTCTCTATCATGACATTGAATTTCCTGCAGAAAATAAAAGTTGCATGAACCCCATTTTTAAAACCATGTGGTGCCATTTTCTTCTTGTATATAGGCCCATATAAGACTGAGCTCTTCCAGAGTTATGAAAAGTAAAAGTCAAACTGTGGCAAAGAAGTACATCATAGCATAAGCAGAACAATGAGCATCAAGCTTTGTGTCTAAGGTTTCACTGTTTGCCTTTCTTCACATGTCCTCTGTTCTGTCTCCTAGAAATTTTGTGCTATCAGAACTAGAGGACTAAAATATATGTACAGAGTATATATATATAGTAGAGCTACCACTTTGGCAAGGATGGTAATAATATGAAAATCCCAGACAAATAACTGTTCTACTCTAGGATATAAAAATCAATGTAAGTAAGAGATGTCAAGCTCCTTACCTTGTTGGATGGTTTTTTTTATTAATTTTATGTGCAATTCTGATTTAAAGGCAGCCTTACGATACATGCCTGATATCAGTTTCTATTAGAAACTGGTGTCACGTGAATGGGTTTTAAAACGGCTTTACATGACTTTAAAGGAGATGAAGAGTCGTGTACTTATACCCCACAGTAAGTAAAAAACTATGAATTGCTGAAGAATCCCTACTTCTCATCTCTGATCCACAATTTAAACTTTATGTATGGACATTTGGTTTTGAGGCATTAAGTATGTCAGAGACAAGTCTCTGAAAAGTAGAGGTTGGGATGAATGGACCCTTCTCAAAAGAATCATGGTATTTGAACTGTAATGACTGACTCAGTGACAAATATCAAAAGAACATGAATTCAACAGCTGGCCACTTTCCAGTCAGCCCTCCTAGGCTCCTGCATGTTTTAGTAAGCCTAAAAAGTGCCAAAAAGACCTGGAAGACTTCAGCATTTTTATTTCTAGTCTGTTATATGTTTCCTTTTCAGAGTGAAATGTATTTGATTTGGAGTGGCGCAGAAAATAAAAGAGGAATACCTTCATACTTGCAGCATTTTGGGTTTTATCTGGGGTGGAGGGGCAGAATTCTGGAGGACAGTAGACATGAGATTTTCCAGCTGTTTCCTTGCCTACTCCTTGGTGCTACATACTACCATCACCTCTGGTTAAGATTCATTTAGGTATGAATTGAATGTAAAACTTTATTGCCATCCTGCATGTTTTAATGGGATTGGGCAAGATAAACGCCAAAAGTGAAATATGAATATACAGATATAGATGTTTTCAACATTTCCTCCATGTTTTACTCGTACAAACCCATGAATCTCTCTGTACCTTCACAGCTGTGCCAATGCTGCTACAGTGCCCTCCGCACCCCCTGGCCCTGTGGGCATCCTAGAGGAGCCAGGGCAGCACTGGCCCTGCCCACAATGTACCTGTGCTCTGTGGGGTCCCTCTGCCAGAGCTCTTCTGCCTCCAGGACTGAAGTGCTGGAGGTGATGCTTCATTTACTCCATGAAGGGACTCTCCTGCTGTGCATGTTTCTGCCTCTGCACTAACATGGTGTCACTGTTCATTTGTGAAAAGATGACACCATCCTATTGGAGGGGCAGCCTGAAGCTTGAAGAATGCCCCCACTCTATTGCCCATAGTGGAAGGAAGGTCATTTGTGCAATCACTGAGCAGAACATGCCTTCAAGTGCATCAATCAACGAGAGCCTGATCACCCTGCTTATCCAAGAAAATGATGGAGATAGAGGTTGTGCATTTGCCAAATGCATCACAGGGTTAGGGCATGCCTACTCTGCATGCCAAGGTGGACCAGGATCACTTCATCTGGCAGTGAAGCGTGAGCCCTGAAAGAAGAATGGAAGAATGAAGTGTTATGGCTAGGAAAGGAAATGAGATAGTTTTCTATACTGAAGAATCTCCAGGAGAATGAGTAGGAAGACCAGAAACATCATGAGTTTCCAGCTAAAGGGGCATAACAGAAAATTTGTGATCTAAGGATCTGATAAGAAAACCACAGGCTGTTATTTCCCTCCCCGTGATTAGTTTGCCTCTGTCCTGGATGCTCTGGTGCTGTCTATGAGCACCAGAAAGCACTTCCCTGCCTCTCCAGGACCTGTAAGATGCAGCAGCTTTGGAAGGAAGAGCATTGACTCAGGGAAATGGATAGTCCCAGGGAAACTTGTAAAGTCATTGTTGAGGTGGTTCATTCACCAGCAAGAGACAAAGGAGCTAGGTGGAAAAAAGGTCAGCTGTGGGGTTACAAGAGCTTCTCTCAAGGTGAAAGGGCTTTTTCTCTTACTCACATTCTGCTTTTGAATTTGACAACATCTGACATGTTGATCTCTCTGAATGAAAGTCACTCTAGGACCAACCTGCATTTACTTCTCCTGTGTTTATTTGAATAAAATATCTGTCCCAGTCCAAGGTGTAAGGAGATCTATAGATAAATTAAATCCAAGAGAGCTCTGAAGTATTCAAGAACAAACTGGATGTGGGCCAACTCTCAGGGAGAAATCATCAGGCACCCAGAAGCACGCAGGTGGAACAGCAGGACCAGAGCATAGTTTTTCCATGTGACACACACTTCAGGCCTTTTGAGGAGAAGAAAACTCTTGGAAAATGCTGCAGGCACTCTGAATAGTGACAAGTCTCTATTTTGTAGATTGGCAACCTCCTGTGGTTTCATTGAATTCCCAGCACTTCCATGGGCATCTGAAATGAGTTTCCCGCAGAAAACCATTTGTTTCCACTGACTGTGGAGTTGTGGAGATAAAGCTGGTCCTTGGTAGCACTGGGGCAGTGAGTTTGTCCAGCTCTGGCCAGGATTTTCTGGACATTCTGCCCTCTGGCCACCCACAGGCTGCAGTGGGTGATGGTGCAAAGGTGGTTTCATAAACCTGGTAGGTGATGCAGGGTAGGGGCACGGACTGGATCTCTGGGATGAGCCTTACAGAGGGGAACTGGGAGTAAAACAGGTCCTGAAACGGGATAGATCTTGTAGGATTGTGCTTGTTCCTAAAGGTACTCATAGGGGGTAAATTGAGTGTGTCTGGGGTAGTCTGGGGATGTCCCAGCTTTTGGTCTTGGAAATTGGAAGGGTGATCCTTGGCAATGTGCTGGTCTAGAGATATAGAGCCAAGCTTACTGAGAGAGAAGAGCAAAAATCAAAGGAATATTTTTAATAACTCCCACAGAAAAAGTATTTTCCTACAGGAAGACAAAATATTACTACCTTTGCCTTCTCCTCTAAAACATCCCTTTGCATTTTCAGCCACTTGTATGGATTAGATGTATTATGTGTAATACAGTACAATATTCAACATTTCAGTTCCTGCTTATTTCAAATGAGCACAAAACCAGCCCATCAATACCACCTGAGTCTCAGACCTGAGACAATACTGAAGCATGGAGCTCTGTCTAATTTACTGTACAGTTGATATTATAGATTGACAAAATAATCTGTTGTAGAAGGACTTAGACTCTGCATTTTGAAATTTAGTTGCCTGAGGGGGAAAGACACATCAAGTATATAATCATATTTAATCACCACCACAGCAATGCAGATGACCAATGAAAGGAAGAAGAATTGTATTGAATTTTGAGCATGTGGAGAAAGAAATCTATGGCTGTCACAAACTAATGTTTCTTACAAGCAGGTAATTATTCATAATGAATAGCATAATGATGTCTCTCTTTTTCTTTGGAAAGTTACTTCAAGACATCAATGATTACAGGTAATAGACAAAATCATAAGCAAAGAGCACAACAGAATGCTCACCCTGCTCAGCAGGTGGGTGTTTGAGCTGTATTATTGCAGCACCTTCTGGGCTTTGCAATTTAGTAGACATCATATTCATTGGCATCATATTCAAAATTTATTTTCCCTGTGAGTTGTCATTTCTGGAAAGAGTTACTTTAAAGTTTTAACTGTAAATATTAATGGTTTGCCCAAGAATCTTGAAGGTTAAGGGCAAAAAATGATCTACTATGGATAGAAAACTATAAACACCCAACCATATTGAAGGAGTTTATTATCAAATGTTATAAAGATGAAGAGAGTCTGGGACTCATAGCTCTGATAGTAGCTGTTAATAGGCATCCACTTTTTCTTTTGTATTTTTTCTTATGAGAAATTGCCCAGCCTCTTAGCTTTGAACTTTTGTGAGTTCACAAGCAATAAAAAGTTAAGTATTAGTTATCATATTGCAATAGAAATGGGGTAGCCTGGAGGGAATTGAAGAACATTTCAAATAAAGTTGCTGCATTATAACTCATTAAATAATTCACACGTCTGTACTGTACTTCCATCTCAAGAAGGAGCTGATCATCTTTGAAAGATTGCAGATGTTTACTGAAGCAGCAGAATTTGAAAGCTCCAAGACTTTACTGGACTGTGTCTTTTGTGGAAAATCATGGTGAATAGACAGTGAGACAGAACTGGTAAAGTAAATGTAAACCCTTAGAGACAGTCTATCTCAATATTAAAAAAAAACTCTCAAAACTGGAAAGAATTTTAAATTTTTATTTAATCTACTAAATTAATTCTGTGTTCAGCAGTTGTGTTGCTAATGTTTTCAATAAATAATTGTATCAATGTTTTGCAATGAGCCTGGAAGAACTTTTTTGCATATGAAAAGTATTTTTAAAAATTTTTATTATTGGAAAACATAACAGTACTGATTTAGTTGTCCACATTATTTTCTAACAGAAGAACAATTTCACAGTAAAGTGTAGTTCACTTCTGAACTACAACATTCTGTATAAATAAAAGTAAATAGAAATAGCTGAAGCTGAAATACGTGGTATTGTTTAGTAAAAATGAACTCTGAAATAAAACCTGTTGAATTGCACATAAAAGAAAAAGCTAAAAAATCAAAAAAATGAGAATCAGGAGAAACATAGTTTAATTGTTCTGGTTTCTGTGTCCCTAGCTACCATCTTAGCAATCACAAAGGTAAATTATAAATTTTGAAAAAAACAGGGGTAGCTTTTCTTTTCCTTCATCCCTTTCCCTGTGTTATGATAAAACAGCAGACTCTGCAGAAAAATTAGTGCAGGATACTAAGGAGTAGATAGCACACCATTGCTTAGAGTTTGGAGGTTTTAAGAGGCAAATAGAAGGAAAAATGTTGAAAGTGGGAACCCAAGGACCCATTTGCAGTTTGCACTCAACTTCTTACTACCAATTTTGCAATGAATATAGATATTTTTAGCATGAGTTGGGTGCAGATCCATCTCCTAAAGGATTAGATTTGGAAATTTATTCTTTTTGGAGTACGAGCATGGCTGTTTGATAATACCACTCCTAACAGCTGCTTTTGCAGTTTATTTTCTTCATCCAGCCATCAGTTAGCTGAAAAGTAGTGCTGTTTTGATGATGCAGAGCAAACCTCTCTGCTGTGTTGCTGGAATTTTATACCAGGAGTGTTTCAAAATCTTTTCTATGGGCTCCAAAAGATGTTATTCGGTGTCTGTCATTAGATTTATTTGTGCTGTATGTTCCTGGGTCATGACAATATGAGAGGATTCCAGGAAGTGGCACTACTAAACAGACTTTGCAGCATCCTTTGCCAAGTACCTTGAGAAGGTTGCTCAGCAGTGAGATATAAAATACTGACACACAGTTGGCGAGGTCATGGCAATGAGCAGGATCACTGCATGTGAGACAGGTACGCAGACTTCCCATCAATATCCCAGGAGATGTTGCTATCAACACACAAACAAAACCCACTTGACTTCCCTGAGCTTCCCAAGAAAAAAAAGTGTGCATACTAAGTAGAAATGTAGCAGGGGTCAGTTTTTGTGCAGATACTCTGCTACTTCTGGTCTAGGAATTAACTGGATTCAGAGCCTGACCTGCTTGTGTTGTTAGTAAGTATTGATTTCTTGATGTCCCAAAGCCATTCCAAGGAAAACTGTAGCTAGATGAGCTGTAATCTGGAGCTGAGACTCTCTAAGGTAAATGGAGATCTCTTGCATTATGAACTGCCTCATAGGGATGTTAAACTTCAGGTTTCCTGCGAACACAGGCACATTTGCCCATATCACATTAAGTGGCAATGGCCAGAAGCCAGGCAGTTCACTGAGTTACAGAGCTGTTTCTATGTAAAAGTACTTTGGTATCAGGATGAATAACTTATCCTAAAGGACTGAGTCTCACGGCTGTGCATGAACATGGATTATTTGATGAAAATGTTGAATAAAATGGTGTGGCCAATGAGGTTTCACTTCTCAGCCTGTACACCTATTTGCATTAGGCATATGGAAACTGGTTCAGCTGGAAACATGCTGAATTTTCTTCAAAGTTGTCCCCTAACCTAGAAATTACTGAAGAGAATAAAGAAAGCAAGCTATGAGGTGCTGGAAAGCTGTGCCATGGAAAGGGCCCTGGGGGTCCTGCTTGATGGCAAGCTGAATGTGAGTCAGCAGTGCCCTGGCAGCCAGGAGGGCCAACCCTGTCCTGGGGTGCATCAGGCACAGCATCACAGCCAGGTGAGGGAGGGGATTGTCCTGCTCTGCTCTGAGCTGGGGCAGCCTCATCTCGAGTGCTGTGAGCAGTGTTGGGCGCCACAACATAAGAAAGACATTAATCTATTAGAGTGTGTCCAGAGGAGGCCAATGAAGATGGTGAAGGGCCTTGAGGGGAAGCTGTGTGGGGAGTGGCTGAGGCCACTTAGTCTGTTCAGCCTGGAGGAGACTGAAGGGAGAGCTCAGCCCAGTCTGCAACTTCCTCCTGGGGGGAAGGGGAAGGGCAGGCCCTGATCTCTTCTCTCTGGTGGCCTGTGACAAGATCCAAGGGCATGGCCTGAAGTTGTGTCAGGGGAGGTTTAGGTTGGATCTTAAGAAAAGATTCTTCACCCAGAGAGGGGCTGGGCACTGGAACAGGCTCCCCAGGGAAGTGATCACAAACCCAAGCGTGGCAGAATTCAAGAAACCTTTCACATGGTGTGACTCTTGGGGATGGGGCTGTGCAGGGCCAGGAGCTCAGCTGGATGATCCTTGTGACTACCCTCCAATTGAGAATATTCTGTCATTATGTGATTCTCTCTCATTTTCTAAGGAATACAAGTAAGATGCTGCTGGGACTTTCAAAGATTGCATTTGCAACTGAAACCTAAACACTAGATTTTCTGGCTAGAGCTGGAAGATGAGGAAAACAAAAACCATTGGGTATCTGGAACAGTCTACTGAAACAGGCTTATACAACATGTATTATACGGTTTGTGAGGCTGGAGCAGCTGGAGTTTTCATTTGGAAAAGCAACTCAATAAAATGAGCAGCTGTGAAAAGCACATGGAATGGGAATTAAAATGAATATAAAATAAATCTATGCTCAAACTTTTTTTTCTCATTTGAATGTGGCACAGAATTCAAAGAGGAGTCATTGCAAACTGCTTAGGCAAGGAGACACAGAAAAGAAAAAGTCTATGATGAGCATTGACAATTTTTTTTTTTTATTCATGAAAATAACCTAAGAAAAAGAAATGCAGAGCAGTATTGTATTCAAGTGCAAAGTGCTATATTCACTCAGGAAGTTCTAGGAAAGCACTTTAGATGAACTACATTATGTAAGCCTCCTACCTAACACATTCCAGATACAATTCCCTAAGTCAGCGGATAGATCATAATGCTCTAGGTATTAAAAAGTCATTAAAAGTTACCAAAATCTGTACTGGCTCATTACTTTCTCAAATTGGTGGCTGCCCATGACTGGGAATTTTTGCTGAAATTCATGATTTTGCTGTTATGACATCAATTCCTTACAGTCATTGAAGCTGATCTTTGAGGGTAAGTTAATTCATAGGAAGTATTAATTATGAATCTGTCAGACTAATTGTGAACTTCAATGAACTTTAAAAGATAAGTGAATCGAGACAGAAGGGTTTGCATCAGGGAACCTAGAATAAATTGGAGAAGTAACCTAAAAACTGGAAATTTGCCTTCTGAAAATAGACCCATAGCTGAGAAAATGAGTTTTGAGATGTGATCTCAGGAAATGAAGGAAGTTTAAGTGGTGAATGGAATCTCTTCCCTGTCAGAATAAGAAATATTTGACAAGTTCCCCAGTATGACTGCACCTGTGCGCGGTCATAGCCAGAAGAATGCTGTTATCCTCAGAAATGAGAACTTTGTCCATCAAGTGCTTCCTTTTGTAGCAGCTTAAATAACATCTGTAAGCCATATAATGATGACTGGACCATGGAGCAGTTGTCACTGGGAAATTGCAGACAGCACAGCCCTTTCCTCTTTAAATACTAAGTAGACTAAGACTTATTTCCTGACATGTGACATAGCCTTTTACTTGTGGAAATATCACTAGTTTGGGGAGGTTGACACTCATGAAAAAATGTTTTCTTCTGAAGATACCAGGATAAATTTAGATGAGTCAGAGCATGGAAATATAAGAGATTCAGATAACAATATACCACATCATTGACATATTCCTTTACTGTTTGTCGACTTATTTAATCTCCAATGGCTGTCAGCAACAGAAGGGGAATCAAGAATAAAGTTTGTTGGTCTTCATAGATTTTATAACCAACTACCCAAAGTGAAGAAGGCCCCACCTGCTCATAGATTTCCCTACCAAATTTCTCATTATGAGAAGGAGAAGAAATCAGACAGCACAATGTCTCTTTTGGTTACATTGAAGGTTTTAGAAACTCTTTGTGCTATAAATGGGCCTTGAAATCTTCTACTGTCCTTTTAATCTGCTTTTCCCCAGCTTTCATTAGCCAAGCTTCTCAGTTTCTGCTACCACATTTTTCTATTTTGTATAGCCAGATTAAGATCTGAGGGCAGATATTAAATACATCAAAGGTGTTTGTGCATCTTGCTCTTTTTGAATGACAGCTGACAGTTCTAGCCTTCCAAGCAACTATGGAAATCTTTATTTGCATATTCAATGACAGGATAATGTCCTCCTTCTTGTGGTCCCTTCAAAAAGCTTCCCACAAAGCCATCACCATTTCCTGACGGAATATTCTACATTCCCAGAACATTGCCATATCTGGCAAATTAAACCTATAAAAGTACTTCTAGTGGGATGGCCAGTGCCCTTCTTCTACAAGCTGTTCCAGCTGATACCATCTCCAAAGGACCTTTTATTTTCTTTATTTAGTTGTTTTGTTTTGGTCTGTCTTGTTTTAAATGTCTTCAAGACTGAGTGCCTGGGAAGTCCCCAGACACTTCATGCAATATGGATATCCCATGTGGGATACCCCAAGGGTTGCTCAGCTAAATTAGGAGCACTTGTAAATCTTCTCTGTAACTTTTCTAACAGCACTCAGAGGTCTAAAAGAGAGAACTCTATGGAAAAGGAAAATTTGCTTCCGGTGTAACAGTGTCCTTCCTGGTAAAAATTCAGGAGTTCACATTCTTCTTCATATTCATTGGGAAATTGAGAGGTTCAGTTAATTAAGACACATTTGGTAGTGTAATATTTTATTAGCTTTCACAATATTTACAAAGGGGTCAGTATTGTAATTCCAAAACCTATTTCAATACTTCTTTTGGACAGAGTGGTACAATCCCCAGCGTAGCTTTAAGTCTTGCTTTGGTACCAAACAAGAGCTTGAGTCTGAACAGCTTTGTCACATCAGAAGTTTCAATTCTACCCTGGTTTCAACCTGGCAAAATAAGTTGATTTGATAATCCCTGATTTTTCAGAAAGAACATATGATTAGAAAGTATAAAACAGATGCTCCCTGCTTTTTAATCAGAACTCATTATAATGGGATTCACAGAAATTGTTGAAAAGCTCTTTTGCAGAATTTGATAGTCCTTGGTTGTATTTTAATTATTATATAATTATGTAGAGAATAGCTAAGAGATCTTTCCACATTAAGAGGAATTGCACAGTATAGTGCACTTCTCATGCAATGACAATAATTAGGAAGAACAGAATGTTGTACTGCTATAAAGCTTTTCCCTTTCATCTATTAAGGACAGCAAAATTCATGTTCTCTTTGATGCAGCTGAAACCTATTTCTTCATTTTGTATTTTTCACCTGGTGCAGTACTGTCTTTAGCAAAAAACCTTTGAGCTGGGTCCTGCGAGAGTGAACTTTCATTGCAGTACACAAGAAGAAATCTGGACAAATCCTATCAAAAAGAATTGTGTGGTTAATGTATTTAGCTCCCTATGCATTGCTTTTAAAAAGTTATTCTTCACACATAAAAGAAGCCTTATGTTGGAACATAATTATCTGTGTGTTTTTTAATACCTTTTCTTCATTACAAACAAAAACCTTCACTTTTCCTTTTATTCTGAAAATCGTCTTTGACAAATCCTCATCTTTTGCAGAAATCAATCTAAGCTTTTTTCCTTTGATGATTCACTGACATAATAGCAAAGATCCATGAATAATCATTGTAAGACCCTTAAAGTATAATTGTGGTAAGCAGTTTGACTTCAAAGGCAAAATACCTAAGACAAAATAAGTTACATACTGCAGCCCCCTGAATATTTTTCTTGCGCATTACTTGTTCACTTAACTCAGAAATAACCATTCTAGTAATTCCACTATATGTGAAATTCAATTGAGTGACCTTCTATAAAACATTGAAAAATATTCTTTTTTGAAGCATTATTTCCAGTCCAAGCTTCTTGTGGAAATTCTGACAACCTATATAAAGACAAAAACTTGTTATTCCCTCTTAATCATTTAAAAGTATTGACATTGTTTCTATTGAATTCAGAAGTGTTGAGGAAAATCAAAACAGTGAATTAACTGAACAGCAGATACCAGAATTTTCTGTTCTAAAAGAGAAGCTTTTGGTATGTGCACTGATGGTGTTGAATAACTACTTCTTAATTTTCATTTATATAGCTAGATCTGTTCATTAGCTAGACATTTCAAACTTTAAAAATGTAATTACAGTTTTGAAAGCAAGTCTTTCTGTCTAGACACAGAAATTGAGTGTAATTTTCCCCTTTGAACATTAGCAAACAGGGAGATGGTAGCAAGGATATCCATCCATATGGCCACGGAGGGAGAAGAGCAATGTAACGTGAAGGAAGCCTCCCGTGCCACCCCACTGTGTACAGAGTAATGGAAGATTTTGGAACATGCTAAGGACCTATGGAGAGGAACAATCAATCATTTCAAAGCACCATAGCTCCTGTTTAAGGAGGCATTAAAATCCAAGAGCATAAGAGCAGCAACAGGAGGAAAGGGAGGCTGTGAAGGTGAACATATCTGCCTCCCCCTAAATCTGCTGGCTTGCTGTGTTAGTGGGTGTGGGCAGGCATGGAACAACCTGGACAGTCAAACAATTTTCCAGATACATGCAATGGGCATAATTGTATGCTGTTGTGAAGTTGCCCTCTGTAATGGATTTTTAATGCCCTTCCAGATTCTTTTGGATCATCACCGTTACTCACCTGGTTCTCCCCTGCCCTGTGGCTTTTGCTGGCTCTCTGATTCTACATCAGCAGGTTGGCAGGCATAATCTGTGTCTTTTGCTAATTTCCTCTCTTCCTCTTTCAAGCCAAAGCTCATGAGCTCTGCTGGCTGCTTTCTGGAGGTCACTGTGAGTTATGGAGAGGTCCAATCTCTTTGCCTGGCTCGGTTGCTGACTTTCCCACCAAATGCTTCAAGCAGTCCAAGACTCTTAAAACATTCTTTACCCTGGTTGTCTGTAGAAGTGCTCTGGAAACTGAGGGTTTTGAAGACAGTATCTTGTAACAAAGAAATTTTCAGAAGTTATAGAAAGCTAAAAATAATTTTTGTGGAATATTAGGAATTCAAGGTATTTTCGATGCTGGGAGCTTGCTTAGTTTTTTGAGCAGGGTTCATAGAATCTTGGAATATCCTGAGTTTGAAGGAACCCACAAGGACCATCAAATCCAAGTCCTGAGTTAATTCTGCAATCTTTGATGCCACTGTAACATGTACCTATTGTGTGTTAACTTTAATTTGTACACATATGCTTGTCTCAAATAAAACTTAACAGTACACAAGACAAGAAAAAAGAAGAGAAAAATTCTTCAGCTTTTTTATCCACGAATGGAAGCATATTTTATCAATCAGTTGTTTAACAAAAGATCACATCAAATCCACTAAAACTTTATTTTCTTAATGGCTGTGATTAAAAAAAATTATGAGAGCAATTATATGCAATATTTTCATTCAAGTGTTAGATGTAGTAGCTCTCACCTATATAAGTTATATTTTTCTCTCCAAATGCACCCTCCAACAAAGATATAATTGCAGCATATTTAATCAAACCAGAGATTTGTGACGGAACTAATGAAGTTGCGCAGTCTTTAATTAATTCCTGCTATATGTGACAGGGCTCTCACAGCTACAATCAACCTTTCAGGTTAGAATGCAGTCATGTAAGACATTGATGTATTAATTCAGACCCATGTAATTAGACAGAATGAGATCCTCACATGTATTCTAGGCAGGAAAGTTTAAAAATTCATAAAGCTTCCTGTATCAAAGACAAATTATTTCAAAAGTCTGTTGACTTCCTGGTTTTCAGCAATGAAGATCCGATTGTGAAAACAATGGGAGGGAAAAATCCAGTGCCAGAAATTTATTAAAGACAATCAGTAATGAAAGTCCTTTGATCAAATACAACACAGTGACCACATTCAGGTATAGAGCTCTAAGGAAATAAAGATATTTCATTGTATCTGATTGCTCCTAAGTCTTAAAGAGGATGACAAACATTGCAGAGAAGGACTCAGGAGAAGCAGAGTTTCTGGATTTTCATGAAAGAAAAGTTTTCATGTGGGGTGAATTAATTCAAGTGATTTTTCCAGAAGGACTGTGGAATATATTAATTTAAAGCAATTATTTATTTTTGCTTTGAAATCATGCCACATAGTTTGCACCTTCCCCAAAGGTCCTGCATTTGTTTTGTCACATGCAGTCAGGATTTTACTGAACACATATACAGGAGAGAGCCTAACTACTAAAAGACTGAATTTTCAATTTTTTATGAATTCAGGTTTTGTACACTTTATTTTTTTCTTTTTAATCAGACTAGCAGTTTCTGATTATTGCAGTGGGCAAATACTTAGGACAACTAAGAAAGCACATTTAGGGCCTGTAAACATGAAGGCAAACAATTCCTTCGGTACTTGCAGGAAGGTCTATGCTCACAGATGGTCCCTTTCCTAAACAGATGTGGAATATTTAGTCCATTTGGATGAACTCACTCCCCAAACTCAATGGCATAATTATCCACTCTGATATGTTTTTATGACCTACAGCTTTGATTGTGGCTGGGAAAATATGACTCCTATTGACAGATGTGGAATCACTTCTAACAAGATATAATGAAAGTGCAATTATGTGTACACCTGCATTGTGTAACTCTGCAGTCTGGCTGTTTCTGCAATTTATGTCTCCATACTGATGTTTTAACAGGGCTTTGTGGCCATGCTCTAGGACAAAGTAGCAATATTCATCCAGCCCCCAGACCAAGGTGAAAGTGCTGGAAACACATAACAATGTCTGTGGATTTAAATATATATATTTTTTTAGTTAGTGACATTTATGTCTGGCACCAGCTGTCAGAATTTCTAGAACCTTTAATACTGTGTTAATATCAAATGGTCCTGCTCCTTCATCTCTCCTCATTCTTGATCTTTTCCTCTGAGAGCTGCCAGCCTTCTCAGTGGTGCTGTCAAGAGGAAAATGAGTCAAGCATCCCTGTGCAGGGACTTCATGCGCTCAGGTAATCTGGGTGCTTCACAACTCAGATTTACCCACTCTGAGTGTAATAGCAGCATCCATCGTAAGTCTCTGCTTGTCACATGAAAAGTGTTAAATAAGGCCACACTTCATTAGCACCTATAACTTTAATCACAGATGCTGCAACATCAAAAAGACTAACAGTTGTGCAACGATAACCAAATACACCCTAAAGGCTGTAATCTTGCTTATTAAATGGATACCATCTTTCTTATTTTGCCTTTCAGTAATTACTTGAGCTGTGGCAATATGAACAAGCACTTGCAGCTTGTACTTTGTGGAATTACTTGCACATTGAGTACATTTTTTTTGGTGGTATTAATAGGCTTGTGTCTCACAAACATTTCTGAAAGGAGCAGAAGAAACAAACGTGCAGAAGAAGGCTTTCCAGGTGATGCTAGAGTGGGAATGGGAACTATATTGAAAAGGAGGGAAAAACACCCTGGAGTGTGGTGAGATATTGGGTTATTTGTAGCAAGGCATATTAAACACTGACGTTATTTTAAAAGTCTTTTTTCTTTGTCTTTTTAAATTTTTTTTTTATCTTTTTTTTGGGGAGGGGGGGACGGGGACACAGAGAAATATATATATATCTTTTTTTGTTTTTTTGCTTCAATCCCAAAGGAAGTTTCTTTTCTCTCAAAATAAAAACCCTAAAGTCTCCATCTATTTGCCCATCTCCTTATTCTGCTGGTGAATTCAATTGAATGAAGTATAAAAATGTTATACTTTGGCTTTTTAATTTTCTTCCTCATGAGGCAGTGTAAAGCTTATAACTCATAGAATTATAAAATTGTTTACCTTGGAAAAGATCTGTTACATTATTGAGTCCAGCCATTAACCTAACACTGCCAAGTCCTCCTCTAAACCATGTCACTGGGTGCCACATCTACATGTCTTTTAAGTATCTCCAGGAACGATAGCTACAGCATTTTCCCTGGGCAGCCCGTTCTAACCTTATTGTGGAAGAGATGCTTCCTAATAGCCAAACTAAATGAGTAGCCCTGGTGCAACTCATGGCCACTCCCTCTTGTCCCGTTGCTTTTTACCTGGGAGAAGAGACCAACCCTTACCACGCCTCATGGGGCCTGTGCATCAGACCCTTCACCAGCTCTGCTCCCCTTTTCTGGACATGCTCTAGCACCTCAAAGTCTTCCTTGCAGTGAGGGGCCCAGAACTGGACACTGGTTTTGAGGTGTGGCTTCAGCAGTGCTGAAAAGCCCCCTGAGTCCAGGGGGACAATCCCTGCCCTGCTGGACACAATATTTGATCCACAAGCCCAATATGGGCACCTGGGCACACTCTGGCTCAAGTTCAGCTGGCTGTCAACCAGCACTCCCAGGTCCTTTTCTCTGGAGAGCTTTCCAGCCATGCCTCTTCAAGCATTTAGTGCTGGGGTTGTTGTGACCCATGTACAGAACCCAGCACTTCCACCTTTTTGAGCCTCATACAATTGTCCTCAGCCCTTTGATCCAGCCTGTAGAGATCCCTCTGCAGAGCCTTCCTACACTCCAGCAGATTGACATACACTCCTGCCCAGCTTTATAGTCCAATTACAAGTGATGATTGGAGAGTACTATAGGAGCTATTTGAAAAGAATATTTCAGGGGGGAAAAATATCCCCCTCTCAGAATAAAAGCTCTTTCTAATGGAAGTAGGAAGGGTAGTGAGCACAGACTGCTGTTTGGTCAGAACTCCAATTTTCACTGTATCTATCATCCCCAGATGTATTACCTTGTCCTTGAAAAACATGTGCACTTGTCCTGATATGACCTTTTCAGAAGTCCAAAACAGAAAATTGAGGAAGAGCTGAAGATGAGTCAAGTGTCTTGGTGAAGAACTTTTAGGACATCCTCCTGTTTCCTTTATTATATGCATAGCCACTGGAGCCCACAGCCAGGAGTGTCTGCTCAGCAGCACTGGGATCCCTTGAAGGCCCTGAGCTCTCAGATTTGGATGTGTCTTCATTGCGTTAATTTGGTGCAAGTTGACAGAAGGGCAAACCTGGAAAATGGGTGGTAGAGTCAGAGGTAAGTGGGTGGCAGGAACTGGAGAGAGAGTTATGAGCCTCATTAATGTGGCACTGCGCAGCCTTTGGAAGGAAAACCAGCAAGGATCAGAAATGGAGTTTGGCTGGAGGCCTTTTCTGACAGCTGTTACGAATCCTGGTCTAGGACTGAATAAGCATGAAGGACTGTGTTGTGTCTTTCAACACTGATACCTGCAACTGCTAATTAACCCAATTTCCAGAGTTTCACAACCATAACCGGTGAAGACAGTTATCTACCTTATCATTACCACTTCTTTCTCCAAGTGATCCTCAGAAACAGGAAAGAGGTTTTAGATCTAAACTTGCCTGAGATCCATGAGTGCACTGAAATTAATGCAGATATTTCTGGTACATGCTCATGAGAATTGATCCTTGAATGAGCATTGGTGATTAAAAAAAAAAAAAAAAAAAAAAAAAAAAAAAAAAAAAAAAGAGAAAATTTAACATTGTGTTAGTGTGTTAGAAGGAGGAGAAAAGGAATCTTGGTTATAGATTAAAGTCCAAACCAGAGTTTTAAGTATTTGCAGAGAGGTTGTTGGTCCTTTAGAGACCCATGCACATAATCAGCTCAAGGACAATTACAGAAAGGAGTCATGCAATCACTGGTGTTCATTATAATTGCAAATACTGGGAAAATATCTAATTCTTTTGCTTATGCTGATGAGTTAGTAATAGGTTAGAGGAAAAAAGTGATACTGAAGGCTAAGACAGGCTGTGTAATGGAAGCTATTAGAAGATACATTTGAAATGCATTTTATTTTTATCTCTCTTTAATAGAAATCAGCAATGGAGACACTTTTTTCCTTCTCATTTATTAGATGAGGTTTGTTCAAGGCTCTACTTTTGGTATATAATCATCCGTACAAAAACTATCATTATGTTTATATTTCACTAATTTCTTACGCCATTTTAAAAATAGTTATTGCTATAGAGTTTAAAAATCAGCTACAATCACGTTGCAAGACTAGGTGGTATTTACAACATAGTGGTAACTTACATTTCTTACAAGGACTTTATTAGGACAGGAGTAGGTTGAATAAATATAATTCATTCCAGATGACTGTTGACTTGCCACCTAAGACCCAAAATAATATTCAGAAGGAAAATGGCAGAAATTAATATCTAAAAGCCCAGCAAATCCCTGCTGTATCTAGGTATGAAAATGACATCTTTAACAGTGTTAAAGATGTTTCATCTGCAAGAATGAAATCTGGCACACTGATTCACCATCATTCAAACCCCATCTGAAATATTCCAATACCTGACCATCCAGATGCCAGAATAAACATAAAAATGACAAGAGTATATGGTGAAAGTCCAAACCTGATGAATCTTATTCTTCAAATCTCAAATTCATAGCACATCCAAAAGTTGTAAAACAATCAAATCCTAGGAAAAAACCTTATGAGGACAAAGAAACTTCCCTTACAGTGTTCACCTTATCAGTTAAAAAGTCAGATTTAATCAAATGAAGACATTCCTCTACCAAAATAGGTTAATTCTCTAAAGATGCCATGAGGTTTTATGAGCTAACTTACACAACACTACACAGAAACTAGACTAGGTGTCTCAAATCTGCATCCAATCTGGCCTTAAATGCTTCCAGGGATGGAGAATCAATTTTTACTACATGTCCTGGTTCCCTCACCAGTATATGCCAAATAGACCAGGACTGGAGTTTATAAAAACCTCACAACAGCAAACCAATAAAAATAAGCGCATCATTGTATTAAAAATCTGCTGGCAAAAGTCCTGGACATGTATAAGGACTAAGAAGACAATTGGGCTGTAAAGATGGAACCCTGAGGCTGTAGGAATCACCTACAGAGATTATGAACAGGAGGAGGCCTGGGAAATGAGGTCTGAGTTAATAATATCAATGCTGGAAAAAAGCTCAGATTTCATATGGTGCTTAAATACACAGTTTAAGTGCAGATTCCTCTTTGATGACATAGAAACCTTTTCACCGAGTCTTACTTCAGGCAACCTTCCCCTGAAATGATAATCTAGTGTTATAAGCAATAATTCTTTGTCAACTTTTCTCCTGAAGAACTGAATAACTTACTGCTTCTCCCTTGCTAACAGCAAGCAAGGGAGGACTTGCTAATAGGACTTACCATGCATTTTGTCTAATTGTTAAACATAATTAAGCTAAACATAATTAAATTAAAGTCAGAACTAATTAAGCTAAATATAATTAAAGTCAGAACAAGTGTTTCCAAACACTAATTATATTAAGCTTTGCTGATTTTTGTTCAGACTTAAAAAGAGGTACTGAGGTACTTTGGGTTTTTTGATTCTCTAGGTTTTCTACAAAAAGATAGTATTCTGTGTGTACATAGTCTCTCACAACATACCTTTTGACAGCTAGGTTATCAAATCCTCCTCAACAGGAGAATAGAAATAACTGCTCTCTTGGTTGAATCAGCATAGCCAGGAGGAAGAATGCATTCCACTATATTAGCCAGAGAAGGAAAATGGAAAAAACTGCTATGAATTTATCGATGGAGGGAGCTTAAGGTTTCAACAAAACAGGGAAACAGAAAAAATACCCATTGTCATAGCTGAAAATGATGTAGAAAACCTTTAAAACCCCCATCTAGTTCTAATATAATTTGCTCTATAATTTATTGATTTGAACCACCATATAGTCTATATCCCTGGGGATAAGATTAGAAAGCCAGATACAGGATAAAACATCATAAGTCTGCAATGTCTTCAAAGACTATAGCAAGAACAAGAACTGATTCCACTGGAGACATCAACTGTACTTCTCAAAGCCAGGCTATATCATTGATGACCTATAGTTTTAACATTTTAATTTGAACATTAAGATTGGTAAATTTAGCCTGTAAACAATCCTGGAATGTAGCAACCAAACATAAAAACGTATTCTGCTAAATATTAATTATGGCATTATATTATACAGAATAAACTCAGAGAATAAAAAATAGAGGGAAAAAAAAAAGTTTTGAATTACTAAATGAAGCTCAGTAAAAGAAGTAAAATATAAAAATACAGGACCTGGATTTGTCAAATCTTTCCACCAGCCTGCAGCCTTCAGCTCACAGCAGTGGCTACAGCATCTTCTGCCCATCTACTCTTTCTGTAACTCAGTATGAGTTACTCAATATGAGACAAAACTGAAGACTCTCATTTTTAGCTAAGAGCCAATCCAAGCAATACTGAAAGAATTTTATTTCTAAGTTTCTACTCAGTCCATAGGCTAAAATCTGACAGGATGTCTCCATTTCATATCCTGCCCACTTTTCACAACTCAGCAAACTCCAGGTACTCTTCTGTACAGAACAAAACACGTTGTCCAACACGAATACTCAATGACATGCAATTATCCCTATCATTCCCTCATGCACAGATACACACACACTCATACAGCTTTGTTCATGTCTATAGGGTTTGCCAGAGACCCTAAAATTCCCCTGAGTTTACCTAAGGGACATGTGCTTTCATAGACCTAATTTGTCATCTTTCACAGGGCTTGGTCAATGACATGTGACACAAGGAGGATCACAGTTTTCCCACTGTGATCTGGGTGTGACACCGCTCATGAGGGCTCTGTTGTAGAGGACAACAAATAATGTAGGTTTAAAGGTTTTCATGTAGTGTTTGTGAGGGTGCAGAGTATTCACTGAAAATTAGTTGGCCCTGCTCTCATAGGTCATTTACATGACTTTGGAAAACTGCAGATTTCTGCTGAGTCCATTACCAATCTAATTTTTCACTTAACATTTGCTGATTTCGATAATGATGTAGCAGCAGCTCAGGTTTTAAAGAAACACAGAAGAAGCCAAGGAAGAGCTAGAAATAATCAAAGCCAACCTTTGTTTCAGAGAGGCTGGCAGTGCCTCTTTTCCCACCTCCCTTGTGTTCTGGCACAGAAGTTGGTATCAGACCTCAGGACATTTCTCTCTTCTCCCAGCCAAAGGGAGATTGGACCTACACAGAGCTGGTTGGTGTTGAGAGGAGTGTTGCACCCTGGCAGTGCAGAATAAGCAGAGAAAATAATACAGTGCCTCTGGATTTAATAAGACTTTTCATGATGAACTTTCTTTTTTCCTTTTATTTTAACAGAGAAGTACTGGTGGGTAAGGTGGGGGAAATGAAATATGCTGGGGAAATAGGCTGAATGAAGGAGCTGGGGTTTGGAGTCAAAGATGAGTAGAATTCCTCTTTATAGTCTTTTCCATTCTGCTGTTCAGAGGCTAAAACTGAGAATATCTGTTGCAAACCACTTGATAGAGAGCTATTTGCTCCTCACTACTCTGTTTTTCACACTCTTCTTCCAGCATTCAAATTGATATCTGGACTCATCCCACTTTCCTCTGACTCTTATCACCTCACTTTTTCCAGACTCCTTCTTCACTGTGGCATTCCCTTTTCTCAACCAGAGCCACTAATGTCCCTCAGCTCCGGCCTCCAGCCTACCATGTCAGCCTTCTCTCTATTCTCCATGGATTCCTGCAACAGCTTTAAATGTTTTCTGCTCAAAACAGCCCCAAGCTATCCCAAGCTGGATCACAACATCCTTAATGCAGTAACATCTCCTTCCTGTGCCTCTAAACCAAGACTTGACATTCCTGCCTAGCACACTTGTCTGTTAATGAAGAGAGCAATTTTAAAAATGGTTATAGTTTTAAGCAGCAGCCTTCTTTGTATTCTATCAAAGTGCCTAACAGAGGATGCGTGAGAGAAAACATGTTTATGAGCTTCAAAGAGAGTCAAAGGGGACTCGCTATTATTCAGTGCAAGCTGGACTAATACATCACTTTTTATAGAAAAAAATAAACAAGCAACAGGGTATTGAGCAAATATAGATTCATTGCCCAGAACGGGTCTGAGTAATTCCACCTTCCATCCAAGCACGCTATTCAACAGAAGCGGCCTGATTCAACAAATGAGAAAAATTTGCAGCTTACGACATATATTTCAAATCAGTCTATTAAAAACCTCCAAACCTGAAAAGATAAAGCTTGTAGAAAGTTTCAATTAATAAGCAGGTTGTGGCTGAAGAAGTTAAAAACTGGGGTGTTACATTTAAACTCTCTTAACCACCTAGTAATCGTGGTAAATTTCTTATCACTGATTTTGTTAGGTGGTCTCAGTTGAGAAAGTCTCATCAAAACTGATGTAAGGGCTGGTCTTAGCAGGGAATATGTTGCTGCTTTGCTTTAGATCCATCCATGTTCCTAGTAGAATTGTAGGTTCCCAGATTATTTCCAGTACAGGATCCTGAGGCTATTGCAGGGATGCACTTTATGAGTTTCTGATGCTGACACACAAGACTCCACTGCATGTCCTTAACTCGCGCTGCCGTTCTGGTGCCAGTGGCTGCAGCAGTGAAGACTTGCACATACCTTTGGTAACAACTCAATCAAATTGTTTTATGGCCCCTGCCACTACTGGGGAGACAGAATAAGTGCAGTTCTTCATTGTTGATGATGGTTTTCAAGCCTGCTTCAGTGAAAAATACAGTTAGCTTTAAAATTGCCATGAGGAATAGTGTAGTTGATTTTCAGTGAAAATTACTGTTGAGGCAAATTAAAGAAGTGACAAAAATTGTCTTTCCTGCTTGAATTTGACTGTATTTCTATTACACGTGAGGTCAGCAGGATGTGATTTCTGAATTATTCATCAGGATCTTTCTAGTACCAGGAGGTACAAAGCGGTAGACTGAGCAATTTCTATATTCACTATATCACAAAAATGGTTTGGCAGGAGAGGCTACTGGTTGCTAAATAGCTATTCACAGCCACAAAACCAGGACTTAAATACATCCAGTATTGGTTGGTTTTGTTGGGTTTTGGTGGTTTTCTTTTTTTTTGGTTGGTCTTTTTTTTCCCCTAGCAGTTGGTAATAATAGACAAAAAAGAGACAGGGGAAAAATAAGTGAGCAATAATGCTATTATGAAAATTGATAGATGTAGAGCATTCCTCTGGCCACTGCTATGGTAACTTACAAGAGTTTATTGTTTTTAAACACTGGGTATAAGGGCTTCAAAGAAAACACCTTTCTCTCTTTTTTTTTTTCTTCCCAGCTGCTCTAATTGCCCTTTTCTTTGTATTAGCAAATATAAAAATCCAAAGGTGGTTCATGACTGTAGTAATGCCCCATCCTTGGAGGAGTTCAAGGTCAGGCTGGGTAGGCTTTGAGCAACCTGGTCTAGTGGAAGGTGTCTCTGCCCATGGCAGCTGGGTTGAAATGAGATTATTTAAGGTCCCTACCAACCCAAACCATTCCATGTTTGTGTGATTCTATAGACTCATAAGATCAGTTTTGAGAAATAAAAATACTTGAGAGCTGCTTTTTCTCATTGCATGCCTGCTATCTGGCACTGAGAAGATGTGGTTATTGGAGTCATGTACTGCAACTTTTGTGTAGTTTTCTTGGTTTTCTGCAAAAAAATCAAGAATAAAATAGATCACTAATTAAAAATAAGCAGCTACTCTGTTTATTTGCGTTTCTTAAATCACAGGCTAGCAGACTTTGAACTTCCTTGAGAAAAAAACCTAACCTTTGAATCAGCTATTCTCTGCTTTCAACTTTTAACATACTTTACCTTCCTGGTACAAATCACGCAGAGGTAATGGTGTAAGGACACAAAACCTTCCATCAGAAAAGAAGAAAATAATTTTTAAAAAGATAAAATCACCAGTTTTTCTTAATGAGCCATCTCCTTGAACCTTCACAAATTAAGAGTCAGATGTTCCGGATGGGCCCTTAATAATTCTCACTTGTAATGAAGAAATGCAAGCACTAAAAAATTGTTTCTAGTAATTTGAGCCAATCAGAATTTTTTTCTGGTAAAAAACTTTTTGAGATTTAGCATGTTTGTCAGGTAAGTCTATATCACTGATACCTTCTGCAGACAGTTCTCCCTGCAGATGTTCCTGGTCAGTGTTTCCCCTATGACTTACACTACTTCCCATGTGCTGATTAACATGTCAACTGAAGGTCAAAGTTTCAGAATATTCTGGGAGTTTAGTCTCTAAAGAACCAAGCCCACCCTCCATTCTCCACAGATTTGTTTTGTTACATATTATTATACAGATATTTCTTTCCACAAGAAGAAAACAACAATGGGAGGGGGGCTTCATACTTGCACTGCTGCAAGGAGAGCAGACAGCAGGATTATGGTGTAGGTTAATTGGATTTTTTGGCAGAACAAGGCTCTATGCAATCCAAAGCATTACAGTAATCCCTGCTTTGAGCAGGAGATGGGACTCCAAACCTGTATCAGCCCATTATCTGTGGTTTTATTTTCACTTAGTGCTTTTCTAAATGTCCTGGTTTGGGAATGTGTGGTGTGTATCGTCACCATTGTTAACCAAAGGTAATTAGAGGACAAAGTTAGAACGTCTCGCTCTTTCTTTTGTCTTCTTATTTGTCAATATTTATTCAAGCTTTCAACTTGCCCACAATTGCACTTCCTGTTTCATATGCTTTTTTCTCCTTTGCAGGCTGCAAAATCATATGTATGGGAAACAACAGCATTAATGTTAATTTAAGGCTGCTGTGAGACATTTAAGAACTTTCTGGTGAGATAGCCAGGTGACTGAAGTGCTGGTTTGAGTGATGTGCTGGTGTATATGACAGTAATTCAAACTGGGAACTAGAAAACATGAAGATCTATCTTTGTTGAAGATCTTTGCCATGTTTCACAGTTTTACTGCAGTGTTAAAAGAGAATGCCATCACTTGCATCTTAGATGTAATTATGATGTTTTCTTTTGGTCTGATAGGAAGGAAGAGGTGTCAGCATTTGCAAGTGGAATGATTCACTAAACATTAGAATGTCATTTATCTTTTCTTTGCCAGTGATGTAGTATTTGGTGAAGTAATGCTGGGCTGTCAATCTACTGTCAGTCTACAGAGTTCAGAGTAATCAGTCTGTTGGATATTAGACAAATTAAATTTTTCAATTTTCTGAATTTTTTCCTTGCCATTCTCAGTGTTGTTCATAGTGAAACAAAAGTAATGATACTCAAAGTGTGGAGTTGGTGCTCCACTGGCAGCTATAGGAATATCAGGCAATTGTGCAGCTACATCCACCTATTGTTTCTAATTTCAGAAGAGACTCAAACACCCCATGAAAGGCACACTTAATCTCTAGCAGGATGATTTCTAATCTGTAGTAGGATGATTTTTACCAGTAAATTTGTTTCCCCTGCAATTTAGAATTACCGTCCCTTACATGTGTTGTTTTTGCAAATGCATCAACAGTTTATGATGTTATGGACATAGCAAATGTACAGAAATCCAGCACAGACTTGATCTTAGGTGCCATAACATGGTTTTAAACCTACATGGTTGCTGAAGCATCCTAAACAGAGAATCTTAATTATCAAAACTCTCTACTGTGCTGGAAAATATTTTTGGACGCATATACACTGACTTCTGTTTTGATCACTAAACAATCGGGACTTTATTGAGAAATGACAGCATTATTTCGGCACTTTTCAGGCAGTCAAAAGTATAAAAAATAGAAAAATCTTCTTTATCTGACTGCAAGCTGGAAAAATGTTTAAATACAAACCCACAGAGACAGATACACAAATATTTTTCTTCATACATGCCTAAATGAGGAACTACATAAAAGTGGAGAGATTGTACCTTTAAAATCAGAGACTAGTTGCAGAAAAGAAAACCTATAATGTGGCAATTAGTGTAGCATATTGTTGTTCACCATTGACAGCAAAATGTTTGAATGGAATATTATCTGATGTGTTTATAAAATGTGCTATTAACCTAACCTGATTTCTTGTAAATTTACTACCATACCAACTATATGCTACAGAAGTTTCCCTGCAGTTGGGTTCTATAGCAAATTTTAGTGATGCCACTCCTGTGCTGTCACCAATAGAGATACTCAGGCTGAAAAGGGGACCTTGTTTACTGTCCTCGTTGAAACCATGGAAGTTGCCATGATGTGACAACGCTGCAACTTTGATGTCTCCTTGCTCGTCTCCAGGGGCCTCATTCCACATCACACATTTATGTTGGTTTATTCCTGGACATCCTGCTGGAGCAAGCCAAGTAACCGTGTTTAAGAAGGTAGGAGCAGAGCTCATCACAGGATGTGCTCCAGGCAGACACTGTGTACAGCCTGAACCACCTTCATCTCTGGCGCACCTCCCACTCTGGGACAGTGTGGTAGTGTCAGGTGTTGATGTGTGCACAATATCCTTCCTCAGTGCCATGTTGTGACTGCCAAACCAGTAGGCTTTGAGATAATCCTCCCATTATCTATGGTATTTTGAAAAAATAAAAAGACAAACTACATTAAAAAAAAAATTCTTCAGTTTGTATGGTGTGCAGTGTACATAAAGTCTGTCTTGAAGCCAGCTATCATTGTTCAAAATTCCAGGGTTTATACTCATTCTTTAAATAGGGCCCTAAGCAAACCCTGTTTAAGTACTATGCAGTGAGACTATGGCCAAATAAAGGCAGAATTAGACTGTATACTGTGTATTTGTTAGCTGGACTCTTTTAAATTCCTAAACCTGTGGGTTAAGGTGACATTAATCCAAAATTAAATACACAAACACAGACATACAATCACATTAGCCACTATGACCTTATTTTGCTACGGAAGTTACTTGCACAGGATGCAAACAATGAGTCTACTGATTACTTTTTTATTTATTAATCATGAGCAACTGCTGTTTATGTGCCACTTACTGATCTCTGTATTTAGCCTTTTGAGCACTCACTGTGCCTTCAGTAAGATGTCTGAAACAAAATTATTCTGAAGTGCAAGGAAACAGAAGGCAGACAAAAAGACCAACCACTGAGTTATGATTTTGCTCATAATTTGTAAATGTCTTCATTATCATAATTTCTTAAAGAACTTACAAGAAAAAATATGGCTGATGGCATATTAGCTACTTGAGTCTCTATCACTAATAACGCAGTAGCAATTAGTTTACTTGCTTCTTAAGATGTAGCTTGCTTTATGACCAAATACCTTATATCAGTAGGTTGAGTGTAGATGGTCTTTAAAGGTATTTTGTTGCATTGTTGACCAAGATGTTCATGTTGCAGGACCAGATTATTTTGGAGGCTAGGGATCTGATGACTGAGGTCTTTGGTTCCTGGTAAGGAGGGGAAAACAGTCTTGACAATTCAGGTTTTCTTTTGAGTACTGACATATTCTTATTCCTCACTGACCAGTAGATATTTTAAAAGAAAGCTATGCAAAATTTTAATGAAGAAATATACGTACATTTACTGAATTCAATGTTGGTTACATCAATCTCAATACTGCTTTTTCATCATTCCTACTTATGATAACTCTGTAGCTCTGTGAAGGAAGGTAAGGGACCAGTAGAACTTAAATTGTTAGTGTAGGAAGTAAAATATGAAAAATTGTCGCAAAATGAACACCTGTTTTTCTTCTCACCAAAGAGAAAATTTTGTGGCTACTATTCATAATCTATCCATTTCTGAGTTTATATCACATTGTAAATTCATCCTGAATGGTGAATGATGGATTGTTTAAAACCAAACAAATAGCACAAAATCAGAATTAAATAATAATCTACATTTAATTATGAAAATCTGCTCCTTGCAGCATGAAGTTCCATCTCCAAGGTACTTCATTATTTCTGAGAGCTGAGCTGAAGCTGGAGCAGCACAGCTGAGTTAGAGCTCTGTTAAGCTTATGCAGAAATCATCAGTATTACAGAAGTCTGAATATTAGAGTAACAGCCAGTAAATTTCTTGTAAAAGGTGCTTTATTTAATTTTAATTTAATTTTTATTTAATTTACCAAATTAAATAAAAAATTATTTAATTACCAATTTATTTAATTTACCAAATTCTCTTAATTTAAAGAGGAATCTATTAGACTATTTAAGCCCCAGATAATGTGAGTTTGGTAAACAATCTGCTGTTCACATTGTGCAGCAGGAAGGTTGCACAATGTGAACAGCATATATTATATATTTATCAATGTCTTAGGAACAAAAAGAACAACATTCAAAATGATTATTTAATTTGAAATTTACCAAACTATTTACAGAAATTAGTACTGAGCAGGTATTTTCCACTCACCCATTAACAGGGTAAATCCTTGGAATAGCTCAAGACTATGTAATTGCTCTTGATAAGCCATATTCACAAAGTGGTGTACGAGAAGCAAAGTTTGAAAATGCAATAATATCAGCATGAACTTTTCCCCATAGTGTGGTAATGGTTATATGACACTGTCTTTTCGAAATCAGAACTTTCTTTTTCAAATGTTCTGGCTCCTAGAGTGTTAAAGAAATATTTCAATGAAAAAAAAAACTCTTTCAAGGATTTTTACTGTGAATTAATTTATTTTGTTTAACGTTTCATTCTGCACTGTAAAGATTAACAATGCACAGAAAAACTATTTAATTCCCTACATTTACTCTCTTGTGCTATATAGTAAAATTAGAGTTATGAGTAATGGATGAGTTATGACAACATTTATACTAGAAGCTGAAACATTTTCCTGCTGCAAATCCCACCATTTTTATTCCAGACGCATTGGTGGAACATGGTTTTGTCATCAGGATGCAGAAGCAGAACACAAACAAAATATAATCTACAAATTTAAATATGTTAACAAAAGAATATGTAATTACAATTTTACCCCAAATTTGGTGTCAGATACATTGGTCTAAATCAGGAGAAAGCTGATGGAAACCAATTACATTAGCTCTGCTTCACTTCATTGTAACCAACAGAATAATCTTCCCTTTACTGAAAAAAAAATAAAATCTTGATTTCTCAGAAACCTTTCTTAGATCTGTGAAAGATAAATAATCTCTCTAAAGAAAAAAAACAGGGAGAATTGGAATAGCTTGCAGAAGTCAGAGTAGTGTTCATTACCATTTTTACTGATGTTGCCTAGACCAGAGTCATAAATGAAGGGATGGGGACCCTATTGCCATGTGTAGACTGGCGTGTCATGTGTCATGATATGTCATAGGGTCCTTGTGTCATGTGTCATGATATGTCATAGGGTCCTTCTGGCCCAGCCTCCTGACGGGTGAGCTGCTGGAGACTCACTTTGGACGCAGCATCCTTGCTGTGACATGTCCAGCCTGGCAGAGTCTGGAGCATGGTGTCAGTCTCTCAGAAGCTGGCTGATGAATGACTCAAATGCTGGAACTTCTGCTTTTCCCAGCTGGGAAGATTTCCCAGCTCCTTCCATACCCATCCTCAGTCGCCTTGCGTGCCCATCCACCTGGCTGACTCAGCTCCATGATTAGCGGTGGCTGATCACGTCTCCTCGGTGCTGATGACAGACTATTTTAAACCACCTCAGCTCAAATAGCTGAGAAAAGGTGTTCTTTGACAGGCTGTGACAGGAAAATCTGTGAGGAAGGGCATGGCTCTGCTGCCTACACTCAGCTGACTGTGGAGTGGCACATCAGACGTTCTGGGATGAAATCTCACCTGCTGTCAGCCTAGAAGCCCCTGGTTGTCTCAGGGTCCTGGTGGCATGTGAGTGCCATTCAAGTGGCACTTGATTCTTATGTGTAGGCAGTACATTTGAAAAGTTCCTGTAAATGAAGGAATGGGATGAGGAGCCTCACAAACCTGCTTTCATTATTTACCTCTTAGGACAGCAGAAATTATAAAGAAAGGTTCAAAAAAATGTTCCTAAACTTTTTTACTTGTCCTCCAGCCTTTGAATCTGTATCACTTTTCATGAACATTTCCACATCAGAACTCAGAAGGAGGTGGAATGGCTTGTCTCAAGGCAGAAATTGATCAAGACTTATGAATCTGGAGAGAAATATAAAATAAATAAATTCTAGAACTTGATGTGTTTGCTTGTAACAGCTATGCAGAAAGGTTTAAATACGTTTAGAAGTTAGCAGTGATTTCCCCTTTGTACCTCTGCAGTTTGAGTATCCAGATTACTGTACCACAGTATGACTCTCTACCACGAACTTCTCTGGTGGAAAAGTTGCTATCAATTGAATATCTTGACAAGAAATAGAAAATTCCTGTGTGACATACAACAAAGGAATTGTCATGAATCAGACTATATACAATTGAGAATAAAAAGTCTTTTTTAACTTTTAGTAAATCACTTAAATGTCTCTAATTTAGGGCAATTATGCAAATGCTTTTTCAGTGAATGAAGACTATGATATGTTTAGTGTATTCTGTTAATGCAAACTTCATTGTGCTTTTATCTGGTATGATTGAGGCTGTCACTTAGAAAGACAAAGGTATTCAATGAAAAATGACTATTGGTACAGAATACTAAGTATATTCTAGTACCTGGTGAAGCTAGAAGTAAAAAAAGGGTGAAAAGGGGAAGGTAAATCCTGTTCTATCTAATGAAGAAAAGCATTAATAAAGGTTTTAAAAGTATCCTTTTCTTTCTCCTGGATAAGTTTAATTTAAAAAAAGGAGGGAGGTGTCTAAGGAAATTATTGTGCATGTATGCTTTTCACGTTTTTCTTTTAAGTATCATCAATATATCTTATTCTTTTTTTGTTATATTTTTTCTGTGTAATTTACATCATTCATTCATTAGTAATTAGTTGTAGCTCTTCTGACACACTGTTATTTCCATGGAACTCCTGGAGTCTTCTGTAACTTCCGCCTGATTGGAGGAAGGTTTTTCAATACTTGAACTTAGGTGTGTATAAGCTTGGGGAAACATCCCTCTTTGTGTCCATGGCTTAATAGAGAAGAACAAAATGTGCTGTTTTTTTTATAATCAACATCAAAATTCAAGATCCCTTTTTCAGCTGGTTTGGAATTGAAACAGAAATAAGTAACTAAAAGATCTGCTGAAATATAATGCCTGAAGAGTCCTCTAAATTTGTTGTAGTGTCTGTTATTTATTAAGAATTCTTTGGGATATGGACTTTTCTAGAAGAATTTTAGAGAGCTGACTCATTTGTAAAGGTGCAGGGGACATAACTGGTGAGAATAGATTACAATGCTTACAGCAAATATTTTCATGGAAAAGAGAAAAAACCCCACAATATAAGACTTTCCTGCGGTGTATGCATATTCTGTTTACTGGGAGAATTTGTTTTTTCTGAAAGGAACCATTCTTCTGATCAGTTTTGTACATTCCTTCTAAGTGTGTGCAGAAGGCATGAATTCCATAGAATTACCCATTCCACAGTGAAATAGTGCCTTAGAGTCTATAAACAGAATGTGTAAAAGTCAAGCATTTCATGTTTATATAAAATAATGTACTGGGGAAATACAGGGAGGTGGCTAGAGTGTTTATAGGGAGCACTACAGAGAACAGTTCCAAATGATCTATGATACAGCTTTTGCCTTGTCTTAAAAGTACTCTTTTTTCTGTATAGTGTCTCTATCTTTTATAAGTCATAACTCCCAAGTATATTTCAGCTCTTTCCTAGCTGCACTCTGTGTTTTTTAAGTGATTTCACTGGGAAAAAAAACTGTAAATGAGTTTGAACTCTAGCTGGTGCAAAGTTGATCTTCAGTTGACTTACTCATCCTTACTGCCCTCTCCAACAGACTGAGATGAAAAAATCATAGTCCAAGCCCCTGCTGTTAATATGAGGATGTTCGGGACACCACGTCAGTTTAAAATCTCAAAGGATGAAATCTAGTGTGATGTAAACCACATCTTAGCACTGCTGCAAATCTAATCAGCAAAAGGCATACTGTAGACTCACCAAAGGAGAAATGCTGTTTTATTGTAATCAAGTAAATGAGTGTTTTAGGGGAAAAAAATGCCAGCCCATTCAGCTTTGAAGAGTACTTTCAATTCCCAGAAAGAACAATGAGACAGACTAGGAGTGCATTCAGATTACAAACAAACAGGAACATGTTCACATTGACCTAAAAAAATGTGTTATTGACATAGGAAATGCAGCTAGAGTACAGTAGCAGGGAATGGAAGGGAGGAGGGAATGAATGTATTTATTGGTTTTCCTCCTCCACATTATTTCCCACCCATGGACAGAAAGGTAGCAGTGAAACTGGCTGGTTGGCTGCTCTGAAGGTTGGAGTCTGGGTGCTGCTTGATACAACAAACACTCTGCTGGTACCCTGGCTCCTGTCTCCTGGCCCAAAGCAGATCACTCATCCCTCCTTCAGGAGAGAAGTAACACAGCATTAGAGACAGAGGGAATATTCCTCCTTGGCCACTTACTGTTCTGCATTATCTTGTGGGACCTGACTTTAAATGTTGACCAAATCCTGTCCTGAGTGCCACTGTTCCTAAATCTTCTCTTTTGCCAGAGCCTGGTAGCTGACAGCACATGCAGGCATCAGACTACTCTAATCACAGAAAGAACATTTTCAGGAACAACAGGAAGAACTTTTAAAAGTTGGAATGCAAAATCAGAATATAAACAAAATGCGCACGTGATCCGCAGAACTATGAATAGGGTTGTATCTACTAAAACAAGGAAAAGCCCACAGTTTTTTATCTTACCTCATTTTTATGGGAAATTAGGTATTTTCAAAGTATCATGGAAGCTTTCAAGCATGTGAAACTTTGGCTTAGCTGTTGACACATCTTTTAAAAAGCAAATTAATCCTCTCCTCTCCCCTCCCCTCCCCTCCATTTGTCACAGTAATTTTTCATATTATTAGGATGCATTCATGTTCATCAAGAAAAATATGCAGCCTTTCAAACCTCACAGAAAAATGCACACAACTTTTAATGAATGTGCTAAAATGCAGTGTTGGTTTATGGGCATTTTCCCAGAAAAATTACACGTGACACTTGATATTGTTCATGTGCTTAATTTCTTCTGCAACCAGAAACAAAAATTGGACTGCTGCTCTTCATTTCCCAAGAATCAAGTCTGTGGTTTTGATCATGCCAGATCACCTCAGCTCTGGAGGAATAAAACTGTGTGAAAACAGTTGTAGCATCAGCTCAGATCCTCCATTTGTCTCCAAGTCTATGTAACCCGCCATTGCTTTCACAAAGATATTTTTTTCTTCCCAACTGCCAAGAAAAGCTTTCTGAAAACATCATAATCTGATTTTCCTGATAGATGGTGATCCCTTTGGGCACATATATAATGATACCATGAAGTGCTACATGAGTTTAGGAAATTTATCTTCCAAAATATACTAGAAACAGCAGTAGTTAATTCAGACATTTTTCCCACCCACATTAAAGATATCCAGGCTGTGTTTTTCAATATTTGAGTAACTTCATTAAGTGATGAAAGCTGACTGATAAAGTAGCTCAGTTGCTCTAAATTAGCAATGTGGAAAGTCACACAGCTTATGAGCTGAAACTCTTTCAAGCTCTTGTAGTCAAATGTGCCTAGACTTTTATTAATTTAGGTACTTTTGTAATTTGTGAAAAATGTCTGTGAAATAGGAAAACAGCTGTGGCTCTAAGCAGAGGACTGTGGGTAATAATTAATAGAGTTGTTATTTAGGCTTGAGAGTACTCAACAGCTGAATAGTTCCAAATCTGTAAAACATGAATTCAATTAAAATTTTTGCCTTATATTTTGGCCACATTCAAGTGGGTTGAGCAGAGCAAAAGGCATAGCAGATCTCTTTATTTTTCTAGTCAAAGCACTTATTTTACTGGCAGCTGCTCTAATTAAGGATGTCTGACTAAATGCAGTTTTCAAGCTTTGTTAAAAGAAAATGTTTCCTTAATGCTGCATTCTGATTTGTCATGGTTGCACACAGTGGTGCAGATGGGCGAGTCCTGCGGCACCAACATCCCAGCTTTCTGCAGGATCCAGCTGTCCAGAGCTGTCAGCACCCAGCTGTGCAGACACAGCATTTGGCTGCTGTCAGATGGAGGAAAGGGGCAGGGGGCTCCCAGCACTCTCAGGGTTCTCACTTAGGCAGATGTTGCCTTCAGGAGGAGAGGGATGTGCTCCAGCAGCTACAGCTCCTCAAGCTGCTCCCCAGCAAGAGCCACTGGTGGAGAATGACAAGAAGGGAAAGTTTCTTTTATAACTTCTGCAGAAATGGGTTTCCAAGGGAACCTGGGACTTTCAAGGGAATGTTTTCCTCATATTTTGAGTGGGTTCTCAGACTCTAGAAATGGAGGAGAGCAAAGGTGGATTTTACATCAGTTTTGAGTAGTAGATCCATGAGGCTAATTTGTGTTATGCAGCTGTAGCTCACATTTAACACAGCAAGCCTGGCTAAATTTTTTTAGCTGTCTCTGAGTTAGAAAAAAATCTTCTTTAGCTAAATCCCTGTCAGGTGGAATCACAGAAATAAATAAAGAATTCCACTTCTTTCAGCTTAAAGTCTTAAAGGCATGTTTTTCAAATCTGAGATTCAGATCTGTTGCTCTGATAGTATATAATCACAGGTTGACCAGGAGTTTTCTTTTTCCCAATCTTCTTTATTTTCAGACTTATTCTTAACCACTTTCACAAGATAAGCCTTGTCTACAATTGTCTCAGCTCTATCACAGCTGAAAGTTAATCCTTTTTTTTCCTTCCACAGCTGTGGTTTTCTTTCAGAGCAGATTATATGTTTATGGAACACCAAGGACTGCAATTTTCTTGTGTATTTTGTTGTTGTTGCTGCTGTTGTGGTTGTTCTTGGTTTTTTTTTTCTCCCTGCCTTTTTAATTAGGTTTTCTACTCTTACTTATCATGTTCTTCATTCTACACTCAGGAACAAATTCAGGTAGGTTTAGGGATAATTCTTGGCAATAAATCTGCAGAGAAAGCCCCAGATGGCAAAAGGTGTCTTTAAACTGGTGAGAAGATGGCTACAAACTCTAGAACTAAGTAAACATTTAGCTTCTTAATTTCCCACTGAAATATTCTGATGATCTAATAGCCCCATTAAATTGCCATGGGACCTTAGAATTCTCATTAGTTGCACCTGATTAAAATACAGTTTGATTTTTCTGGTTTTTTTGTCCACAAAGACATTTGGACTGATAAGGAGTGCCTGATACTGCTAACAAACAGAGCACTAAGTGTTCCAGACCTCTTGAAAGCCAGCTGCCCTTTAGCACTCCTGCTTAAGTAGCTCAGCATGGGATTTATCTGCCATTGTCTGAAGAATCAGTTGCCAATATTAAGGGAAGGATATTGAAGCACAGTGATTCTGGAGAATGAGAAGAGGTGAAGTGTAAGTATGAATAACTGTTTAACCATTGCATTAGAGTTAGTTCCAATTTAGATGTTTTGGGGTTTTCATCTCAATTTATCCCCAGTCCATTAACCTACAGGTCACACTCTTACTGACAGATCATCCTGAGCTCAGGTATTGTAGGCAGGGAGTCTAATGGCACTTACCTCTTCTGCCAGGCATCAAAAGCAGTGAAGTACAGGATTTTTTTAATATAAATTCAGAAAAATATAGAACTTTATAAAGGTGTTGTTGGTTGATGGTTAAAGAAGTATCATTATTTTCTTTGAACAAAATGAGGACAAAATATCTCCAGTATTTAATGTCACGGTGGATAAGCTGTGCTTGCAGTTTCTGGGTGATATATAAAACAGGGCTGCAGGTTTTCACTGTTAGAAAAAAACTAGGAAACAAAATGATGTCTTAAAGAAATGTGGGTAGGATATAAAGGGCTTAAATTTACATGGGAATATGCTAAATTCTTTTTTTTGATAAATGCTAGAAATCTCATATATAACAAAGAAAGGGACTTTGCATACATAATCATACACATAATAGGTAGCCTGCAGATAAAAGTCCTTACTGGAGTAAAATCCTAGAGATAGAATTTTCATTGTTACCATGAATAGACTTATCCAGGTGGGTAAAATCATCCTTTCTGAAAGTTGGATATGTTCCCACATCAAAGGTTTTTGTTTAACCATGATGTAGCACAGATACATCAAGAAAATATTTAACCTTTCAAACAGTAGGTCATTTCATTTTCCTTTTTCCTCAGCTAAAAGTTTACCAGAATCAATTTGTTATGCGCCACAAAATTTCAGTATTGTGACTAATCTTAAAGATAGATTTAAACAACATTATTATGGTTGATTTGTGAAATAGAGTGGAGCATAAGAAATGGTCATGAGCAATATTGCATTTGGGTAAGAAATGAAGTGCTATTGGATTGGGAAGTAATATACTGTATATATTCCAAAGGATGATAAAATCAATTCATATTGATGATGTAGAAAATGCAATTTGGCACATATAAAGAAGTGCCTTCCCGACCCATGAACTCTCTCAAACCAAGTGTATTAAAAAATTCAGAGCCTTGCAGGTTCATGTGCCCCTGATAGAGCAAAACAGCAGTGCTCTGAGTCAGCCAGAGTTTCACAAGTGCTTGACCTTGATGCTTATTCAGATATTCTCAAGTTCACAACTTGATTTCAGTTGTTTTCTATATGATTTCACTTGCAGTTACAGAGCAGCTTGCTGAAGTTTTCTTGTGGACTTTTCCCAAACAATTGTCATTCTGAATAGCTCATGGCATGGGCACTCCAGAGTAATACCCTTCTATTCAGAAGCGATGCTTATGGACAAGAGAGGAATCCTGAAAGTGCTGTATGCCCCCTACTGAGATTGAAAGATTGTGGCAGAATCTCTCTGAAATTAATGGTTTATCTCAAGACCTTTCATGAAAAAAGCTGCCCTTTTTTTTTTAAATTTATTTTTTATTCTCTGACCAGAGTTCAAATGTGCATGGCCATTGTCCTCGAATAATACTTTACTTGACAGTTTCTGTTCCATTTACTTCCTCCTCCACATTTCTACAGCACCAAACAAAAGGATCATATTTGTATTCATGCAATCTTATTCTGCAAGAAAAGACAGAGTTCAATGCATTGAGATAAAACCAAAACCATAAAACTACACCTTTATGAATTTAAAATTGTTTTTGGGGGCATAACTCAAATATTCTGTGATGGTTTACCACGTATACATGTTGACTGAGATATGTTAGGATGAACAGTAATTCTTTTTATTTGCTCTGTTGCAAAGGACTATTTATCAAGGAGAAAACTGGACTTCTCTAAAAATTGGAACTGAATATTTATTATTAAAATTGTACAAACTCATACTAGACAGTAATTTAGCAGAAATTCAAGAAGGTAATACTGCATTGTGCTATAAATAAACTTACTTCCATCTGGATTAGGAGTATGTGTAGTTAAGAAAAAATTGCAGCCATTTCTAAGTAATTGATTTTAATCAGTCACTCAGGCCCCGTGCCAGCAGTCAGAAGACAGATGTATATATATTACCTCTGTAGTTATTACATTGGTTTCTAGATTTGGGACAGGGTTTTTTGGTTGGAACTGTAGATCTGAAAAAGGAATGCAGGAACAATAGTTGTTCTTCTACAACCCAGGGGCTTACAGCTGCTGAGTTATTTGATTTGTTGACAAGGAGCTGAAAACCAAAGTATTTTGGTCCTGTCAACTGTGGAGCAAAATCACTCCCCCACAGAATAGGCTCTCGGCATTGTTCTCTGGGAAATGCAATCTGGCTTTGGGAGCTTACACTACACAAACCAAATTTCTGACTAATGTACCTAGAGGAGGGTTACATACTACAAGAATCATTCCTCCATCTTGCTCTCCATGGTGGATCATGGCAACATCCTTTTCTACTCATTCCTCATTGTCAGGACAATGCTATGATGTGTTTTGTCATATGAAATATTGGTAATCTGGTCATTGTGGTGCTCCACAGTGAAGATGATTAATAAAACATGCAGTTCAATACTAAGACTTTAGGTAAAGTTGTGTAGCCCCTGAGATCAGGAGGCAGAGGTACTGGCTTGGTGCTGCTAAGAATAAAGGAGTTGTTAGTTATGAAAAAAGGATATTTTTAGATTATGATCCCTATTTTGCAGTTTCCTGCCCATAATTACCTACCCAAATTTCTTTAAGTTTTGATTATTTGACAATTGACTGACTATTTGTGGCAGACCAAACTCCAAAGTGAGAAAGGTATGAATCCCTTATATGTTTGGTTTCCTTCCTCCAAAAACAATATTTCAGAGAATATATAGGATCTGCAGACCAGATTAATTCTTTGATCTTTAGTCCTTCTTCCTGATGAAGCACTGGCACATCAACAAAACCATCAAAAAAAGGAATAATACTGTACTTCAAAGTGCCAGTTCTGTGATGTGTCACTGATACCCAGTGTAATTAAAAAGAAGAGAGTGAGTGAGGATATGCTGTGCTCAGATTTGGTCTTACCTAGTTACATACCTTTAATGGATTTCACCTTGATTTACCTCCAGGTGTAGAAATGAAGCACATCTAGTCCTTAGCAGAAAAGAAGGAGGCTTGTGAGGAAAGCTGGCTCAAATCTTCAGAGTAGCTTGAAATGAAAACTGAACACACTTATCCCAGAAATGAGGAGAAAATAAGAGATATTCACCACACAAACCTCCTCCTTCCTGGACCTCCCCATGCATCCTGCCAGGGCTGCCAGGCTCCTGTATAGGCAATGCCAGGATGGTGCAGCTGGATTGCCTCCATCCTGTATCCTGCTTCTCAGGCTCGTCAGCACCTGTGTTCTGTGAAAAGGGTATGGTGAATGCAGGTTTGAAAGGTCAGCATCCCTGTTAGTCCTGCTCCCCCTTTCCCCTTGGAAAATGCTCCATGGCATTCAAGCTTTGCAATTTAGAACAATAAAAAATATTAAAATAAATATGATACTGTCATACTATAAAATATTAAGAACAGCCCATGCATCCTGAAAATGAATCAATTCATTTTACTTTAATCTAGTATTTCCTGACTAAAATAAACGGCCTCAGTCTATAGTCTTTTACTTGAGGGCTTTAGAAGATATATAAAGCACACTTTCTGAAGACCTTTGTGATGAGCTGTGAGCTAGCTGTATATTAGTTTCCTAACACTGTTCCATCACTGCACAATAACTTGCAAGCCCAGGCTTAATAATATGGTATCCAAAATAAGCCCTTGTGTGTGTCAGCAGTGCCTTAGCAATAACTCTGGCATTCTTGGTGTGCTGCAGATTTGTAGTGGCCAGTTTTTAGACAATCTTCACAGTTAAAATTGCTCTGATCTCTCCAGTCCATCTGTTAGGCTGTTGGTAGTTCCTGGAAAGAGGTCACTTGGTCTGTTCAGCCTGAAGAAGTGGAGACTGAGGGAAACCTCATTGCAGTTGCAATCTCCTCAGGAGGGAAGCAGAGGGGCAGACACTGAAGTGTTCTTTCTGGTGCCCAGTGACAGGACCCGAGGGAATGGTCTGAAGTTGTGTCAGAGGAGGTTTAGGTTGGGTATTAGGAAAAGGTTTTCCACCCAGAGGGTGGCTGGGCACTGGAACAGGCTCCTCATGGAAGTGGTCAGAGCCCCAAGCCTGACAGAGCTCATGAAGCATTTGGACAGTGCTTTCAGTGCATGGTGTGGCTCTTGGGGATGGTGCTGTGCAGAGCTGGGACCTGGACTTGATGACCCTTGTGAGTCCCTTCCAAGTCAGCATATTCTGTGATTCTCTGAAAATCATGTCACTGTACCATCTCTCTTCTGTACTGGCTTTTGTGGCTGCGCTGCAGATGGAAACTAGGCAGAAAGTTGTTACCCCCATCCAGATATTTCCTTCATGTGACAGTGCCTTCCTGCTAGGCTGGAACAATTTTGATGTACCTCAACACCAGTCCAGACAAGAGCCTGGAAGAGCAGTAGTGGAAGTTCTGCCATTGTGCAGGAGTCAGTAACAGACAGAACTCTCTTCTGGTTAAACCTGCTGCCTTCTTCTCCTCCTGGAGCTCACAGGCTACCTGCACACATGGCACGAAATCATTTAGTATTAAAGAAGCTCTCTTAGTCTTAAAATATCTGGGGCAAAATTATCTGCCAGAATAGTGGATTCAGGAAAGAGTTGCAAGCATTGGTAAAAGCCATAAAATCCTGTTTTCACTGAGACTGAATGCCCTTGTTCCTGATCCATGGGGTGGATCAGCCTGGAGGCCAGTCAGTTTTGGAGTCACTGCAATTGGATGGAACATCCACAGTGCCATGCATTTATTGTAAGGGAAGGCTCCATGTAAACAGACAGCTGAGGGTAGATCTTTAACTAGCAGAATCTTGCACTGTTTCAGCTACCCCAGAGGATCTCTGCTCACTTTCTGAAATCTTTCATCAGCTGAAGATTTCAGTACTCATTTAGAATAAAAAAATACCACAGTAACAGCAAGAAGCTGTGGTGCGGTTAACTATTCAAAAAGGCAGCCTGTGAGCTGAGTGATGACAATAAAAACCACCTGGTACAACGCTTATAGAAGGAATCTCCAGAATGCTTAAGGGCAGAATATGTATGAAAAAGCTGTCTGGTGACATCAGGTAAATATTTTTAGTATAACACAAAAAGTTTCCAGAATTGCTGTAATGGCACAAAAGACTTGTTTTTCAACGTTTATGTGCGCCACTTAGGTTTATTGGTGCCAACAGACCTAAAGAATTGTCTCAGAAGCCTGAGAAATAAGGTCTCTCCCACAAATGACCCACAAATAAGTGAAAAGCTCCCTTGATAGAATGCCATTCCTGAGTGTGAAATCTCTTTTCTTTTAAAAACTAAAATGATTTGTACCAAACTTCCCTTTTTGATTTCCCTCATGAAACATTAGGAGGAACACTAGTACCCAGGGGGAAAGATAAAGACAGCTGTGCTGGCATTTAAGCTGGCAAAACACTGCAGTGGGAATACACTGCCCTGGAGAAATTTATGAAATTTGCGTATCCAGATTAAGTATATCCCTTTTTTTGTTATGGACTGTCTCTCAAGCTGTTAGAAATGTTTAACTGCTTACTACTAAATAAATGTGCTTGCCTTCGGGGAAGGCTTCACATGAAACCATGGAGCCAATAAATAAGAATTCAAAATAAAACTTGAGAAAAATGTTAGCAATTAGTCAATATGTAAAATAATTTATTTCAGTTTTCCTATTAAGTCATGGGAATAGCAGATGCATGTGCTAATATTTTATGTCCCTACTGCTATTTGTACTTACCAGGAACATTATATTAGTATTGTCTAATTTTATTTACTAGTTATTATATACACATGGAATTGGAATTCCTTTCCAAGGACTGTCCATCCATTCTAAGGGCACACAGCTTTTATGTAAATGTGTTGAAAGTGGTTTCACAACTTGTTTGTTGAGGCATGGCTGAGGTGATAAAAGCCCAATCTGATTTTATTTCACAAAATTATTGATAAATGGCAGTTGGTAGTCAGGCATTCAGTGGACGGAGAGAATTAAATATACTGTGGTGCTACTGAGTTGCAAGCTGGTAGGACAGGCCAAAAGAAACTTGAAATGTAGGAGAGAAAATAGAAAAATATATATTTAATTTTGATTAGCTGAGAGTTACAAAAGGATGCTAGGCGCTGCTCACCTTTGGGTCAGAAAATGGGAGTGTGTGGGATGATTGTGCTGGCAGGAATCAAATCCACCATGATTGCAATTGCTTAAGAAACTATCAGGTTTCTGTAAATAAATATAGTGACATCACTGGGCATTCATTAACATGATTATGGAGGGCATTCAAAGTTGGTCAAATCAATCAGAAAAGACCCTTTACTTCAGCATCTCCGCACAGCTAGAGTGGATCCTGATCAGCTCCTGGAACATCAGCCTTTGATTGCTGCTGTTTTCTTTTTTCTCCAGCTGTGATTCCTTTTTCTGTGTTTTGGTTGTCTTTCTCTTCTTCATGTGTTTGCAAGGGATTTGATTTAACTCCTCTCCACCCAGCCACCTAGCAGCCCTACATTATTGTATCTCTGTTTATAGGGGTTTTAAAATAGGTATTTTTCATCTGCTGTTTTGGCCCCACCACCCAATATGTGTGCCTCCAGCAGGAAGGATACAGAAGACAATGAGCTCTAAAGAAAGAGGTTTTCCCCAGCTTTTCTCCTTTTTTTTTTCCTTTTTTTTTTCTCCTTGTGAACATGAGCTTATTCTGTCTTCTGGAAAGCATATGGGACTCCAGTAACAGGAACAACAGCTCCAGATTGGATATTTTCAAGTTCTATGAAAAACTCTGAGTAGGCCCTGCTGGCGTAAAAGCGTTGTGTACAGCTGGGCTTCAGGCCTCGACTCCATCTTCTACCAGTGGAAGATGAGATAAACTCTTACGCTAAAGTCATACCATTAACCTTGAAAGATGCAGTGGCAAGTCTAGCTGATGTTCCTTCTCAGGAGTTCCTCCAAAGCTGAATGGATGTCTATTCAAATCACAATCCTTTGGTTTTATACACATGGGAGATGGTCTTGTCTTAGGGTGAATGCAGCATGGACAAGACCCTGCAATGCTTGGGCAGTAAAGTGCATAATTTGCAAAGAAGCTTGTTTGTTGTGGAATTGCTTTAAAGCATCCCTGTACAAGTAGTAAGTGGAATTGTGTTTCCTCAGGTCAATCTGATTTTCATGATAATAAATACAATTTTTCTTCTGAATATGAGAAATCTTCCCAGTATAAGGAAGCTGGGGAAAGAGAAGTATGCCTTCATTGTGCTTTCTCTTCCTCTCTCAAGTACAGCAAATGCTCCTGCATCCAGGTGACTTGCCTTTGTCTCATCCTGCTTAAACACCCAGGTGGACTATGGCAGCCTCAGCACTCTAGAGAATCCATCTAACTGAGAAGAAATTTCAATAGTTTACAGCAAAATACTGTTACAACTAAGTCAAACATTGCCTGCCGTGGAATCTCAATTTTCTGAATCAGTGTCATCTTGTGTTTCTGGTATTCTGTATGTACTCACCTGTTCATAAAAATGTGTTCACTGTGGGACCACTCACTTTTATTTAAGACAAAGGTATTTCCATTTTTTCTGTAGCATCATGAGTAGAAGTGCATACAATATAGATGCACCGTTTTTATTTCTGTGATAAAATTGGTGGATTTTTTTTTTAAGAATAGGCAGAAAGGAACAGGATGGAAATATAAGTCACATGAACTTTCACATAAGCACTCTTCTAAAAGTCATTAAAAATAAATGTTGTTTAATTTTCTTTTAGATGGCTAATTCTTTAGATCTTGTGCAATAGTATCAATAATGTATTTCGTTTCTTGGATAAGATAATGTTCTGTAGAATTAAAAATTCAGAATTGTATATTGGAGAATTGAGATTTTACAGCTGGCTTTTTGGCAGAAAGGGACTAGGGTTTTTTGTAATGGCTCAAAAATATGATCTTCATAAAATTAAGAGATTTCATAACTGTTCATTTGCTCGAGCAATTCCTAATACACTGGAAATTTATCTTCATGACAAAAGCAGATGTGAAAATGATAGTCTATATTATATTCAAAAATGGCAAACTCTATTCAGTCTCCAAAAAGTTGTTGTAACTCACAAAGCGTAAGTACAAAGGAAGGAACTGTTTCTTTAGGAACTGAGGATGTTTCATTCTGCCCTATTCACCTGCCAGAGGAAGAGCTAGAAGCTTTCAACTGGTGAGACAATGAAAAGTTTTTGGCATGAAGGCAGTTTGGACAAGCTCTCATCAGGAGCCTGGTAGTGCCAGGAGAGAGTGAAAGGGAAATGAGAGGTGACAAATTATGCTTGGTCCTGACCTAGTGCAAAATCGTCAAGGTTTATGTTTCTGTGATACATGTACTGTTCTGTGAAATAGCTCAGAAAATTTCACTGAAAACAAGTGAACAATTGTTATTTAGCTTACCTACTACATCATCTGGCAGGCAGAGGGTGAGAAGAGAACAATTAACTGGGAAAGGGTGATTTTAAAATCATTCCTCCATACTATTCTTCCACCCTTTGGGAGCTCTCCAATTTGAAATCTCGTGCAATCAACATTTGGTGTTGATGTTTCCCCTGATTTGATGAGATTATCAAGTCACACCTGGACCTCACATAACAGAGATTGTTCTCCAGTTGCTTGTTTTCATAAAGCCCAAAGGAACTCATAGCTAAGTTCAACAGCAGCTGGATCTGCTTCCATGGATTTTTGTGTCTCTGCTGGATTTAAGTACTATGTTTTTCTCTCCTTTTTCTTCCTAGCACTCGGGCTCAGTTGTTCTCTTACCCTCGTTTCACTTCCAGCCCTGTGATTTAATCAGTCTGAGCTGTCTCCTTGCTCCCTGCAGAGCTGCTCTGGCCGCAGTGGCACTTGGCTGTGTCTGGCAGATGATCAATAATTTTGATCAGATGCTGCTTGGAGCAGAATGGTCCCCTTGGGTATTGGCTGTGCTCTCTCTTGTGGCAGGAATTCCACCTAAGCCAGGCTGATGTGCTGTGCACACCACTGGAGCCCCTTCCCCAAGCCTGCGGCAGAGGACAGAGACACAAACTCACTCAGTGCCTGTCCCTGCCTGCCTACCCTGGGGTGGGCGGTGGAATCAAGCCCAGAGCACCTCCTAGACACACAGATGCCTCTGGAGTTCTGCAGAGATCATAACATGGCTCCTGCATGCAGCAGAGACAGAGCAGCCACCAAAGCTTGATGGGTTTTATTTGCTCCTGAGTATGTGGGTTGGCTGAAGTGATCAGAAAATGCTTGGGTGACCAAGAATTCTTCTGGAAATGTCTACATGGGACAGAATGCTAAATATTTCAGATATGAGGTTTTATCTAGCTCCAGCAAACAGTCAGTTTGGGAATACACTTTTTGCTTACTTTTTTGTTTCAGTTTTTATTCCCAAGAGCAACCAGAGGCAGTTAAAGCAGGAATTATTTTCAAATGTGAATCATCACTCACCATATGGCTTGAAGCTGGAAATGAGCTTTTAATCATATTCCAATGCAAAAATGGTATTCAGAAAGTTCAGGGTTTTTTTCATGTATAGAACATAGCTCTTTAACCCTAACTAGAGATTACAGAACAAAACCACACACAAACACACATGCAAAACACTGACTTTTTCTTGTCCTACATTTAATATCCTGTTCCTGAAGACTTGAATTCTTTGGGAAATAGTCTCCAAGAACATAAGCATACATTGTTCAATCACATTTCATCCAGTCAATTCATTAGTCTTGTCTTAGTAAAGCCTAATGAAATTAATGATCTTGTAAAGGAAGGAAAATGCTTCCACAGTTCAGTTTCCACATTAAAATTCAAAATTATGCAAATATGTAGAATATATATTTGGAAAACATTGTTTACTTTATCACATTTTTAGCCCCCAGAACATTTTAGCTGGGTTTCAGATGAATCTGGAGCAGGTGGTGAGTACAGGCGTGTGGGGCTACCTGCATTACCTGTGATCTGTGCCCCATGTGGAAACTGCTGTGAAGATCACTTCAAAGCTCAGGCTTCCTACAGAGCCTGTGCAGCTGTTCCATGCCATGCTAGGAGGGAATGGGATGAATGTTTATAAGTGAACTGCTTGTAGATATCACATAAGAAATGAGGAATATGTAGCAGAAAACTTTGCTAAGCCCATCCAGAAAAAAGCTGGCAAGAAGTCAGTGATCCTGCAATGCTACCTAATACTAACCAAAGATAGAATCAGTAAAGATTAAAGTGATGTTGTTAAAACAAAGCATCAAGAGATTTAAAAGACACACAAGCAAATTTGCTTAAACATTTGAGCAAATATTGAGGAAATTCAATACAATGTTCATTTTAATTTTTTTTTTTTACTTCTCAAAATGAGAAGCAGACCTTGCAGGTCCATTGAATTTATAGTCATGGAATAAATTGTGTTCAGTCTATTTGGAAAAAGAAGATGGTTTTAAAAATAATCAAGTAGACCAGATAATCTAATAATTCATTGCTTTCTGATATAATTCTCTGAATTGTTTTTTAACTTTTTTTTTTTTTTTTTTTCTTTTTTTTTTTTTCTTTTTGCTAGAACATACTTCAGTCCTTAGATTAAATAGCCAGGATAATTTGATTGAAAAACAGAATTACAATCCTCTGAAACAAAATCCACGTGGAGTTTTCTATTAAAAGGAAAACAAGTACTAAAAATTGCAGTCTGACCTATCCCAATCTTAAAAGTCTTCAACTACTGACAGTAGAAAGCATATCAACAGAGAACAGATTCACCACTGTTATGTGAAGGGCTACATGTTTTGGTGGGGCACATGCTTACTGTACCTCCTTCAGTGTCTTTATGTGACTACTTATAGAAAGCAGTGACAAATGAAGAAACTTCATAACTTATTATTCAAGATTCTCATGTTGAAGAACTCGAGTGAGAGAGAAGAAAGAGGGGAAAGAAAACAGAAAAAATGTTCCTCTGAAAGTTCAGTTTTGACTGGACTGTTGATGTTGTTTTCTTGTACTCTGCAACACTAATACATTGATCTGTGCTAATTTTCACGTACAATTTTAGTCTAGAGATATATTTATTTTTCTGTTTAAAATCTAGAGGACTTAGAGGGTATTTTTCATGATGAAGCTGGGTATGAAGCATTAAGTGGCTCACACAGGAAAATATATTCTTCCTACGTGAGACTCATGTAGACATTCAAATTGTCAGGCTTATGTCAGTGAGGAAGATGCAGCAGTGTTATTTTTTCTCCTGGTATTGAAATGCTGAGCTTACTTTTTGCTTTTGAGAAATTCCCACAGTTTTACAGAGCTAACCCTTAAAGGAAATGGTGTCTGGAGGTGGCAGAGTTCCACTATTCCAGAGTACCACTATTCCAAGGCTGAAATCACTAATGAAGTGTTACCAGCTAAAGGTGACTTGACCCAAAATATCCACCGAGACTTGCATCTGTTCTAAGGTCTGCTCTATTTTTTAAAATTTATCTGACCTGGAAGTTGCCTATATCTGTCTTCTTTCTCTAAGGATGAAAAATTGCATGTCTGGGGCTCTGCTTTCATCTGGGAGGAGACAGAAAAAATGCATTTTCCATGCCTGTGCAAGATGTTTTACAGTGTGTAACTGCAGCGATAAGCAGTGGTCTGTCAGTTCTGTTCAGCACAAAGAAAGAGAGAATGGCAGTAAAACTGCTACAACTTTTGCAAAAGCAGAACCCTTTGTAATCTCTGGTTTTTGGTAGCAGAGACTCCTGTGAAGATGGAGAGAAAACATTGAGTTGCTGTGCTGAAAAACTCTCTGTCAGTTTACAATCAAAATCTTGGTCAAGTATTTTCTCTATAACTGGGCATCTACACTCATGATTGTTTTGAAAAGTTTAATTATGATTCCTTTCATGTATGAAAATATTTTTTATATATGAAATGGGGCTAATATTTTTTCAATATCTCCAGTAACATCATCTAAGTCATCTTCCATCTGTGGGCCTGAAATTTTAAGATCTGTTTTCAGGGCAACCAAAAGTTGCACTACTAAGTTTTCCTAGGATTCATCAGAAAAACCTGCTCACAGTAATGGTTACCAGATTTCCATGTGTCTAATAATTTTTCAGTAATGTGATTGCTCCTTCAAAAGAGTAGAAGAATACTTGCACTGAGTTTTCCATTGCAAGCTTCATTGGCTCACCACTAGTAAGGGACCTTCAATGTCAAGCTGTAAATCTCCCCAATAATGAGGTGACCTGAGTAAGGTAATTGTCTCCTGAAAAGTCTATTAACATTTCTATATTTTCCTAATTTTCTTCAGATGCTCAAAAAATTTGATTCTAAGTTCAAGCACAAGTCAGTCACAGTTTGAGCAAGTTTCACTAATGAAGTTTCTCTCCATGAGAAAGTCCAAGGATGAAAGTCTTCCCTGACCTCACTGATCATCCTCTTTCATTGCAAGCAAAATGAATTCACCTTTTTCTGAAAATAACTTGCTAACTTGCCTGTCCAGCTTTTTGTTAGAGTCAGAACTTCCAATCTTAGCAAACCCAGCCCAGGAAGACCTGGCATGTTCCTGGAGTTAGACTGCATGAGGTCTCCATGAGTAGCTGGGTATATTCAAGACACATCAGCCTCTGTTTTCCATCCATAACTGATGCTTATTTGTACCCTAGCTGTTTGTCTAGGGCTTGGACATTATGACAGCTGTGACTAGCAAATAGCCAGAAAATGGAGCCATTTCATGAAGCTTTAGAAGTGGCCTTGCAGCTACAGGAGAGGAAAAATTGAATTTGTCTGTACTGCAGATATTATTATTATTATTATTATTATTATTATTATTATTATTAGTAGTAGTAGTAGTAGTAGTAGTAGTAGTATTAGTATTGGTATTGGTATTAGTAATAGTAATAGTATTAGTATTAACTTTTCTTCTGGAACCAGCAAATCTTGATTTTAAAGATTCATCAGTAATATTAAATACTGCCCATCTATCTATTTGGTTTTCACTCAGTGCTCTCTGCTGTTGTAATAATCATGTCTCATCATGGTATCCAATTTCTCTTCCTCCCATATAATTATATAAGCTTTTTCAATAGTATTGCATATGTTTTTATAAACCCTGAAGGCAGTGTTAAGAACAGTCTAAACTTGACTAGGAGGAGACACTTATATGCTAAGCAATATTTTACACTTGCAGGAAAGAAGCTCTAGAGAATAAAATATAGTGCAGAGATACAAAAGTGGTCTATAGGGAGAACGTTTTATCAGCATGTGGGGGAAGTATCATAAAGAAAAAATTCTTTCCTAAAAATCTTTAATACATCTTGAGCATTACAGCACGCTGAAATCTAACTTTTCCAGAATGCCATAAAGCATTTTATAAGACAGATAAATCTAATTCTGCAAACCTCTGGCTGATTCCTGTTTCAGCGCATGGGAACAGATGTTAAGATAATCTCATGCATCTTTGCCTGGCATTGCATCTCACTGAGGTGGAAGATCTCACTGCAGTGTGCCCCAGCGTAGCAGGAAGCCAGAATTACAGTGATGCACCTGAAAGGGTTAAACACCTACAAAAACATGCTCAGGGTTTTAGATTAAATCACACTGCAGAGTGTTTCTCTCTCTGGGCATGAGAGCAGCAAGAACATTATGATGTACTCTTAGATAAGAAGGGCTTTTTCTTTTTAAGTGACACTATGTATTAGCTGGTCCTTTCAAGGACAGGATTTTTAGTAGGATTTTAAGTATCTGTCTAACACAAACAACTTGCCTGGCATGAGACCTGGATTGCACAGTCATACTGCACAGCACTTGCTTGCAGCTTTTCAAAGGAGAATTTTTGAACCACAGTGGTAGCAAATGCTGTAATAAAAGCTTAAAGGGAATTGTCTACTCTCAAGCCAGGGATGAAAGTCTGGGAAAACAGTCAGTGTTCAAAACAAAAGGAGTAGATGGTTAAAAATGAAGTTTTAAAAAACTCTTCTGACTACTGGTCAAAGAATGAGAAGCTGAATCAAAATATGCCATGAGAAATAATATTAGCCTTTCTGTGTACCACTTTCTATTCTATGGGCTGTCGAAAGAAAATTGTACTTCATATTTCATATTATCCATTTTATGCTAGTAAATGCCTTCATGTTATTAGCACCATTTGAAGCAGCCTAGCCTTAGTGCAAATTCAGCTCTCTCTGTTTCCCAGGTGGCATGTTTTGGGAGGAGTAGGAAAAAGAAAGGGGACAAACATAGTTATAAAAGAGAAAAAAGTAATGCAATGGTCTTTTCTCTTGGACTTACTAGTCATCCTAAAGTGTGCCCAAAGGTTAGATTAAATAATATCTTTCACTTAACAGCAAAATTGTTATAAACCCCCCAAAGCTAAGCTTAGAGAGCTACAGCAATACCATTTAAAAAAAATTTACAAAAAATACCATATTAAGAAAAATCAAAGAATCAATTTCTGTGGCAGTGTGCTGCTGGAACCAAATTCATGACTGAAAAGTCAAAGAATGACAGAAAAAATAGACTTATAGAGGTGGGTAATGGACATTGCTCAAGCTTGTCAATGCTTGACATGTTTTACCAGGTGGTATCTAAGAATTCAGGATTCAAAATTAGACACAGCTAAGATGTAATGTATCTTAAAACCAGCCTCCTATCTCTGTTCCTATTTTAACACAGTAAACTTTCATATTCAAATCATGTACATCTGTGATGGGTATAACACTTTAAAAATACTTATACACAGAAAATCTGAAAATCCTTACTTGTCCAGTGATCTCTGATGACTCAGTGTAAAACATTTATTCAAAACCAAATCAAAAACTAAACAAGCAGCAAAAAATAAAATATTTTAAAAATTTCACCCATCATTATGTATGTGAGCACATACTTTTCTCCATCCACTCTTTGCTTGAGTCATTTTTGTCTTTATGAAATTTCAAGCTATTAAAATCTCATGAACAGATGCTCATAATACAGGGAGCAAACTTTGTCTAGGAACAGTTTAGAATACTGTGCTCCAAAGTTACATCTATTTATACCTTTATTTTGGGAGAACACTAATATGATTCACTGGAGTACCTTGAATGATGAGTCATCAGGACACAATGACAGAAGAATTATGTTTCAGAGAAAGTAAAAATGTTAAGCTCTGCCAATTTTGAAGGAATGATAGTATGGTAAGAATGATATGTGTTACACGTGCAGGTAGCTACTTTCCTGAAGACTCATTTAGGATCTTGTTTTGCTGCTTCCTGTGCTGAATATCACCGCAATTAATGAAACTGCTTGCAGAGTTGCTTTCTATCAGAGTCTCCAAATCAGGGTTTTTAAAATACATTTTCCCATTTACATGATTAGTTGTCCTTAGTTATCCTTAATTATTTCATAGTGTTTAGAGATACCATCCCAAATATTGCATTAGTTAATACTAATTCAAGTGGGAGTTCATTGCTTCCTACTGCCCTAATTTCTTTTCCATGGCCATGATTTTCTCAGATGGAAGACATGGAAGTAGAGAGGTAATACGTTCCTAAGCATGTGAGCTAGGGAGAGGAGCAAAGAGAAAAGGAACAGAACACTCTTGTGTGTTGAATAAGTTTTTCCCTTGAGGTTTATTTTGAATTCCATGGAAGTGGAAGATCCATTATGCAGGATGTAGAACTTACCCGGGCTTTTAGGTGCATGCCCATTGCCAGTATGTTCAGAAGGACACCTTTCTCCCACCCTTTTGTGTCCTGGCCACAAGCTTGGTCAGGGCTTCAGAAGCTCTGAAGATACACCTTTTAAAAAAGAAAACATGAAATCAGAATATGCTGTTTCCCCAGATACATTGGTCCAGTTACAATGACATGGGAGGCTTTGGTGGCCGGAGTTTTGTTAGAAGGGCAATTAGGTGCACCAAACCAAAAGGAGATCCCTCCCACACTTTTCTGCTATTCTTTCCTTATGGAAAGGGAAAAATGTCAAAGTGTGGATGGGAGACTGAGGTTGTTAGGGCTAGGACTGACAGATGAGGTGAAGGTGAATGCAGGTAGCTACATTCCCAGTTTGTTTCTGAAAAAGCAGACTCATTACCAAGGCAGACACTAAGAACCTAGACCCAGAAAAGCCTGGGCTAGACAGGAGATGTGGGATGCTGCAGTGGCTGCAATGCACACAGCAGTATCCCAGTGCCCTGGTCTCAGTAGAGGACAGCAGTGGGTGTCTGCAGAAAGAGGTTGAACTTCTTGTGATACTCTCCTGCAATACCTCCCTCCCAGGTCTTGGTGATTTGTACCTCTTGTGTAAAAGAGCGTGGCACAGAGCTCAGAGCAGGACATTTAACCATGCACTTGTGTGAGTGGTTTTGTAGCTTGCTCTGAGCTCACAGCAGTCACAGCTGCACAACAAACAGCCTAGAAAGGAAATGGTCTGAAGCTGCCAGAGATATTTCCTGCAAAAATCTGAAGACCAGAATGAACAAATTTTCAGGGTGTGAAGGAGAACAGGAGAAGATGAAGGATGTCAATCCCCTCATAATTGTCCCTGGAATTTATTAGATAAAATGCTCAACTTACCCTAAGGAGCAAGATATGATTTGTTCTCCAGAAAAGTGTGAAATCCAGAAGGAAAATCCCTTCCAATCCCCATGTCTAGTCAGAGGGTAAATCACAAGCAAGGGACAGATCTCAAAGTCTTGCTTTCCCAGTACCAGCCCTCACTGTCATCTATCCCTACTTCTTCAAAGGAGGGCAAGTAAATAAAACTCAAGAGATTTGTTATTCCTCAGGAGTGCAAAAAAGCCTTCCTAGGCTTGCAGCTGAGAAGCAGAGCACTGAAGCATGGAATTAATTATATACAGTAATTATTTGTATTGACGGTGCAACAAAGACCTGATAGCAAAGGCTTTATTCAGTCAGTTGAACTATTCAAGAGGTGTTACTGCATTCACTGAGCTCTATCTTGAAATGAAAAATATTTCTTATTATTACCCCAATTAAAAAGCTCTTCCAGAGCCTTCACAACCAGGGTAATTTGAACTTCCTGATACCATGCTAATTTCACTCATGCTTATCACATATTCATGTGCTGTTGCAGAAAAACAGTCCTTTAATTGAAATAAAATCTTTTCTTTCCATGATACTGTTTCCCTGGAATGTGTTTAGAGAACTGTCTCTTCATTCTAGTTTGCTAAGCTGGCTTTGCAAATGCCATGGTGATTAGTCAGATGCCTGCCTGGTCAAGCGTCTTACCAGCTCTTTGTGTTTGTTTGAATTTACATTTTCTGAGAACAGATGTCCCTCACAACCTGCTTTCTGTCCCAAAGAAACAGAAATCCAGACAGTTTATTTGGCTCTCTGTTTCTTTTCAGTCCTAGTTCAACCTGTGAGGAGTGCTTCTAGAGCAGAACAGGAGTGGCTGATGCCCTTTTTATATAAAAGTTGCAAGGCAAGGGAAAAATGCACTGCACATATGAAAGAGACAATTTAGAGCACCTTGTAGGGACAGGACAAGGGGAAATGGCTTCAAAATGATAGAGGTTGAGATTAGATATTAGGGAGAAATTCTTCCCTGCAAGGGTGGTCAGCCAGTAGTTTGGGTTGCCAAGAGAAGTTGTGGATGCCCCATTCCTGGAAATGCTCAAGGCCAGGTTGGATGGGGCTTTTTGGGCAACCTGGTCTAGTGGAAGGTGCCCCTGTCCTTGGAAGGGGGGTCACAAGTAGATGATCTTTAAGGTCTCTTCCAACCAAAGCCATTTTATGATTCTGTACAGTATGACTACATTTCCAAGACTCACACTGAGCATAAGAAGAGCTGGGGTTTTCTGCTGGTCTTTTCCTTAAGCAATAAATAATTGTCTCTTCTTTTCTTGTTTGTTTGTTATTTTTTAAGAAAACTAGCAAAAAGGGCAAGTAACTAAGTAATCATGTTGCTGTTGCTCATATTTCAAAAGAAAGAAATCAATTTAAAAAAATTGAATTGAAAGAAAAATACTGAAAAGGTAAAACTTTGATTCCATCAGTGTAAATCCATTCCAGCTGTAACAGTGACTGTGGAGTTCCTTTTCTGCTGACCCCATATTTCACAGTGCATCCTTCTGTTTTGGCCTCTTTCTTTCTACCTTTTCATCTCTCACATTCTGGTCCCTCCCTTTTCCCAGCGTGCCTTTCCCTATCCTTTCCTGACTGTAGCTTCTAAGAAAGCTAAGGAATTTTAGCTGAAAAGCTGAAGCACAGTTGCCCTAGTATAGGAGGTTACTCTTACATGCATCCAAGGCAGAAGAGTCTATGATATCCTGAGGTTATTAATACCACAATTTTTCCACCATAGCTCCATGGTGTCTCCCTCAGACTTATTTTTTTTCTGAAACTCTAAAAATTTCTTCCTGTCAATTGTCAAGAATTCTGGGGGCCAATACTGTTAAACAGTGTGTGCCACACCTTTACACAGTGTATACAGTCAAGGAGAGTCAGGTAAGCGTATTTCAGCATGTGTTCACTAGGTCCAGTGAACTCTTCTGTTGTACCACCATTTTCAAACAAGCATCTATTATCAAGCAAATCACCCTCCATTCATTTCCTAGTTGGAATAAAGGTAAGTTAACCCATGTTGTCAAAAAAAAAAACCCCATCAGCCTGCTTCCCCAAGATTTCATGGACCTGTGTGTTTGCTTATAATCCACTGTTTTAATTCCCTCTTGATGTCAAAAATATTTGAAATCAATTATTGCCACCAGGTCTTATCCTTCAGTAGTACATTAGTGTTCATGAAGACATTCCCATAAGCAGAACTGATTTTTCCGGGTTTTTTTTCACTTTTTGATTTTCTAGGACCCACTTATATCATGTGGGTCATGCTGCATGCCATGGCATGAAATTTTCATGGAAGTTTCCAAAAGAAAAAAGGAAGATCCTCCTATAAACCTATTGACACATCATTGTGTGTAGATAATTTTATGTTTTGTGTAGTCATAAAGAAGGAATTGTTGGTTTCATTTAGCCATGGTGATTAGTCAGCAAGCATCTCTAATGTCACAATGCAAAAACTGAAGTGGAACAGAAATATCCATTCTGATTAAAGTATGAATACTCAGATGCAGTATTTTCACCATTAAATGCAACATGTGTTTAACAATTTCCCAGAAAAGCAAAACCAGAGGAGTAAAGAATTTTTGTGAGAGGTTTTTCCTGGAGCTTAGTAGTGGGTTAGCAGAACTCTGATGAAGGTTGCCCTTAACAGAGACAGCAAATGCATGTAATATTCTCTCCCCTGGAATGAGAAAGTAAAGTAAAGCAAAAAAGGCCTGATGGATGTTCTTCTATAAGAATTTTAACATTAATACAAAAATTTTGTGATGTGTGTATTAAAAGGCACACAAGGAAATTTCACTGAATTTGTACAAGACAGCTTCTAGCATATTTACCAGTGAAGAAACTTCTCATCACAGTAGGTGAAGAGCAAAGTGGCAAGCATCATAACTGGATGTTTTGATTTGAATCCTTTTCTAATATGATTTCTGGTCATACAACCAGATCTGTTATAAAGTAGCACTTGAGAACATGGGAATTATATCAGAGTCAAAACCTTGGCTCAGGCAAACATGGGACTTGCAAGCAAATGCTTTTCCTGATAATTCAAAATTTCTCACCATGTAATGAGCTTCTCCATCTAGTCAATATATTAGTAAATGCATTAGGTATTTCTATATTTATACTGGTAAATACATTAATCAATTTATCCTATGTTTAAAATCTCCTGTATGTAGTGAGTGTGTGTAGCTGTGGCCCTACAAGCAATTTCACAGAGCTCCACTCTGTCTTTGTACTTTGCATGGTGGTTTTATCCAGAATCTCCAAAAATTTTTGTCAGAGAAAGATGTAGAGGAAGCACCATCAGGTTGGTGGTTATCTTTCAACTGCAGTCAGAATTGAACTGATTTCTGCTTTGGCTATAAATATCCCTGAAAAGCTTATTTTCACTGGAGTATTAATTGTGTGGAAAAGGACAAGGGTTATGGAGTTGGATTGTTTCCTCCAGTGGGAATACACCAGTTCAATGAGACATTAACTGAAAAATTTAATTTTTCTATTACATTCAAACATTTTTTCCTTCCACATATTTCATTTAACTTTTTCATCAGCTCAAACTCTTTGCTTCACTGTTGTTCAAATAAATCTCCAGCTTTCCAACAAAAATTGACTCTTTACAGTGGTTCTTTAAACTGGTTTGTTACCTCAGCTAAACGTCTGGCATCAAATGCAAAAAAAAAATGTGTATTAACCTATAAATTCTTCCCATCACCTCTCTGCATCAAAATCCTGTCTGCTGATGAACAGAGGTTCCTGCAACCAGGCTCAGCCCATGCCAAGGGTGATGGTTTCTGCTCTTATCAGAAGTTAGAGAGCACAGTCCCAATGCTCCCCCACACTTCTGACAACAGGACAGTGGTTTCTAGTGTCACTGAGTCAGGCTCTCAGCCCAGAGAAGGTCATACTCACCCAGGTGTACTGCACACCACCTGCCAGCTTTTCATCCCTTCAGTCGAAGCATTTCCTTGGAAAATTGGTTTTTTGTAATTGAATTATGGCTTACACACCATTTTTTTTATATGTCTACAGAAATAGTGCCGCAATTGAATTTTGATGCCTTGCTATGCATTCCTGAATAGACTTAACCTGGCGAAAGTACACCAAATTAAAAAACTGTAAAGTAATAGAATAGTCAAATACAGCAATTACTTCAGATGTAGAAATTGCAGCATTGAGCAGATGACCTTGCAAGTTACATCTGTGTACAGCTCTGTGTGGGTGGGACCATGAACTCAAGAGAGATTGTAGCACAGACAATGAATTTTTTTCAAACTGCAGGAGAAAATCTCTGCAAGACGCTTGTGACCTTTTTATTTACTGACAGCTTTTATTTAAATTTGTAAAGAGGAAAGGTGAATATTTACTGAACCCAGATGAAACCAGATATAAATCACCATCCAGGGAAGCTTGTCCACTGACTCTTTCAAATTTAGCAAATGGAAAATGATTCTTCCTTGGGTTTTTGTTCTAAAAATATCTTTTCCCAGATTACAACCAATTCATCTATATGTTTGTTTTTGAACTAATTTATTTTCCACATTTTCAAACCCCAGTTATTTTTAAAGCATTGTAAATATCTTTCATTAGTGAGCATATCACATATGTTTCAGTTCAATTTTCAAATTTGATGTCTACAACCTCAGCTCTTAGAGGCTGTCTGAGGTCGTTGATTTCATTTATTCAAAATACTGAGGCCTCTGAAATACTGGGAAATGGATGGAAGTGTGGAATAGAAAAGCAAGGGCAACACAGTAAGGAAAATATTGAATATATATGTGTTTTAATCCTAGATACTAGCCAATTAGTTTGTGCTGAACAGGTATCAAATTATGTAGCTGAAAATCTTAGAAAACTCCCTTTCTTTCTTTCTTTCTTTCTTTCTTTCTTTCTTTCTTTCTTTCTTTCTTTCTTTCTTTCTTTCTTTCTTTCTTTCTTTCTTTCTTTCTTTCTTTCTTTCTTTCTTTCTTTCTTTCTTTCTTTCTTTCTTTCTTTCTTTCTTTCTTTCTTTCTTTCTTTCTTTCTTTCTTTCTTTCTTTCTTTCTTTCTTTCTTTCTTTCTTTCTTTCTTTCTTTCTTTCTTTCTTTCTTTCTTTCTTTCTTTCTTTCTTTTCTTTCTCTCTTTCTCTCTCTTTCTCCCTCCCTCCTTCCCTTCCCTTCCCTTCCCTTCCCTTCCCTTCCCTTCCCTTCCCTTCCCTTCCCTTCCCTTCCCTTCCCTTCCCTTCCCTTCCCTTCCCTTCCCTTCCCTTCCCTTCCCTTCCCTTCCCTTCCCTTCCCTTCCCTTCCCTTCCCTTCCCTTCCCTTCCCTTCCCTTCCCTTCCCTTCCCTTCCCTTCCCTTCCCTTCCCTTCCCTTCCCTTCCCTTCCCTTCCCTTCCCTTCTCTTTCATTTTCTTCTCCAAAAATAAATTTAAGTGAATTTTTATAGCAACATTTTTATCTCAAGGGATAGTTTCCTTTGGAAAATAGAAACTGTTTAGCAGACAAAAACAGTCACAACTTACCACAATTGGAACTTAATAAGTTCAAGAGACTAATCAAATTCTTATGTAGGAAAGACAGTGCTGGTATCGTATTCTTTTAAGCCGATAGATTTTGGAATGCACTTTTCAGAAATATGAAGATTATCTTGCTTTTTCCTTAATTTTTCAGACCACTATATTAGTAAAAATGAAAGTCTTGATCATCCCTTTCATATTCATGACTTATGTCTTGATAGCATTTAAAAGTAAAATTTCAGTTGCTATTTTAATTGTAAAGTACTTTCCCCATTAACTCATTAGAAAATATTTGATTTCTGCCTAATGAAAACACACTTGAAGGTCGAAGCACAAATAAGCCCAGTCAGGGCTGAAATCCCTCCATCACTCTCTCATTGCTCCTGACAGCATTAGGCAAGGGACAAAAGGCAAATGTTAATAATGGAGTGTCAGCTTGGATGTTTGTCACTAATGTTGAATGTCCTTGCTCTTCTGTGTAGTTTTATCAGTGCCCTTACATTCCTTTAAAATATTTTCTAGGAGAAAAACCTGTAAGAGAAAAACAGCACCATGTCAGCAAACAGTGTAATTATTTTGAGTTCATTATGGGGACTCTGAGGATCTCTTCAGATGCCGAATCAAGCTCCACAGTTGCATTCATCTGTCCTTGATGAACTCCTCCCTAATTTTGCTCCTTGCAGGAGATGACACAAAAAAGGACATCACCAAAGGAAACAGTCTAGGGAATTTATGGCCCATATGTTTTCCTAGAAACTATCAGAGATAGTGTGTCACTGGATGTTTCCACAGGAAAGGCCCTACCAATTTTCCTGCAAGTCAGAAGAACTGGTCCAACAGCATTCAGTGCATTCCCACCGATAGCTTGTTCTCATTTGCTATTTGAAATGTCACCATCAAGTTAGCAGAAAATAAAATATGACTAACAAGCAGTAGTGGGGATGAGTTAGTCACATCATTAGCAGCCTGGTCATGTCACAACTTATCACTCCAACTGCAATTGTCATCAGAGCTCAGGTTTTGGCTACCAGAGGTATCCCAGGGGTGCCAAGAGCAGAGAGAAGGTTTGCTCCTTCCCTCATCTTTGATGAGCCAGTTGTTTCAGCCAAACCTCACTTCCACATCTTCCTAACTCCAGATGAAATCCCTTGGCCAGAGAGGGTGGGAGGATGAGCTGGTACACTCTGCTGTTCAGTGGGATCCTCCAAGGAAATGGTCAGGCCTGGATTAGCCTCCAGAGACTTTGGTGCCTGGGATAGTGACCGAGATGACACTGTCCATATTTCTCTATTCAGTGCCAAACTAGGGGTCAAGCAAGTTAGTCTCTTCTGAGCCTGTTAGAAATGGTCCAAGAGAAAGGATGTTATTGAAAGAGAGATTCCAGACATCCCCAGAATTACATCCATGTTATAAATTGTCTACCAAACATTCAAAATAAGAAACATACAAAATAAGAAACCTCACCCAAAAACATTTTATGCAAAGGGAAACTGTACTCATGGGAATGGTAGAGCCAATGGAGAAAAACTTAAGTTTTAAAGTGTGACTTAGAACTACCATACAGTGTATCATTTTCCTGCCTTGGAATATGGTAGAGATTTAGTGTGTTTTGCTGCTACTGCCACTGCAACTTTGATTAGCTGGGCACAGTTCTTATTTGTTGGTCTGTTTGTTTCATTGTGCTTATGATAGCAGATTATTTTATTTATTGTTAGCAATATATAGCAATATACTTCTTCAATCTGTCTTCATAAGTTTAATAGAAATAGGTTGACCTGTGAATAACACACAATAGAAGAAAGGAAAAACATTTTCCTTAAAATTCAAAACACAGAAGTTTGTTTCTCAATGTGCAGCAGACTTTTGAAGTGTGAAATGATCAGTGCAGTCTATAGCACTTTACAGTCTAATATGGCTGAAAAGTCTGTGAGGTGAAATGAACTTGTGGGAGAAGAATGAACGCACAGTTGTGGAACAAGCCTGTGCAGTCTGGATGTAAATGGGACAAATATAAGCTCAGCCATGGACTCTGCTTCAAGCAAGGATCAGAACACCCCAGCCCAAGCTCTGTCCCTATCCTGACATGTTGGTTTTCTCAGGAAATTGTCTGCCCCTGGGAATCCCTGGGATGAGCCAGGAGCTCTTCCACCACAAGGGCCGGTTTTGTTTGTTGGGGGGCACAGAAGGAGCTGTGGGAGCTCACACACACACACATAGGAGGGCTCACCTTGGGTCTCAGCAAGCTTTGTCCTGTGAGAGCAGCATCAGGATGTGTAGCTGAGCTTCTGATGTAGGCATTGCTCTCTGGGGGCCTTTTTACTTCAATGTAGTAAAATTAAAGGAGAATTGAAAAGTTAAGAATGAAAGTAGAAAAAAAGTCCATCCTCGCCTCTTGTTATTGGTAGAGATGAATCCTGATCACTACAGTGATTTTGGAGTCAGAGACAGAAAGAGATGGACAGGACCATTAGTGTTCTCAAAGGAACTTACAGTTGCTGCAGCTAAATGGCTGAGTATGATGGACCTACTCAAAGATTTTGGTAATACTTACATAGTTATTTAGCCTTCTGGAGCAGTAATTTAAATACTTCTGTTCAGGAGTTTCTACAAATAAAAGAGGGAAGTGGAATAAAATTGAACTGACAGAACTTTTTATTTAGTTAATAATTTTAAACTCCCAAGATTCAGCCTCAAAATCTGTTCTCATTCTACAGGGTTTTGTGACCTCAAACCTTTGCTCAATAGGAGAAATTTTTCTTGTTTCGTCTTACTTCAACATTCACACCACAGTGAACCAATTTGGACATCAAAGACATTTTAACCACCTCAGGCTTCTTTCTCCTCCATGTTGCAATCACACCTATTTTAAAGTTGTCCTGACATAGAGACAAATTTATTTAAAATGGAGAATAATTTATTTAAATTTACTATTGTGAAGCATTGTTCTAACTTTTAATTCTGTATATTTGTTTTTGCTTCAGCAGCACATTTATGACAAGACATCCTTCTGACTGTTTTCCTTCATGACCAGCAAAGCTGTTACAGGCAGCACCACTGAGTGTCCACACCACACATTGTCTGAATAGCCTGTGGAGGACAGCCTAGTTCCTTACTTATGATTTTTTTGTGATTTCTGTGCTTTAGATCTCTTTCCCATTTTATTTGCTAGAATTTAATTTTTAAAAATGCCTTAAAACGTTGAAGCACTTAGTTAATTTCAAAGTCCTAAAGTAATTTTGAAAATGCTAAAAATCAGAGGTTTTTTATCATGTGACTTCCTGGAAGTCCACTGAAACCATGGTAGATGACTAATGACTCCAAAAACCTCCTGATAATGTCACATCTCTGGAACAAAATCGATAGCAATGGCAGAGGCAAGCACCAGTACTCTGGGAGGACCTTGTAAAACTTACACTGATTACTGAGTGTGTGTCTATCAGCCTGTCAAAACTCAGGAACCAAGAAAGTTTCATCTGATTCAAAACATCTGATTCAAAACAGAGGGGGAAAAAAAGGTGAAAACTCTGACAGAACTAGTTAGAGATAGCACTGAGATAGCTCTGAGTATGAATAATTTATTTTTGCAGGCGTGGGGATTTTAAAGAACATGGTTTAGAGATTCACCATCACTTTGCTGCCATGGAAACATCAAGCAATAAGTGTTCAAATAAAGCCGTCATCAAAACAATATTGTTTAGCAGATTTCACCTCAGAAAAATGTTGATTATATATGCCCAGTAAATATAAACAGCTTGGGAGAGAGGTATATATTGCATGTTTATTAGATACAGAAGAGGTTTCTGTCTCAAAATCGTGACTGCTGAAACCCAGAAGAGCAAAATTCAGATCAGTATGGGAGGATGTCTTCAATTTATCTGGTTTATTTTATTCAGTAAGTTTGTTCACCAAAATATACTTTTGGATGATCAGAAGTATTCATGAACATTTAAGAAATTCCCAAACAATGTTAAAAAATATGCTAAAAAGAGGGAGCAAAGTAATGTCAGAGAAGTTAGCACATCTCTTTTCTGCCATAAACATTTTGAGATTTCATTTTAAAGTTTTCATTTCATAGGTAAGTACTTAAAAATGAGATATAAAAAAATACAAAAAAAATATTTTATTTGGTCTTTTAAAATTGAGACTATTTCAAATTTTTGCAGAGAAATCTCTGTGATTTTACTTTAGATTAGTTAACCACTGGCTCCGGTTTCTGTAATTCTAATAACTAAGTTAAAATATGAAAATGTCACAGCCAAATATGCCTGGAAATGTAAACACTGGAAAGATTTAAGTTTCCTATTTTTCCTTACTGCCTTGTACAGAACTGATTTGTTCATAATCTCAACAAAATTAATAAATTTTTTTCAATAATAGAAAGACAGGTTTATTCTTTCTGAGGGTTATACTCATTGGCATTTTACTGAGGCTTAGAAGATACAGATGGCATTTTAAAAAGTTCTGAACTGTTTTCAAAATGCTTTCTTTCTGACTGTTCAGCACAGAATTACATCAGAATTACTTTCTTGATGTCAGCTATCATTAATGAATCAGCCAAATGAGCATTGAATGGTACAACTATAGCATAGTATGAGGTAATAACCCCATTTGGGTTATCCCACATATGATAGTCAGCAAAATATCAAAAAAATTTGTCCAGAATATATTTCTGAATGACATGCCCTTTCACTACCCTGTATATCACTGGTAATTTCTGCAGAGTAAATACAGACTGCCTCAAAGGGACTTTATTACTACTTTTCACAGCAAGTAATACTATGTGTGACATGACTATAAATTAAATTTAACATGGAGTACGTGACGTTCCACTTAAAATATCACAATACTAATTTACAAATATAACTTATAATAATTTAAAGTATAGAAATATAAAAATAGAAATAGCCCTTCAAACAGGGTAATAATGTTTCTAGAGAGGTTTTTGTAGAAGAGATTATACACATTAAAACCTAACGTTATCCAAAATTACATTAAAATAATAATGCAACTAGATAAAATATAGGTAACCATTTATTATAAGTAGATAAAACCAATTTTTTGATGATTTGAAACATTTCTATTCAACATTTTTGATTCCCTTTACCTCTAAAATAGCTGACTTAGTAAAATTACTCCACAATATTTCTAGATGAATTTCTAGCCCAGGGTTATTCAGCTTTCCACACTTCTTGATATTGAATAGAGACAAAGCCTGGTAAGCCTTCTCCCACTTTTTTTCTACTAATAAGTAATATTTCTGACTTTCCCATCTGGAGAGCAGATACACAGGCTACTGCACTCTAAATCCTCTCTGTGGGATTATAAGAAAATGGACAAAATTTGTTCAGAAGAAAGTATCTTCACAGAGGTCTTCATGACTTTCTTCTATTCACAGAGAAAGTAAACAATCTTCACCTTCATAGAGCTGCCAGCACAACGAGTTACTGGACTAGTCCTGAGTCCATACTGAAGAATACAACACATTGTGAAGGTTTTCATAGATTTCAACTATTGCAAGAAGCTTTTCTCCCCTTCTTTTTATTGTTTAGTTGAAACCACATCAAGTCTTGACATACTGTGATGGGTTGACCCTGGCTGGACGTCAGGTGCCCATCAAAGCCACTTTATCACTCTCTTCCACAGCTGAACAAGGGAGAGAAAAAATAACAAAGGGTGCATGGTTGAAATAAGGACAGGTAGAGATCACAAAGCAATTACCTTCATGGGCAAAACAGACTTGACTTGGGGAAATTTATTTCATTTATTACCAATCAATTCAGAGTAAGAGAAATGAGAATTAAAAAGTAAATCATAAAGTACCTTCTCTCTACTCCTCCCTTCTTCCCAGGCTCAACTTCTTTGCTCTTTTTCTCTACCTCCTCTCCTCAGTGGCACAGGGCATGGGGAATGGGAGCTGCAGTCAGTTCATCACACATTTTCTCTGCCTCTCCTTCCTACTCAGGGGGAGGATTCCTCACAGTATTGTGCCCTGCTCCAGTGTGGGATCCCTCCATGGACTTCTCCAAGGTGAGTCCTGCCCATGGGCTGCAGTTCTTCAGTGCCCTCCCCAGCTTGGCTCCCTTCCTTGCGCTGCAGTCCTCAGGAACAGAAAAGGTGCAGTCTCCCAGGAACAAAATGTCCTTCAGGACATTTTCCCAGCAGGATTAAAGTCCTGCCAGCAGACCTGCTCCAGCATGGGCTCCTCTCTCCATGGAGCCACAGGTCCTACCAGAGGCTTGCTCCATCATGGGCTCCTCTCCCCATGGAGCCACAGGTCCTGCCAGAGGCCTGCTCCATCATGGGCTCCTCTCCCCATGGAGCCACAGGTCCTGCCAGAGGCCTGCTCCAGTATGGACTCTTTACAGGGTCTCAGTCTCCTCCAGGCACAGCTGGTGTGGGGTCTCCCACAGGCTGCAGGTTGTTCTCTGCATCCCCATGGACCTCCATGGGCTGCAGGTGACAGATGCCTCACCATAGCCTGCACCAAGGGCTGGATTCTGGATTTTGTGAAGCGGTCGCTGCAAGCCTTGCAAGGTAAAGAAAGAAATTTGAAAGTCAAATGGATGAGATTAACTGTGGGACGCCACTCTTTCCTTCATTGTTTTCAGTTAATGTCATAAAAGACTAAATTAGAGAGAATTGTTTCTCTCCTTATTTATACCATTTTACTTAATCATGAAGCAAGCAAATCAATGTTATTCCATTAATATTTTGTTTCCACAGAAGCAAACAAGAAAACTAAATGACTTACTAATGATTTAATTTAAAGCATGCAGAACAATTTGCATTGGACCTCAGCTTGGTAATGATCAGAAACAGATTTCATTTTTGAAAATTAAATTTGGTTCTGAACAATCCAGACCATTTCATCCCAAGCAAAATTTTCTGAGCAACAGTCTAACATGTGCCTTATATTCATACCCTTAGATAAAAGGACTGCTTCTTCTTAAAGATGTCCTAAGAAATTAGATTTTCCCAGAAAAGTTTAGATTTTTTATGTCATAACAGAACTTCATGCCGTGTTGTTGCTTGTATGTTTTGAGTGATATATTTCAAAATACTGTTCAATGAGAGAAACAGAACTAAAAATGATACACTTGCCCAATATCATTGGCTTAATAATTCACAGAAGAGAATTTCATAATACTACATGAGCAATATTTTTTTCAAAGCACTTAAAGGATGAAACATAAAGACTCATAGGTGAGGATTTTCTTTACAATTCTTGTAGCAGGTATAGCAGCATTAGAGCTTCATTGGGAGATTTCTCTTGAATTTTTAGCATTTCATGACTCATGTACAAAGTAGACTGCATAACTTTGTGAGGGTTCGTAATAATGGTGACAGATTTTTATGCATGTCTTACAGCAGAATGTTGATCAGATTTCTGCAGCCACATGAAAAATTTAACTACTTGAGAGACTAAGTGTGGAAATTGAAATGAAGTAGGATAAATTAACAGAAAAAAACCCCAGGACTATTCTTGTACTAGAAAGTATTAGGAACTTGAGAGCATTCAGAAGGTCTTGCATAATTTCTCTCCTCCAAGTAAAGATTATTTAGCTTGGGAACTACAGAGAGATACTAAAGTGATAGCATGATATTTTCTTGTTGAAGAACCTTAACTTTTTTCCTGAAAAACTGTTTGCTGAAGATACTAGGGGAAAAGGTATTTTGTTGAACTCTTTAAATTAAAACATTTGAAAATAATGAAGACTGTCTTAATGAGAATAGAGTTTCTGCTCAGCCTACTGCACAGTTTCACAACAATTTCTGAGGAATATAGTGTGAAAACTGCATGCAAAATAACTATTGCCCAAAGTCATGGGGCCTTTTGAAGACAGCAGAACATAATCCTCAAAAAATCTCACGGCCTTTTTTTTTCTCTGAATGGGGAAGAGATGAAAATGAACTCCCTTCTTTGAGCAGCAATTAAAGGCTGGGGCAGGGTGCTTGGATTCTCTTTTTGAACAAAGGGCTGTTCAGGTCTGTGAACATAATGCCTGGCATATGAAACTATTTATCTTTCAAACAATAAAAGGTATTAAAAGAAAGAACTGTGTGGGCGGAAGGTAAAGAAAGGTTTCTGACTGATATGTAACTTACGGATGAGAGGGCTCTTTCTGCACTCCCTGGTGTCCCTCCTTGCCAGTCACTGGCCACATCCTGACACGTTGTCCTTACCTGTGCCACACAGGGTGTGGACATTAGCGTGCTTGGTGGTATCATGAGTATGTTTATATTGCAAAGTGTACAAACACCACCTGCTTTACAATGACACAAGTTGATCCCAGATGAATGTCAGGGCCACAAAACCACCAGTGTGGTGGAATGGAAAATAGGGATAATGGGAAGGGTTTCTGCTATGATTTATGTAGATATATGTCATTACATCCATTACTCAATATCTATTTTATCAGGGAACACTTTACATGTTCCAGTATGTTGCAATGTTTTACCTCTAGTTTTCCAAGGTTCTTGTTACTACTATAAACTAAATAAAGACAAGTTTATAACAGAATTCTGAGTTGAAAGGAATCCACTGTCCTATTGAGGACTAAAAGAAGAAAATAAGCAAATTGGAAATGAAATTATCCTGTAGTGAGACATTATGTTTTCTCATGCACAAGCTTGACATTCATATTGTGTTCTTATCTCTTAACAACCTCAGTGGACCTGGGCTCACATGTGGAAGCTGGAAGAGAGAAGTAGTTCACATCCATGATTTCTATTTCTCCTCTGGGATGGGTGTTCCTGTAGGAGGTTGTCTAAAGTAAGCTGTCAATGGTTTTGGTTGGTTTTGCATCGCTGACTATGACCTGGGCAGCTCTGGAGCTGGCAGAATTCCTGTTGAGCCCTGACTGCATTCAGATGGCACTTCCTCCCAGAGAGGAGCTGGATGGGCAGGTTGAAAAGGCTGTTGTGTCACCTGGCCCAGTGTAATCCCCACCACATCCAAGAAGATACAATAGTGTCACTCAGTACTGCCTCCTTAGCTGCACAAAGTCATGCTGACTTTAGCAAAACTTTTGCAGGCAAGACCTCTATCATGTTCATCTTAAACAGCTTGAATGTGCACACTGAAGCTTAAGGATGTTTGAAAAAATGAAAATTATCACTGACAGAGAGCAAAGAACAATAGAGAGCTGAAATAGTGTGCTGTCTGACAGGCAGCAACTAGCTGAAAATGGAACTTCTTTGCTTCGCTTCTCTTCATTTATTCTCACAATACAGATCATACATTTTTCATGAGAAGCAAGTGCCTATGCAGATAAATGTCTGCCAAGAGTGCAACTGGGATGCAATAGCCCATTTTGAGCTCATATATGAGTAACCTTTGGAAACCACTAACTGTAATACAGTATTGCAATGATTTGGAAGTTATATATGGATTTTCTATTGCATCCCGCTTCTCTAAAGACACACCAACTTCTTCCCTCAAACGAAAAAACAGATCAAGAACAGAGCAAGACATTCCTCATTTAATATGATCCTTTGAATGATATGTTCAAAATTACATCAAACTTCACTTCTTAGCATATTTTACCTTTACTGTATTTGCACTTCATATTTCTACAACAGAAAATGAAGAGTAAAGCAAGTGGCTTTGAATGTCAAGGTTCCACTGTAAAGTGTTATTCATTTTTGTTTCTCACATCAACCTTCTGTCCATCTCTTTGAAAATGTATTCCCATGTTCACATAGAAATCATTGCAGTTTGCAGCTTCCAAATCACTTGGATTTGTGGATGAGATGCAGACACAGGTGACAGAAACTGTCAACCTTCATACACAGAAAACAACAAAACCTGTTCTCAACTAAAATAATTTAATAAACTACCTTAAGTTTAAAACAATGTTCATGAACATTCCATCATATCCTGACAGGAAGAGATAAAGCTTGCTTTCAAAATACTCCCACAATTCTGAGATAAAGTGCCAGCTGCTGCTGTGCCCCTCATTGTGGACACAGACCCTTAGCTGCAACTGTGGACTTAAAGTGCATAATTTTCCAGTTTTGAACACATAAAGTCCATTCCCAAGATGAGTCTATTTATTGTTGGCAAATTCAACAATGAAAGGAATGAATGAGGATAAAAAATTTATTTTCTTGATCCTGGCATTGATCGAAGAGATTGTCAGCCTAATTTAGGGAAGCCTATTTGAATCTTCCCTTATGTTCAATCATCATTAGCCATGCAAATTTTCCTTCCAAATGTGCTTGTATTGGTGATCAAGATGGACCTAAAAATTAGCCCATGCAGAAGGTTACTGAATACAGTGGACGGATTTCAATGCAGTAATAGCCTGGACACCAAAAAACAAATTCCCTTGTCCTTTCCCAGCCTCTCAGACTTGTTCTCTTATTATGCTTTTTCTCATTATAAAGATGGTATAAATGCAGGGCAGTGTGAGTACCACTTTCCCAGCCTGTTTTACGCAGAGGGCTCACAACTACTGAGATTAAGCTTTTCCTCGAAGATTTAATAAAATCAGTGACAAAGAATAGAAACAAGTAATGTCATTAATAGAGACTAGTAAGAGTGTTGTCCTTAACTAATCATATTTTAAGGTTGTTTGTGCAAGGACACATAGAGAGAGAAATAAGGCAAGCCAGGAACGTTAGTTATTACAGCAGACTGTAATAAAGTCTTCTCTTCTCCAGCCTGAAGAACCCCAGCTCTCAGCTTTTCCTCAAAGAAGAGACTAGCTCTAGTAAAATTCCTATTCAAAGGGTATCAACATGATTATTTCTCTTTTTCTCAAAGACAAAGTTTTGTCTTCACTTTATTCTTTGACCATAAAAGGAATCAAAGTGCACTGCATTGATATTTGTTTGCTACCATTCATGACTTTCTCTGTTGGAAACTTTTGTGGGAAATATAATTAATCAGCACTCCAAGAAAACTTGTGGATTCTGTGTCCAAATGATATGTACTTACTCGATGCAAAATAAGATCAAGAAAGGGAAAGCAATTTCTAGACTTTAGTTTTGCTTCTTTCTGGTTTGAGAGCTTCAAAATCTGCTCCTTGAAAAAATAGGAGTGAACACTATTTTATTTTCCAGCTCCCAGATAATGAGAATAATGCTACTTCTTCCAGGAAATGTTGTATCCATAGGAATAGTCCCAGCCTCCAGGACCCCTGTAGAATATCATGGTTTATTGACTTCAGCAAGATTCAGAGAAGGTTTTAGCTTAGTGCTGCAACATCTCAGATATACGTAAGGTGGCAGGATGCAAAGTGACTCCAACCACGCCCAGAATGTGGGTGTTGTGAAGCCACAGGAGGGAATCCTGACATGCCAGAGATATGCCCGGTGACCAGGGGGTCAGTAGAGACCATCCTGTGCCATAAAGTATCATGATGAGAGGTAAAAAGTGCCCTGGTAGTAGAGACACCAGCTGGGTGAGCTTTCCTTGGATGCCTTTTTGTTCTTAATTTTTCATTTCAGCTCTTAATTTGTATATCTTCAAGTTTAGGGTTATATATGTGCATGTGTGCATACACACACACACACACACACACACACACACATATATTATATATATATATATATATATATACACACACACGCATATATATGCACATGTCCACATGTATACATAGGTACAGGTCTTGTTGATGGTAATTCTTAATCTCTGACAGAACCTGGGATGTTTTTTCCCAAAAGCCTTGTTCCCTGGTAGGTGCCCATGCCCCTGAGCACATTGATCCTCTAACAAGCTGAATAATGTCACCAGGGAAGGAGGGCAGACGGATGAAGCGGGTTTGGGTTTGCCATACAGCTGAAGAAAAGGCAGGAGAAACACAGTTAACCTAAACTCAACCTTCATGTCCAAGCAATTCTTTGGACCATCTATGAGTCAAGATTTCACTCAGATCTGATTTTTTCTGAAGTTTCCACTAGACTGACTGAGCTGAGTCACAAATTGTTCTGCGTTTTCTCCAGCTAAAATTGACCTGCTTTGGTCTACTTTGTTTGTGTCATCTTTTGTAATTAAACCACTCTACCTGGGGTCTCTGTGCTCTGCGAAGCCTTTTGTGTCTGGGCCTCAGTAATTATTTTTCTAGCACCTCTTAATACGTATTTCCTGCCAGGGCACTTTACTGCAAGAAGCTTGGGAATAATTGGGTACAAAATAATATGAGTTCCATAGAAAAGTCTGTGCAAAGGCAAAAGACATGTGCTGTAGTATTTAAATGACCAAAATTATTTACCTAATGATGTAGGAAGAACAAAAATAAAGACTGATCCACTTGAAAGCTCTCTTTTTTCCACCCAGTGTTTTGAGATATACATCTTCCACACTTTTGAGCTGTTCTCTCATTCAGGACTGACTAAACATAGCATGATTAGCTCCTCTCTGCTCAGAGGTTATGTATTTAGTGTCCTTTCATAGGAAAGAAAATAATAAGCAACTTGGACTTTCCAATATTAGCCAGAGAGCACAGAGAGTGGCTTGCAAGTGCTACTGAAATTGAAAAAGAATATAATTTCCAAATGCTCATTTTGGCTTTGCAATTGAAAGAAGATTCTTTTGTTATGTTATTTAGTGACATGGGGGTTTTTTACAGAGTTTTTTTCCCAAGAACCTCTTTTGTTTTAACGTACTGGTTTAAAAAGACACAAAAATTTCTTCATCCAACTGAAATTTTTCTTTGTTGGAGTATTTTAAAATAAACTGCATGTGTATTATAGTCAAGATATTTCCAAATTAATGATGAAATTCTATTTTTACCCATTTTTACCTTGTAAAATTTTACCTATAGAAAATACTAGTGACTGAGGTTTAATAACACATTTGATCTCCTTATTGTTATTAAAATCAAAAATGCCATATCTCTTATATCACACATGGAGCTGATACTGAAGCAGGTATCTTCAAAGTAAGTTTATTCTGCTTTCTGTTTTCTCACTTGATTGCTAAATAACAAAATTAGAGCATGAGCCTTTATTCCACTGGATATCATTCCTATAATAAGTTCAAAATTCTGTGGACCTAAACAGAAACTTTAAATAAAGGAAAAGATCTAAATAAAACAGAAGTAATAGGGGGAGACAAATGTTCTTTCTCAATGTTAACTGAGAGTAATTAATCAGCAGTTAATCAAGATGGAGTCTAATTGCAGTGGCTCAGGTTGGAAACACAAGCCTGTTTTATTCTAGAGGATTTTTTTTTTCTTTTATAAATATATGTTTCAAATAACTTCCTAATCTGGGTCCTAATGTGGGTCTTTGGCCATTTTTGGTAGAGCAGAGTGGTGCTTTTCAGGAAATCATACTTCAAGGCAGACTTTACATTACCAATATATGTGAATCACCATTTTGCCTTATTGAATATATTCCCCTCTGGACTAGAAACCACCAGTATAATTGCCAGTACTGAAGACTCTGGCTCAGTCTCCCACCCCTGGGATTAGAGAGGTTACAGGCATGACAAAATCACCTACTGTTCCCATGGAAACTTTTTTTTTTGCATAGATGCTTCCAGGCAAATGACATACTGGTGATTGTTTAAAGAGCAAGATTTCAAATTTCTGTTTGAAATACTTCCCAAATCCTGTTGCGGTCTCAGGGAGAAAAATAACAATAAAAAATGCCAGTATTATCAATAATAATAAAGTTCTGAATAATGTATATTGTCTTTAGTTCAATTGATAAGTGACTTGACATGACATGAGTTTAAAAGAATGTCTGGATTAATTTTGGACCAGACACTATAATTGCACCTGATCTGGAAAAGGCTAATGGGTGTTTTTTGGGGAGAAGTTTGGGTTGGTTTACTTTCCCTTTTGGCATTAATTTCTAAGTCACTGAACTGATGCTTTGTGTCTGGGCAATGAAGCTTGCCATAGGTTATTCTGCTAGCCTTCATCAGCCTGAGACAAAGGAAAGGGGTGGTATTTCCTCCTAAGCTGCATGTTCCAATATGTGGCATTATATATCCCCACCTTAGGTCTGCCCTCACCAGAGTTCAGTCCTGCCTGTTATAATTCACACAGCAGTGGTCTCCTTGGAAAAGCTGGAATACATTTCTGGGCATTGAGACTGGAAATGGAGGGAGCAGAACTTCCTCTGGCCCTGAGGCAGCATCTATTCACCTACCGGTCACCAGGAGAGAATCCCTGAAGAGCAGACTCAGGTCTATGCAGGAGGTGTAAGGAAAAGCATTTCCACCCTGTATTCTTAGAAATTCTACCCAATTGGAAAAGGCTCCCACACCCTTAAAAGTCAGCAGAAAAATCTTGCTCCTTGCTCATGCTTTGGTGCAGTCCTGCTGCACAGCTTGGGATGAGCATCCAGTGCAGAGAGAGCTCTTCCTGCAGCTCCTCATGCTGAGGGCAGGGACAAAAAGCAGCAGCATTTTTTCTTGGCCTTTTCTTTACTGAATTAATTAATTGGATATTTTGCACTGCTTACTGGTTTGCCTTATTAGAGAGGCTTCACTGCTGTGTTACCTTGAATGTCCAATGTCTTCCTCGAATACCACAAATTACTTTTCAGTTCATAAGTTACTTTCCTCCAAGAGTATAAAAGACCACTTTTCTCCAGTAATGATGAATGTTGCACAAAAAGAGCCCAAGACTCATATAGTTTTTCCTCTATTGAAAATACTTCAAAATACAGAAAGATAAGCAAATAAAAAAAAAAGTAATACTTAAAAAAATTAATGCTCATAAAAGTAAGGACAGAATGGAAAAAAATTGTGGACCTGAATTTTAGGGAACAAGGACTTATATAACTCTTGGGCTCCTTCAGTAAAAGCCTTGTCACCTGTGAACTTGGAGCTCATATCAAATCCTCATGACCAAACAAAACATGACAGAGATCTCAAAAATAAACAGTGCTAGTTTTCCCTGAAAATTTGTAGCAGCAATGAAAATTACAGAGACAATTTTCTACTGTTTTTCCAAGAAATGAAAATATGTAATTGAATATGACCATTTTGTTCTCTCAGGGCTCTTCTGCATTGGTCACTCTAAGTGGCAGAGAAATGAACATTACCAGCTGAAATGCTATCTGTGAAACAGAATCTTGACAAAGCACACATACAAATGTATCTGTTTGAAATCTCTGCATTAATGCAGTCCCTGGGCAAAGGTGATAGGCAATGGTGAAATAAACATACTAATTAGTAATATTTCTATGCAGTAAACAGATACAGATAAAATAGAATTATTTTTTCCTGCCCCAGAGCTATTCTCTTGCTTTCTAACAATGGTGCAGTCACCTTTCTTGTGTCTCTAACTCGAAGAGAGGTAATTTATGGCAGGTAGATTAGATGTCAAGGATGTTTTCCAACAAAGATCCCACAGTCTGGCATGCCTCACAGAATGGCCTTTTCTGTTTCAAGGCACCCTTGTCACCCCTGACTATGAACAAATCCATTTGACATCTGGATATTTTGTCACCTGCTCTGCTAAAAATGGGTGTCGAGCAAGAGTAACAAAAACTCAGCAACTGACACACAGGAAAGAAAGTTTTCTCTACTTTGAATTAGAATCATAATGAAGCTAAGAAGATTCAAAATAAATACTGTCACCTGTATTTTAACACTTTTATAATATACTTAATGAACATGGATATATGTTATCTTTTGGAATCACAGTTATTTGAAACTCTTGCCTTTGTAGTAATTTTACTTTAGGAAGTGCACAAAATTTCCAATATTGTAAAGAGAGTTGATTTTATATTCTATTTTTGCACCAATGTTCTTCTATCAGCTTGCCTGCATTAAGAAAAAATAAAGAAAATTTACTAAACTAGTGAAGTTAAAGAATTTAGTGCCACTGAATAAAAGACCTCCTTTTTAAACAAAGATCACTGCCATGCAAAAAAAAAACCCACAAAATAAAAACTTTGCCATGCTATAACTGAATTATTCCATTAAATAATTTATTCCATTAAAAATAATCTTCACTCTTTTCTGAAAAAAAATGAACTCCAAATTTCTATTCATGAAGACTTTGGGGATTTTGTAATCCTTTTTTGAATTCTTGCTAAGTTCTGCATTAGAGTTTGGGCAAGCAGCAATCAATGAAAGTAGGAGAGGGAGCTAAAGGGAACTAAAAAGGTTAACTTAATATCCCTGAGGCGTACAGGTCAGCAACCTAGATGGTTTTCACTGAATGCTACAGTGGCAATTCACGCTTCAGATCCTCTGGGCATTGCAGGGGCAGACTCTAATTCTTGCCTCTGAAATGAAGAACCTCAGTCCCGACTGGATCTGGGCACTCAGATCTGCCACCAGCCCCTGTCCTGTGTCCCGCCTGGGAAAAGGATGCAGCTCAAATCAAGCACCGGGGTGCTGCAGGTGGCAGACTCAAGGCTTGGAGTGCAGTCCATCTGCTGTCTCACCATTGCAGGTGCTGTGCTCTAACTCCTGCCTTTCTGCTAGCATAAGTATCTTTCTGTTAGGATGAGTATCTTTCTCCTTGGACTCTCAAAGCACTCCACAATTTGGTATCAGACAGGAAGAAGAAACAAAGGAATCAGTGCCTTACCCAGATCAACATTTGGGTTTTTCTCCTTAACCTTCACCAGACAGCATATTATGAAAAAGACATTTCAGAGCATGCTTTTCAGGCTTATTAGCACCCCCCTCAGCAGCCTGTCTGCATCAGAGGATGTGTCCTGCCATGTTAACATTTTTGCAAAACCAATCCTTTCCATTCTCTTCAGAGGGGACAGTTTTACACACGAGATTTTCTTTGGGCTGTAGCATTGATTTTGTCGTACTTATCTGAGAGCATACAATGCTTCCTAAAAATGCAACAGGGCTATGATTAGTTTTCCTTGTCAATTCACATGCAATTCTAAAAGAAAAATAACATTAATCTGATGACGTCAGTAAATCTGGTGGCATTAGTAGGACCTAATTTCCAAAATCCGCTTCCTCCTAGCAGATATCACCTAAAATAACTTACACAGTTTTTGTCTTTTCTATTAATTCCTCTTACCATGTATGTATTTTTAGTCTCCTCTTCTTTGGAAAAGACAAATTAACTCCCTGAGCTCACTTTGTAACTTTCCAGGCTGTTGACATCCCTGATGGTTTTCAATGTTTCTGAAACATGCACACACAAATATTAGGAAAAGCAACAAGCTCTCACACGCCTAGGACACAATAGTGTTAGAACCCTTTTACTCATCACCCAAAGTAAAGGAATTTTTAGGTTCATCTACTACCTCAAAGATTTATTTAAAAGAAGGTCTGCATGGAGATAGCTTGGTCTAGGTCATGTTCACATCTGTAGATGACAGATGTTGTAGCAAGCACTCACCCAAAGGTCTGACTATAAAAAACACCATCCAGTAATGCAGTCACACATTTCAGCCTGTTTGTGACATTAAACCCACTTCTATTCCACTGACATTAAACTTCTGTGTTCCTCATCAGGCATTTCAGAAAGGAAATCTGTTTAAAAGTTAATCAGTACCTTCTAAAAGAACTGTTTACATTTTAAGCAACAATCCTGACATCCTAGCACAAGGCTAAGGAAGTTTTTCCTGCAGCCAAACAATACAATACAGTCCAAAAGGGGAGACAACCAGTGAGCATCCTGTTTCCAGGTACTTTGTCGTCATTCATAATGAATACTAATGAGAGGGAAACGCTGCAAAAAAGTTGGTGCAGGAAAAAGTTTGAAGTTCTGTCTTTTACTGACACAGCTTTTACTCCATCAGAAAGCTGGAGCTGCTGCTTACACGAACATGAATTTAGAATGATACTCTGCCTCCACGCTGTGGCAGAGTTTGGTAGCTCACCAGTTGTGCAGCAACATATGGAGGAGGTTTGTACTTATTGAAGAACTTGAATTAGAAAGAGTAAGAAAAAGGAAATTAGGAATGATTATCAGAAACAGTTTCAATGGCGTTCATCCTTTCACTACAGTAATTAATTTTTAACTTTTCATTTTTTAAATTTCATTATTTTCATTATCTTTTCATTCATTTTTATAATTTAATTTTCATTTTTATTCATTTCCATCTTCCACCTGTTTCAAGACTACTTTTGTCACCATAGATGGCAATGCAAGGTATTCTTCTTGAGACCTCCCTGTTACTGTACTTACCTCCAGACCTGAGGCTGGCAGCTGTGTGCCAGGGGAAAGGTGAGGTGGAGGGTTTGCACTGAGGATGGGGGAGTTCAGCATCCCCACCCTGCCCCAGGCACGTGTGGGGCTGAAGGGGCAGCCATGGTGTGGGACAGCTCCGTGCCCTGGTGCAGCAGAGCTGCTCCCTTGCTCAGCCCTCTGCCAAAGCCATGAGCAGACCAAAAGGAGGCGGCCCCGAGGGTGCTTCCAGTGTCTGTGCTGAAGTGTTTAACAGAGGATCCATCCAGGTGTGCAGTGCCCTTTTTGCACAAGGAAACCCAGCCCCAGGAATATGAGTCAATGTGTTCCAGGGGTACAGGTAAGTCTTTCACACAACCAACTCTTCTTTGTAAGGAAATCCCCAGCAACCCACAGGCAGAAGGCAGAGTAAAACCTGATGAAAAAAAAATTCTGTGATTGAGTAGGACTCCAAACAAACACATAGGCAACAACTGTCTGCTTATTTTATGTTGTTTCTGGAAGGCAGTGTTATTACTTTAGGTAAATAAATGATGCATTTGTGTAATCTCTACTTACTTTTAAATGTGGAAAATGGTATTTTAATTTCTTTGCTGTCTTCTAGCTCTGACTCTTCAAATTTGGGGGAGGGGGCATGTTGTCTATAATTTATTAAGTCAAATTTCTCTTATTAATCTGAAAGCATTCCATGTCTCTAGACAATTCATATGACCATATCTTAAAAGCTAATTGTTACACTATCTCAAAAAAGATAATATATTGGTGTTTTTAATAATGCAAGTACAGAATTAAAAATTAGGCTTTCAAACTATTGACCAGTGAATCTCTGAAATTTTATTTTCATTATTACAGTGATTTATAGAATGGTTTTGGTTACTCTTCTTGATTTCCTAATCTTCTGCATTGGCCATTTAGGCCATTTATTGTCCATTTTCACCTTTTCCTACTTCTTTTTTTTTTTTTTTTTTTTTTATTTTTTTATTTTTTTAGTCCTATCAGCACTAGACTCAATATTCACAAAATAAGATCACCAATAGTAAAATGTAGAAAATATTCTGACTAAACTGGGCACCCTCAATGTTGCAGAGTTGGGAGAGGTGAACAGGAAACTATTACTGGTTGTATTGGGTAGCAAACTTGCACAAAATCACAAAGTGAATTTGAATCTCTATAATTGCAACTCACCACATTCATGTTTTGATATCTGTATGAAAATCAGAGTTTTGGTCAGTACCCAGGATCATATCAGTTCTACTGTTGAAGCTGAGAGAGGTGGGACAGTCCAAGCTTCTTTCTCTGATCCTTCTGACACCGATGCAACCAGATCACAAAATTTGGAACAGAACACGTTCAAGCAGCAGACAGCCAGCCTGGGATTTTTCCAAAGCACCACTGTGTGCAGGTTGCAGAAACCTCCTCACACAAACATCTTCCATAAGTCTTTTCATGAGACCGGTTATGAAGCTATAAAAATGATCTATGGTCCTTTCCTAATTTTAGTGTATTGGACTCTGCTGTCAGGACATATGAAGGTGAAATATTTTCCAAGACTGACACAACATGAGTGACAATATAAACTGCTTCTTCACTTCACTAGAAATAGAAAAACAATACAATTTTGTACAATTGCATTTCGAGAGCACAAGACGACAGTGGGTCAGTGTCGTGAAGGCAGTTTTGTGTCAAGCAAGTGCAATTCAGCTGCCGCCTCCTGCATTCTCCTTCTGAGTGACCACCTAGCTCAGATCTGAAATGTTTTCCTTTTATTTTTTTTTTTTTTTGCCAGGTGAGTTGTTGTGTTGCCTTGGAGAGATTAAAGGAGCTCTGCACAGGGTCAGGAGAGTGCTTGAGGCAGCAAGAAGCCAGGGGGGGAAGCAGCAGCAGATGGATTTGTTCTGCTGTGACAATAACAGTGGAATCCATGGCAGGGCAATGCCTGATACCAAGATTAGAGTGAGGAATGTAGGGGAGGGGAGGTAACAAGTGAGAAATAAAAGAGGGGGTCTTCTGAAACCAACTTTTCCTCCATGTGGCTAGAAACTGACCTGAAGCATTTGGAGATATGTCTGAGGACACTTTCCTGAAGGTTCTCTCTGTTTCCTCTGCCTGATAGAAATGGAATATGAAAAAACGGAGCAAATATTCCTATGAATGTCAGCCTTGCAGTCTCTCAGCTGCAGGGACGTTTTCCTTCTTAAGCCTGTGCCTGAACAACTGGAGTTATTCTGCCCAGGACATGCTTTCTACACAACCCAAAAAAGTCTGCTGAGTGTCATTCTTTACCATGAAGAAACAGCTGAATTTGGAACTAGTCCCAGTTTTGCCTGTTCTCCTTTCTCACTGATATTTTTGCCCTGCTTGACTTGGCTTAGTTATCGTTTATGGAAGTAACTCAGTGCTGCAGAGATTCTCACCAGAGGGTTTACCTCTGAAAGAGGCTGAAGTCCATGTACACTGATCCTAGTTTTTATGAACAGCTTAAATAACAGATGAGAAATTTGCGATAAAAAATGTCAGCAAACATGGCAAATAATAACCCAATAAAAAAATCACTAACAAATCCTGGAAGACAGTTTTGTTTCAGAACGCTTTCTGACTTGCATTAAATGAGAGCTACCAACTTCCACAGCCATCGTCTGATGATCTGACCAGGATTTGCAGAAATGCCGAGTGCTCACACCTTGAGGAGCTTAAAGGGGGCAATGAAACCCATGTGTTAACCATGTAAAACTTTCTGCAATCTTAGGGGACCCAAAAGCCCTGCCAGAGGGCTTTCCCCATAACTATTCAGAACAAAATTAACCTAATCTCAAGAAATGTTGAGAGGAAGGGATTTCTAAAGGTCGGTAGTCCAACCGCCCCAGAGGTTGTTCAAACACAATTGTCACCAGACTTAGATCTGGCTGTTTAAATTTTTATCCAGTCTGATGCTGAAAACTTCCAAGCCTGTAAATTCCACAATCACATCCTACTCTCACAGAGAAGAAGTTTTTGCAAAAGTATTTTGTTAAGCCATCTTCAATTGCCAAGAATTGTGTATGTATCCCTGATATCTCTGTAGCTATGCCTCAAGCTGCTATAAAATTGTCTCTTAGCTTTCCCTTCTCCCTGCTATAAGCCCAAGTAACAGTAATAATAATAAGTACAGTCATAAGTTTTAATAGTCATAATTTCTTTGTATCTATTTGCCATGATACACCTTGCATATAATTTGGTTTTTTTGCAATGAGACACTGATCCTGGCTCGTCTTATGGTGTCCACCACAGGCTTCTTTTTCCATAAAAAGGTTCATTCTTTCACCTCCCAAGAAATGAAAAAAAGACGTTGGAACATCAATTTTTTGACACATCTCTTAGCACTTATAGAGCAACTGTGTGATACCTTAGCACTCTTAAAAAGAGTAAATCTCACCAGGAAAAATGTAGATAAACCTTAACTTCATTGCTAGGCCAAGACAGTGAGCTTAGTAAGATTAACATAGATATAAATTCATGCTCATGTTTACAGTTGCCATTATTCTGCATTCTAAAAGAAATTTTCTAAATTTAATTCAGTATTTTCTAAATCAAAATGGAGGCAGAGGAGAACAAATTGCTATATGAGCTCACAAGCCAAGTCTGTCCCAGACTCCAGATAGAGAGCCCAAAGAAAAATTTCTCATTCCCTACAATTTAGCCCTTTCAGTGCAAAGTGAAAGGTACACTCTGTACCTCTAGATAAATGCACTCCTGCCTCTGCTTCTACTGTCTATAGCACAGAGGAGCTGAAAGTTCCTTGAACTGCTCACCTAACATTATTCACCTAAATTCACCTAACATTACCCCAGTCCTTTCCCAGTTAATCTCCCAGCACAAGTTTCTGCTTCCTAGGACACAGTCATGCGCCAGGAACTGAGAAGGAAAGAAAGGAAGTGGCAATTTGGAAAGGTTTTGATTTTTAATCAGATATAAATCATTTAATGCCTTATGAGAATGAGAAATTGAAAACAGATTTTGTCTTCAAATCTGCCTCCACCATCATAGAAATTGTTCTGTAGATTTGTTCCTTTTCTTTTTTACACACAAAGTATTTGAAGCCAACCTAGGGCTCTTAAGGGAAATAGAGAAACAGATTAGTCTCTGATGTTTCAGATGTCTAACAGCTTTTTTGATAAAAACTGCTCAGAAATATACCTATTTTAACATCCACACAAAGAAGAGAAACTCAAAAGTTACTCGTGCCAAAAACCATTGTATATCTCAGACAAAAATTAGAACTTTGTGATGTTTTACTTTTAATTCCCATCCTGAGTTTTCTTATGAGAGAGTTATGCGGGAATTATCCCTGGGAGGATTCTCAAAGCACTCAAGTATTTGCAGTTCTGATTAAGGACTCACAAACTCTTCCACAGTAGCAATCAGCTGAATACAGCAGTTTAGATTTGAGTCAAATCCCATCATAAAATGCTTTGGAGAGTCTTCAAGACATTAAACACTCCTGAGACAAAACTCCTGTCTCTGCATAAAAATCAAGGGTTTCTACTTAGGGCTACAAGAAGGAAACAGAGCATGAATCCACCTCATATCCTTACAGAGGATGATCTGAATTTCTACCTAAAGTAATACAGTTTTGCCCTTTGGCTAATGCTCACAATTTTTAGGGAGAAATGGCTGTACTGAAGCAGCAGGAAATTGATGTAATTCATCATCTGAAGAGCCTCAGATGTTCTGTCCACTCTATAACTAGGGGCGCCATAATGATGACACAGGAGAAGGATTACTACAATGAACCACTTAAAACAAGAAGCATATGATCATACTGATCTGAAAAAACCCCTTTTTATAGCCATTTTTATTGCACACTTGTGAACGTAGAAGTGTTAACAAAAGGCTTAGAATATGATATTTGTAATATTGCTCAGATCTGTGCCTTTGAAAATGTAAAGAAACCCCCAAATCCCTTGATGGCTCAAAAAGGGAGGACAATTCTTAACAGTCTGTTACTGTCAGGAATTTTAATATTCAGTATAGCAAAATAAAAGGTTCTTCCATCAAGAGAAAAATATTTCAAGAGATGTTGAAAAGCCTGCAGTGTTGAACCTGGAAATCTATTTTTTTTTTACATTATTTGTCCCATTTTCAAATGGTGTCATCCACAAACTAGGGCATGGCAGACAAATACAGATGAGTGGGTTCTCCAACATGGAAAACATATTTGAATCATTAATTATTCGTTACCATTTCAAGCAAAATCCCTGTTCTTTGTCTGTTAGGCACTTACAATAGAATACTGAAATATTGAAGCATAAAAGAGTGAACTTTGTATTTTTAATAAATTTTGGTTTTAATGCATGTTAGGTCAAGTAAGAAACACCTACAAACAAAAGAACAAAGAACCACAAATCAAACCAAAACCTAAGTAATTAATCTATGCATTTTTTCTGCTTTGGCTTAAAAGCAAGTTTTATTAAATACCATGGATGGATATTTTCTTCTTGGCTGTCAATATGTAATCATCATGATTTTTCATCTCATTTTGACATGAAATTTTCAGACTAAATATTTGGTTTGAGTGATCATTGACATAGTCCGTACATCATGCCTCTCTCCAAGTTGTGGATCTGTGGATCAGAAGTGTGGAGCTGATAGTTGAAGTGTTCAGTGCATGAGGAATTGGCTGAACACAGACCAAGAAAGACTCAGTGATTCAAAGCATTTCAATTTATAGTGTGGACAGCTGCCCAAACAAACAAAGCTTTCTCTTTTTTTTTTTTTTTTTTTTTTTTTTTTTTTTTTTTTTTTTTTGTTAACACTGTCTTTCTTTTCTTAATTCTCTTTCATCTCCCAAAGTAGCTAAGCATTTTCACATTTTAAGTATTGCACTTAAATATGCAGTTCTATATAATTAACAGAAAGAATTACTTGCACACATAAATAACAACTCCCAAATAAGCTCTCTATTTAAAGTTAGGATGCCTAGCTTTCCCCAGCTCTTCTTTTTGATGTTGTTAGATTTTCTGGCATCTGTACCATCCCTCTGGCAGACAAGATCACATTTACATTGTTTTTACTAGAAGAGCAACCATCCCTGCAGGAGAATGAAGTTTGGGATGTAGCAAATGGATGTTCTCCAGAACTGCTCCTCTCTCTCATCTTGCCTCAGGTTTGGCTGACTGAGAGTCTGCGGAGAGCAATGCACTCCTGCTTCAGCTGGGCAGCTGGAGCAAGGGCCACATGGGCTTTTCTTTTTTTCTCTGTCCCACAGGCCTGGAGGCGACAGTCGCTAGATGTCCATGTGGTACAAAATAAAGGCAATGCAAAGAAAGAAGTAATATCACATTTATAATACAGTACTGGAAGGCAGTTGTGGATGAAATCACAACTAGTTTCCTGCAAAAGGCTGAAAGAGAAAATTGCTTCTGTTTTCTCCCTGAATGTGAGAAGTGAACACAAAGGACAAGAAATGCAAGTGGCAAGAGATAAGAAAAATAAAGTCCAAACAACTTCAGTATCAAGAAGCTGATAAAATATTAGTGTGGTCACTGTTCTTGCAAGCACAGTGGCCTGAAAGAGCCTGGAAATGTGTGATGGAATTGCTTCAAGATGTAACAATTCCAGATAAGGATGGGTAAATTGCTCTCATGTTTAAGAAAGGTCAAAAAGAAACCTGTTCTTTGCTATCTTGAAGGAAGATCTAATTGTATCAGTTGTGCCCGCTTAACTGAAGACATGACACAAGCGAGGAAAAAAAAGGTGACTTTTCTTTGTAAAAATGAAACAGGAGTGTAAGTTCATAGGCATCAAGATCATTTTGGCTCTGCAGGGGATTCATGAAAAGACAGAGCCCTCTACTGGCCTCTGCTCCCCTCTGTTCTAAGCCTTTTAGAGATCCCAGTGTCAACACTAAAACTTTTCTGCCAGTGTTCTTGGTCGAAATCTGTCAGGATGGAGTGCAATTCAGGTTCCAAAAACCATTGTTCCACCTGCATAAAACTATTTTTGTAAGAGAAGATTGGTATCTTATCAGAATAACAAAGAGAGATCTGGGTTACTTCAGTTCAGTTCCAGTAGAAAATGCTGCATACAAGAAATACTTTACTTTTGCTTAGATAAACTAAAATCTTTACTGCTGATACAAATATTTCCAACACGTTCAAGTATTAAGATTCCAGAATATTATCAAAAGCAGGTTAAAGCCCTTGCCTTTCCCCTAGTACTGATCTCATATCTATTTTATCCCCTTTATTTATTTCAGTTGAACACTATCCCCTTGCAGAAATAGAATGTGCACCATGTTGGCCCTCTGCAAATACAAGCAGAACATACCCACCCAGCCCAGGTGGATTTCAGGTGAGAACACTGCAAACTTGACACATCCTTAATTCTATAAAAAACACATTCATTTGGAAGAAAAATGAGCAATTTTCAAATATAACAGCCAAATCTGTCAAGTTTCATTTCTGTCCATACCATAACAGAATTATTACCTATTAGCACAATGTTTGTTGTGCTTTTTATTTAGAACACAGCAGTTGATTTGGAAGAATTCCTGTCATTTTACTTAAAATGTATGACAATTAAAGGGTCACCAGGATTATGCCCTCAGCAGAGATGATGTGCAGCCACTCCATTTTGTCTGCCCTGATTGCAAAGCATTCCCACAGCCCTTTCCCAGCCACCTGACTGAACAGTCTCTGCTTCTGTACCCACTGCTGGTGCCAGGCCAAACTTCCATCCTCTCCAGCAGGACTTCAACCCCTTGCTGGGGATCAGAAATTCTCTTCGACTGACAGACTCCTAGAATACCTTTAAGCAACTGAGTTAGGGCCCAGGCCAAGTTAAAAAAGTGCTGTGCAGCCTTATCCTGGAAAACAGTTTACTTATGGTAGCAGTGTGGATGAAGCAACATTTGTAGGAGGGCTTTTAGTGACAGAGGAGCCTTCAGCTCAGTTGGTTAGAGCACAGTTTTGCAAATGATGCCAAGCTTGTGGATTTGGTCCCTGTATGGGCTGTTCACTTAAGAGCTGGACTCCTTGTGGGTTGCTTCCAGCTCAAAATAGTCTGTGTGCAGGTTGTACTTAGTGTGCAGGATGCCTGTGTGCCAAGAGGTGACAAGCCTACTCAGGACAGTCTTGCTACTGTACAAGGAAAGAACCATACAAGTGGCCCTCAGGCATGCACAGCATAAACTAAACTTACTGCATTTTTTAACAAGCTTAGCTTACATTTATAAATCAAATATGGACAGCATGATTGTCTGAAGAGAATAAACAAAACCAAGAAGTTGTGGAACACAAGATATGCAAGAAGCTGACCCAACAGACAAACAGAGACATAAATTTGGTTTATGTTGTTGAGAAGCAGGATCCCACCATGGGCTGTATAGTTTTTGTAGAGTGTTACATTCTACCTTTCACACTACTGTAAATAGTGAAACTTGCAAAATGCTGGCCCTGGGGCAGGATATGATAGATCAGGTGTGAGAAAGGCTCTCATGAGAGCCTCATGGAAAGGGCTGACAGCATAGAGCACACATCTGCCTCTATCTGGACCCTTCAGGCTTCCCAAAAGATACAGCTGTTTACAACAAGCCATGTACCACATGCACATAGACATTCACTGACTCACTGTGCAAGGTGGTAAGAATCCCCCCTCCTCTGGACTGCTCTTGGGATCTCTAGCTGGTCAGAGTGACCCCGGGATGTGTTAGAAAGTCTCTTTTCCCAGCCTGGCAGTCTAAGGAGGAGTCAGAATTCTTCATTTCTTGGTCTCAAGGTTGTTTATTGTTCCTTATCTATAAAATTCTTTCTCCCAACCTGCTGAGGTCCATCAGCAAGACAGTCAGAGGCACTCTGCCTGCCCCCAGAGTGGTGTTATATTTTTATACTAAAAACTACGTGTACAATATTTACAATTACTTTCCAATACCTATTTTCTATGTTAGACAGTGAGCTTCTACTCTAAACCAATCTAAAAGTGCCAACACCACAGCAGAAGACGGAGGCCAAGAAGAAGAAGGAGAAAGGCTGGACATGCCCAGATTCCTCCATCTTGCCCCCTGAACCTCCATTCTAAAAGCCGCAAAAAATCTCTTTTTCACCCTGTGATAAATTCACTATCATTCTACTTAAACTTTTGTGGCTTGTAATTCTTCATATAAGGTGGCAATTGCTTTTTCCAAGGGCTAAATCAAAGGCACAGGGGTCTTGGGCTCTGTGCCAAGGTCTCTGAGCCCCCTGGGCAGGGGCTTGAGTCCTCCAGGGCAGCCAGAGGAATTTTGTGGGTTCCAACAGGTTGCATCTTCTCTGAAGCAGTTTGAAGCATCACAACAGACTCCAAATTCCTGATCTTGATAGATCACACATGACCTAGGGTTTTCAAAACATCTGTGTACAACTCTGAGGCATATGTTGCCCAAGTCCAGGAAGACAATTGCATTGTACATCCAGTCTTGCACATATAAGTAAGGGTGAAAAGAAACGTATTTGAAGTTGCATCCAAGAACTGCCCAAAACACCACATTGATGTGAGACATTAAAGGATCTTTCAACTTGCTCCATGGTTTCACATATGAAGAGTGGTACACTAATAGAATAAGGGCTAATAATGGTGCAGTTACTACCCTGCTACTCCTCATGGAAACAGATTTGAGCAGAATGGTGTAACATAATAAGCAAGAGATGTGGAAATGATGCTGAAAAGAAAACTTTAGATCCAAAGAGCAATACTATCTGGGGGATTTCTAAGCACTCACTTTCACAAACTGACCAGCTTTCACAACAACACAGATACGAAAACAAAACCAGTGGAGATCTTGAATTATATTTATCATAAACTTGGCTGGACTTATCAGTAACTCCTCAGGCTGGAAGTCTCACACACGATGGATCCAGTCCAACTGAAGCAACATGACGTGCATTACTGGGAAAAAAATCTGGAGCATAAAGAATAAATACCCTCTAGAAATAAAAAATATAGACAAACACCTTCACAAACCAGTATTTTCAGAGAATTTATTTATAGAATTGTTACTTCAGTTTGGCACAAAATTGGAAAATGCTAATACAATTTGGTGGGACAAGAGTAGAAATGCTGGAGTGTTGCTGATTCTTTGGAGAGAATAAATGAAATATGTATTGCAAATAAGGAACAATTGGTGTAGAAAACAATGTTACCTGAAAGTGGGCTCTATCAGCTGTAGAACACAAAAAAACCTGAAAGATTTCAGACACTAGGATAACATTTCCAAATGTAGACTGAAGCTGTTAAGAGGTAACTTTAGCACAACCCAGGTTATTTGCTCTATTGACAGAGGTTGAGCTTTTCAGAATTTAGCTTTATTTACTCTTCCTGTTTTATCTGACTTGGTGCTGCTCACATTGAGTTCTGTGGAATACTGCTATTGCGTTCAACAAAATCGACAAATTCTTTCACAGAGGACCAATGCAGTCTCTTTCATAAGCAATGAAGCTCTGCACCTGGGGGGGCACAAATGACAAATGCTTGGAACATTATAATAACATTATAATTAAAAACCACTTTCTCCTTCTTTTTGGGTGTTTAACTACTGAACCGTATGCTCAGTACCCCTAATTGCATGAACCTCTCCATGTTCCCATTATTTCGTTGGCAACTTCTGGTTGAATCAGTCACTGCTTTAGACCTTAGTCCCAAACATTACCAGCTTCAGGATAAGTTGGATAGTTGACTGCTGGAGTCCTCTCATCTGGGACTGTCTTCATCTCTGGTCTCTCATTTTCCTTGTGCACATTGACTAAAAAAGGATCAAGGATCAGAATGGAAGAGAGAGAAAGAGCAAAGAGGGAAAAGTGGTCACTAATTAATGGCTCCAGAGAGAGGAAACTGGATGAGCACTTCTTACAGAAGAGCTGAAAGAGCTGCTGTGGCACCTGAAAACCAAAATATGTAAGGCTTCAACAGCTTCTCAATAGGGATGCATGGCCTGCTTGTGGGGTGGGAAGACACTTGCAGCAAGTACTAGGTCATCACTGCAAGAGCTGCCACGAGGAAGGTGTGGCTCACAGGTCACAATTGGGTCCTCAGAGTTACCACATTCTTGCCTCAAGGAGTTACATTACAGTGAAGCAGATATAGTCCAGTTTTATCACTGAGGACAGCAGATTAGAAGACAAGACTATCAGTGATATTTTGGCCAAGTCAAATTTGTTACTGTTTGCATGAAAGGGCCTAAACCGCTAAAGCAGAGATGAAGGACTCAGCGTGATTGGCCTGACTGAAAATCATCCATTGAGGTTTGCCTTGGTTAGAGGCAGTCCTTCCTGCCCTCCTCCTGCTTGGGCTTAAAATCCTACAGGCATTTATTTGTGGTCCATTGAATCTTACCTGTACCATTAACTAACTCCTGAAAGACAAGAGACATGAAACAATTACTGCAATTTAAAAACAAAGAAACAAAAATATTTGTCCTCTGTTGCACATCCATCTGCTTCTTTCAACTGCTTGTTTACTTCAGAAAACAGATCTACAAAGAAGTTGGGCATAACTGGGGAGACAGTAGCCTGGAAAAACAGTTTTCTGTGAGAGAAAGCGCTACTGGAATGACATCCAGGAGACCACAAAGCAGCCATTCTCTGCTGGCATAACACAGCAGAAGCCCAGAATGACACCTGGTCACTTCTCACTGCACAATTCTTGGGAGATGTGGACTCCTTGTTTTAGACATTAAATCAGAAGTATCCAACACTGCACTACTGTTGTGCAACCCAAATAGGTAACAGGATGCTAGAAAGACATTGGAATACACTTACTTATAAACAAAAAAGCAGAGATTAACCCCGTACTGACTCCCCTCCCCACCTCTGGTCTCCAGCCATTGGCCATTTAAAAAAAAAAAAAAAACATCAAAACTTTTCTCACACCTGAAGCCACTTAGAAAATCTGTCCCTTGTAACAACAATGAAGTAAATATATGGAACAATATCACTAGATGACTTTGCAGCTTCACCTGTATGGTTAACTCACTCACCAAGTATGCCATATCTGCTATATATTTTCATTTTCATTACATGCTCTGTAGATCAGAACAAACAGTTCTTAAACACATCTGTAAAAGTCTGGCAAACAGGTTAATCTCAAAACCACTTAAATACAATATTCAACCCATTAATTTCTGTCTCCATTTATTTAAAAATATTCATTCAAGGAATGAAAGCTAGGGCTCTTGGTACAATACCAGGTATTATCTATGCTATCATACACTCTTTTTAGAAGAATGAAAAAGAGAAAATACATACAGCTTTAGAATAATTTCACTCGCAACCACCTTAATCATAATAGCCACTCAAAATATCCACCATTGGAAAACCAATGCTAAAATAATACATTATCTTACTTCCCTTATTTGGAGCTAGAATGCTACTATGATTTTTTTAAATTAAGATTTTTTAAAATATATACTTTTGTAGGACCTACCTACAACATGCAATTGTTTGAAGTAGCATCCCTAAAAATGGTGTGTGACAGCTTCATGTGGAAAAGGCTAAGATGTAAAGAACACTGATGTAGCCCAGCATCAGATTTGGGTATGGATGATTTCCTACCCTCTGGGCATAAGGTTAAGTCACATCCACACTGATGAGACCAAACAAATATTCAGGCCAGAATTTAAGCAGAATGTTTCAGAATGGAGTGTAAACAGTCAAAGAAATGACAAGCTGAGTGTTAACACCATACAAACAAAGTGCACCAGGATGCGTGCACTAAGCAAGCACTTGTGAATACTTGCTGGTCTGCATAAGAGTGACATTTATTGCAAAATGACATCTGAAACTGATACTCACCAGCTGCTCATCTATTCTCACACCAAAGCTCTTTAAATTACACTGGGAGACCACAAGCACTACCTTAGCCCTCAACTGTGGGAAATGAGCTCAGGCTCTACTACAAGTAATTAACTGGGCACCACACTCCCACCTCTTCCTCAATTTCACCAGGAGTGAGATTAGGCCAATAATGGTCCCCTGTGAAAGGTACTGAACACTGTGATCCATTGCAACAAAGCAATTTAGGATATTAATGTGTCTAAACAAGCACAAGTCTTCCTAATGGAAGGCTAGGCATTTTAGCCAGCATGTGGGAGGGAGGAAAGAAAGGAGGGCCTCTCCTAAGGTACTTTGTTTTCCTAAGGAAAAATAATGTAGGCAAATAATTTTGTTCACTGGTCTATGCCTTCAACTGATACAAGTAAGCCCTTGTACATTACATAACATTTTTAATTTCCCATACAGGAAGTCTGATCACAGCTTATGCAAGGATGTGATAGAAGCATTCCCCAGAATAAAAGCAGTCCCATTTTTAGGAAGCATGTTTACATAGGATTTCAAGCTGATTCTAAAACCCCAACTTGCCACAGATTTTATCTTAATTGCCTACTTAAATATTGTGCATTCCTTCTCTGTGACACAATCAGGTTTTTATAGTAGTAGTAGGCTAACTATGGCTATCTCTCATATTTAAATTTTAATCCATGTTCTTTAACAAATAAACATACAAACAGCTGTTTTTATTAAATTAGGCTTTAAGACATTTAAATCCGCCTTAAAAAGCTGCAATCTTCTTGTAAAATCTTAAAACCTTGATAAATATGTTTCTTTTAGTCTTCACTGAAGTTTGGAAGCTCAACAACTTTTTGAAATAGATCAAATCCTTTTTAAAAAGGGTATGATCACTTATAACATATAGAAGTTTCTTAAATTTAAGAATTGAAAGTAAAATTGCTTTGTGTATTATCTACATGTGTAAAAGTTATTTTCAAAGAGCAGCAATAGTGTCTGTGTTGGAAAAGAAGTTCTCCAAAAACTACCTGTAAAGGCTCATAGGACTAAGCTTCAGTCTCCTTTGCCATTTAGTTTAAGAAATAAAAGTCTGAATCTGTAGTTATGCAACACCTGGGAAGTCTTTTGGAAATGTGAACTTAAGCTAGAAGTTGAAAGTAGTATCTAAACATTCTCCATTACTGACCTAAGGAGAAAAACCTCTTTTTAATCAGAACAGTAGTTCTCATTAACAATATGAAAGAAGTCAAAATTAAAGAATTAAGGGTTTGAATCAAGCAGCCTAAGCCTTTACTGAACAAACTTTGAACAGAAACCATCTATATTAACTCAGAATTTTAGCATTCTGGAGGAGAGATGGGCAGCTTATTTTCTGATAATTCAAATAACACATATATTTTAACCTTTTGAAACCTTTCAGGGAGGTGCAGAGAACAACAATGCAGATGGTTACATGTTTGGAGATAGAAGTCCACAACTTCTAGAGGTACAACAAATTATCATTTGATATCAAAGGACCTGCATTCTGTTCTGTATGTACTGGATTGCAAAGAACATTTTTCAGTAAAATTTTGCACACCCTGCTGTACTTCACATGCCACACATTCTTCAAACTTGCTTAAGTAGATTCAAGTTCAAACGATTTCTTCTCCCTCTGTAAATTACCACAAACCAAATAAGCACAAGCTGTTTGGAATGGCTGAAGAGCTTTCTGCAGGAGAGAGTGTGCTGCAAGCTAAAAAGAAAAAGCTGTTCTTGGAGTTGTAGAAAAAGTGCTGGTTTATATCTTGTGTTGGAAATGGAACTAACCAGTCAACCTACTATTTCTGTAAAACTCATTCCCTGTGACTCTGTCCAATGGAAAGAAAATCCAAACAAACAAAATAAGAGGTACTGAAGGAAGCTGCTTCTATAGGCACAAACATCACATGATGAACAAGCCCTACATTAGAGAAAAATCTAGCATGCATCTTCAACACTGCTTGCAGAAATCAAGGACAAGAAGTAACTGCTAAAAACTATACAAGGAAATGCTGCCTTCTTTTAAAAAGGTATAAGGAAATAATTACACTGATTAATAAAACACCGATATTCACAACCCACCTGAACTAAAACTGGTTTACATCTTCAGGAAAGAAGTCAAAAAACATTTCCTTTTTTCTCTTAAAAAGCAGAGAGTGCCACACTGTCTAAGATAAACTGTTGCTGCATATAGATTTGAATTAACCTTCTTGTGCTTTCCATTCAGGGGATACAAAATATGAGGTCATGATTCCTGATAAACCATTTACAGTTATCAGATGCCTATAAAAATCAAGCTTTTTTTCTACCTAATTTATTATGGAATCACTAAAACTACAATAAGATGTATAAGGTTTCAAGAAATTCCTGTGAGAAATACTTAGGTTATTTTACCAAAAAAATTGGATTTTTCTTTAGTTCACCTATGTTCACCAATATATATGGTAAATGCACCTTGAGTATAAGAATTGCATGAAAACAGTCTGAAAAAAATAAAACATGGAAACTGATGTGCGAGACCATTGTCCCCTTCCTACTTCCAATTCTTATTATTATTTTATTCTTTTTAAATACCACCACTGACAAAACCCAATGCAAGATATAGTCCCCAAACCCACACCAAACTGCTTTGTTGTGCATCTTTTCCAGCAGGTTTTCACACCTGCTTCTTCAGACAGAGCATCTGGAGGCTACAAAAGCACAACTTGTACTTCTCCACCAGTCATGCTTATTTGTGTGATGTTTTTTCCAGATCTGGAAGTTTTTCAATTAGTGCTTTATGGTTCATGTTGATACTGGCTATAAGTCCTCCTTCATTGCCATCTGAGCCAGTGTAACTAATTTCTTCACCAGTCAGGGTAGTCATATGGCCACCCAAAGCTCTCAACACTGCATTTCCAGCACATATGTCCCACTTCTTAATGTAGGTGACATGGATATACACATCAGCTTCTTCTTGATTCTTTTCAGGCACATCAAGGAGGGCCAACACTTTATAACCTAGAAGAAATGGGCAGGGGTTAAAAAACAAATTAAACCAAGCTTTCCTGTCAAAACACATTAAAAGAAGAAGACCAGACACTCAAATATAGTTCTGCTCTTTTGTTTACTCATTCATTTCTCAATCTCTACATCATGCTCAAGTCTATCTTTTTCTCCCTGGCTTTTTACTGCAATAGAAGGAAGATGTATACTCTAATAAAGTAAATCAGCCAGGACATTCCCCTTTATTATTCATTATGCACTACAAAGTAATTACTCAAACTAGTATCCATTCTTTTATGGAATTTCTTTCAGATTTTCAACTCTTTGAGCAATATTCTTGATTCATTAATCTGTTCATTTCTTTATCTTCTTAAACAGAGTCAAGCCCTGGACAAGACAAGCCCTGCTATAGTCAGTTACACTTTCACTTTGACATTTACAGTCATTATCAAGAAGCACTACAAGACATTCTTGACTAAACAATCTGTAAGGGAATTCTGGCTTTTCACATTAAAGACACAAAGATAACATTTCTGCGAAAATAAGGAAAAAAAGCCTAGTGTCTCCCATGTATGTTCTGTCAATAACATGCACAAGGAGATTGCATAAATAAAAAGTATTTTAAAATTCCTTTAAATTGAGTATGAGGCAGATAAAAATGGACTTTAGTGATATTAATTTTCCTCTTTTGACATAAATGCAATAAAAAATACCAAACTTTAATGGCCCTTTTCTTAATTTTTTTTAAATCAACCATACTAACAGCTAACTAACAACCAACAGATTTTCTTCCATGATTGTGCCTGTGGTCACACAACACTTTTTCTCCCACTGAGGCATCAGTGCCTTCCATGAACACACATCAGTGTGTTTCAATGAAAGGACCACAACAGCACTGCTGGCCTAGGCTTAGACTCAGTAACACACTGACTTGTGAACAGCCTGAATCAAGTTTGCATGTAGGCTCCTAAATACAGAAAAAACTTTGTCTCTATTGTCAAGTGTTTGCTTTCAGTGATGTGAAGATCAAAAGACAAAAGGAAAAAGATAAGACACTACAGTATACCCTTTTGTCTAGTAAGAGCTACACCATTAAAATATCCAGAAGCAACAAAATGGATAAGATGCTTAAAGAACCAAACCTGCTCCACCAGCGGGGATTATCACAGTTTTATTTCCAAACGTCTGCCGAGCAACCTGCTCAACCTTTCCTGCATGGGAGCGGGACACAATAATCCTCGGAGTTTTCTCGTTGTAGGAGGAACGAGCTTTTACGTTTGACCCACCATCCACCATTGCCCAAGCTACAAGAGAAACAAAAGTTCAACTAAGATTTACAAGACAATCTAAGTGTAAGGATAAAAGGGTACTTATTAACAATATGGAATTGATACTTCTGACTGAATATGTCTCACTCCTGTAAAAGAGAAAGGGCTGACAGAGAAAGTACAAGGGAAGTGACACAGGCCACACACACATTGGTGCATATGGCATTATCCCTGACTGTTCTTGTGTGATAATTCCAAAACACAGAATAAGAAGGAAAAATCCCAAGTAGTTAATATTCAGAATTTGCAATTAGAAACCCACCAAAGTTAAAAGGATGGCTCCTAGACAGAAATACATCCAGTATTTCCTCAGACAATGTTTTCATGCAAGAACAAAAAGCCCCACTACCCTTTAAAGCAGATACTAAAAATGCTGTGGAGTCATTTAGTTCAGAAGGATAGTAATGCTAAAGAAGGAAATAGATCAGGAGGATAGTGCTACAAAGAAAAATATTTGATGTTGTGTTTCAGAGAACAGAATTTAGAATCCACAACTTCCCACTTATTTCATCACGAAGTTCAAAGCCAAGCTTGGTAGGTGGTATCCCCTAACCATTAATCTGACATTTATTTAGTAAACTACCCAGCAATTTCATCTCAGCAGAGAACCAGATTGTTTGGCAACAGACTGAGCTCTGTGTAATAACAATGCTGACTGCCCTTTATTGCTTTGTATTTGTGTGGTAGTATTAGGAACAATCTGACTCAAAACATACTGGCATTTCCAGCTTGGAAAATGAATACTTGTCACGCAGAATGACAGAATTCATCGCATCTCCTCTGATTCCATGTCTGAACATTGCACACTTCACTCTTATCAAAGGAGATAAATTCTCAACATTACAATGCTAAAAACCCATTTCTTTAGATGGATATTGACACCTAAAAACATATGTTCCAAAATCTCCAAGATTCTTGAAGCATATTGGAATATAGTACATACTTAAGTGACTGGTAATTAAATTCATATTTATAGACAGCAAAACATTTAGCACAAAATGTTGAGTGTTTAGTGTTTTAGGGCCAAAAAAGGACAACAAATACAAAATGCATTTATTCAGACTTAGTTTTTGTTCCAGAGCTACTGCAAAATTTCAGAACTCTAGAGGTCAGTATCGCCTAAGGGAAAATGTAAACAGCAATTCCTGTTTTAAATACACATGAATACTGAAACTACTTTGAAGCTTTGAGAAGTGCAGGAAAATTGTCAAACTTGCAGCAATGCTTGCTGATACATCATTAATACTGAAAAATTAATTACTTCACAGCTATGGCATTAAAAACATGTCAGATAATCAATAAGGCTATGTTAGACAGTCTTGCCTGCTACACACAAACAGTTGCCATTAAGATCTTTATTCAATCTTCTTTTAATTCACACTGAATACACAGCAGCTCCTGGGTATATTATCACTGATCCAAGCTATTCTGCTAAATGAGCAAAGTGCTCTTTTTGCTAAAAAATAAAAGCTCACATCAAACCGGTCAGTATTTGTAGTTTAACTTTTTTTATTTTGTTTGCAATAAGCACTCTAATTGAAGGGATCTTAGCTCTTTAAAATATTTTCAGTTTGTTTGTTCTAAATGCATCATTTTTATTTTAAACAAGGGCAGCATTTTCCTTTGTGGTTTTATAGCACAGAACACAGCTACAGCTCTAATTGTGTGGTCTGCTGCAGTGCCCTTTTGCTGCTGGTATATTTTCTCATTTATATCTAGAGATGTTCTCTCAAACATCAAATTTCAATTAATCCTATGACTGGCTATCATAGAAATAGGTGAAGGCATGAAGATACCTGTGTATGATGAGAAGGGCTTGTGTATCACACCTATTACTGGTTTACCATTTACAGCCACACAAACCATGGTCGTGACATACTGTCGAAGATCCTCTGCGGGCAAAACAAGAAAGTGAGCAAGTTTACAATCAGATGCCAAGAACACAAAAGGAAAATAGACAGGAGATTATTCAGATTATTCTCTGAAGACTAGTTTATATTCTGCCTCTTGCAGTTATATAACTTTAATGTATCTTCAAATAACCTTTCAGTTTTCAAAAGACTTTGAAGACTTTTCAGGTTTCCAGCAATTTTTCCTGTTCAGTAGATGTAACCTATACTCCTACAGGTCTAATGCTAACAGCTGTGTCTTATGCAACATATCTTTTCATGGCAATCTGTGCCCCTCCATTCTCCTTTCTCTGCCTCACCTCCTATCCTCTATTGGCTCAAAAATGCGAATTCAAAAACCAAAGAACATCCACTTGAAAGGATAATTGTATCAATTACATGGTAACCAAAAAAAAAAAATCCCACTTTTCCAGTTGTTCCTTAGTACTTTTCAGCAAGAATTTTAGTTGGATTGCCTTGAACTGCTTATGTGACATCCTAAAACATTTGAAAAGGGGGAAGACTGAATTATGCATGGTGTTTTTAAAAATGACAACAAAAAATTTCTTATATCAAGTTAAATAGGATACTTACTTAGTATTCCCTTTAAAGAAACAAAACCAAAAATCTAAGATACTTAGAGTCACCACAGTAATGACTAAAATAAAGAAATGTGTAATTCCAGTACAATCCATAATTGACAGTTACCATTCATTATAGCAACTAGATAGCTGTAAAGGTACCAAAGTAATTTCAGAGTTGGAATGCATAAAAGCAAATGTTGTAAAATGAGAACTACAGAGATTTCATGATGCAATCTGTTCAGTTAAATCACGCTAGCTTTGACATAAGACATTTTAACAAGAGATGTCCTTTTACTTTCTATCTTGTCTCCAGTGTAAAAGGCAAACATCAGAATTACACACATGATTTCTCAACAAGAATCACTTACCTGTGTATTCTTGTGTAGCATCTAATGGATCGATCCAGACAGTGACACTTTCTGCTGGCACCTCTTTAGGCTGTATTTTTTGCTTTATGTCCTCAGGAATACTGTGATCCCAGGAGACTGTCTCCTGATCAGCTGTATCAACACGCTCCTCAGAATTTATCTGTGGTAAGACAACAAAAGTAGTTGCATTAACATAAAGTATGTTGTAACTACAGAAGTAGTTGCATTAACTGCAAATACAGTAACTGAAAATTACAGGTTTGCTCACATTTTCATTTCCTTCCTTCACCTCAATTACAGGAATTTTTTTCATTTTCTCATTATTACATTCATGTGATAAGCAATGCAAAACCACAATCCAGAATTTTACTGTGAACCACACCACAGCTTGACATTGTTGCTTTGGCTGCAGGTCTCCCTACTGAACATTCCCACAGTATGAATCACATTTTTTTAAATCAATATTTAAATGCAGTTGCTTCAAGTACTACAGGCAGAACATTTGACTCTGGAGAAATCATACAGTACACAGACAGTAGGGGGTCTAAAATTCAATTTATATAAACCAATAGAAGCACATGGAAATGTAGAGATATACTATCACCAGATATTGTGCAGACTCTGCATGACTTGGACAAGAAGAAATCTTAGTATACATATTCCTGCTGTAAGCATTGAGTTGCAAGTAGAAGATTAAGCAGCTCAGTTAAATTTAACCACTACACAACTGTTAGACAAATTTATTTCACAAACAAGTAATAACATCCCATACCCATTTTTAGGGTAGGTTGGGGTAAGGTCCTAAGATGGCCCATGAAGAACATTTATTAACAGCAGTCAAAAGTCATCTTTAAGCCTGTTGTCAACTGCTACCCAGCTTAATGAACTTTACTTCACACCAGAAGGCATTTCAGTACATCAAGCAGAGTTTGGCCAGGTAGTGGAGCACACAGCACCAATCTGTTGAATGGAGTAAAACTCCAAAACTGCAAAACCAGCACAACATCCTTGTGACTGCAGATTCACAATAGTTTTGGATGACCAGAGACACAGTTATCCCAAAAGTTGTAGGCAAGTGACATGGAAAGACAGTGAAAATGAAAGAGCTATCAGACTACATTTGACTGTGACAGACCTTATGTGAGCAGGATTTTTACATAACTCACATCATGCCAAGAAAAGACATCACACACACCTCAACTGTAACAGGGTATTGGCCAAGGGTTAGGGGCCACTTTCTCCAAGAGAACTCCAAATGAAGAAGGAAGCAGAACTGCAGCAACTCCAGCCATACATCATAGCTGTCTTCTCACGTAAAACCAGTATTTGAAGCATTATGTGCCAAACACGGAGCTCTTGAAGTTGCCGTGACATTTACAAATTAAACATCTGTCACTATACAATAAACCTGATGATTGCATTTCCCCCTGGGGAAAACAGTCCTGCAAAGTCAAGATGAGTAGTTCCACAGACTTGGCAGTCTCAACATAGCCCCTAGGCAGTCTAAGTTCCACTACAGCACATGACATACCATCATAAAAAAAACATTTCCTCAACAGAAGAAAGGGGCCTCCACAAAGTTAAGGGGTTGGAACCAATGCTCAAAAGGAAGAATATCTTGTTAAACCTGTTGTTACAGTACACTAGAGCGTAAAGTCTGAAACTATCTGAAAGGTACTGTTTTCAGAGAAACATCACCTGCTAGCTCAGATTTTGTAGCAGTGGCCGTGACACTGCAGCATTTATAATGCTTGTGAGGAGTCTCTCTCAGCAGATATAATTATTTCACTAGAAAAAAAATCGAGAAAGAGTGATAAGGTTGCAAAGACATCTGGAGAAAGTAAAAAAAACCCACAAAAACAAAACTCCAAAGTGGTTCACTTGTTCTTCTATTCACATGATCATTTACTCTGTAGCTTTGCCTGAATACTTGCCTGAGAGGGGCTCACCAACCCTTAAAACTTCTTTTATTCCTCCTGTTTTCTCTGTTTTTTTTTTTTTTTTTTTTTTTTTTTTTTTTTTTTTTTTTTTTTTTTTTTTTGTTAATGAATGAGAATATGCCTGGAAAACATTCCTCTGTGTTAACTCCATGTTCCTATTTGTCATTCTCATTTGCTGGCAGCCTCCAGAAGCCATGACCTTACACTTTAAACTTTCCTCAAGCAATATGGATATACAGTCCACTGCAATCCCAAATCCTCACTCAGAAATTAGGAGTAGCTATGGTAGAAAGACAATCACAAGGCCAGATATTTCAGGCACTAGACCTTATTTGAGCAAGACTCTCTGGGGTAAATTGCCTAACAGCTGTAAGGTGTAAAAGCCCATCTGGGGAAGTTCTGGAAGCTGAGCACTGACATGAAGGTTAACTACATTTTGGAAATCTTCCCCACTTATGCTTGAAGCAAAAGCCCTCCTCACAAAGAACTGCATCAAACACAAAGGTTTAATATTATATATGTAAATCAGTGCATGGAATACTGCTGAAAAGTTAAAAAGAAAAAAAAAAAACTACAAGAACAACAAGAAAAACCCCATTATTTCCTAAACAAGGCAGTCTGGTTGCATCTCACCACTACAGAGCTTCCCCAAAAGCAGCCCATAAGGTGCAGGAATTCCACAACAAATGAGGGATGCTGCTCATGGAAGCCAGTAGCAGAGGTCCAACACCAATACCAGGATCAGTCCATGCTGTGCCTTCCAATATGGTCAGGTGTTTCCAGCCTTTGGAAACCTCTGCACAGAGATTGCTCCTGTCCAGCATGCTGGTGATTGGAACACAGATCTGCTCAGAAGCACAGGAAGCAACTCCAGTGTACCACAAACTTGTCTGGATAAATGCAGTGCTCTCAACATCCAACAGTCCTGGCCACTCAAAGACTTCAGGGAATCTCACAGCAGCTCTCTGTCCTGTGCTGGTTCAGTCCCTAACAGCACTTCATGCTGTCTTTATGGCAGTGTATCACCCAAAAAGCCTGCTTGAATACTTGAATACTAGCTAGCTGTCCCTGGCATGGTGCACCACTTAAGGCTTTTTCCTGGTCTGAAAGAGTGGAACTGTAGTTTTGCCTTTGAATTCACTCATCAAAGGTAAGCTAAAGTGAAAAAATATATGCAAACAGATGTCCTCTGAAATCCAAGTCTTAGTGCTTTTTCATTAGAAAATAAAACAAGCACAACACAAATATTATCACACCTGTATTATAAAAATACCAATTAAGCTGCTTAAACTGAAAAAAAAAAAAAACCAAACAAAAAAAAAAAAAAAAAAAAAAAAAAACCCAAACCAACATCCTGACACAGAGTTCAGGTAACAAGAAAAGTAAACATTTACCAGTCAGAATATGAAAGTAGGAGTATTCCAGGGATTACCTTTCAAAACCAGAGATTGGAACAGGTTGCCCAGAGAGGTAGTAGATGCCCTATCCCTCAAGTGTTCCAGATCAGGTTGGATGGGGCTCTGAGCAATCTGACTGAGCTGAAGATGTCTCAGCTCACTGAAGGAGGTTGGGCTAGATGGCCTTTAAGGTCTCTTCCAACCCACATTATTCTGATTTTATGACTCAATAGATAAGTCTATTGATTTGAATAGGACTAAGGAAATTAAAAACCTGGAGGCCTGCAAGCCTGGAGTGTGCACAGGGGAACATTAGTAAAACATTATTAGGTGATTGTTTTTGTTTTGTTGGTGCACAACCAATTGGCTGCTGCATGACCTATGCAGCCACTTCCCCCGTGATTATCATGCCCAAGATCATGATCATGCATGCCCAAGGTTCAGCTTTGCCACCTGTATCCACCTGACATGAGATGGAAGAAAGAAGTGGAGAGGAAAACATTTGCAAACAACAAACCAACAGTGATTTCAGCACCATCTTTCTGAGAGACTGAGAGATGTCCTCTGTGGATGGTAGAAGATACTTTATAATTATTTATATATTATACTTTATAACACCTTCTGTACTAATGTCTAGAGCAGCCACTAAGAGTTCATGTTCATGTCTGTCCAACCTGGTGGCCTTCTAGATGGAGTGACTGCAACTGCTGACAAGGGTGCCAAGACCAGCTGGTGTCACTTGCCCAGACTTCTGTAAGGCCTTTGATAGGGTCCCACATGACATCATTATCTCCAAATTGGAAAGACATGGATTTAAAGATTACTCAGTGGATAAGGAATTGGATAGATGGACACAGTCAGAAAGTTTGGGTCAACAACTTGTACGTCCACATGGAGGTCAGTGATGGTCTCCATCAAGGCTCCATTTTTGGACTGGTGCTCTCTTATATCTTCATCAATGACAATGGTAAGATCAAGTGGACCCTCAGCAAGTTTGCAGAGGACATGAAGCCAAGCAGTGCACTTGACCCAGCAGAAGGAAGGGATACTGTCCCGAGCGACCTGGACAAACTTGAGAAGCTGGCTCATGAGAACCTCTCTAAGTTCAACAAGTCCCAGTGCAAGATGCTGCACCTGATTTGGAGTAATCCCAGGCATGAGTACAGACTGAAGGAACTCACTGAGAGCAGCATAACAGAGACACACTTGTGGTTTATTATGGATGTGTGCTCACAGCCTAGACAGCCTCCTGGGATGCATCCAAAAAGCAGCATGGCCAGCAGATGGAGGAAAGTGGTTCTCCCCCTCTCCTCTGCCCTGGTGAGACCCCACCTGGAGTGCTGCAACCAGGTATGGAGTCCTCAGCACAATAATGATGTGGACCTGTTAGAGTGGGTCCAGAGAAGGGCCACAAAGATAATGAGAAGGATGAACATCTCTCTTATGAAGACATGCTGAGAGCTGGGTTTATTCAGCCTGGAAGGGAGAGAAGGGTCCTGGGAGACCTTAAGGCAGCCTTCCAGTGCTTAAATGGTGCTTATAAAAAAGAGGGAGAATAACTCTTTACATGGGTGGATAGGGATAGGACAAGGGGAAATAGTTTCAAACTAAAAGAGGAGAGATTTGGCTTAGATTTTAGGAAGAAATTCTTTAGTGTAAGGGTGGTGAGCCCCACTGGAGCATATTGCCTAGAGAAGTTGTGGATGCCTCATCCCTCAAAGTGTTCAAGACCAGACTGGATGGGGCTTTGAGCAGCTTTGGTCTAGTGGAAGGCATTCCTGCCTACGACAGGGTAGTTGGAACAAGATGATCTCTAAGGTGCCTCCCAACACAAGTTGCTTTTATGACTCCACAATACCCACAACTACACATCTTGAAAGATATACTGACCTACAGGGTAGTTTCATGGGACTGTAATTGATTTGCTCTTATGTGACTGTGCTTCAGAGATGTCCCAACTCTGAGGAGAGGGGTTCAAGCTGCAGTCTTTGGGATTTCCCCCACTTAAAGACCCCTTCAACCACTGCTGCTGCACTGCGCCGAACAGCAACCCTATACTCACTGTGCTACACTGACTGCTCTGCCTCCATTGGCTCTGCTTCTCTGTTTTTCTCCTCAAATGTATCAGAGGTGAAAGCTGTCTCAGCTTCTCACAGCATCTGTACATACACAAAGTCTGTGAAGGAATCAGATGCCAAAACCTCTGAATGTAAACACCCACTAGACAAGTCAGGACATATCAATATGCTCAAGAGGAGAGCACTCTCCAGGAGAGCAAAAAGCACTCAAAGCACCATTATTCCCAGTATCTGAGGAAAATATCTAACCTCCCCTGGTTACAAAACAAGGCTTCAGAATCTGTTACAGAGGGAGGGGCGTGCTTTCACACAAGATCATGCCAGGACTTAGCTCACCTGCATCCAGGACCATTTATGATCCCTTCTGTCCAACTTGCAAATTCAGGGGTGGTGAATGAAAACTGTTTCTTGGGTTAATTAACTCTGAAAATAATGCAAACTGGGAAATCAAAGTACCATTTCTCTTTGTAAATGTAAAATGCCTTTAAGCTTTAAAAAATTTGAATAGTAGCCTTACCAGCATAGTAAAAAAAAAGCCAACCCGGATTTTATTCAATACATTGACATTTTTAAAGCCAGCTGCTTGCTTTTGAAAAGGTTCTTTTCCTCCTTGGATTACCACAACATATTAGAAAGGAAAAACAAGTGGTGGTCATCATGCCTCTCAAAAATATTCCTCTTGACAAGGGTCAATTTACATAGTTTTAGCAAGGCAGATTTTATTATGAATGGAAAGAAGACCTTGTAGAATCATATGGTTTTCTAAAAAAAAACCACCAAAAAACAACTTATTAAAAGGTAATTAAGTTCAGAAACGATAAATTTAAAGTCCTAACTTTTAATTAAGTTTAAAACTACAAAGCATATTTGTATATAAATGTGTAAGGTATAAAATCATACAAATGTATAAAATAATCAGAGGCATAAAACCCACTGGTCTCATGTTGCCATTGATTTGATCAGAAAACAACAAGTATTTCTATAATTATGCCACAACACTGAAAAAGGACACATGCCTTTTTCAAGGCACCTAAGTCAAAGCAAACAGAGGTTTTCCTCTATCATCAACTACATCTTTGTTTATTTTAGCAACAAGAAGTTCCTTAATGCAGGAACAAGATGACAGAATTTGCAAAGAAGAATCTGGACAATTCTAAATGTCAAGAAGTTCAATCAGTGCTTATCAACACTCATTAGGTGACTTTGGCCATTAAGCCAGCAGGAAGCTGACTGAAACAAACAGGATTTAATAAATGATAAAACATCCAATGACAACTCTGCTTCTATGGACTTACAATGAATAGTTTGTTGAAAACAACAAAGTGGAATTGAGGGAATCAGCACAGGTCACAGGATTCACTGTTTCCACCAGTAATCTGCAGAAATATCTAGAATTTTAGACCAGGAAAATAAAACCACTTGCTTATTAGCTCACACAAGTGGTTTCAGTAGATGGCAAAATTCTCTATTACAGTTCTATACAGACCCAAGTCTAGCAAAGAGAAAGAGATGACTTGCTTTGTCACAAGAGTTGTAGAACTTCATTTTAAGAAAACATCCAAATAAGGACAGATTAGAAATTTACCAATAAAATAGATAATACCCAAAAAAGTCCACTCTTTGTGAGTGGCTACACTAAGAAATGCAGCTCTCCAGACGCTCAGATGATAGATTAAACACCCGCAGTGTACAAACAAGCCAAATAAACTATTTGTAATTGCATCTGAAAAGATAATCACAGAGCTTATTAGCATAAAGTTACAGTCTAACTTTATTTTCATGCAGAGAGAGTGGGCATAAGTCATCTGGCATCATTTGGAACCCATGTTAGGAGATGTATCACCTCCAGACAACACCTATTACTGAGATTTCAGATCAACATGCACACTTCTTGTTTAACTTAGAAACCCACTGGCAGTGGGTTCTGCAAAGATCATCTGGGTCAGAAGAACACAAACTTTATTAAAAGTTCTCCTCCCTAAGACCTGAGGAGGCCATTCTAACAACATGAAAAGACAAATTACTGAACCTACTCATTAAAGTGCAATACCTCTGAAGTTTAAGTAATATTTCCTTTTTTAAACCCACTTCTTTAATACACCTGCCTTTCACAGAGACTCAGTATCACTTACAGAGCTTGCCATCTCAGATGAAATTACAGTTTTTTACGTTGGGTAGTTGGCACTGTGATCAGAAGCCTGTAACAGTGAGTTGAAACATAGACAGTACTTCAGATAGCCTGATAAAAAGGAATGCTTGCAGTCATTAATCTTCAAAAGTCAGATTAATTTAGAAGAAAATCAAAGTAAAAGTGACATGTTCTTAAAAGTTTCATTTCAAGCGCTGATTGCAGCATTATCAGGCATAAGCTTGAAACGTGGTATTTATCATCAGTCATAACTGGGAAAGAGACATAAGAACATTTGGATTTAGAATAGTGACAAGACTCAAAAAAAGACGCTCAAAGAAAAAGACTGGGACGGAGGAAGACTTCATTTCCACCACAGTCACAATATAAAAAAAAGGGAGCGGACAAGATGAAACTCTATTCAGTATTTACACTAGAAAACAACAGATATAGCTGGTGCAACTTTAGAACAAAAAGAAGCCAAAACAGCTCAAAATGAAAATGTAGGGCAGAATACAATCTGACCAGTAAGACTGAAATCTGCATCCTGTGAAAATAACTCTAGCAGAATTGTGTGGGTCACTTTAAAATTGGCTTTTTCAGTCAGAGGATAAGAGGTAATCTGGTCAAAGTGCAAGTTTAAGGAACAGTCTGTCAGTCATTCCTCCCTTTGTGATCAAGCAGGGCTGCTCCTTCAGATGTGCTGGAGATGGGCTGTAGTGGGAACTGAAACCAGGGTATTCCTAAAAAACATTTCTTTTAAATAACTTTTGTTTCAAAATTTTACTTGGGATACAATCAGTTATCAAGATCCTGACATTGATCCCTGGACAGGCCACATTAAAAGAGTAAGACCCTAAGGCAAGATCTGAGAGGGATCTTTTAGCAGGTAATGCTGCTGAAACCCTGCTATCATGAGATCATTTCTTCACAGAACCTCTTCTAAGCAGAACATACCAGCATTGAATTTGGAAAGAATGCTTCCCCAGTCCACTCCCATCCCAGCAGCAGGGCTGGGTCAAGCATCTCCTTAATCTCCTCACCTAATTCCCACCCCAGTCCTTATCACACCACCACTGTGCCAGCACAAGAATTAATAAGGCTGCATGGAGAACCAACCAGGAAAGAAGTAACCCAGAAATTATAAACAAAATAAATAAAAAATGAAAGCAGCAGAGGGGATGATTACAGCTGGATGAGACCTTTAACTCTTTCTTAGCATGACAAATGAATGAGGACAATATGCTGGTAATGCAGGAGCAGTAAAACCTCAAGCCTGTAACTGCAGTTGAGAACTTCACAAAGAGAAAGCAATGCATCTCTTTTAACACCAAGTATATTTAAAATCAACTGTACAAAGATGCTTCATGGAATACACATGTAAATATTTACTGCTGGATGTTGAGTGCAATCACACAACACTGGGTAATACCCAAGGTAGCAGTAAGTGAGTTGCCTCTTATTTTTCTCTTTATATCCCTGTTTCTGAGGGATATAAAAACACCACTTCTAAATCTAAACTAAATCTACACAGTCTTAAAACTATGTTGAGCCACTCCTACCTAGATCTTACCTAACACAGCCTTGAGAAGTCTCAACTGATGCAAATGCATCTATTTATATCAAACAGAGCAGTTGATGTCAGCAGTGGAGTTCCTCTTCCTCTGTAGAGACCAATACCTTTACTCAAGAGAACAAAGGCAAACATTTTCTGTGGGATTTTTTTCCCCTCAGATTTTGAAAGGGCTTTTTTTATAAATCCCACCTCTTAGTATGATAAGGCTTCTTCCAGATTTATTTCAGCTTCTGCATGTAAGAAGCCTAACTCTTCTATCTTCTCTTAATAACCACACTTTATGAGATTCAGGTCTGCTTCACAAAAACTGTTTGCATGTTTTCCCTTTTTATGTCCAGCAGCACAAAACAAGGAATGTAACACTGTTCACTGACTTAAGTTTATTTCAGTTGAATGACTACTCCCCTTGGTTATTCTGAAATATTGGAAAGCCACAGTTATTCTTAGAGAATCACAGAGTAATAGAATGGTTTGGGCTGGAAGGTACCTTCCAGATCCCACTCCAACCCCCTGCCATGGGTTGGGACACCTTCCACTAAACCAGGTTGCTCAAGGCTTTATCCTGCTTGACCTTGAACACTTCCAGGGAGCAGTCATCCACAACTTCTCCGGGCAACCTGGTCCACTGCCTCACCACTCCCACAGTAAAGAATTTTGTCCTAATGTCCAATCTAAACCTGCTCTCTTCTAATTGAAAGTCATTCCTCCTTGTCCTGTCAACACATGCCCTTGTACAAAACTCCTCTCCAGGTCTCCTACAGCCCCCCGCAGGCACTGAAAGGCTCTGTAATGTCTCACAGGAGCCTTCTCTCGTCCAGACTGAACAACTCCATTTCCTTTGCTTTACAGGCATATTTTAGCACCTAGTTTTTGTGCTTGTTCATCTTCTTCCTGGATGCAGCATTTGGCAGCAATTTAAACACTGAAGTTCTCCTGTTAAACTCAAGAACTTCAGGATGTGGGAAAATTGGCATTTTGCATAAGCTTACTCTTGGAATTATTGCTGTTTTTGTTTGACAGATTTTATTAGCACCATCTTCTCTAGCAAGGAGAGAAGAGGAGGTTTACTTGACTTCAGCAGCATCTTTTATGCTGGAGTGTCACTCTGTACAAGGGGGATAAGATTACAGATATAAAGAAGATATTTCTTACATGATGCAATTTATACTGCCTCAGAAAATCCTCTATAATCCTTATATTCACACCAAGACTCAGCAGCTCTGTTCCATGAAAGAGCTGCAGTTTTAGATGGGTTGCTCTGAAGTTGCACTTGAAGGATTAGTAGATTGAGATGATACCTTGTCTTCACACCTGAGAAGCACACATAGTATGTACACAGTAGTAAAATAAAGCTTTGGTTTTAGTTTGGGCAAATGTTTATGAATACATTTTCATCATGGGCTTATCAGTGTATACACAGCTTGGTGAGTAGTTTTTAAGCACCACATGAGGTAAGCTGTTATTATCCCCATCATGTTCTTAGAATACTTAATGTCCCACAGCTGATCTGTCAGACTGAATAACTCCAAATCACCTGAAAAATTTGTCAAGTACACTCATCCTAGATAACCTCAGTGCTCAAGCTCAGTCTAAGGAAGAGTTAGGAAAAAGAAAAGACATATGACTGGTATTTTAGTTCCACGGACCTATGCCCACATTTTCAGTTTTATACTGCCTTTGAGAACACATCTGCACTTTCGAAAGTACCATCTATTCTTAAAGACTAGCAGCACACATCACCTGTGAGAAAAATAAAAGGGAGTACCCAAGTTTTTAAAAAGTAGATTTTCAAAGTTAACACCCTCTGCCAGAAAGACACAAGTCAGACAGTCACTGCTAGGAATACCAGGCTCCAGAGCAAGTTTACATGTGACCACAGAGCAGGCAATACACAGTCCACTGTGTTCTTCAAGCCCAGACAGAACCCATAGCTTTCTCTAGAAGCACAGACAACTCTTAATCTAGATTAAGTCCCTCCATCTGTGAAAGGGGAGAAAGCATAGAGGTTTCAAGCCAGCTAAGCTGTAAAGCCAAGATCTCTAAGGGCACTGAATAATGCAAGAGAACAGGGATCAATATTTTTTCTTCCTTTAACACTGGGCCTGTGAAGGTGCCTTGTCACCAACAGACAAAATCCAGGAAATCTTCAAAACAAAACCAGCATAATCTTTCTGTAGAGGAAGATTAGTCACATCTCAAGTTTATTTCAAACATTGAAGAATTTATTGTTTCCTCCAGATTTCATATTCAATAAGTTCTTTACAACACTTTTAAAACCCCATCAAAATAAACAAAAAAAAAAAAAAAAAAAAAAGCCAACAAACAAAAAACTACACATCTATCTGTGAAACTTTCAAAACAGCTACTGAAAATTGAATAGTAACTCAATAACCAAAAACTGGACTTAACTACTTTTTCTCCCAACCCCTCCAGAAATCACCACTTCTGAGATCCAAATTTAGGGCTTTCTACCCATTTCAAATGGCGATGAAAAGCTAAGGAATTTAACACCAAAAGACAGAAGTTCTCATTGACTGAAGTGAAAGCAGAAACAATGCCAACAAACCCCAAAAATCCTCGAAATATAGTTCAAAGCTTAGGGTGCGACCTTAAGAGACAGATCCAGACTTCAGGAGCGCAGGAAGGGGTGTGCGCCTCTGAAAGCAAAGCAAACTCATTTTGCTCAGGTAGGCAGTGATCCACAGTATTGACACAGCTCCGCTTATCAGCTGTCCCCCAGCCACGAGCGCTAATCACTCGGTTATTGCAGCGCTATGCTCCTAAGCCTCGAATTCTCCGTCGCTGCTCCCGCCCCTGGCTCTCCCCACAACTGACGGCAGCAAGGACAATTGGCAGGACGGATAACTACCAAAGCAACGGCGTTCCTAATCTCCGCATCTTAACCGCAGGCGGAATTTGCGCTGCACAATTACCTGCATCCCTAACCACAGAGTTCAGGATCCGCAACAGCGAGACCCGGTGTTCCCCGCACCCCTCCACGCCCGCAGTGTTTGATACTGTTTCACCAGCGTGGCTTCGCTTGCAACACGCTGCAACTCTTTGCCCTGCAACCCAACACCCACGGCGAGGAGCGTGAGGTGGCACTGCCACAAATTCAGCGGGAGGGGAAGGAAAAGCGCAAACGAGGGCAGCGCTTCCCGCCGGCTGTTACAGACCGGAGAGCCGCCGGCGCGGAGCAGCCCCACACCGGGACTCCACAGCGGGCTCCCAGCGCCGGGGGCTCCACAGCGGGCCCACAGCAGCCCCCGCCCCACGGAGGGCGCCTGGCACCCACCTGCACGGCGGGGAAGGCGCCCTTCAGCAGGTAGAACATCCTGCGGTTGGAGAGGAGGTCGCCGGTGGTCAGCTGCTCCTCGGCCCCCTCCCGCGTCTTCCCCTTCGCCTTGGCGTTGAGGACGTTCCCCTCGCGGACCCGCTTCACCTCCTCCCCGCCCCTGACGGCGGCCAGCACGGACACGGCCAGCAGCTCCCGCAGGTCCACGGCGCCGCCGGGCGCAGAGCCGTGGGGCGCCTCGGGCCCGCCGGCCGCCGGCTCGCTCAGCATGAAGAAGGCGAAGCGGCCGGCCAGGAAGCCGGAGTAGAGGTGGTAGAGGACGCCCAGCCCCAGCAGGCAGAACACGGCCATGCCGAGCGGCGAGAGGCGGATGCCCATGGGGGCCATGGCCGCGGGGCGGGCGGGCGGCGGAGCCGGGCGGTCACCACAGTCCCATGGCACGGCCGGGGCGCTCCGCTCCGCGGCTGCTGCTGCGGCGGCGCCGGGCCGGCTCCACGCTCGCGGCCGGGAGCAGCGCCGTCTGTATCCGGGTCAGGCGGAGGCGGAGCCCGCCCCGCGCACTGGGCATGTCCCGCTGCCCCCGGGCTCTGTGCCTCCAGCGGGAGCACGGCGGGTCCCGTCGCTACCTGCCGAGCTCATCCATGATAGAGCACACGGTCACCGCCCGCTGGTTCTCCTGAGCTCTGTGTGTTGGGCTGGTTTTTCTCCCTCTAGGCAGCCGATGCGCCAGGAGCCCGCAGCGGCGGGGCCGAGGGAGGTGCCGCTTCCGCGGGGCAGGACCCCGAGCCCGCCCGGAACGCTGGGAGGGAGTTTTCTGATGGAAATTGCTCTTGGCATAAACTGCTGCTAAATTTCTGAAGGTGCACTGTTAGCGGTGCTGAGCATCATTGTTGAGAAATTCTTGTTTTTGTCATAGTGACATTCTGACTGTCTACCCCTCTGTTCCTCGAAGAATTCCTCTCATTCAGTAAAATGAAACAAATCCAACTATCTCCTCAGCCAATTGATGTGATAAAAGCCTACCTGGCTTAATTTATACTTTTTCTTTGCACCTCAGTTGCTTTGGGGGAGTGTGAAACTTCATAGCTAGGATGGACATCTGGGGTGGGAACTAGGAAGAGTCTGATTTCTTTCTGGTCTCATTTCTGATTCCTTTTATTAGTTTTTCAGTAAATTAAAAACAAAAGAACCAAGTTAATTTAGCATTGTTTGAATGCTTTTTATTAGAGCAGCTTTCTTGTCTGTTGATACACAGCTTGTAGAAGCAGATCTTGGCAGTGACTGTGGGAAGAAGTGATTATTAGGGATCATGCAGTATAACAGGTTTCTTGGGTATTTTTTTTTTAAGTCTTAAAGTTACATAACCAAGAATGTGAAAACTATAAAGACCAAAGTTGAGACCAGCCTTGCAAACTGAAGTTGCCCTATAGTCTCCTCTGCATTTCCATTTCAATGGCATCTACATGTACATGGTTACATATCCAGTGTCCTGCAGGATTGCACCCTCCCTGAAGTGCAAGTGCATGTGCAGGGAGTGAAAGTTAAAGGATCATAGAATGGGAAAGCATTTAATTTGTATTCAGGAGTTGGGGTTTACTCCAACCATGCTGAGGTTAAACTTTATGTGCTATTAGGCAAAAAGTAGAACATCCATGCTTTCCAGCTTTCCATTCCTTTTAAGGTGCAAATTGTTGATTTTATTGTTTGTTTTGGTTTTTTTTTCTTTTCTCTGCAGTTGCTTCTCTGGCCGAATGGGAGCTTGAAAGGATACACTGATCATTTTCCTTAACATTGCTTTTACAGTTCAACATTTCATATAATAATGACTGATAAGAAGCTGTGCAGCAATACAGGGTTCATCTTAGACAGGGTAGACTTGTGTCAGTAATGAGCAAATAGCTAGGCAGCAAATGCTGCCTGATGCTATCAGTAACAGTTTTTGTATGTGTTCAGTAAACAGGAACTTTAAACTCCACTATGAAGGAGGAAACTCAGAAGAGGGAAGAAAACCTGCTACTTTATGAACTGGTTTCTTAATGGAAAGAAAGTGAAACACTAGGCTTTTTGTCCCACTGAAGTTTGCAAAGATCTTACAGAGGTGTAGAAAATTAATGGATTTATTACTTGCTATTTACATTTTTATGCCTGCAGTAAACATAGAAAATATTAACAGTAATGTAAACTGAAGAAGATGGTGGAGAGAGGGCTCCTTATTTCTGTGATACTGTATGTACCATCTGTGCCAGGTTTTACAAGAGATTGTTCATTACTGAATGCAATCACACAACCAACAGACAATATGCTGCCAGCCTCTTTCTCTGTAGCAACCTTACTCTGTAATTACCAATATCATTATAAAGGTTTCAGTCTGGCATTTTCCATGTTGTTTTCCCAAGATCCATAAGTCAGGTTCTTCATATTTATCCAAGGTGCTATGTTATCCAGGGTGCTGTTGGCTTCACCTAGGCTCCAGAGCATCCCTGAGATCTTTGCAAAGTGCTCTTGGCAGATGGTATAAAGATAGTTCAGGCAAGGTTTCTTTATTGCTTCAACCTGTAAGATGAGTTTCCAGAGACCATGCTGTAGGCATAAAATAAAATCAGCTTGTGAAAAAAAAATATACATCTGTGTTATTAGCAAAAGCAGATTTATCCCTTTACATGAGAGCTAAGGACAAATTTTAATGGAAATGTTCCTTTTGAAAATGGGGAGTTTGCCAGAGCAGAGGGAGTTTTTGGTGTCTGACTTTTAGAGCCTATGGCAAGAACGTGTGAAGTAGTGAGCTCCCATCCTTGTCCAGGCTAGCAGTGTTTTGTCAGCAGTACTTTACAGTGCAGTGTATTGTCATGCCTGCTTTGCCAGCATCGTTGCTGACTCATGGAAAACAGGAAATGCCCACATCTTGCACAGCTCCAGCCACGCAAGCAGGTTAACAGGGTGTGTCAGCAGCCACAGAAGTGCTGTGCTGCAGCGCTTGTTGTTTCTCTGTGACTCTGGCACTTTATGAAACCATTCATGGGCAACCTTCCTGAGTGCTCAGTTTTTGTGCCTGCAGTTGCAGTGTGTCTGTGGAAAAGACAAGGAGTCCCTCAGGTTCAGAGCTGAGTTTGCTCTGCAGCACATGAAGATCTGCTGTGTCTGTGCTTCTGAAAACCCCACAGACAGCAGATGGATGTCGGGTGGTACCAAAGGACTTGTGGGGAACCTGCTGTGGAAGTGCCAGCACCAGCTGCAGCCACTACATTTCCCAGTCAGTGCTGGGAGGCAGTCCATGACAGAGTCCCATCCAAGGTCTTTCACAGCAAGGGATAGCTCTCCTTTGCACAGGGCATTTGGTTGGAGCGGTGTGTGTGTATGGGCAGCTGTGCATAGCTGTCGTTTGGCTAACGCAATCAGGTTCTTCCTTATTTCTCTCCCTTTTTTCATATTTCCTGTTCTTTTCTGGTTATTTTGTTTGTGATACCACCTCATCCAATCCTGTTTGCAGCAGCAGTGGCAGTTATAGATAACTCATTCTTATATCCTGTCTGACCATGCAGGGCTGAGAGCCTTGGGAGGATTGTGCAAAGATATACTGAACCTAAGAGTATTATTAAAGCCTTTATTTAATGTAAAATAAAATGTTATTTTATGTAAAGTAAAAGCTGAATGTTACAAAATGTGTGCAGCATGAAGGTGGACTAAACAAGGCAAAAAAAAAAGGAATGTCTCTGTTTTAGAGTGCATCCCAGTGAAGAGTTCCTAGATACTTATAGTCCAGGTTTTCTCCCCATAGTGTGCTCCTTTTTCATGGATGCTTCCTTTTCCTTTGTGGAGAAAGGATGGCTCCAAATACACCTGAAGGCTAGGCTGCCATTCAGCAGAATTTTGATTGGCAGGGAAGTTGGACAGAGAGAAACTAGTGAAATTCAACAAGGGCAGGTGTAGGGTCCTCCACCTGGGGAGGAATAACCCTGGGACAGGCTGGAGCTGACCTACTGGAGAGCAGCTCTGCAGAGAACTGGGACTCTTAGTAGATGGCAAGCTGACCATGAGCCAGCAGTGCTCTTGTGGCCAGGAGGACAAATAATATCCTGGGTGCATTGGGATGAGTGTGGCCAGCAGGTCAACAGAGGTGATCCTCCCCCTCTACTGGGCCCTAGTGAGGCCACACCTGGAGTACTGTGTTCAGTTCTGGTCTCCAAAGTTCAGGAAAGACAAGGAGCTACTGGACACACTACATTGGAGGTCCACAAAGATGATTATGGGTTTGGAGCATCTCTCAGATGAGGAAAGACTTCTGGAGCTGGGTCTGTTTAGTCTAGAAAGGAGAAGACTGAGAAGGGATCTTATTAACATTTATAAGTATCCCAAAAGTGGATGAAAATAGGATGGTGCCAGACTCTTTCTAGTGTGCCCAGTGACAGGACAAGGACAAATGGCCATAAATTTAAATACACAAAATTACACCTTGACTTTTTTACACTGGGGATGGCGGACCAGTGGAACAAGCTGCCCAGGGAGGTTGTGGAATATCCCTTTCTGGAGACATTTGCTCACTTGGACTTGTGCCTATGTTAACTGCTCTAGGTGACTCTGCTTTCGCAGAAGGAGTTGGAATAGATGTTCTCCAGAGGTCATTTTAACCCTAATAAGTGTGTGATTCTGTAAAGTATAAATATAGGAAGGGGCTATAATATTCAGTTCAGGGGTATAATCTTCAGTCCAGGGAATTACATCTGTGTTCCTCACTAGGAGAGAATCCAGGTCCTGGAGCTTCCAAGAGGTCACACCGCCAGAACTAGAGCTGTCATGGGTGTGCATGGTCCCCAAGTATGAGCTGTGCAGAGCCTGTTCCCTGCATTCCTGCAGGTCAGCTTAGCATGGACACTGAGGTATTCTACCAGCAGCAATACAGCAATGCTGCTTGCTGTCTGATTGTCAGGAGACACTGCTTTGCCCTCCTGCCTGCTCGCTCTCACGAGTTCCTCAGTGCTCTAAGCTGTTTCCAGGGAATGCTGCTTGCAGCAAGTCGGGCTCTGTGCCAAGCTTGGTTCTGGCTTTGTGGCAATGCCAAGATTACAGAATGCAGTACCTCTGTTACAGTAGAAGGCCTAAGGGGAAATGGAAGAGCCTGATCCAGGAGAGCATCCAAGGTGAAAACAGATGCAAAGTGTAATAATGGGAAGAGAGCTGTCTATGGTGAGGCTCTGGAAAGGAGCGTGGTCCAAGCCTGGATTTGCAGAAGAGCAGCTGCAGCCAGGTGCTGTGAGCTCAGGAGTCAAGGAGTGGGAAGATACCTAAAAGGATCTGTGGAGGGGGTCTGGGAAATTTTGATACAGGCACCTACTGCTTGATCTGATAGAAAGGCATTTAGCCGAAATGTTTGGAACAAATTTTAATGGACACATGGTTTATAAATCAGATTGGCACTTAGCTAACTGAAGATTTTTTAATGTGCTCCTTCAAGACCTTACGCCATCTTCTGAGTACAGTCAAGCCTGGTTCAGGAAAATGGGAAAGAGTGGAATTTAGCTTTTTTTGATAGATTTGTTAATAGGCCAGTTAGGTACAAGGCTTAACAGCTATTCTGAAAAAAAAAAAACTCTTTAAGGACTCAAGTGTAGAAATATCTTCTGAATAAGTAAGAAATTAAGAAGTTTAGAAGGGAAAAAACTGAATTTGTATGGAACCCTTAGAGGATTAGAAGAGCGAGCTTATCAGTAAAAGCTTATGGGATACATAAAAAGAAGCTCTGTAGATACAAGCTAAGCTATATGGTGTGCAGAAGACTGCAACCAAAGGAAATATGAGGAGGGAGATTTTTTTATATTTGATCTTTGTGCAAAAAGCTTAAATGCTTGTAACTTTGTCGGGTTTGGATGCTGTACAGAGAAATCCTTTTGTTTGAATTGTAAACAGCTTGGGAGTTAAATGTAATTTCACTGGTAACTGAACACCAAGGCTGTGGAGACTCTAAACCACAGCTTACGAAATGCCCAGCACTTGTGAACTGCACTGAAGCTGTACAGAGCAGTCTGGGAGAGTGCCATAAAAATCAAGGAAAGCAGAAAAAGCTGCTGGTGACAGCAAGGAAACTGCTGTGCTGACAATAAAGCAGTGGAGAAGCCATCAAACTGCAGGAATATTAAGGGATTTTATGACAGCTGTCAAGTACAGCCTACACTTTGATCAAGTAAATTACTTAGCTTAGCATGGAGTAAAGATTAAGCGTCCAAGAAAAAGAGTAATAGTAAATGACGTGATAGTAATTTCTGGTCTTGTATGCAAAAGTTAAAAGTACATAAAGTAAGTAAAAATGGTATCAAATTAGAACAGCATTTGCATGTGAGTTAGAAATATTTATCAATGTGAGATATGCATTCCATTTATAAAGGAATTGATGACATATAAGTTCAAGGCAGTGAAAAACTGTATTTCAAAGCTTTGTGGAGTCTTCTTTAAAAGTCTGATATATTGCCTGAGGGGCTTAATGGCTGATGGACTCTAACAGAGCCTTTCAGAAAGGGTTGTGATTGCAAGACCATCTCAGCTAGGCAGAAGTTCATTTTAACGCCATGCTGGTTAACAGAGGCACCTCCCAGAGCGGTCACAGATTTTCTGTCCACCCAAAACAAACCAGTATGTTCTCTTGCTTCCAGCACTGCAGAAAGCTACAGAATTGACACTGGATGCTGCCAGCTACTCAGCAGTTGGGTGGCAATCACAGCTGAAGGGAGGTTTTGCTTCTCTGTTGCCACACACGACTGCTCATTTCTGGCCTTGCACACCTCTACCCCTATTTGTTCCAGGGCAGCTAATCATGGAGCTCTTCTGCAAACCAAGCCAGTTAAAGCAGGTTTATATCCCTGTGTGGTGCTGCCCACAGGGATACAAGCCAAAATCTGCCTGATCTCTCTGCAACGTGTCCCCAGCTGTGTTTCCATCTCCTCCATGCAGACTGGGGAGCTCATCTGTCTGAAAACTAACCCCGCAAAGCAGACAGAGTGTATTGGGCATAGCCTGCAGGTTCAGTGTTGAACTGCCCTTTTGGATGGCAAATTTGATTTTTTTCATGTTTGAAGTTGTGTCCTAAGGAACTGGATGTCATGTTGTGTCATGGGCTCAAAGTGAGGGTTAAGAACACTTGAAAGCTCCTAAATATTGTCCATAAAGTCCTGTGTTGTGAAGCTGCCTCCTGTACTTCTTACTGCAGCTCCAGTATAGCTTCACAAAAGAGTGTGAATGCCCTCAAGAAAAGAGATTGTGCTCTTTGAATGTCTGAGGATGGTTACCTAGAAAGGAAGTAATAAACCCCATGCCTTCCCATAGAAAATGTACATGAAGAGGGCAATCTAAAAATCTAGGGTAGTTCAGCACTCCTGGCAAAAGCCCTCAAAATTTGCATTGGTGCAATGCCACCCCCCCTTGGCATGCCTTTTGCAGCCCCAATGTCCATGGAACTGTAGGCTTTATGATTTTCCAAACCCTAGCCTTTCTTGAAACCAATGGTAAGTAGTTGCTTTTGGCTTTTCCCTTTCTGCCACACCCATATCTTGTTTCTTTATCTTCTATACTCCCTTAATAAAATTGTCAGTGGTTCACCTTGTTGTTAATAAAAATAATGCTAGTTTTTGTCTTGTGTGTAATATTTATAGAATTATAGAATCATAAAATCACAGACTGGTCCAGTTTGAAAAAGACCTCTAAGATCATTGGGTCTGACCATTAACCCAGCACTGCCATGTTCAGCAAACCATGTCCCCAAGTGCCTCATCCACATTTTCTTTATAGGCTTCAGGGGTGATAATTCCATCTGTTCCCTAGGTAGCTTGTTTCAGTGCTTGAAACCTTTTAGGAAATAACTTTTTCCTAATATCTAGTCTAAAACTCCCTGTTGCAACTGGAGACCATTCTCTCTTGTCTGATTGCTTGTACCTGGTAGAATAGGCTACAACCTCCTTTCAGGGAGTTGTAGAGAGCAAGGAAGTATCCACTGAGCCTCCTTTTCTCCAGGCTAAACAATCCCAGTTCTGTCAGCCGCTCCTCACAGGATTTCTGCTAGAGATTCTTCCTCAGCTCTGCTCCCCTTCTCAGTGTCTTCCTTTTAGAGAGGGACTCAAAAGTGAGCACAGAATTCAAGGTGTGGCCTCATCAGTGCCGAGTACAGGGGGACAATCATTGCCCTGGTCCTGTTGGCCACACTATTGCTGATACAGGCCAAGATGTCTTTGGCCACCTGAGCACACAATGGCTCATCTTCAGCCAGCTGTTCACCAACACCCCCAGGTCCTTTTCTGCCGGGTTGCTTTCCAGCTACTCTGCCCCAGCCCGCAGTGCTGCATAGTTCCCCTCATCCAATTTATCAATAAAGACATTAAACAGGACTGGCCCGGCTGCTGAACCCTGGGGGACACCAGTAGAGACCAGCCACCAGCTGGATTTAACTCCATTCACCACCACTCTCTGGGCCTGGCCAGAGAGTTTTTCATCAGTTTTGTCCAGCCAGATCTTATTCAGTGAAGAGTGCACTTTTGTGTGTCTAAGTAGTGTAGCAGGTTACTGGCCATTTCCCCTTGGATTATGGAGGCTTCATTCTGCTCCCCATCTCTGTCTTCGAGTTTAGAGGGCTGAATATCCTGAGGATAACTAGTTTTTACTACTAAAGACTGAGGCAAAGAAGGCATTAAGAATCTCAGTCTGTTTCTCATCCTTTGCTGCTATGTTTCCCCTTGCATAGAATAAAGATGGAGATACTCCCTAGCCCTCCTTTTGCTGATGATGTATTTTTAAAAACATTTTTAAGCTTTTTTTTTTGTCATTTTACTGGCTTAATAGATTTCATTCTAGTTAGGCTTTGGCCTTTCCAATTTTATCCTTGCATAACTTGACAATATCCTTGTAGTCTTCCTGAGTGGTCTGCCCTTTCTTCCAATAGCCATAAGAAATGTTTATGTCTCACTGTTTTTTGGTATAGTCCTGATTAGAATACTGAATTTTCAAAGATGGACTATTAATAATAATTTTGCATTACTTTATTTAGAAAAATTAGGATATTAAAAGTGAGATTTAAGGGCTACCCAGGAAGACATAACTGAAATAATAATTGGTGTTTTGTCCTTTTAGTACTTTTTCTAACTGTCAGACTAGGCAGATGAAAAGGAGCAGTGGGAAGAAAGGAGAATGCTAGCTGAAGAATTATGAGTTTAAATTAGCAGTGTGTTCTGTTCTCAAGTATTTATGGGAAACTTTTTGTCTGTAGTTATGATGAGCATTGTCAAGAAATGTTTTATTGAGACATTCCAAAGTAACATCCATTGTTAAAAATGGCATCCTTCTGCTTGCATAAAATTTTTACACAAGTGTACTAGAATGCTGTTCTTTTGGTTTGTACTAGTATTGTGAAGGCAGTTGATCCCCAGTTCTGAAAGAAAACCATGCACTACCTACATGTATCTTCATGTCAGTTAAATATATCTAAACAACGGGGTTCTTGTTTGTCTTTTCTTTGCTTCAGAAAGCTCTTATTTGCCTTTTCTTTGCTTCAAACCGTGGGCTGCCTTCCTTTGTCATTTTTTGATCATGAACATGTTCCATGATAATTTTGAAAATAGTAGGTTAAGGATAGGAGCAGCACAAAATCAGGATCTCATTCCCTGCAGAAGCAAAAGATGTGCTCTCAGATAGGAGGCAATGTTCTCATGATCATAAAAAAGCATATTTTTGTATTCAAATAAATAGTTCTGTTAAGCAGAGTAGAACTGCATGCAGCAATTTTATCAGTCAAGTGGATGTTTTTCCCAAGTACCTTTAGATGTTAATCATAAAATAGTTCCAAAAGTAACTATATTTTGTTTGAACATTGCAGACTGGCATTTTATCTTTACATGTAATTATGACTCTCACAAAATGTTCTATACCAGTAATACGGATTTCTATTATTACTATTCTCCTGAGCAGTAAGAGTAACAGTAATTTTTTAAAGAGGCTAAAATTTGATGCCTTAAACAAATTTTCCTGGTTGGCCAAAGAAAATACTGTTGATTGATACATGTATTTTAATATTAAAGAGCTTGAAAAGTCTACTTAAAATTAAAATTATTTTTGTCCTCATAAAAGTGTATCCCTTATTTTAGTATATTGTCCTAGTTATTTTCTGCAATTGGCCCATGTTAATCTGACTTCTACTCCTAAGAATAATTGTGAACAAAATTTTGCCAGTTTTCTCCTAATGACAGTGTTTCTCTGGAATAAAATGAATGTCTTCCAAGATACTTAGTCTGAAGCACATTGAATCCAATAAAATAAGGATTTTCCTTCCAAATTCCATTTTTTTCTTCCTGTTTTTCTGCAAGTGAATGAGCAAGACACTTCTTTGAGAGTAAAAATCTTTATGTGAACACCTCTTTTAAAATTCTTTGCACCTTACGCTAAACCATTCTTCAGTCTGTAGTCTCAGGATGATCATGAACATATTTAGTTCAGAATTCCAATTTTAAAATGTTGCCAGTTCACTATGAAGGCCTCTTGTTATCGTTCCTCAATCACAGTGTGGAAATGTCGAGTTTTGAAGCAAATTAACAGCCAGGGAAGCATGAAATACGTGTTGTAGTTTCAGAAAGAGAGAGAAACTAGTTTTCATGAAGCTGATGTGGCTCACATTCCCATACAAGTTTGCTGTGGTCTGTTAGGACATACTGGGCAGGTCTCCAACCAGCCAGATTCCTGCATTAACATCAGAGACAAGGAGTGTTGTTGAAAGTCGCACAGAAGTGTTGGGGTGTGCTAGAGCTGAGTTCAACCAAATATGTGGGTCCAGGCTCTAGATGTAGCTGGAAAATCTGAACAAGAAGAGAGGGAGACAGATGAGCACTGCTGTTCAGAGCATTGTGCACCATATTCATGTTTGAAAAAAACCCCATCAGCCTGGAATCAGTACATGTTTTGTGGTGGTTTTTTTGCCTATTGTGTACATTAGACCAGTGGCACTCCCAGACCCCGTTCAGCTTTCTTCCTTATAGGGGCAGCAGAATGGACTCTAAATACATACCTTGCAACATAACCTTGAACATTTGGATACTAATGACAAAGAGATAGGAAAAAGCTATTTTTAAAGCAGGACCCTAAAGGAATAATTAGTTAAAATAGGTCATGTATTATTTCATTCAACTTTATCAGTGCCTTTCCACATCGTAAGAGATAACCTTAAAGGATGAGCCAGAGGTTTCAGAAGGAAATGCTTGGTTTCTAATCTTTGGTTAAGCACAAAATATTTGGAGATATATGGTTATGAATGCTGTCTTCCAAACAATTCAAGTAATACCTTGCTGAACGTGACTGCAGTCCTACTGCTGTACAGATACAATCTCCCGTAGAGTTTGTCTATTCCTCTGTAGTCTAGGTAATATATTATTTCCAGAAACTTTTAATTTCTTTCTGATGCATTTTAAGACATTTCATGAAGTTATAGGTTACCTTGTTATTGTTGGTCCCCAATTTCAGGACATTAAAACTCTTAGGTCTCAAACGTAAGACTCTGCCAGAGTACTTGTGTATCTGGCACTGTATTTCTGGTATGATTGCTGTCCCCATCACAGCAACAGTGTTCAGAGCCTTTATTGGCTGAGTGCTCCCTGAGCTGTTGCTTTGTAGTGCACAGCACTAAATAAACTGACATTCCATACCCCAAAAGGCAAATAGAAGGTTAAACTGGGGGATGTCATTATTGTATTAATTTCCCAGGGACGAAACAGCGAACTTGGTAGAATCAGATTGTCTGCTGTTGCTAAGATACTGGCATATGAACAAAACTCCATGGTCAAAAAAATAAGGCTAACACATGTGAAAGAGTCAGCCCTAGGCGCTCAGTCTCTTCCTGCAGTAGAAAGATGTCATCCATCAACACAATCACCAGAGGGCTACATGCAGCCTTAACAAGCACTTTAACATACTGGTGATGGATCTCAACAGAGCTGAATTTGTCCAGAAAGTGTTTGAAGCAAATGTCCATGTGTAAATTTGTCACACTACATTGCCTGAACCAAAATTGGTTTAGCTGGTGCTCCAGGGATCTCTCTCTCTATGTATGTATGTATATATGTATGTATTACACAGACAATCATTGATGCTTCCTTGTGTTGTGTATTTTAGATTTGTTCCACAGGGCAGGCAAGAGATGCTGGGGCAAGTCAGAGTCAAAAGTGCTGACTGAAAAGCCATTGTCTTGTAGCATTCAGAGTTCTCTGAGATTCTTAATAATTAAAACAAACAGCACAGTTCATCAAAGAAAAATTCAATAATTTGTGAAGTGAAAAACCCGACTTAGCTATCTCTGTAATACAAGCAAAGACAATAATGGATCTTGTTCAAGCAAACACATGATTAAATCTGACAGTGCACATTAAACATTTGATGTGGGCAACAGTCAATACTAATGGAAGCCTTTACTGGAAATATCCACTGAAGCATCTCATAGGTGAGGTGGGTTGGAAACAGTGAAAAGATGGGTACATTAACAATCGGGTACTGTGGTGAATTCTAAAACCTTCCACAAACAGCAGAAGGCTTAGAAAAAAAAAATAATCACAGTGTGTGAGTTAGTAGTACTTCAGCTAAAGATGAAATTGCTAAAATGACTGAAGAAGTAAACTGTTTTGAGTTTTTTGATACTATAGTTCAATAAATTTACTTCTTTCCTCATGCAACATATCTGTTGCATGTTGTTGCTAACTCTGTGTGTAAGAGCTCTATTTAATGGGCAATTGAATTCCCAGAGAAATACATTTATAGAAATAAGTCTGTGTTGAATAACTGGAGGTCACACCAGAAAATAAACTTAAGGAAAAGAAGATAAAACATTCCAACATTCTTTGAAATATAACCTGAGCATTCTAACATTCTGTGAAAGAAGGTTTGAACATTCTAATATTCTGTAAATGAACATTTTGTGATACATTTGACACACCTGAAAGACTACTGATAGGACAAGAGGTGATGGACACAAACTAGAACACACAATATTCGAACTGCACACAAGAAAACATTTTTTTACTGTAAGGGTGATCAAATTCTGGCAGAGTTTGCCAAAAGGACTGATTGATTCTCCATACTTGCATATGGAGTCTACATTCAGTTTATTATCAGTGACAGATATTGTAAGTTATGTCCATGAGGGGATTTTTTTTTCTATTTTGTTATTGCTGATAATTCTAACTATTGGTGAAGTATCATTGAAACACAGATGTCTCTCTGCATATCCCTTGCCGTGGGCACCTTGTAAATTTAGCATCACTCTAGAATGTTACTTAGGTAATGTTGCCATCTGGACATTTTAAAGAGGCTTACTTCTGGGAAAAGAGTTATTTCACTCCTGAGAAAACAATTGTTACTTGTGGAGGCTCAGCTCAGCAGCTCTGCTGAGATGAAGGAGGCTCCTTGCTTAGCAGCTGATGTCTCAAAGCTGTAAATGCAGGCTGCAGAATCAGGCATATCTCAAAGCACTCACTATGATCAGTCCTTGGGCCCTTTTCTACAAAATGTTATTATTTAAACTTTTTTTTTTTTAAGATGGTAATGAAATATGTGATCCCAGGGTTTATTGTTGTTCAACCACATTAAAATAATCTATTTAGACCTGCATTTTAGTAGTGTTTAAATCATGCTTTGAATGCTGTTCTGCTCCCTGGAGTCACTAGGTTTTTCCTGTGTTCAGAATAAATAAAAGGAGGTGGGAATAACATTTGTATTATGCACCTTATGCACTTTTTAATGATTATTTCAAATTAGATAATGCTTATGTTCCACATTATCCCGGCAAATATCTGTAATAATTTATTTAGAACAAATGAAACTAAAGTAATGAAAATCTAACACAGAAAATATTTAGAAATATTGGAATAATTAATCAAAATTAAAAGGAATCAAGTGTTAGTTTTCTTTCACTGATACTAAAATGGTATTTAAATTAACATGAGCTAAAGTTAGAAAAATAACCCCATTCTGGATGAGTGATTGCATTGCTTGCAAACTGCTTCAAAGGAAGTCATTATAAATAAATTCATTTGAAAGTGACTTGTTTCCATGTTCTAGTTCCATCTTCTTCTTTCAACTGTGTTAGTGAAAATTCTCCATGAAATTAAAATGTGATGTTAAAGTGAGGACTAGCAGTGCTTGCTAGAATATATTTTATTCCCTTTTACACTGCCTTAAACCTAGAATAATTATAGAAGTGAAATTACTTGAGATTTATGCCACCTTCAGTCAGAGCACACTCTGAGTTTAGAAAGGTGTTATTTTGATGTCATGTAAAACTTTCTCATTTGTATTAGGAGATGCTGATGTGTCTCATGCAGACAAAACCCAACTGTGGCAGGACTATGCTGTTACAGAAACTCATTTCTGTTTAATGGGTTTTTGAGACTTAGCACAGTCTTGTTGACTATGCTACTTATTTTCTACTTAGAGACTCTCAAACTGCTGTAATTCTTGGTGTGTGTGGTTCAGAGAAGTCTCCAATTTCTGTCTTCCCAAAGCAATCAAAAAGCAGATCATAAGGGAGGGGGCTCCATGAGCCAAGGGAAAGTTGTTTGGGACAGGGCTCTGCCAGCACTGCCCCTAAGAGCAGATGAAAATTGTGGTGGGAGAGCTGAAGGACGAGAAAAGCACACACCAGAGAATAGTGGCGTCTGGGTAGATATTATAAAGGGAAAGGGAAGAACTGGAATGAAAGCTGCTATTTGGTTATATTGCTTGAAAGCATCATGACTGATTGCAGCTGTAAGGAGTGCTTTCCTTTGGTAATTTTCCCACATCTCCCCAGTTGCCTAGCATTAATTCATGGGCCATCACTGCTTTGTGGGAATGGAAGACAGTTTCAGGGACAAATGGCACATATTTTCTTCATCCTAATGCCAAGCATTTTGGGCATAGCAGGAGACAGGACTGAGAGCTTCATATATTACCAGGGAAATTAAGCATACACATTTTACACTCAGTAAAGAATCTTGCACTCAGTTTTCTAGGAAGTAAGGCTGTGGATTTTTAAAAACATGCAGGAACATGCCTATATTCACCCTGTTGCCTGATTTCAAGCGCACCTCCTGATGCTTCTTGGATTTTGAGGGGCTGTGCAAGACCCGCATACATTTTTCAAGGTGAGAAAGCTTGTGTGGGATTCATCTCACCTACATTCATAAATCTCAGTAATTAGGCTCTATCATAGTCTGTGGAAGCAGAGTAAAACCACTGGATTGCATTTATCTGCTCGTGAACTGAAGTGAATTGTTCTCTCAAGCAAATTGGTTTTCTCTATTGAGTAGACAGGCAACAGAGGACAAGCTAGCTCTTTTATAGCTAACATCAGTTGAAAAGTGCTCTGATCACATTATACCATATCCCTAAGGAAAAATGCACCCACCCACTGCCTCAGTAGCTTTCCTTCACAATACTAAGTACAAAGTATTTAAACTGTGAGGAATCCTGCATCAGCCAGAACTTTGAGGTAAAGCTGTACCACCTCTTTTATGAAGAAGCTGGCCAAAGGGTTCCTAGTCTCCACAGGTCTAATTTTAGGACACAAAGTCTAAACTAGAGCTAACACCCTCCCATCTGCTTGATGAAGCATTCTATATGTGAAGATATAAAAATAAATTTTCCCTTTCTCAGTAGATTTTTGCATATGGGGTCCATTTCCTTCAGTTTTGCTTTCTCTTTTGTACACCTGTAACCCCCAAAGAAAGAGCAAAACTGCACTAAACTCAGGCTAATTCTGGCTAGCATGACTGGAAACCCTGGAGGCCCTTTCTCCCATGAAGCACACTGAAGTCACTGCTGAAGTGCCAGCCCCTGTGCATGCCCCTGACCCCAGCCTCCCCTCTGGCTGCCCCACAGCCCGAGGCAGAGACAGCACAGCAACAAAAAAGCATAATTTGCATCCCAGATGAGAATAAAAGAGTAAGATTTCCTGAGACAGCTAGCACACATACCCGAGAATATTTTCCTATTAATGTGTTCACGTACATGCTATCTAGAAGATGTTTCTGACTTGTGTCTAGTGGACTTGCATGTTTGGTAGCTGTGGAAAATGACAACACTATTACTGGCTTCAGTATAATATCTTAGTTCCTGAGTTCAGCAGAGAAGCCAAGGCCACAAGGATTTTCCTCAAACATCTGTCAAGATTCAAAACAGAATACTCAGTCTAAATGATGTAGCAAACTTGTTTTTTAGATGCTTGGTGTCTGATTAAAGAGCATATGTGAATCCTTTTTATCTGTGGCCATTGAAATGTGATCATTCTCAGCTCAATATTTTCCTTGCTTGAAGACAGAGAGAATCTGCATAAATACAGTTCACGCAAAGAAAATTTAAGAAACTGAGTTTGAGATTGCTGTAAACTCATGTTTTCCTCATTATTCACTGTTTACATTTTCTGTCCTATTTTATGTGAAACCTCTATCTCCCCGCAGAGGGAGTTCATAGTGTGAAATCAATGAGCACATGTTTTTAGTGACTGAAAGAAGAATTGTCAGTAAACAGAACTCAGAGAATCATAAACAGATATTTGAGCATTTAGCTGTTAGTAGAATTCCTTTCTGTGTAGAAGTATGTGAATAAACATATACTTCTGTCTGTACGACCTTGTGCATGTGGACACAAATAACCTCCCACAGCACACAGTTATTAAATAACTCTTCAATTATTGAATAAATCATGGAATCAGTCATAGAATCAATCATAGAATCATAGAATGGCTTGGCTTGGAATGGACTTTCAAGATCATCCAGTTCCACCTCCCTTTCCACAGGCAAAGACATCTTCCATTAGACCAGATTGCTCAGAGCCCCGTCCAACCTGGTCTTGAACAGTCCCAGGTTTGGGGCATCCACAGCTTCTCTGGGCAAACTTTCCAGTGTCTCACCACTCTCACAGTAAAGAATTTTGTCCTAATATCTTGTCTAAACTTCCACTCTTTCAGTTTAAAGTTGTTGGTTTTTTAATTTAGTAAAAAAAAAAAAATCTGAAATTCAAGTGCACATTGCTCTATTCCAACAATGAAACTACTATAGAGAGTAATGGGTGAATAAAGGCATTTCATGTGCCTGTACAGAAAGTAACTTGACGCTTAGGAACAAATGCAGTAGAAAACTCTAGGACAGTTTCCTTCCAGGACTTCCACTTGCCACCATGGCAGACATTTTGATCTTTTTGTGAAACCTGATGGAGTTCCTGAATGGTTCCCAGAGTGCTTCCTAAGGAAGGTCACAGAGTTGGAGCTGTTTTGCGCCACATGATGGTGTCCTTAACATATTTCTGAACTGGTTTGTTCTTGGAGGATGTGGTCACCACCAGCTTGAAGAGGTTGCACTGCCACACATGGCATACAGCTGGTTACAGATGAAGTTTCTAAATTCACTCAGTGCCTTATCTATGCAGCTGGAACTCATGCTGACAGTCCATGATGGAGTCCTGGTGGCTTTGATAGAGGAAAAACAGGAGGCCCAACTGCTGTCATCAGGTTGAGCATAAATTGGAGTAAACATCAAAATGTAAATGTAAATGTAAAAATTTTTACATCAATGAGTAAAAATTGATGGGAAAGCCCCATAATTTCAATTCATGCAGTGTCTTGCTGAATGCAAAAGTGATTATCAGTTTCATCCTGAAAATAAAAACCCAGACTGGCAGGTTTAGACATATGGGTGTATGTCTGGCTAGAAGGTTCTGAAAAATTTCACTCAAAGCTTGGCTGAAACCTGCCAAAAAATTTCTGACCACAAGAAAAACATAGGGAATCAAATCCAAGTTTTGAGTGAAGCAGATACTATGAATGAAAGGGCTAATTTACTCCCGAATCTGATAAAAAGATGGATGGAAACTCTTCAGGTAAGTCTTCTGGTGAGAATAGGCTTAGGCAACTCACCAGGCTAGTACCTTCTCCTTGAACTGCATTGATCCCAGCTGTGCAGTAATCCATACCAGGGAAGATGCATAAAGCCTCAGGCTCCTTACAGGATGAGAATGGAAGCAATAAAACATGGAGCCAAACATATATTACATTTGCAAGATAGGAAGATAAGGGAAGAGCACCATCTAATTTTCAGCACCATCCAGCAGATTGCCTTCCTCCCTGGGTAACAGGGGCAATGCAAGTCTCAGCTATTTACCAGAAAGCTTGGGGGGCTGCAGAGCAGCATCTTGCTTCTCAGTTTTAGGCAGTTACTTGATCACCATTTAATCATCTGAGATGGTTGCCAAATTCCCTTTGAGGGACCAATTTAGGGACTATTTAGGGAGTTTTCTCTCTGGGTGTAGCTTTTATTAAAGCAACATGCATGGCTAATTACAAAGTAATAAAAGCTGGAAGCTGAAATTTATGAAAAAGCTAAAAAAAAATTGTCTTTCAGTATTTCTTTTGACACAGTAAGTCCTGGGTAAGCAAACGTAAAATGAGCTTATGTTGTCCTAATAGAATAGAATAGAAGCATTTAGTGCATTGATGTTGATTATCATGTGTTCTTTTGCCTCAAGCTTTCCTGTTTGCACTGCATTTTTGCAGAAAGCCCCTGTATGTGTTTGTTAGCTGGGCAATGCTGAGAGCTGCAGGCTGAGAATCAGCCTGAGATAGAGCTCTACTCTGATGAATGGACTCCTGTAAGCTTTCTGCTTTCTGCACTGATGGCCCACAGAATATCAAGGCAAGGTGGCCAAACAGCTTTGCTTTTGCCTCTGAGCTAGTGTCCAAGATCCAGCCTGTGTGAATATTACTAGACTGAACAGGGCAACGTTTCTGCTCTTGAGGCAAAGTGGAAGCCTTTAAAGGGATATTAGAGCTGTTTTGGAGACACAGAGATAATTAGCAATATTACTGACATTTCTTCTGCTGTCTTGAAAATGTCTCCGGACTCCTCCATGATGACATCTATCCCAGTTTGTATGCAGAGTAGTCCAAAACTGGTTTGATTACTGATAGAGAAAATAGATGTGAAACTGAAAGATAGAAATGGATAGAAACTGAAAGCAGTTGGCACTGGAAATGGAGAGGCAGCCATGGGCACTGCACTGCTGTAGCAGCACTGAACACGGGTGACATGGGGCTCAGCCCTATGGGACTACCAAGTGTTTGCTCAGGGCTTTAGCAGGTTTTAGTCCAGGTTTCACTCTTAATGCTTCCTGTGTTAATTAGCTTAGAGCTGTCTCTGCTGCCTTAACAAAGGCTCCATCTGCTTGAAGCAACTGCAATGTCACTTAGCCTGGAATGAATGTACAGGAGTCAGAGACCAGATAAGTCTGAGCCTGACTGGGAAAATTGAGACTAAGATGGGAAGACTAAAAGGTGGGACCAGGAATGGATAGGATAAGAAATCTGATGCAGAGAAGAATAGACCAAAATGAGTAGTGAAGAGATGCTCTGCCATGGTGTAATGCAGAAAATGTGCAATGCATGCTGAACAATGCAGAAAACACGAAGTAATTCCTCTGTCAGTGATCATTGCTCATCTGAGGCACAGATTGCACTCATGCCCTGTGAAAAGAGCTGTATGTGAGCATGTAATGAGAGACAATGTCACAAAAAGTGCACAGAAAGAGGCTTCGGGGAAGCTGCACAGGGAATCTTAATTAGCCTGCCTTGACTTTGAAGCAGTTGCCATCCACTCTATTCATTCTCACATGTATTTTTGTCCATTATAAGCTGCTGTAGATTATCAAGTGAAAATATACTCGATATTTTTGGATGCAAGTGAAAAAATGTATGTCAGGAAGGATTTCTGAGCATCTTTCAGAGCACGGCATGGGAATATAGCTGTACAAGATTTTGTGTAATTTTTTTCCTGGCAGAGTTCCTTATTGGTACCCACTAGAGGCAGAAAGTCAGAAAAAGTGTCTTATTGAATGGTAATAATATACAAAAATTGACTAGGTGAATAAAAGCCTAATTGCCTAGAAGTTGAAACTTTTTTCTCTAATGGGTTGTTGGAGGGTTTATTGGGCTTTTTGGGTGGAGGGAGATGGGTTCTTTATCTTTTTACCTTCTAAAACATATTGTAGTAGATAGAATAACATCTGCCTTTCTTGTGCAACTTTTTTCCTTAACATGTTGAATTAAATCTGCTGATCAATAACTCACTGAGTTTAATAGCTACATTTGATCTTTATCCTTTGGCTGAGGTGCTAAATGCAAACTTCTTTTACTGATACAAGCACGACAAATGCAGGTGATCTGCTATCTCCTTTCTGATTGCCTGTGCTATCTACTCTTGATCTATGTGAGAGTAAAGCCTGATCCACTATTACACATAACATCAGCAGTGTGAAGAGATGCAATATTAAAATGAAAAATGAGACTGTTTGAATGCTTTCCAATAGCTTGTAGAAAAATGCAGTACAAATAATAAAAAATAGGGAATTGCCTCCTGCATTTCTAGAACTTTTCTGACAGGCAATGTCATATAAAACTTCAGGCCTTTATCTGCAAATATTGTCTATGTGAGAATTCAGCTGAATCTGTTGGCATACGGAAGTCGATAAAGCTTGACATTACAACTCATTATGTTACTAATTTGCTTTCCAGAATTTTGTAAAAGACTCTCCCCAGAGTACCCTCTAGAAAACAGGATGGAAGGTAGGGCAAGGTAGCATTGCTTGAACAGTTGCAATGCTCCGTACTTACATCAAACTGTTATGAGATAACAAAAGTATATTTCATCTTCTTAAAAAGTGTCTATAGACTTATTAACTTCAAGTCCTTGCAAGGTCTTATCTTCCTCAGAAGGACAAGTGTGAGTGACAACACAAACAGGCTATTAAGGAACACAGAACAGAGATACTGCGTAGAGACAGCCTCCAGTAACCAATTTATATCCTGTAACTTCCCTTTTTTCTGTTTTCCTGATGATCCTGCTGGCCTTAAACCCCCATCTAGTTCTCTCAGGGTTTCCCGTGCCAAAATTCCATGTATGACTTTTCTTCTAAGATTTCTTGAAAGCTAATTTCTTCTGTGATACCTGATAAGCAATCAGCCCTGCTGGTTTGCTGCTGGTGGTTTGAGGAGTGTAGGAGCATTGTCATCTTGGTTTGTAGCTCTGTAAGCAACTGAGTTTTCAGTTTCATAAATTAATTTATTTAAAAAAAAAGGAAAAGGAAAAGAAAAATGACAGCTTTCTAAGTGTTCTAAACAAAGACAAAGCAAAACTCAGTTTCTGTCTGAAAAAGGATTTTCAGGTTATTTCAGGAGGACAATGATAAAAAGGGCTTTTATTCCCTGAAATTATCTTGATATCTAAGGAAAAAAATTAAACAAAGTATTTCAGAATGAAAAAAAAGTGTAAAAATGCAAAATGACAGACTGGCACATTTTAACTTTTTGGAAGTTGTATTACAGTTCTAGGGAGGCCAAGCCAATCAGATAAACTCAGCATAAGACTGTTCGAAATCAGCCTTTCCATACACTTTCCAGTGTGAAAAGTGCTCTATGGAAAATTTGAGTCAGCTGGAGTTCATTGGTGCACTTTCTGTTATCCAACATTTATCTCGTGTTTCCATTGTTATCGCTTTTAAGCAGAGCTCTCCATACATGGTTAGATAGCAGACAGAAAGATGGGGTATTGTTCTCTTACTGGGGCTTGTGTGCCTACCTAAAAAGAAACAAAGGACTGGGATTTCCAGCCCAGTGTTGGAAATGCCCTATTTATGGTCCAGTTTTAACTCTGTGTTCAGTTTAGCTTCCTGAGGCACTACAGTTTCCCATGCTGCATTACTGAATTTGTCATTGCTCCCTGCCAGCCCCAAGTGAGAGGCAGCAATTCTTCCTCCCAGTCATATCACTGCATAAATTTTCAAGCATCCAAAAACAATCTCTGGTCACCAGAGTTTGCACCTCTGCCACCAGGGGAAGCAAGAGGCCAAGAAACACACAAGAGTACAAACAGTGTGGACAGTGATCACTTCAGCAAGGTTCATCCAAAGGCACTCAATTTACTTCTTATTACAGAAACAATTTTTTCCTTCTCATATATTAATTACCAGACTCATTCCTCCTGTTTGCCTGATTATTCTGATCCTGCACATCTCCTTGCCCATCTGGAGGTGGATTGCCAGAGTCCCAGTTATCCTTCACCTTGTGTTGTCATTTACAAGGATGATACACGTCCCTGAGCTCTGCTCAGAGTATTATGGTACAAACACAGTAGACAAGGGTGGATTGCATTTCACATCTGTTGTCCAGATGTCTTGCAATTCTCATTGCCCCTCAGAGAGGCTAAGGTCAGATGTGATGAAGACATCCACGGCTGTGCCTGTAGTGCTGGTGAGGAAAGCCCATCTCATTTGTCACACATGAAATTCCCTGTCCAGTTTCCTCGCTCACAGCGTGTCCTTTACTCAGTGGTGGTGAAGGGCTGCTGCTCCCACGGGGTGATAAATTCATTTGTGCCTGGGACCTTGACTGGGCTGCTCACAAATTGTGTGCACATATAAAAACTACTCGAGTTTTGCTAGCTTGTGGCTCAGCACACACCTCTGTACCCATCTTGTGACAAGGCTGTCTCAAACGAAACAGTCTCAGGAAATGCTTAGTCCTGCAGAAAAAGCCCAGGGAGATGCCCTATTAGTGCTGCATCTCTACCTCCCAGTTCTTTCACTGTTGAAAACATTTCCAGTGAGAGACAAATTGGTGAAAAGATAAATTGTTGCACCTATGGATGTCTCAGAAGGGGTTTTTTCCCCCCTAAAAAAACCCCTCTGCTCTGCTTTGTATGTGTAATTACATACTTTTCAGAGCAGGGACTGCAACGTGGCTTTCCCATTTCCACCCAGCAGAAGTCACCCTCTCCCCGTTATTTTTTTTCCTCTGGGTACAATTAATATTTAATTAAGTGCATCCAAGGGTTGAGCTCCAAAAGAAGAAATTAGGAGAAACCTGTTTCAGATGGTCTAAACTGCTGACAAAACTACTTTTGTGAGAGGTGGATAAGCCAAGTTTTGTTTCAGTTTTGAGTCACACAGAGGGAATTTGAATAGAGGGAAAAAGAGAAGAGTAACTTTAGGAGATTGCATTGTAGGACAGGTAAATTTCAGATATTGTGTCAAAGTAGATTTTGATTAACTAACTTTTGATTTCTCAGTAGTGATTATTGACAACTTTTCGAGGAAAAGAAAAATAAAATTGAAAACCAACAGTATTTGATGGGGGGATAAAAAGTAAAAGCCCTGTGTTTGAAAGAACTTTCTTCTCTCTTTCAAGGTCTATATGGCATTGGCCACCTCAGGAAATTTCAGAACAAATTAATCAACATATTGGAAGTGGGAGGTAGAAGACCAATTTTCTGCTTCAGAATCCCCTAGGGCATATTTGAGTTCAAATTGCTTCAGTCAAAAAGCAAGGTAACTGATATTTAATTAAGTGTAAATCCATATGACAAATAATCTTCCAAGTCTGAAGATTAACAAAACAGTTATCCCAATCAAAAGAGAGCACGTAGGAGTGCAGGACTTTGAGATGGTATCAGCAATTCAAAATTTTTAATTTGATTCTTGCCAGGAAAATTATAAATGTGCAATTTTTGAAAAAGTTGAACAAATGAGGTAGTGGTCAAAGTTTAATTAGAAATTATGTACCTGTTCTGTTTTTGATGACAATAACCAAAATGTTGTAGAAATAGGGAAAAAAAGAACAAAAAAATAACTGAGAGGCTTGAGAAAATTTGACCTAAGTAGAATGGCTTTACTGAATACATGTTTCATTTCAGTCCTAGCCAGAGATTCCGTCACTCATCCTGGAGTGAATCAGTGTGTCAGCATTAAGGAAGTAAACCTGAGGGGAGGTAGTTGTTAGAAGTCATCCCCACACCTCATATTAAAAACCACATGCCCTTGCTGCATTAGAAGTGTTATTCCATGGCAATAACAGTCAGTCCTTTCTTAAAAAAGAACTGGTTTTGAGTTTGGACATATGTCCTGGTTTTGTCTGAAACAGAGTTAATTTTCTTCTTAGTAGCTGATACAGTGCTGTGGTTTCTGGGTTTAGTATGAGAATAATACTGGTGTTTTGGCTGCTGCTAAGTGGTGGTTATCCAAAGACAAGGAATTTTCACTGTCTCGTGATTTATTGATGAAGAGTTGTGCAAGAATCCAGGAGGGAGCATGGCCAGGACAGGAGACCTGATCTGGCCAAGGGTGAGTCCCACACCACAGAAGGTCATGCTCAGTGTATGAACTGGGGGAGTTACCTGGAAGATGGATGACCACTGCTGAGGGATGGTCTGGCTGTTTATCAGCAGATGGTGAACAACTGTGTTGGAGACCCCTTGTTTCTTTTGGGTTCTGTCACTTTCACCCTCTCTTTATCCTTTCTATTACTGTATTGTACTACTATTGTTATTATTATAAGCATATTTATTATTATTATTGTGTTTTGCTTCAATTATGTAATTGCTCTTATCTCAGCGCATGAGGTTTATCTTTTCTTTCTGATTCTCCAGCCCACTGGCATCAGGGGTGGGAGGCAGTGGGGTAGCAGCTGTGGGATACTTTGCTGCTGGCTGGAATTAAATCACTAAAAAATATGACCAAACAGCTAAAGTAACTTTGGCAATTTTTCTTTTGTTCTAGGATTTTACCCTTTAATAATGATGAGAACATAATAGTCATAACAGTGGTGACAATGGGTGGCCAGGAAGGAGGTGGAACAGGACAAGCTTGTATGACCTTTTTACCTACTGTTCTTCTTGCATCAGAGCTTTCTGAGCTCAGGGCATTTCCTGGGAATTCCAGGATTGTTCTATTTAATAACTGGCAATGGTTCTCTTCAATATTGTGTCCAGGTTCTACTTATATCCACAGAAACCTCTTCCCTTTAAGGGTGCCACAGGCCTGCTACACACTAGTGGACAAATAACTTTCTTTGGGTAATTTTAAACCTGGTTTTCACTAGTTTCCTTTAAGGCCTGTAAAAATTGTACCTGGCCTCTGCCCTATTGCAAGAAATTTTGGGGGGAGAGGTGGCCATAAAAATAGGGAGACCTGGCTTTTGTTTGTAATATTTTCCTTTTCTTCATCCAATATTAATTTCTACCACAATGATTTTTTTGCTCTGACTAGGGGTTATTTCAGAATATTGTATCTTTTTTTTGCCATTGGATTTGACCTGATTTCTTCCAAAACTCATTTGACAGAAGAAAAAGAGGCATGCTACATAATTCATTAGATACCAGAAGTACATTAAAAATGTATTTAACAAGAACGTATCCCACCAGGAAATCAAATAACAGCTTATTTCCTTAAAGCAGTCTTGATGGACTCAGGCCTGTATTTAAACATTAGAGATTTTCTTTATATTAATTGGGGAAAAAATGGTTCATCGTGCTGCTTATGCTCAAAAAGCCCCCCAAATAAATCAAAATGCAAACCAAAACCAAACAAACCCAAACCAACAAAATAAAAAAACCAGAAAAACAACAAATCAAAAGAAACCCCAAAACCCTGTGACAAGCTCAGCTGAACAGTAGGAAATTAATGAACCCAAACAAACAGTGCTGTGCTCAAACTCAGAATACATATACCTTCAGGCAGCAATCTTAAGAAAAACTAGTTTGTTGAATTTGTTAGTGAACATGGCAGATCCTGGATAAAACCTCGTTTCATCTGCTCAACCCCAGATATATGGCACGTGTAGGTAACCTGTGTTTGGGGGAGAGGGCTTGTCCCTCCACAGAAGGAGGCTCTACAGAGAGGTGGGTGTGTGCCAATTGCCCTGGTGCTTGTGGCTGAGGGGTGATCTTGCTAAGCACAGAGGGCTCTCTTTGGGCTCCCACAGCGGGGCAACACTGCCTTATGTCAGAGAAGATATTTATAGCAATTCACTGAATGCTTTGAGCAAAACTGTCCTGAGATCTCCAGAACCTATTTTAACATCAGCCAAACATAAACTATTGATCACTGGGCTGTTTAGATCTCTTCCCTTTAACCCTTTGCATTTAACAAGAAAAAGTGCTAGTGTATGAGATCTGACGTGGAAGATTGCAGAGAAAATTTCTTGTTTCTTCTTTCTCTTTTTTTTTTTTAACTTTGATTTCTGTCAAGAAATGTCAGTCTGAAAGAAATCAAAACATCCTGTAGAATTGTGTCAGTTTGTGGATCAGTTCAAGAGAAGCAAGGCAATTTTCCCAGGGAAATTTTCTCTGTTTTCCTTCCTGTCTGACATGCCCTCCTCCTCCCTGTCTAAAAGGGCAGATGCCAAGCCTGGAGTCTGGCAGTCATGGCCAAGAGCCTTGAGGTTTTTTATAATGCAATAGGATGTCTTCTGTAGGTGAGAAGGGAAAGAGGGTTACCCTCATCCCTTTGGGACAGAGTATGAAATATCTCTGGGATTTTTTTCCTATGTTTTTTGAAAATGTTCAGGGAATTTAGACCTATTAATCTCATCTGTTAATATGTGAAGCTTTTAGGTGGGGGTAAGTGTGTGAAAGCAGTGGATGCTGGGCACTGAAGAAGGTGGGAAGAGAATGAGGAATGGATTCCTTATAGCCTAGCAATTTGAAATCCTTAATGAATAAATGATTTCTTTCCTGTCCCAAGAACTTGTCCTGCAGAACACAGTGCTCTGCAATAGTCTTAGATCAATGGCCTATCTAGGACAATGTACATTTTCAAATCCTAAACCAGATATTTAATTAGAAGGCATTTCCATTTCAATTACCTTCATGCTTCCCATCAATACTCCGAACTTTTCATCAATATTTCCTTTTCCGCTCACTCTGAGAAGTGCAGGCCTTTGCAAAGAGTCATTTTGGCAATTAGGTAACTAAAGGAAATTGCCAGAGCTGTAAAAGTGCTTAACCCTAACGCTTACCCATTAAAAGCAATGGTGGCTGCTATATATTGCAAAATGATGAGACCTCCACTGGTTGTCTGCAAAGAAAAGGTCCCATCATTAACTACCTGTGATTAAGACAGGAGAAGAAATATATTGCACAGTGGGGAAAATATTAAAAAGACAGATGTTGCATGCAAAACAAAACAAAAAAATTACTAGCTTTCAGTTTTTCCTGGTCCTGTCATTTATTGTCTAGCATAAATTTAAATATAAATTTGAAGTACACCACATTGCATTATTTAAAAAAAAACCAAAAAAACCAAAAATCAACAACAACAAAAAAACATCCACCATGGAATAAAGGTGGAATAAAGTTCTAACTCAAGATAAACTTAAATTTCAATTTTAATGCATTTTAATCAGAAGAAAGCTGCTTAGTATGAGTAATATATGGGGATTTTATTGTTTTCAATATCTCCATTAAATGAGATAATACCAAGGAGACCTTGTTTTTAAGGCACGCATCAGGTGTCGAGCCATTTTTTTCCATGAGCAATTTTCCTATGATCAGATTTTCACTGAAATTTGATCATTTCCTATCAAAAGCTTATTCATTTGGAATGAGTTTTTCACTACTGAAGCTAATTATTTAGGGTTAGATAAGAGATCTGAGGGTCTTTCTTTGCAACAGATATGTTTCTGAGATCTATTAAAAATACTCTTTATTTCACAGCCAGATGCCACATTTCTCTTACCATTTGCAAATCTTTTATGTAGATGACAGAACTGAAACAGCAAAAGTGAAAAAAATACTGTTTCATTTTTTTCATTTTTAAAATTTAGCCTATTTCCATTTAATTTTCGTCATGAAATGTGTATATTCTGTTCCCAAGATGCAGTTCTGGGTCAAAGAATTGGTGGATGTAACTCTACATATTATTATGAAGTTAGCCAAGACTTTAATGTGCTGTTTTTTTAAAAAAGTAAAAAGGGATACCTGTGGATTTGAGATGTGATGAAGAGAACATTAAGATGTGAACTTAGCCTTACATTATAATCAGGCTTGGTAAGACATAAATTTTCAAATGAACTACATTTATTGGTTGTAATTTCACATTTTAATGTGAACTATATAATGAAGATATATTCACAATTCATTTTATTTAATTATAAAATGAAGATTCAAATCACATTAACTAAATTCCATCTTGCTCCTCATCCCTATTTGGTGAGTCTGTGCCTTCAGGGTCACCTTACTAATAGACTGGAACTTGACTTATGTTTCCAGTCATGCAAATAATTAGTATGACCGGGGTAATGAAACTATTAGAAGAAAACTAATTACCAGTTGAAGTATTTGCAGCAACAGAGCCCCAAATCCTTAGATATATTACTTAGTTTCCCCACTAAGGAAAGGATTCAGCCCTCTTCACTAATTTTGACTGAAAACATGGAGTTATTTTCAGCAATGAAGGATGAAATAGGGTGTCAGGAAAATCCATATTTTCATTCTCTTGGTCTCAATTTTTAGGTTTTATCATGAATCACATATGAACCATGACCCATCATAATACCTCTAACCTAGTCATGTTCCTGACCATTCAGTGCTCTATTACATCTTCTTGCAGAAAATTATCTGATTTTGAATGGGTAACCGCAACTCTTTCTGGGTCTGAGAAGCAAAGTAATTTCTGATATGCTAAATGTGAGAGTCCAGAGAGAACTAGATTTCCAACACCAAATGCTATAACCCTAGAACAGATTTAAAATACTTCCATCAGCACCTACAAGAGATGCCAATTTCCATGACCAGCCATTTGTACCTTGTGTCCAGAATGGCACTGTATTTCTTTCTTATATTTCAGAAGTTTTCTGATGACTGACTGTGGCTGCCATAAGATACTCTGGAATACATAGGTTTTGGTTGTGATGAATCCTACTAGAGCAGTTTGGGATCATCCATGGTCTCAGAAACCTTTACAACATGTCTGAGATGCAATGCTTTATGAGTAAAACAGAAGCAAAGAAACACAGAATGATTAGGGTCAGAAGGGACTTTTGAAGTTCATCACAGAACCATAGAATGGCTTGGTTTGGGAGGAACCTTCAAGATGATCCATTTCCAAACCGCTTGCTGTGGGTGGGATCACTGTCAGCTAGAGCAGGTTGCTCAGAACACCATCCAGCCCAGCCTTGAATGCTTCCAGGGAACAGGCATCCACCATTTCTTTGGGCAGACTGTTGTAATGCCTCACCACCCTCAGAATAAAGAATTTTTACCTAATGCGTGATCTAAACCTACTTTCTTTCCACTGAAAACCAAATCCCTTGTCCTCTCTTTACATTCCCTTGTAAAAAATCCTTTTCTGTACTTCTTCAAGGCTCCCCTCAGGTACTGAAAGGTCACAATTAGGTCAGCCTGAATGATTCTATTTTCCAGGCTGAAAAATCTCAGCCTTTCCTCATAGGAGAGGTACTCGGTCTCTCTAATTATCTTGGTGTCTTCCTCCAGACTTGCTCCAACAGGTCCATGTCCTTCCTCCCTTCCTGTGCTGGGGACCCCAGAGCTGGATGCAGTGTTCCAGGTGGGGTCTCATTAGAGCGAAGCAGAGGGGCAGAGGGGCAGAATCCCCTCCCTGTCCCTGCTGGCCAGCCTGCTTTGGATGCAGCCCAGGACACATTTTGTTTTCTGGGGTGCAAATGCACATTGCTGGGCCATGTCCAGCATCTCATCTACCAGCACACCTAATCCTTCTCAGCAGGGCTTCTCTTGACCTGTCCATCCTCAGCCTGTGTTGATACCAGCCCTCTAGTTCCACTCCTCAGTGTGAATAGTCGCCTAACAAAAGGTTGCCCAGGACCATGTCCAATCAGGTTCTGAACACTTCCAAGGATGGAGACTCAACAACTTCCTTGAGAAGCCTACGCCAGATTTTGACAGCCCTTATGGTAAAAAATTCTTTTCTTGTGTGCAGTTGGAATATCATGTGTTCTGATTTGTGTCTGTTACCTCTTGTCCAATCAGTGGCCAGCAGAACAGTCTGGCTTCCCCACCATCATTTGTTCCCATCAGGTGTTTCTAATCAATGTACATTAATGAGGTGCCTAAGTCTTCTCTCACCTGAGGAGTCCCATCTCTTTCAGCCTCTCCTCACAAGCAAAACAGAAGGAAATTTTCATCATAGGAAACCTATCATCTAAAAAATGTTGGAATGTTTTCCTAAATAAGAAATTTGAGACATTAGTCTTGATCTAGTTTTCCTCATAAGCTATGCAATTTCAGTTCAGTGTGTAAGTGCTAGATTAAATCATTAACAGAGTGTTAATTTGGCATTTTTTGTCAAGAAGCTCATCAGAGCACTGTGTTCCACAGCTGGAGATTTCACATGTGTTTTGCCCAGGCTGGATGCTGAAAAGCACAGCGGTAGCTGAACAATGCCATGGTTATTGTTCAAGCTATGTGTGCACTGACAACTTGCACTGTATCCAGAATTTCCAGGCTGTTTTGATCAAAAGCTATTGAAAAAGATTTGAAGACGGTGCAAGAAATAACTGTTGGGTGAATCTGCTATGGTCTTGCCCTTGGTGGGAAGGTGTTGGTAGTGAGAACCACACATTGTGGGGTATTGCTCAGAAACCAAAGTAAGAAGGTGCCAGTGTCTATCATTGAGGACTCAGGTAGGCTGTAGTTGAAAACAGGCATTGATTTGCCTTGCCAAAGAAAACTCTTTATCCACAGTTTCTCAACATAGAAGTCAGAAGTGACATTTGCTACAATATTACATAATTTTTGATATTAATCAGCCTTGCTGGGCAATGGACAATGCTGTTTGGCTTGTAGATGGCATCAATTTTCAAAAGTTCAGGTAATAGTTTTGGTCCCAATTTTAAGCATTTTTTCTGGTAATATTTCTAGTTAAATGACACTCCTGGTGTTCAGGAAGCTTCCACAACTGACAGAAATGTCTTCCTGGAGACATCATGATACCCCACTTGACAAATGTGGTGCATTCCTCTGCTCTGTGTGTGCTTATTTTGATCATACCTTTAAAGGCTCAGCGACTGACATTCCCCAGCCTGGCAATTTGAAAAGAAATCAAAACCCTGCAATATCGTACCTGCACATCCCTAAATCTCTGATCTCTCTGAACCTAAGGAAGATTAGTGGTTGCTCAAATTGTTTCTGAGCCTGTTCTTTGTCAGTGTTGTTAGTGGCACTGCAGAGCCTGTGAGCACCTGTCACTGATCAGGACACTCACTGCACTGGTGACTGCACAAGCCCCGAACAGGAAGGTGCTCTGTGGCTCCGAATCCCATGGACCACAAAGGCACCAACCTCTGCTCGTCCTAGAGAGGTTAACCCTCCAAGCACATCCTAGAGAGGTTAACCCTCTGTCTCCTTATGTCTCATTATGCATGTGCTAGAATATTTTTCAGTACAAGGTGGTAAATGTTCTACTGATTACAGGTGACAGTTCTGTTCGGCTGAAGAGATGAAATTCAGAGATGAATACTTTTTTATCCTTTGCTAGTGGATATCTGTATTCAGACTACCAGTAAGTCAAGCAATGTCACTCTTTCAGGTCTCCTTTAAAGTTACAAAACACTTGACCCTTATTTTCCAGATTGTGAGCAGTGGCATGGAGAAATAATGTCCCAGCTCCTTCAGGGAATTTATTTCAGCGCAAGTGTGGATTTCAGTGATTTTCCCAGCCTCCAGGGAGCAGCAAACTGCAGCTTCCCAAAGTCTAGGTTAATAATGTCCTTCCAAAGATAGTCTGCTTCCTTCATCCAGCAACATTTTTCTACAGAAAAGAAAAAAAAAGAAAAATATAATAATACTAATGAATAAAGCTGCCATTACTCAGTCCAGGAAGAAAGATTTTATTCCATCAGATAAAAGGAATGTCTATAGTGTCTCTCTCAGGGCCTGTCAACTAACCTAAGATAACAGAGGAATTTTTTATGTGTTACACTATTTTCTCACTAATCTTATTTTAAAAAAGTAACATAATGAGCATTTATTTGGGGCACTCAGTATACTTTTCTTAAAGCCAGACAAAAAAGGAAATCTGGTACTTGTTTTATTTCTACTTTAGCACTTTATCTGACAGCTTGACATAAGAGCAGACATAAAAGCATAGCTCTGTACAAGATATTAATCTTAAATGATCACAAAACAATTTTCTCCAGATTATCTAACACAGTCTAATTGGCAAGGGTGGATCCTGTGTATAAAAATAGTTTGGAGATATTATTATTATTATTATTATTATAGCAGGGCAGTATTTTTTTTCTGGAATCTATTTTAAATGCTTTTATTAGTTAGCTCTGTGGGCTTTTTTTCCCAGGTTGCTTTATAAATCTTCGGAAACTCTGAATTCTCGAGTGCTGTCTCCTGACAATGAATTCTGGAACAGCGACCAACAAAAAGCCATAAAGTGTGAATGGCACTTGGGCAAACTACTTTCCCAAGAAAATAGAGAGGGCTTGATGGGTGTGTGTCACAGTCTTGCAGCTGGATATTCAGGTTGACTTTTGAAAAGTAGTGAGTTCACAGTAGCCTGGTGGGTTGCCATGATGGCTCTGAAGGTGTCACGCAGTGACCCTTTACCGTGAGTTTGATCAGATTGCAGGCTATGTACACTGGCATCAAATGAGGGCATTCAGACATATGTAAAATATGAGAACAGCCTCTATGAACTCAGTACAATTGATGCTTTTTAATGTGGGATCACAACATTCCAAACCTGGTGATGCAAGTACAGTTATCCTGGTGCCCTCTTTAATGTGTACCAGAAGAAAAGTATCAGGAGTAGATACTAAACCAGTGGAATGTTGAGGCAAATGCTAAAGTGTGGGTAATTCCTTAAAAAACAACTTTGACATTTTGACAACTGGATAAAGTTCATTGATTGTATTTTGTTGGTTTTGAAATCTCTTAAGTTTTGCATGTTCCAAATGTCAGGTAAGTTTCTGAAACCCCAGAACAAAAGAATAAGATGTGAAATTCAGGTTCCCTCTTCATCATGTGTTAAGGTCTTTTTCTCAGTTGATCTCAACTAGCATTACAAATTTCTTTAGTTTTGTCTGGAATTGCTACTGTGGTGTCATTCTGTAGTTCTGTATTTTAATAACAAAATTTATAGTGTGTTCTTTTTTATTAACGGATTTATTGGGGGAATATGATGCCTGCAACATCAGGGTTTTGTTTCTGGTGCCCCAGAATGCTGCTGACATCCCAAGGACTCCTAATTTATCACCTCCTCCTGGTTCCTTGGCCCCCTGTGCCAGACAGCCCGGCTGCCTGGGGCAAGGAGCAGGCTGTCCTGCTCTGTTGTGTGGTCACAGCCACATTGCTCCTTGCCACCTGCCTTGCCAGCTCCCAGGACCATCACACCTGCCTCTGCAGGAAGGGATCTGGATGGGTGTATACAAATGAGAGGAGTCAGAGAGGCTGGGAGTCCATTACAGGAAGAATATTTAGACAAATTAATGAGGAGTTGCTATGAGATGCTGTCATGGCGTGAGACGTGTGTGGCACCAGGGAACTGGCTATTTGAAGTGCAAATCTCTAAGCTTTTGTCATCTCATCTCTTAAACATCCTAATGACTTTCTGCAGTGCTCCAGCCACTGTTCAGGAGCTCTCAGGTTTCTGTGATTGAGATGACTCCCGAGATATTAAAAAGTCTTTTCTTTCCCAGCCCCATGACAGAAGAGAAATTTGAGATTCATGGGTTCTGCTTTTCAAGGTTGTTTGCTTTTTCTTATCTATTACATTCTTTCTCTGACCTGTCAAGATCTGTCCAGCAGGTTGAGTTGTGGCACAGTCCCTGCCCTTGGGGTGGTGTTAGTTTTTTATACAATGAACTACATGTACTTTATTTACAATTATTTTCCAATACCTATCACCTATGTTACACAGTCTGTCTCTAAACCAATCCAAAAGTTCCACCATCCCAGCAGAAGATGGAGGACAAGAAGAAGGAGAAGGACAGGACATGCCCAGATTCCTCCATCTTGCTCCTTGAACCCCCAATCTAAAACCCCAAAATTCTACTTTTTCACCCCACGACAAGTTAACTATCATTCTACGCAAACTCTTGTGGCTTGTAAATCTTCACACAAAGTTGGTAATTTTTTTCCATGGACTAAAATTGAAGGCACAGGTGTTTTTGACTCTGTGCAAAGCTCTCTGACACCCTTGCCAGAGTCTCACATCACCCAGGGCAGCCAGAGGAATGTCCTGGGTCCCAGCAAGGAGCCCCATGCCTTCCTGCAGGGATTGCCCTTCCTCTGTTTGAGGCTTTGCAGGAGCCTGCTGCAGGCTGTGAGCCACAGGTGGGTCTGTGGGAGCACTGGAGCTGTGCCAAGCACTGTTGAAAACAGGGGCACAGAAAAGTGGTGCAGAGCACTCAGACCTGATCCAGAGTTTCCCGAGATCCATGGCAGTCCCTCCCCTCCTGTGCTTGGCCACACAGCTCTGGGGTGATCCCAGTGGGTTACTCCTGTGGAAGCAACTCCACCCTGCCCATGTCAGAACTAACTATTTTTCTTCTGTTGTTACTACACATTAGAGGAGAGGAGTCCAAGACCCAGAAATAGCCAGTCTGGATCAGTACAGCCCTGTGACAGTGAACGGCAGTCCCTTCCCTGAGCACAGGCAAGAGAAGTACATGCACTTTAGCTGCAATTTGCTTTCCCGTACGGCAGATGGAGTTTTTTATTTATAATAGCACAGCTTTCTGTCAGAGAAAGGAGAGATGGCAAAACCCCAGGCAAAACACTGGAGCCAAGCACCCGTGGACATGGGAAAGTTGCCTTCTGGATCCACGTGCTGGAGGGCTCTGGCAGGCCCACCTACCTCGGGAACAGATGTGAGTAATTAATATTTGACTTGAGCTGGCTGATCAATCCTAGATAAATTGCTTGAAGGTTAATCACAAGGTTCTGAGTCACTTTTATTTTTACTTTTACCTGAATTCTTGTGGGATTTCTGCCACATGTGAAAGGAATATAAGGACTT